>NC_040250.1:17260291-17864077 GCF_001444195.1 Xiphophorus couchianus
TGTAAGCTCTGCAATCATCTGCGTCGGGAAGAAGAAAAAAAATAACAGAGGTAATTTCTTACGTAGTGATAACATTGACCCTTAAGCATCGAAACAAAACACATCCAGTTGATATCCTATGCTAATATTTCCCATTCTTCTGTAGTGGAGAAAAATAATGGAGAACTGGCCAATGATAACGGGAGGACAAGAAGGCGAGAAGAGCAATCTATGGATGTCCAAGCAGAGTATGGCCAAGTGAGGAAGAAACCTCGGCATTCTGATGTTTCGTTATCAGATAACAATGATGTGTATGCAAACGTCCATAAGAAAACCTCAGCTAGATGAATTCATGTTGTCTGCATTATACTGAAATCAAGAAAGAAAAGACAAATTCATAACCAAATAGCTTTGTTTTTCCTCATTTGACACAAAGTTATACCTCCGTGTCAAATAATTCAGTCTTTAGGATTTGTGACTTTAAACAGTCTTCAATTTTTTAAACAAGCTATGTGTCTGTGAACAGGTTTAAATCTACGGCCTCAAAAAGTTGATAAATGTTCTTTTATTGATGTTCTTTTCTTGTTTGTAATGACCGTACATGTTGATGAACTGTAAAGTTGAGTGTTTCATCAGTTACAAGTTGTAGTCAACTTGTACAATCCTGTTATATAGCTGTGATCACAGCAGCTTAATGTACTAAAATGAGCACAATGACAAGAAAGTGGTTTTTGTTCTCATGCCACAAACAGTATCATGTTTATTATTGAACTGGATGCTACTTTTCACCCACTTAGCTGTTCTGTTAGCTAACCTCAACATTGGCACAAAGCTGGTTAGAGGTGGTGACTCTGAACATGAACATATTATAAGATGGTAATGAACTGAATTAAAAGGACCAAAAACAATCAGAAGGAACAAAGAAAGATGGACAAACTATAAAGCAAGCAAAAAACAACAGCCCACGACAGCGCCAGTTATTATCAACATTTCAGCAAATACAAGCATTGATGAAATGAATATATTTTGTCTATGCAAATGTAATTGTTTTGAGCACTGCAGATGTCATTTTTTAATCGCTGTGCAGCAGCTTTTAATCTCCTCTCTACTAAGTGGAAACAAAATTTTGTCCAGCAGGGGAGGCTGGACAAATGCTTGTTTTCCACCATCTAGACTCCATAATGTCTAATAAAACATGATATGATATGTTTGAGATTTTTAATAAGTCTTTAAAAACTATGCAAGCAATGGGACTACAAACATTAGTACAGACACAATACTTTGAAAAAACATAAAACACACTCTTAAATGATGCTGATATCATTTTGTTCCTCTTCTTGCCATTTCTTTAACATGTGAACTGAGCTACTCTTGGAACACTTCCTGTCATTTTCTATCTCTTTCCTTTTTTGCGCAAGGCAGTGATCTTGTCAAAAAGGACCTTGACTTAACATTATTTCTAACCTGCAACGAAACATCCCCATCAATAGTCTTGATATTTTAGGAGTTCGATCTCATTTGGAACAGGACCCAGTCCCAGCATAGGTTACCATGGTGACGGACCCAGTTAAAAGTGAACCAGCTGTGCGAAAACAAACTTAACCTGAAGTAACTTTGATAACATTGACTAATCCCACTTCCTTGTTCATGTGTATTATTTTATACTGCTATCATGTTCGAAATAAAAAAAATAAAATAAATAAAATAAATAATAGCTTCTAAGTGCATTTCTCTGTTTCTTTTATATGTTCAAAGCCACTAAATACTGATATACAGTAGATAAAATGTTGAATAACTTCATATTATTTTATATGCTAAACTTGACTTTTTTTTTACATTTAGTGTTGGGGTCAGCTACCTTTGCAGCACTAAGACCAGTTTTGTTAGTAGCATGGCGAGACACAACTAAGGTCTTGTTTCATTTTCTAATCTAAAAAGTTATCAAGCAGTCATCACTTCCTTTTTCCACCAATGTAGACATAGTTTCTGTCTTTCCATTTATTAGTGAGCCAGACAGCTTACAGTTTCTAGTGCTGCATTTGTCTCACTATCATGAAAGGTGTTTTCGGACTCCTGGTGATGCTACTCAGAGTATCACAAGGTAAGTGGTTATTTTTAATTTTTAGAGCCATATTCTTTTAATATAACAAGGATTTTTGCTAAAAACACTGCTTTTAGTTAAAGCTACTAAAGGATGGGTAAAAACAGACTTAACAACACTAAGTGTGATACTTAAAATGTTTTACAAAATGTTTGTTATTGAAACCACTTCCATAATTTATTATCAAAAAGCTCGAGAGTTTACACTTTTCTTGACTTTATCAGTAATTTAAGTGTTCATTAAATTACTCTTTTAATATATTTCTTGATTTAATCTGAATAGAAAAACATTGTTGATTAGATGAGAATGGGGAAGTAAAATAGTGTCAAGATAAAACTTTGCACCCAGCTTGGCGATATTTTGTACCACGTTTGACAACCATTGAATTGCTTATTTTCTTTTTAAAGAAAAGTGGTTTTGACATTTCTCTACAATACATGTTTGCTGTCAAATTGTTGAAAAGTCAATGCTCAGCTTTTATTGGGAAATCAGGCAATATATCACAGGTGCTCATTTTCCATTAAAACCCTGCCAATATTGGGCGTGCCGTGGTGGCGTACTGGTTAGCGCAACCCATATTTGGAGGCCTTGAGTCCTCGACGCGGCCGTCGCGGGTTCGACTCCTGGACCTGGTGACATTTGCCGCATGTCTTCCCTCCTCTCCTTCCCCATTCCTGTCAGCCTACTTTCGTAAAAGGGACACTAGAGCCCACAAAAAGACCCCCTGGAGGGGTAAAAAAACCCCCTGCCAATACGGTTTATTATAATGGGGTAACTAATACAAAATAAAAAAATATATAAAATTATTTTGCTATTGACTTTTCTTTTCTTGAGCAGCAGTGGAAACTTTCTGCGATGGCAGACAGGATGGAGCTCTGTGTTACGGCGCTTTGGGCGGAAGTGTGGAACTCCAGCTGATGGACGGCGCCTCAGAAATACCCAGATACAAGTGGAGGAAGAAAGTATCAGCTACCAAAATCTACCAAATGATTCTTACAGGTCAAAAGAACAAGGTTGAAAAGAATACTTTGAGTAGCAGATCTGTTTTTTTTCCCAATAATGGGACTTTCAGGATCAATAACCTGAACAGCACTGACAGTGGTGAATACACACTTGAGTTTTTTGATTCAAATGAACATAAAAACCAAAGTCAGACTCTACAGTTGTTTATAGAAGGTAAATCTTTTTTTCATCTAAATCTTTCAGACTTTGAAAGATACTTTTTATCATTTCAACAGCTGTCTCTGTGTGTTTCTCTTAGTGCCGGTGTCCTCTGTCCAGCTTGTCTCTGAGTGTTTGTCCCAAGGACTAATAAGGGCTTTCTGTCTTCCTGAGGGAGGGGACAGTCCTCAGTACAGCTGGACTCTGGATGGACATGCACTAACAAACTCTGAGCTCCTCTCTCGAGATAATGACACAAACTTAATTGTCTTGAGACAAAATATCTATGGACGTCTGTCCTGCTCAGTCAGGAATCATATCAGTCATGTCTCCAGGGATCAAATTGTGTCTGTCTGTAAAGGTGAGATCATTTACTTTGACCAAAATTTTGTTTTATTGTCTTGTTAAATACAGTAGTTTACAAACTTAGAGCCACTAAACCTTTTGAACCATCATGCAACTATAAACTTGATTTAATGATGACCAATACAAATTGGAACATAATCCAGACTTGAAAGTTGATACTCATTGATGCTCTCCATTGACCTTGACTGAGCTTCAGCTTTAGTATTTTGCAAAAAGGAACATATATAATTTCCCCTGTAGTTTCCAATGTGTGAAGTTGACAGAGCAATACAACTGAGAAGCTCCAGCTACAACTCGAGTTAAAGATGGCTGCATTTTGACTCAGGGAGACTCAATACAAATGTATACCACGCAAACTGTGAAAACCGTTTGTCATTTTTCTCTTTAAATTTATGCACTACTTTGTGTTGGTCTGTTACTCAGTATCCTGATGAAATGCATCTGAGTTTAAGGTTGTGATGTAACAAAATGGAAAACATCAAAGTAGAACAAAACATTTCTAAGGTGCAAAGTTACCAAATCTTCATGATTGTAAAGCTCAGACTGTACTAGTAACCTTCACACATACTATTTATAAACAGTAATATTTTTACTTCACGACTGAGACAAGATTAACCTCCAAGATAAAACAGTTTATTTTAAAATAGTATGTCTTTAGTTTTCATATGTAATTCCTTTTAGTTCTGCGCAAATGTTAGTTTTTCTGTCGCATTTAATATTAAAAACTGGTCATGCTTTCATATGAAGATGCATATAAAACCTATGAATTGAGGAGGTTTTCTGTTAAGAACAACCAAACTTTAATTGCAAATTATAGTTGAACTGATAAAATAAACAATCATTTAAAAATGAACAAAAACTAAACAATTATAATGGCCTGTAAACAAATGGAAAAAATATTTGCAGGAACTGCAGCACTGTCATGAGTTTAGTGTGGGTGGACTTCGAAAAATGACTCTCATCTACTTTTTTTTAATTTTGCAGAAATGATAACTTACTGCGATGGCAGACAGAATGGAACTCAGTGCTATGGACCTCTGGGGGCAACTGTGGTTCTCCATCTGATGGACAGCTTATTAGAAATACCTAATTATGAATGGAGACGTCAACGCTCAACAATCTTTAAGGGCAGAATGAACACAATTTTTCCACATCCCCTCCAGAGCAGATATCTCTTAATGCCGAGTAATGGTACATTTACTATACAGAACCTTATGAAGGCTGACAGTGGTAAATATACTCTGGAAACCTTTAACTCAGATGGACAGAAAACAGGGCAGCATACTCTTCAGCTGACTGTTCAAGGTGAATTTCCTTTCCTTTCTGATAATGTTCCTTTCTGATAATGTCTGATAATGATACATTATCTAAGATAATGTATCATATCTCTGACCCTGATCTTTATGCATTTTCTGTTTATTATTGCAAACTTTGAAAAAAGGAGACCAAAGGTGTGTTAATTTTTATTACCATTTCACACTTTATTGTCTCTCCTTCAGCTCCTGTGTCCTCTGTCCAGCTGGTTACCGAGTGTCTGTCCAAGTTAGAGCTGAAGGTGTCCTGTCTCATAGCGGAAGGGGACAGTCCTCAGTACAGCTGGACTCTGGATGGAAACACTCTGACAGATTCTGAGCTCATTTCTGGAAACAATGAGACGAACATCATCGTTCTGAGACAAAATGTCTCAGGACGTCTCCTCTGCTCAGTTAGGAATCACATCAGTCGTGTCTCCAAAGGTGAATTAATTTCTCCGTGTAAAGGTGAGAATAAAATCGTCCCAATGCTTCTTTTAAATCTTTAGCTTTTTAGGCTGCTTAGAAAAGGATTTCATTAAAAATATTTTTTACATGAACATATCTTATGACATTTTAAGATGATTGATTGAACCAGCACAGCAATTTTACACAGAGTGATACATTGCACTGCACTTTGTACACCAAGACTTCTGCCATATATTTAGTACATAATTACAGTATTGTATTTTCACTGTACTGTATCGAACATAACTCTCGGCTCTTGTTTCTCATGTCTGAACAGACGCTTCTCAGCTCATATGTGGTTTGATGTTTGCTGCAGCCATTCTTTCATGTGGTGGGATTGGCCTCTATTTCAAATGGAAGGAGACAAAATATAAGAAAATGCTCATCACACCACAAATAAAAGAGAATCCAGAGGACTTTCAAATTATTGAACAAAGTAATTTGGCTGATGTTTAAGTACGAACCTTTGTAGGTGTCCTCTGTTAACATGTGACGAGTTTAGCAGCTCAGTCCAAATGTGGAAAAAAAAAAAGTCAGAATAACTGCTCTATTTTAACATCTTTAACGTATCTGTCCTGACATTTAACATAAAAAAAATGTAAACTGGACCTAATACAAATATGTATCATTACTCATGTTTCTTCACATTTGAGTTTGTTGAACTGAACTGTATTATTCAATTTATATTTTTGAAAGATGATTTCTTGATAGAGAGTAATTCATAGTTCATAGGCATTGATAAGATTTGCACTTTGAATTTATGCATATTTTTTCAACTTTAGAAAGCTTTCTATGTATCTGTTCAGCAGTGTAACTAATACTTAAGTAATAAACAACTAAGGATTTATTGCCTGTTTGTCATTTGTTTACAGTTTTCAGTTGTGTAAGTATAGTGAAGGGCAAACTGGTTCTTACATAAACACTGACTGAAAAATGAGAATGTATTCCTGTGTAGTACGTCTGCAAAGAATGGTGATTTATTAATAGAGTATGCAAAATTATTAGAAAATGAAGATTTATGGGATATCAAGTCCTGTTATGTTTTGGAAGTCTCTATGTGGCTGTCGTGTTTATTTTGAATAATGAATATTGGTATCAAGGTTGTTGAATTTACGTTATTCTGCTGCATCACAACTACAATTGTTTTTATTTCAAGTTTAGGGACCAAGGAGCCATCTGGAGTAAAATCCCAGAGCTCTGAGGCCCATCTAGTGGAAAAGCAAAGGCAAATTACTAAGGAAGTAGTTCAAGCTGTCTACATGCTTTTCAGTTTTAGGTATTCAGTATGCGTAGGCAAGTGACTATCAGTGCACACACGAAAGCCTAGCATGAGATCAAGTAATGTTAAAACTGAGTCATTGCTGCAGATTTTAATTCACTTTAGTCACTTCCTTAGCAGTAGAATGGACATGTGATGGTGTTTGAAACCTGCTACAATGTTTTACTATGTAGCCAGAAATCTGTGGCAATCAGGCTTAGCTGATGATCAAACTTTGTATGGAAAAGGGTTAAATGTGTAGTGAGTCTCTGCTGGAGAATTATTTATGAGTAGCATTGACAAATGTTTCAGTTGCTGTGGTTACTCACTTCTTTCTTATTTGACCAGTTGCACAGGTGATTCATGTGATACAGATAGAGGTGAAGAACCTTCAAACAGAAAACACAGGTGGGTTAATTTACATGCATTGCTACAAAAAAGGGTAAGCATTTCAAAAAAGGCAACATTAGCATATTTAATTTAGGTTAACGGTGAGTATAATTCTATTGGATATTAAACAATATTGATAGGTGAAAAGTATAATTCTAATATGAGTATTTTCATACCATGAATGTATATTATATAGTAGCACAAATAATGTTTATCTAAACCATTTCAATAATAGTTTTTACCCAATTTTATATACTGATAAATTTTAATCAAGGTTCAAAAAAGAGATTGAGTTACTGTTCTTACTTTAAATGCAAAATTGTAGAGAATACAGTTAAGAAGATGGCTTCCTCAAAGCAGCAGATGCAGAAAAAAGGCTAATTTCTGAATATGTTGCTGTTTTACGACACTCCTCCCCATCAGCTGCTTCATCATCAGCTGCTTCGTCATCAGCTTTATTATCAGTAGCAGCAGCTTCTCAGCCTGTGACTCAAGGTACATGGATACTTTATGATCCTAAAAAAACACTCACGAAACACTAAGGACAAGCCAAGTCAATTTACTTATCACTCATGTTTAAAAAGGACAACAGTAGACCCTGAGTCAGTTCATTTAAAATGAACAATTCATCTTAAGATTATTTCTAGAATGCACAGGCAGCCGTTCAAAGAGGCCAGTAAAATAATTACACAAGGAATGCAGAACTTGAGAAGGAATTACAAATGTAACAAAAACAAAAATCAACAAAAAATGAGCAAAATACAAAATAAAAATGTCGACAATAGTGACAGGAAGTTAAATTCATCTTATAAGCTTTCTTTACTTTTCCAGCTACAATCATCCAAAACACCTGCTTTATTAAAATGTCCCTTTTCATGAAGTTGGTAATATTTGTGGGTTTGATTTTGTTTTAAGCATTTTAGTCCAGCCCTTTTTGCTTTTTTAGTCCTGATCTCATAGAGGTTGTGTAAGATTTCTGTCAGTTTCCCTTAAGTAACTTCTTCATGTGATGATATGTTCACTTCCCTTTTCGCCTTTTCGTAGTGGGAATATTACACTTTTCTTCTGATTGTTCATCTGATTCTGATTGATTATGGTCACCAGAGCATGATCAATCTGACAGCTGCTGTTTAAACAGATGTAAAAGGACATGGCAGCCGGTGTTGGACTGCTGCTTCTGCTCATAGGAGTCTCTTATGGTGAGTTGTTATTATTACATGTGGAATAAAAATGTTTTCCACATTTCTGAAATGTGGAAAACATTTTAGAAATGTTTTCTAAAATGTAAACATGCAAAAAACAGATGCGATGTTTTTTGCATCTGGTGACCTTAATTAAAACTAAGCCTAATTTTACATTTGTCAGTGTTTCTTGGCAGTTCAAGTGTTATGCTGTCTGTGGCTTTTGTTTTTATTGAAAGGAGTAAAGTTCTGATCCGACTATGTCCTTCCAGTTTTACTTTTTCTTTTCTTCTTCATTCCTCCTTTTTTTATTAAAAACTTTAAATATATATTTTTCTACAGAACAATCTTGAGCTGTAAAAACAACTTTTTAAAGTTCTTGAAATGATTTGAAAAACAAGAGTCTTCATAGTACATCATACTGAACCACAGAGGTGTAACTTTAACTCAGAAAAGCAGGTTTTTCACTGTCCAGTTCAAAAGGTTATAGATCAACTTATCGTTTTACAACCTCATCAAAATGTGACATAGATGTGAATTTTATTTGCTCCAATAATTATGATGAAAACTTTAAACTAAAATTGATTTCATTGATAATTTCTAAGAGTTTTTGAATATAACCAGGGAGTTGTGTTGAGATATAGACAATAAAACTTTTTAAAGAGATCAATAGTCACTATTGTGTGATTTTCATGTTTATTAAAATCACACAATAATGTAATTTTGTGTTATGTGTTTTTATGCAGTAGTGTTCTTGTTGAAATAGCACAATAGTGTTAAATGTACCCAGATTTTAATGTCTGGGTACAAGTAATTTATCAGTAATGAGTTGGTAACAATGTTCTAGATATTTTGAACAAAGTTACAACATTTCTGTCAGGTGGAACGGACCAGAACTCCACAAAACTAGCAAGTTATACAGTTTAAAAGGCAATTATCCCTGACACTGTGCAAATGTATGTAAACTTCTAAATTCAAAGAAATGTACAAAAAATATTTTAAAAAACCCCAAAAAACAAAACGATTTTCACTAATTTTACAGGCATTTAGTATACAGAAATACGTTTGGTAATTTTGGTCTAATTTTACTTCAGACAGTGAACTTTTTCTATATATCTCTGTATTCGGTGTATGTAACCTTCTGGTTTCAACTGTATTATAAAACTACATCAACTTTGTGGCAGTAAGTCTGAAAATCTTCAACAACAAAGCTTGTGTGTTTTGTGGCTTGTAAGAGTGAAATGAAATGAAGTCTTTAACTTCAGTAGTTTTTTAATTTAAACAACTGTGTTATTTGAAATCTTTTTTGAAAAAGCTCAAATATATTTTGTTTAAAATGCATTCAACTTTTTCATTATTCTATTATTCAGGTAATAAAACTTTCTGTGATGGCAGACACGAGGGAGCTCAATGTTCTCAACCCTGGGGAGCAACTGTGTTTGTTCACCTGATGGTTGAGGCCTCAGGAAAAATAAAATTCCAGTGGACAAAGGAAGCAACAACAATACTAAATTGGAGAAACAGTAGACTCGTGACGAACACATTAGAGAGCAGATCTGAATTTATCTCCAACAATGGGACATTTAGGATCAGCAGCCTTAGGGGCAGTGATAGTGGTGAATACACACTTACATTTTTTGGTTCTGATGGAAAAGCAACAGGAAATCGGACTCTGCATTTGTACATTGAAGGTAAAGTCTGCTATACAAATTCAAATTGGTAAATTCACACAAACTGAATTGGTAAACTCTTGATAATCTGCATATTTGAAATTATTTGTATAATTCTTCCATTCGTGACTTATGTGGAAATAAAAACAACTGCACCTGTTGATGTCTGGCATTGCAGCAGAACTGTCTGCCGCTTTCTTATTATTTTTCCACTCCACTACCTTTCTTTGTATTTGAAACAGGCCGGTCCCCAATAAGAGTTGGAGCAATCTCTGCTCTGCTTTTGTTTTCTATCCATGTCGTTGTCTGTGCAATCGTCATCTGTGTTCAGAGGAAAAGGCAAAAAAGAAAAGGTACTAATTAATGCTTATTTACAGCTATTGCAATGTACACGTTTATATCTTATAGAAGAGCAATTGTCAAAAGTCTAGTTAGAAGAATGTTTGGCAAAATATGTTAATCACTGTCGAGTGACTAAATCTTGCTTTTCTACAGGAGAAGAACTCCCTGCTGATTTGACCTACGTTGATGTCAGAGTGGTGCAACATCGAGAGAGGAAGTCAGTGAAGCAAAAAGTAGAGGAAGAGGTGGAGTACAGCCAAATAAAGATAGCAGGGTGATTCTAATCAAATTCGACAGAAGAAATGACACTATATGAAAATGAAAGGAACTGTTGTCTGCTTTGGTGAAGACTGCAGCACTCATTGCAGATCCACAGAAAAGATGACGATGCGGACTCCTGAACTCTTCTTTAATCATTGTAACTTTTAACAATGCAAAAACAACTGCTTGTTTATTTTAATTGTAATATTTGTTCATGACTGTAATGTTAAGTTTGATAAGGAAGTCTTGACAAATTGGCAACCACTCAACCCATTAAATTACAAAAAAAGTTAAGAGACAAATGTGCTGGAGTCCAAAGAAAAACATGTTATGTTTTCCGCAGCAACTCCCTATAGCCTACGCAAGTGAAAAACAAAATAAAAGTTGTTAATGGTGAAACTAACAAATGCCTTGTACTTTAAAAAAAATCACCTTAACCTTTTAATGATGTTGGGGCAACTGCATACATTTTTCGTAACAAAATTCATAGTATCGTATCACTGGTCAATGATTAAACAAAACTGAATATTTGAACAAAATCCAAAAGCAGTGATGGTTCAGAAAGTCAAGAAAACAAATGACATCTTACAGAAAGTGGTAGTAAGAGAGGCAGGTTGCACCGCAGGAGAAACTGACTTAATGAACTGGGAGGTGGATGATTAGTGACGTGATAAAGAGATGAACGACTACTGATGACTTTCTGCTGTGAGGGACGACCAATGACTAATTAATAAAGAGACATAAGGAGTTTCAGTGACTGCACAGTTAGATGGATGTACATTTTTAACTCAATTTGCAGTAATGCTAATCTTTCCAATTTCGGATAATGGATTGGCTCTGCTGTGTGAGATGTTCAACATTTTGGACTTTCTCCACAACTTGACTTGACCTGTTTGCTGTCTGTTGGTCTTCATGATGGCGTTTGCTCTCTAATAGAACAGCACTATACCTACTGAGATTAGTTCACGCACTGCACACTCTATTCAACCAACAAGCAATTATTTCAGGTAATCTTGAATGCCCTGGAATTAAAAAAAACTTTCAGAGAATAGGCATCTAAATAGAAATACATACATTAATTTTCACTATTTTAATTTTAAAAAAATCATACAATTAAACTCGTAGTTATTAATACCCATGACCAAAAGATTTTTAAAAAAATTATAATTGCATTCATCTATGAAGTTTGTTTCTGACAAAAGGTCAAACTTTGCACTACTTAAAACAGCA
This sequence comes from Xiphophorus couchianus, assembly GCF_001444195.1. Lineage (NCBI taxonomy): Eukaryota > Metazoa > Chordata > Actinopteri > Cyprinodontiformes > Poeciliidae > Xiphophorus > Xiphophorus couchianus. The sequence goes on from NC_040250.1 coordinate 17,271,991, forward strand.
CAATATAAAAACCTGTTTTAGAAAATAATGTGTTATTGACTTTCCTGTCAAAAATGATCTACAGCCTTCGCAATAATCTTGGGATAAATATTTTAATTTGGTTATTTGCCTTTAGTGATGAGCTCTAGAGTTTTTGTTCAAAAGACCTCCTTTCCATCACCCTAACCTTGATCTCACTCCACAGAAAAAAAAAAAAGAACATGTTGAAAACAAATTAAAGATTTAATTAATTGAAGTTGCTAGGGCTTAACTGTATAGATCAGGGGTGGGCAATCCTGGTCCTCGAGGGCCAGTGTCTTGCAACTCTTGCATGTCTCCCTATTCCAACACACTTTAATCCAGGGGTCTCAAACTCCAGGCCTCGAGGGCCGCAGTCCTGCAGTTTTTAGATGTGCCACAGGTACAAAGCACTGGAATGAAATGACTTAATGACCTCCTCCTTGTGTAGATCAGTTTTCCAGAGCCTTAATGACCTAATTATTCTGTTCAGGTGTGGTGAGGCAGAGGCAGATCTAAAAGTTGCAGGACTGCGGCCCTCGAGGACTGGAGTTTGAGACCCCTGCTTTAATCCAACAGCTGAATCACCTCCTAAGTGCAGTCAAGTTCTCCAGAGTCCTGCTAATGACCTCATTATTTGACTCAGGTGTGTTGAAGTAGAGCTACATCTAAAAGTTGCAGGAAACCGGCCCTCGAGCCCTGGAGTTGCCCACCCCTGGTATAGATTTTTTCTTCCTGTTCCCAAATGTACTTTACTTTGTTCTGGTCTATAAATTAGACACATTTAGCTACATAATTTGCCGTTAGAAAAAGAGACAAATTGTGGGAAGGCTTGTCCAAGACACTGTAAAGATCGACATGCTGAATCTGACTTGAAACAATGTCAAGAATGAAATGTACTTTAGTCAGGATAGAAAATATGTTATATCAATCAGACAAGTCAGCACCACTGAGATTGGAAGACAGTTCAGCAAAGTATTCCAGCAGTTTACTTGTTTTAATATAATGAATTAATGTATCACATTATAAAAAAATGATATCCATGAAATAGTTTTTCTCTGCAAAGTAGAAGAAAACTAAAATCAGACCTAAGAAACAATACCTTTTGTCTAACAGCAGAGGGAAACCTAACAATAACTTGCCTGAGTACTTGCATGTTTTGCTGGCAGTTTCATTTTATACATTGCTCATCTCAACATATTTGTAAACCATCAATTTAAATGTGCGAAAACCTTATTTCAGTAAAAATGAAAAAGGTACAAAACATTACAAAAGTAACTTTATACCATCCCAAACATCTAACCGGGCTGTTACTCACAGACTTGATTATCATAGCTCTTGCATGATTGGTCGCTTCATAGGGTATTTTTCATAGTTAGACACAAAGTGAGATTTGAGAGAGAAGTTCTTGTTTGGGTTAAGAAAAGAAAATAGTTGGTTAGACCCAAAGAAAACGATGGTATTCGGTGCAAATCTCAGAGTTTTCTCTCTCTCTCTCGCTCACTTCCTGTTCCCACTTATCTGCTGGGAAGGAAACTGTGCCAGCAGACTGGGATACATCCTGGACAGGATGCCTGTCCAGCATACATCCTGGACAGGCAAGAGGCACAAGACAGAAAACAGGAACAAAGACGCTCACACCCAAATGCTCTCACAAAGCTTTTTTTATAGCAGCTCTAAAGTATTATGATTCTGTTTTTACTTATGTTGTTTCTGTCAAAGGTTCACACCTTTTACACAGAGCAGAAAATAGCTCCGTTAGATGTATTAGTAAAACTTCCCTTTTAAATGCTCTTTGGGTTTTCTGTCTTGCAGAGCATTTTTGTTAGGTTTTCCATCAAAGGGTTGCATTTAAGATCTACCTTTTACTGGTCTTTGCAGTTTTGAGGAACAAAAATAAGTCACCCACACTTCCTTTATTTACATTAAAAAAAAAAACACAAGCATCAATTTCTGAGAATATTTTATACGGTTTGATTGCAGTCAGTGCAAGTACGGTAGTTTCAAGAATCATCCAGTTCACAACATAAACACTCACAAAATGTGTTGTTTAACCATTCCCCGAAAGAGTTACTTTTATTTAAGAAAACTTTACAATCTTAAAATCGTGAGTTCTTTCTGTACATTGCAATGTATATTGCATTTTCTTATACAAAATATAAGAAAATGCTCATCACACCACAAATAAAAGAGAATCCAGAGGACTTTCAAATTATTGAACAAAGTAATTTTGCTGATGTTTAAGTACTAACCTTTGTAGGTGTCCTCTGTTAACATGTTACGAGTTTAGCAGCTCAGTTCAAATGTGGAAAAAAAAAGTCAGAATAAGAATAACTGCTCTATTTTAACATCTTTAACGTATCTGTCCTGACATTTAACATAAAAAAAATGTAAACTGGACCTAATACAAATATGTATTATTACTCATGTTTCTTCACATTTGAGTTTGTTAAACTGAACTGTATTATTCAATTTATATTTTTGAAAGATGATTTCTTGATAGAGAGTAATTCATAGTTCATAGGCATTGATAAGATTTGCACTTTGAATTTATGCATATTTTTCCAACTTTAGAAAGCTTTCTATGTATCTGTTCAGCAGTGTAACTAATACTTAAGTAATAAACAACTAAGAATTTATTGCCTGTTTGTCATTTGTTTACAGTTTTCAGTTGTGTAAATACAGTGAAGGGCAAACTGGTTCTTACATAAACACTGACTGAAAAATGAGAATGTATTCCTGTGTAGTACGTCTGCAAAGAATGGTGATTTATTAATAGAGTATGCAAAATTATTAGAAAATGAAGATTTATGGATTTATGTTGCATTTAGGATCTACCTTTTACTGGTCTTTGCAGTTTTGAGGAACAAAAATAAGTCACCCACACTTCCTTTATTTACATAAAAAAAAAACCCCACAAGCATCAATTTCTGAGAATATTTTATACGGTTTGATTGCGGTCAGTGCAAGTACGGTAGTTTCAAGAATCATCCAGTTCACAACATAAACACTCACAAAATGTGTTGTTTAACCATTCCCCGCAAGAGTTACTTTTATTTAAGAAAACTTTACAATCTTTAAATCGTGAGTTTTTTCTGTACATTGCAATATATATACCAGATAACCCAATCTTTACCCACCATCTGTTGGTCTGGAGTCTCTCCTGCTTGTGCGTGCATTTAGCTTCCCTAAGCAATCACACTATTGAAATTGTACCAAACCTGCACACCTGGAGACTGAAATGTTTGTCAATTGTTCTTTGTAAATTGCCTAAAGATTACTTAGAAATCATCTATCTGAACATCAATTTTCAGGACTTTTCATTATTCACGTGCATGCTTTGATCTAAAATATTCCATTTTAGTTTTGGTTGTATGTTTTCTAGCATTTTTTTTTTACTTAGGGGTATCAATACGGCTAAATACACATATGACACATGTTCCAGAATTTTATTCATAAAATAAAAGAACCACATGTTGTTCTCCCTCTAAATCAGTGGTTCTTAACCTTTTTTGAGGTACCGAACCCATCAGTTTCATATTCACCGAACCCTTCTTTAGTGATAAATAATATGGTTTTTTTTCCAAATTCAAGACATAGGTATATGTTTTTTTGCTGGTGCACAAAGTGAGCCATGCATGAACGTCACCTTTGCTCAAAGAACAAAACCATGAACTTACAGCAAGTTACAGTATTACTTTATTCTGGCCCCCAAAAAATATTTCGGCCCCATAAAAGAATTTCAGCCCCCAAAATATTTTTTTACTATTTTATTAATTAAAAATAAATTTAGATTTTTTTCAAAGAATTACATTTTTTTTTAATAACTTAATTTTTTTATTTATTTTAAATTTAATTTGTTTTTTGTCTACTTTTTTGGGGCAAGAAAAAAGTATTGCACAAATGACATGCCTGCAAATCAGTGTGACTTCTGCTGTTGTTTTTGGGAGACCAGTTCACAGAGGCGTGGCTTCACCTTGGCAAGTGCGTCTTCAGAGCAAAGTCTGTTCATTTTCTTCTTTTTTTGCTCGACATATTTAGTATGGATTAAAATATTAAGAAAGAAACCATGCAACGTACAACTACGACAGTCGCTGACACTGCGTGCACTAAATTCCCCGCAGCCCTGATTGGCCGAGCAATGTAACATGATCCTCTGCAGCCAGCGATGGCCAAGCGGGGCGTGTCATCACGACTTTACACAAGTGTGTGTTTACCTCCGCGGCAGAGGCTCCGCCGAACCCCTGGGGTTCGATCGAACCCAGGTTAAGAACCACTGCTCTAAATCCTATATATGTTCTACTTTGTGTTATACCTACTAACCACATAAAGCTTATATGGCGTCAATTTTCTGTTACTACAAAATATAAATTAAAAGTTGTTTAGTTTTTACCACTAACAAAAAACAATACAACCTGGTTGGAAGAAGGCGTTCCGTTTTTCAGTCTAGAGGTGACTAAGTTTTTATCACTTCCTTTTTTCATGTCAGTACCAGCGTTTTTTGTTTTTTTTTCTAAGGTTTATTAGCAACACAACATTTTATACAGTTCACTGTTGAACAATGGGGCCTGGAAACTGGTCTACAGTCATTGAGGCTGTTGCTGGATTACTGATGACGCTACTTCTCATGTCTTATGGTGAGTTTGTATTTTGTTTTTTATGGCAGTTTTAAAATGCTGTATTTAATTTGACTTCAATCTGATACAGATGGGAACATTATTATAGCGTGTGAATGTCTATGAGTAGGAAATAAGACTATCTTGAATAGTATTCAAGTATTCAGTTAATAGTAACTCCAAACCAAACAAATACATGTTTGGCTTGGAGTTATTTTTAATACTTTGTAGAAAAGTCTCATAGCATTGTCTGTTTCAGTTGACTATCACAATTCCTTTGAAAAAGCATAAGATCGGTCCTGTAATTGTTTTTTTCCAGATAAAGGAATTAACTGAGTGAGTTGTTGTGTTTAAAGAAACGACACATAAATGGAGAAAACAGATAACAAGAAATGGGAATGTGACATAGAGTAAGACAAAGGTTTCGAGAAGCAGGAAGTGATGCTTATTTGAATGCAGAAAAAAGCAATCAACTCTTTATGTAAGAACAAAAGCATAAATATGATCATTTTTGCTTTTTTGTCTTTTAAGCCTCTGCTGAAGTAGAAACTTGCTGTGATGGCAGACCGAATGAAACTCTGTGCTTTGGACCTCTGGGAGGAACTGTGTGTGTCAAACTGGTGGACAGCGTCTCAGAATCGCAGAGTTATCAAATAACACATACAACGTCAATAATCCTTACAATAAAAAAGAATTACGTTATTTCGGGTTCTCTTCAAAATAAATATCTCTTTATTCCAAGTAATGGTACATTTAGAATCCATAACCTCATGATGACTGATGGTGGTAAATATGTTCTGGAAATCTTTGATTCTAATGGAAGGAAGAAAGAACATCGAACATTTAATTTGTTTCTTGAAGGTGAGTCAAAGTTCATTCCTATATTTTACTGAGACACATAATGTATCCCTTATTCAACAGGGAGCATGATTCTACCACTAATGCCTTTTCTGCTCTTCAATGAAAATTAAATATTTTATAAAGCGGTTGTAATTTCTCCTTCAGCTCCCGTGACCTCTGTCCATCTGTTCGCTGAGTGTTTGCCCGAAGGACAGGTGAATGTGTCCTGTCTCTCTGAAGGAGGGAGCAATCCTCAATACAGCTGGACTCTGAATGGAAACAAACTGTCAGGCCATGAGCTTCTCTCTGAAAATATTAAGTCTAACACCATCGTCCTGAGACCAAACGTTGCAGGACGCCTGGTTTGCTCAGTCAGGACTAACTTCAGTTTTCTTCTCAAAGAGAAAATCACATCTACCTGTGGTGAGTGGGAATTTCTGGTCAAAAATAGATCATTTGAAACTAATAACTCTGATCACCACGTAAATAATAATTTTTGTTTGCTCTTTTTGAATACAGACTTTGTGAACTGCACTTCAAATGGTATACACATATCTAAGTGGGTGTTTAAAGAAAATAACACTCTGTGTGTTGAACCTTTACCAGAGAGACATAATATTAGGGGTAAGACGACAGATTTACAAACACAACTTTAGATCTATTCTTGAACAATGTTGGTATTTTATGAAGTGAAAGCTTCTTTTGTAGAGAATTTAATAATGTATTATTTCTTTCTTTAATTACAAATATTTATGAAATCACATTACCTTTCTTAAAAATTTATTTTTTTCTTCACTTTTAAACAGTGCTATTGCCAATAATAAGTGGTGTACTTGGAACTCTGCTAATTATCCTAGTTGTCAGCATAGGAATTTTCTGTGTGAAGAGGAAAAAACCAAACCACAATGGTACCATTTATCTCAATTTGCTAAGTTTTCATCAGCAAACATGAAGCTTATAATTATTATGTTTTTTCTTCTCCTCTCCTTGCTGGTGTTCTTCAGAAGAAAATAATCATGACCAAAAATGGACCAATGCTGATCAGGGAAGGAGGCGACAGGAGCTGAGAAAGGATACCCAAGCGGAGTATGGCAAAGTTAAAAAACAACCTCGGCTGTCTGATGATGTGACGTATGGAAATATGGACAACAGTGTGTATGGAAATGTGGATGAGAGTATCTATGCAAATCTCTGAAAAAAAAAACCTATGTAAAGAATTTTGGAAGTTTACAGCGACTGCAAAACAACAGAAACAAGGAGGATGTGAAGCAATCTCCATCCATCCATCCATTTTAGAAGGTTTGCTGTCTGATTCTCAGACTGTTTAGAATTCATATCTGGGTGCTATCATATGCATTAAAATGTCTTGTTCCTCCTCTCGCTTCCTGTTACTGGTCACTGGGAAACAAATCTTTTTACAACTACAAATGCAACAAACATGCATAACTAAGCAACTTAGCTACTGTTCTGTTTCATTTCCTTTCCTTATTATGTGCATTCCTTAGTTTTAAGATCCCTTGTGCCTTTTTTCTCTTTGCCTGAATTTATTTTCAGCTCTGACTTGCAGTCTTTAGTTATATTTGTATAGATATCAGTTCCTGCTTAAATTTAAGTCATGTTGTTCCAGTATCTGAATTTTATTGTCACTTTTATTGAACTTTTACTTCAGTTTCCTTAGCATGTTACTATCACTGCTGACTGATTCTGCTACATTTCACTCGGGTAATCATATGCCTCAGTATTTAACTCTTTCTCTTCCCATGATTTCCTGTTGCTAAGTACCTGTTTGGTTTTCTCATGTTCTGTAGGTTTTTCTCTTTTTTTTTCATTAAACTTCCACTATGCCATTAACAAAGGCTAAATGTTTTATATGAAGTCCACATTTTGTGTAAGGAAAGAACAAGGCTGCATGTTAGTCTGTTGCAGACTTTCACCCATAATAGGGACTGATGCATAAACTTTGCATTCATTCTAAAATTAGGTCCGAGTTTTGCAGCTTTATTTTGAGCTACTTGCGCTTTACCCAAATGTTTTGGAAACACTTGACCAAATAGCTAAAGAATATTCAAGTTGACCAAGAACTAAAGGCTGTGGTAGTGGTGTACCCTGCCTCTCACCCAGTGACCACTAGAGAGAGGAAACGGCTCCTCCGACCGTGCAAGGGTAATCAGGTATGGAGGATGCATGCTAAACTGACATATTGACACTTAGAATACTCCTGTTTTACATTTAATCAATTACTGATTGAACCAAAATGTTTGAAACAATAAACATTAGAATCTGTTATGGACTCAAAACTGTCAAATGTTTTGTTTTGCCTTTTAGTTGAAAAAAAAAAATCAGCCTAAATACGAATTGGCTCATAATTTTTGGCCTAAAACAAAACATCCACCCTGTCAGTTGGAGCAAGGTTTCCCTCTGCTGGCCAATAGAGACAAATACACTTATTCTTGTCTCTGTGCTCTGATACGCCTAACACGCCTCCATGTGGCCAAAGATGACATAGCATGCATTGATAATTGATTTGCACATTTTCATTGTGAATATTAAATGGTCATATTAATTGCAACAATATAGAGTTCCATCACAGCCTTTATATTAATCAGCACTTGTTTTTTCCTAGATGTCTGCAGGCTTGTTGATGAATGGTTCTATACATGTTTCTCTGATCTGCTTACGAAACATCAATGTGTTTCAGGTATTCAGAGAAGGCCTCAAGTATTTCCATGAATAGAAGCAGTAATAACAATTAAATGTCAATGAATAAAAAACACTTTTGTGACAGCAGTTGAATACATTCATTGTTAAAACTAAACAACCACTAGATATTTGCATGAAGTCTATCATAATTTGATTTAAAAACAGTGAGTATTTTCTTTATTTGTTTGGTAGGATAATGATAATTATCTTAGTTCCAGGAGCTCTAGAGCACAAAACCAGTTATTGGTTTTACCCTTTCTCAAAAATAATTAAATCATTGGAACCTTTGAGCCAAATAGATGGATAATTGACAGATTCATCCTAAGGTTGAATAGCATTTCTTAAAGTTGTTTTTGCGAGGATTTGTAGACTGTCTGGCTGAACCAAGTTCTCATTCTGGGGTTTTGGCAGGAAACATTTTGTGTGGACTTAATTCATGATGGTTCACTTTGATTGCTATACAGTCAAAGTAGTTTGTTTGTGTGGAATATGTTCAAATCAAAGAAACGTAATCTGTGTTGTATGCTTGGGTGTAATTGTGTTGTGAGCTATCAGGATACTTATCTGACCAAATGTCATGTCCTGCCTTCACTTCTTCTTGGAGTTCAGGAAATTTTACAATGTAACAAACTGAGATGGTGTTACCAAGCGGAGATGACAGCTAGCATGTAGGGCCAAGAAGAAGTGAAGGCAGGACATGACATTTGGTCAGATAAGTATAATGAGACTCTTTCTGATATTGTTCTCAGGTGTTTACACCTTTGAAAATGCGCCAACGTCTTCTGTGGACTTGTATAACAACTCAGCCCACTCCTTCAAGAAGTATTCCTGGTCCATGACCCTCGATCAGACAATTTGGACTCCTTCAGATTTTATTACTCACTGGTACTACTTTAATCAAATGCCAACAGATAACCTAGTTCATCTAATGTGCTTGTCTGTCTTAAGAAACTGTTTTATGTTAAATGAATCTTCTCTTATACATCTTGCTCAGAACAGGAGTAATGACTTGGTATCAAATGTAAATGGTCAATGGAAAAGACTTATTCTACTTTTACTCTTACTATCTGGTAATGTGCAACCGAATCCAGGTCCAATTTTCAATAACTTTGACACACCAGCAGAATTCAAAACCAGATCAGGGCTTGGTATATTACATATTAACTCTCGCAGTCTATTGCCTAAGATAGACCTGGTTAAAATCTGGATTGAAACAACTAATATGGATATTTTAGTTTTGACGGAAACATGGTTAAATAAATCCATTACAAATAAAAATATTTCCTTAGAAGGTTACAATGTTTTCCGTTGTGATCGCCTCAAGAAAGGTGGCGGTGTTGCCATCTATGTAAAAAACAATTTTCATGTCACACTGGTATCTTCTCTATCCATTCCAAAACAATTTGAGTTTCTAGCCTTGAAAATTGAATTCACTAAGGCTCAGAATATCACAGACATAGGGTGTTATCGACCACCTTCTGCAGGCTGTGATGCACTTCCTAATTTGTACAAATATTTAGCTGACCTAAATAATAATGAATTCGTTTTATTAGGAGATCTACATCTAGATTGGTTGACAGCATCTTCAGATAGCTTAAAAACTATCTGTGATTCTTTAAACATCACCCAGTTAATTAACTACCCCACCCGACCTAATAACAAATGTCCTGTAAAATCATCTCTCCTAGACTTAATTATGACAAACGCTCCGCATAAATATACGGGGATAGGAGTTTTTGCAAATGACATTAGTGATCATTGTGCAGTAGGTGCAGTTAGAAATCTTAAGTTACTAAAACCCAAGCCACGTATCTTGTTCAAAAGAGATCTAAAACACTTAAACGAACAAGCTTTCATGATTTGCTACTTTTTAACTGGAATAGGGTTTCTCTTTTTAATAATGTAGACCTTGCCTGGCAGTATTTTTATGAAGAGTTTTCAAGACTAATAAATAAACATGCTCCTAAACGTAAAATTAGGGTGAAGGGGAGAAATAATCCTTGGTTTTCACCAGCTATTGGGGCTCTGCTTAAACAAAGAGATGCAGCCTGGGCTAGGGCAAGAAAAAACACTGCTGAGGAGAGCTGGCTTTGGTTTAGGAAATTGAGAAATAAACGTACCTCATTAATCAAGAAAGCAAAGTCCGACTTATTTCCTTGCCGAAATGACAAAAAATTTAAATGATCCAAAGAAATTTTGGAAATCAGTTAAATCAGCTACTGAGCAAGCACCACTGAGTGACTTTCCAAATTTTGTTTGGAAAAAAGGTAATATGGTGTCTGATAAATTAGAAATTGTAAATTATTTTTATGAGCATTTTATTTCTCTCTATTTGATGATTTAAATTAATTTAGCTGAAATGTAAATACTGATGAACTGTTTTTGAATAATGAGTGTAACTCCACCATCTTTAACTTTTCCCCTATTTGTACAGCTGAGGTTCTCAGAGAACTGAAAAACATAGACACCCGAAAATCAGCGGGACCAGATAATCTGGATCCTTTTTTTCTAAAGTTGGCTGCAGAGTTTATAGCAGAGCCATTATCTCATATTTTTAATCTAAATCTAATCTCTAACAAAATCCCTAGTGTATGGAAATCAGCATTTGTTTTGCCTCTATTCAAAGGTGGGGAATCATCACAGGTAAACAATTACAGACCAATCTCTAAACTACGTATCTTAGCAAAAATCTTTGAAAAATTATTTGCAAATCAATTGAAGAATTGTTTAGATTCTAATTGTGTTTTACAAAATGTACAGACTGGTTTTAGAAAAAAACACAGCACTGTCACTGCCACTTTAAAGGTTTGTAATGATCTTATCCAGGCTCTTGATAACAAAAAACATTGTGCTGCTTTGTTTATTGATTTATCAAAGGCATTTGACACAGTAAATCACAAGCTTTTAATTGGAATTCTACGCAGGATTGGGCTCTCACATTAAGCTACCATGTGGGTAGCTGATTATTTGTCAAACAGAACCCAGAGAGTTCAATTGGCTGGTGTCACTTCTTCTACTCTCACTATTTTAAATGGCGTACCTCATGGCTCAGTTCTGGGTCCGCTTTTATTCTCTATTTATATAAATAACTTGTGTGACAATCTGTCAAATGCTTTTTACCATTTTTATGCTGACGATTTAATAATATACTGCTATTCTGCATCACTATAGCAGGCGATACAGTATTTGCAGTCTGCTTTTAATGTAGTTCAAACACGTTTACAAACTCTGAAGTTGGTTTTGAATGTGAACAAGACAAAAGCAATGGTTTTCTCACATGCTAGAAAACTACCAGAAACCACCCTATTGCTTACCACTGCTGTAGGAGCACAAATCAAGTTTGTCAGTAATTATAAATATCTTGGTTTTATTCTAGATAATGAACTCTCTTTTAAAAATCACATAGTAAATCTACTACGGACATTGAAAATGAAAATTGGGTTTTATTATCGAAATGGATCTTGTTTTACACTCAAAGCTAGAAGAAAATTGGTAGCAGCGACATTCCTGCCACTTTTGGATTATGGAGATGTTTTATATATGAATGCTTCGACCAAATGTCTTCAATCATTAAATACTGTGTATCATTGCGCTTTAAGATTTATAACCGGTAGTCGACGTTTGACACATCATTGTGATTTGTATGCAAAAGCTGAATGGCCTCCTTTAAGTGTACGGAGAAACAATCATTTAATGATCCTGATATATAAATCTCTACTCAGTCTAACCCCAGCATATGTATCCACTCTCCTACATAGACCTGTCAGTTCTCGTTCTCTTTGCTCCAATAACATTATTCTTCTGCATGTCTCGCGCATTCGAACTGAAAAAGGGAAGTAGGTATTCAGTGTGTTGGAGTTCAGTTGCAGTCTGAACTTAAGATGTCGGAAATGATTTCACTGGACTTATTTCGAGCAGTTCTTAAAGATAGGCAACAAGATTCTATGAAACAGTGTCATTGTTTTTATTGTTTTATACTTGTGCATATGTATTAATTGTTTTTATCTTGTAACCAGGTTGCTATGTATTGCAATTTTTTTTCCCTCTTGAAAATGAGATCTAGATCTCAACGGGGTTTACCTGGTTAAATAAAGGAATATATATAGGAACATCAACAGCCTGGCTGTTTTTTTTGTGTGATGTCAGTATCAACTATAAAACTAAGTAGTTAACTTTATTCAGTTAAGGTTATTACCTTCGTCACAGCAAAAAAAGGTCAGCAGTTACAATTGCTGTGGGAATTGGTTTACTAGAGGAGCCCAACTTGAAAAGACATGGCTCAACACTGGTGTCTAAAAATGATCAAGCTAAACGTTGAACACAGACTTAGTTCCTGTTTTTCTGTGGTAGAACTGTCTGCTCTAAAATGATACAATCCTATGAATATCGTCAGCAAGTTGTAACAAAATCAATCACCAGTTAGATTAGCTCAACTCTTTGCCTCTTTGTCCCACGTCTGCTCTAGTTTTGCCAAGTCCTTTTGATATGCAGTGAACTTATAAACTTCATGTGTTGGGGGCGTGTTGGGGGCGCAGGGGGTTAGCACGCCCCGCATTAGACCCGCGGACGTCGCGGGTTCGACTCCTGGTCCCGACGACCTTTGCCGCATGTCCTCCTTCAAAAATGGCGCGTGTCAGCTGGCTGCCTGCAGACGCAGCTCCCGTCGTGTGTGTGTTAATCTGTGTATAAAAAATTCTTGCTGTAACTGCGAAATAATTTCCCTGCTGGGATGAATAAAGTAATTCTTCTTCTTAAACTTAATATTTCAATAATTTTTCACATCAGTTAGACATTTTTTCTAAACCGTATTCCTCTTTTATATTTTCCTCTTGTTGAGACTAATTAGTTAGCCTGGCATGAAATATATTTTTGGTGTTCTTTTCTATCAAAGTGACAAAATCCAGAAAGCATATACTCATAAATAATTTGAGGAGAGCATTATTATGAAGTTCATCTTAGTGTTTTTTGGTTTGTTCTAATATTGATGTCATTGATGTCATATTGAGTTTTTCTGTGTGGATTTTGTGAGCTTCTGTCTTTGTCTAAATAGCCTGTATGTTCACTTCATTTTTAGATCTCTCCATTCCCTCTGTATGTAGTTTTTTAAAAATATATTTTTGGTGTTGGATTTCTACCAAAGTAGAAATCCAAAGTGGATCCATATCCATGTTGGTAGAAATTCATACAGAATATACTCATGAATAATTTGAGGAAAGCATTTTATTGAAGTTTAATTAACTTTTGATTAAGTATTAGCCAAAGGGAAAAAAAGAAAAACAGAAAAAAAGGTTTAAATAAATGCCAGCTGTTGCTTCTAGAAAACCATCACATGTCTAGTCATCTTGATTTTTTAAAAATTATTTTATTTGAGTATACAAGTATTCACTCTTTGTGGGGTTTTTTTCTGACAGCTCAGTTTTTGTAATATTAATGTCACAATTTTTGTGTGATGATGTCATGAGCTTCCATCTATGTCTAAGTAGCCCGTATGTTCACTTCCTTTTTAGATCTCCCCATTCCCTCTCTATGCAGTTGTTCATCAGTGACATGAGTTCGGTCCTCCTAAGCAAATAAACATCGATTCTGTCAAAGTTTACTGAGAGCTGCTAATCAACAAACCTGAATAATAAAGAAAGATGGCAGCCGCTGTTGGACTGTTGCTGATGTTACTTGGAGTCTCTCAAGGTGAGTTAAAAATATTGTTCATGTTACTTTATCAGGGTTTTATCAGGGCTTTAGATACAGCGTTGGCAATACTTTAAAGAAAACGGCTTTAAATAAAAACTACATTAAAACTACATTTAAAATACATTTATCATTGTTCTTCATGTTGTTAAGCAGCTTAGTCTTTCATGTTTAGTTTTCGAGCAGCAAAACCACAAAAAAGCTTCCATGTTCTATCTTCTGCTTTTTTATCTTCCACATCTTCTTCTTCCTCATTTCTTTAAATAATGTGGGGCAATATGTCTGAAACATGTTGACATAATATTAATTAATATTTATGTTTTACTGGAGTTATCTCAACTACAAACATGACTTTAAAAAAAAATCAACAAAAGAAATAACACTAATTATAGAAATTTTGAAAGACAAAAGTATAATGTTATTGTCTTGACATGTGTTTTCCAATCCCGGTCCTCTGGGCACACTGCCCTGCATGCTTAAAATGTTTCCCTGCTTGAATGACCTGAAAATAAAGGCTAAATCACAGTTCTCTTAATCTCTATTATATATGTTATCTGATATCTGTCTATAAACGTTGACTGCTATGAAAATGTAGATAATGAAAATTATGGTTATCTGATACAAATATGAAAGTATGACTGAAGAATCTACTGGAAAATGCAAAATGGAAAAAGAAAATATAGAAAATGTCTTATAATTTCTTTAGTATGTATAAATAAGCTGATGCAAACGTTCAAATAAGCAACATGTGTTGTCACTGTTATTAAAGTAGTTAAATAATCAAATGACAAGACCTTTGACTGGTTGTCACTGAGACATAATGCATAATAGTACTGGTGAGTATTGACTGTCTCAGAAAACTCATTCTTTTGTTTTCATTTCAGTTTTTCTGTGTTTGGAAGCTGACAATATTAATTGTAAAAAATGTATTTTATTTTTTATATTTCAGGTTTGTCTGCTAACTGCGATGCCAGAAATGATGGAGTTCAATGTAGTGTGACTTTGGGAGAAACTGTGTTTCTACAGCTGATTGGCAACGCTTCGGGAATTAGATTGGACTTGGCAAAGGGAAATGTAACATTACTAAGATGGAGGCTAAATGGAACAGTTACAAATGAAATAAAAGACAGATCTGATTTTATACCCAATAATGGAACATTCAGGATTAATGAACTGAAACACAGTGACATTGGTGAATATAACCTTACAATCTTTGGAACAGATGGGAAGCGGACAAGAAATCAGACTTTTCATTTGTCTGTTCAAGGTAAATACCTTACAAGAAAATAAAATTAGATTGATTTAATTGACATGATATGGATAATATCTAGCTGATTAAAGCTCTGTAAAATTATACTTGTCATGATCTCTACTAGAACTTATATTAAGTTTTAATTTTTTTAAATTTCTGTCAGACAGGTTTATTTGCATGCCAGCATTTATACACAAAATGTTACACAAAGATCTATAGAAAGTTTTAGATGTACTGAAAGGAAATTACATTAAAAAGAAGAACTTATTATTGTATAAAGAATGAAGGAGTAAACTGTGTATTTCAACCAAATTAATAACTAAGAACTGGAAAGACTAAACTAAAAGCTGCCTGCTCATGTTTGGTTCTTGTCCTGTGAACACCAAGTGAAAAGATTTTTGATTTCATACCTTCTTCCTAATGTGATGCATAATTGTCTTTAACATCAAGTCCAACAAATTATCGCCTATACTGTTTATTCACACTTTAATAAGTGACACATCTTTTACTCGTAGCACTCACAGCTTAAATTGAGGAAGCCGGTGTTTATTCCTAATTGATCAGATTTCAGAACTGAATTTTGGCTCAGAGCAACAAAGTTCAGGATGTTTGAACAGTTTCACAGATGTGTTCTCTCTTTCTATGCTAACTTGCTTCCTTTTGCCTATGCTTTTGAAACAGAAAGTTCCTCATTGAAAATTGGACTTATCACTTCAAGTATTTGCGGCGTTTTTCTTTTCTTCATCAGTTTACTTGTCGTCTATGCATGGAGGAAAAAACAAAAACGCAAAGGTACAAATCAAATGTCAAAAAAATTATACTAGCTTTATTTGTGGAAAACTGTCATTGTACTATAGGTATGTTTTTTTAAGTTTTACCAACTATAAGTGACCACTTATTGTTCATTTTCAGAAACGGAAGAGCCCACCGATTTAACCTACGCTGTTGTTACATCAGTTCAGAAGCCAGTGAGGAGGTCAGTTAAGCAAAAAGTGGAAGAGGATGTGGAGTACGGCCAGATCAAGTCTGCAGGCTAATTTCAGCTCTTTAAAACAGACATCATGAACTGAATATCAGTTCAAATAATGTACAATGTTCTGAGAACAGACGGATGAAGAAGCTGGAATCCCCTTTTATTGTGATTTTACATTAGAAAAACTTACAAACCATTAAAAAGCTCATAATGCAGGATGTCTGATGTTGCCACAAATGTATTTGGTCATGGTGAAGTTTAATTTGTTGATGCTCTGCATTGATGTCACCTAAAATACTTGAAAAAAGACTAATTCAAAGCAGTTTTGCTAATTGAGGAGATTGTGTATGTTTGGTTTTAGTTAAGTTCTTCTGCACAAAATGATCAAAAAATATTTTTAGTCAGTCAAAATGAAGATACTATAGAGTATATATTGTAAATCAATATATACTATATTACTGAGATATTATATTGTAAACTGTTGTCTTTTTATTGTTCAATATACATTCACTTTTTGAACTAAAAAGAAAAGTTCCTACTCAGTTGCACATCCCTTGCATCATAAGTTCATCATGTTTCCATTTCCGATTACTTCACAGTATTTATTTTTTATTTTTTTAATCTTGAACAGCGTGTTATTGCTGTCATGGCATTTAAAATATTTTTAACACTTTTGGATATTTTCTGTGAACCTACATATGATACTGGTATTGAACCTGAATTTCCCCACTGTGGGAAAATAAATGCTATATTTATAACATTCTTCTACTCTATTTCCAATGTTCTCCCTGTAATTGTGTAAGAGTTATTTAGAACCAAAGAATAAAGACTTCCCTATTCTGAGGCTACATGCTAGCCAATGCTATGTATGACCATGTGTTCCCAGGTTAGAAAGGTTAAATACATGTATAATCCTTCCAGTAGGTTCTGGTACTGCTGTATTGTCTCCCACTTAAGAGAAAATTCCAGTTATACCCTCCAAACTGGCACCCAGTAGACATCCTGATTGAATCACTGATTCATCTCAACTAGCTGCTATCAGAGCAGAGATGCCAAAGTACTTTGATCTCCTTTTCCTGTGTCAGAGGCTGAAATAATGGATGGATGGATATTAAGTAGTAGCATCACTGTAAAGGGATTTTCCAATCTGTTCGTCAAGCTGGTTGCTGTATTGCAATATCATCGTACTGCCCTATTCAGGTTCTCTTTAGGAGTGCACCAATTGCAGTTTTCTGGCCGAACACCGATTACCGATCTTTTAAAAAGCATGACCTGCCGATTCTGATTTTGGCCAATACCAATTTTTTTTTGCCTGAAATGTTGCTCAAAATAGCAAGAAAGTTGCTGAACTGGCAACATTGGCGACTATTGTTAACAGTAGATGTGAGTCACGACTTGGTGGGTTTATCTATCAGTCAAACCTTTTTCACAGAAGAACAAAAGAGGACAATGGTAGATTTTTAGACCTTTGGCGAGGAAGATAAAACAGGTTGTTAAGATCGGTTTCACATGTAAATATCACCTGATCGTCGAACTCTCAAAATTAAGGAAACCAGCATCAATAAATAGGTTGTCAGGTAAAGCTCTTATCTTTTTTCTAAAAAAATTTCTTGCAGTTCCTATAGGTTTATGAAATCTACCTGATACCTACATTAAATATCATACAAGCTCAATAGGCTTTAGCTTGGCTTTTCCTACTGCTTATAAAACCTTTTGTTCACATAATACACAAATGCAGAGGTAAGTAGTGATGGCCAAAGTAAACCTCATGAAGCAATGAGGTTGTCCAGTCCATTGTTTTGCCCAAAAGTTCATTACTCATTGCTTCATTCATTGCTCCCTATCTGCTGCTGCACTAAAACTGACAGCCCTTTCAAATAAACAAATCATACTTCTAAAATATTTAAACACAGTAAAACAGTCAGCGTATTCAGTATTGTCACAAAGTTTTTGTCAAACCCATGTCTAGAACAGTAGGGTCTATTGAAACCTATTTAACTCTGGCATCTCTTTTTGAAACCAAGGTAGTACTACTAATAGGTTGACCACCAGTTGTGGTTGTGCTTTCTTTTTCATTTGCCAAAAAAGACATTTGATGTTTTAGTTTGTTGAGAGTGAAGTGCTTATTGGACAGACAGCTTTGTGTTGGTTACTGTCTTCCTAAAAAACTAAGATTCTTCTAAATTCTCTTTTTCTATGACTTCTTCTGATTCTTTGTAGTTAACTAAACAGAATTTCACTCATCCAATGGCTTTCAGTCTTTTCTGCTGTGTGAGACTGATGTGTCTTTGTTGATGAAACATTTTATTTATTTTTTTTTGGAAATTTCTATGAAATTTCTGGAGGGCAGGGGTTAATTGAAGAATTATATTGTGAATTTGCTCTCCTGCTTTCTCATGCTTAACCAAGCTACTGACAACCATCCACAAAGCAAGATGGTTTGTAGCTCTTTTATCTTGAAAATTGACACACAAAATATAGCAGTGACGTGTCCAGTGTAACGTGAGGCATTGTTTGTCATCGGTTGTGTGTTTCAGCAATACACATGCATCAAAGCGGGACTTCATCTGATACATTTTAACTCTGTAGAGAGTTAGTAGGAGAATGGCTTACAGGAAACTGTAATCTTCTTACTTTTTCTTCTTCTTTTTATTGTTTTTTTAGGTTTGCTCAGCTTCCTTCCTTATGCCACCCGTAACTGAAAGGTATTTGCACAGTTTTTCTTCTGAAGCTAATCATTAATGGGACATACTGTACATCAGCTGTTGCATACATTTATGTTTTTAACAGTCACTGATCAACAAAGACTTGGGTGAATAGAGACATGAAAGCTGTGATTAAGCTGCAGTTGATCCTGATAGGAGTCTGTAGTGGTGAGTGGTTTACAATTTTTGCACATAACGTTTAATTGATTGTTGTGTTTTTTGTCTCATTTTCTAATATAACCTGTACTTTTAGAAACAAAAACACAGCTGACAGTAAAATCCTTAAAGGATTCAGTTGTGACACCTTTAATGCCCCAAAGTGTGGGGCGCAGTGCCATTGCAAAGGGGTTGCGATGAATGAAAAGAAAAAAAAAACTCTCAAGGAGCTGTTCATGTTTTAACCGAATTTTGCACAGAGGCTTTTTTAAATGTATTGATGATAGCAAAGTTGAATATCGTTACAAATAAAAAAAGAAGTATGTTTGAAATAACACTGACCTCAAAGAGTACTCTTTGAGAACTAACAATAAAACAGTTACACAAAAGTGTTTCACTGTAAACATGGTTTGTTGTTTGTTGTGATGCAACCTGAAGTGTGAAATAAATTTCAGTGGAGTTTGAAAACAAAATGTGTGTATAGGTTTATGTCTAGTTGAACGATGTGTGTGCCCAGTTGATGCTTTTTTTTTTTCTTTTTTGGGGGGGATTTTATTGTAATTCATAGGGGGGCCCAGAAGAAAATCTTTGAGAACCACTGCTTTAATGTTTGTTTATGTTTAAATTTCCTCCTATTAGTTCATTTTTGACTACTTAGTAGTTAAAAAAGTCTATTTCCTTTGTATGCATTAGATTTGCATCAGTGCCAGTCATCCTTAGCATATGTTTGTATATATTGCTTTTAACCCTTTCTTTTTGGTGTTGAATTAACAGCTTAAACAAGGTTTAAAACTAAGAATTTCTATACAAATTTAAATTTTGTGTGGATTTTCTCTTGTCCAAATTTGTTCTAAATTCTACCTACCAGGTTAAATAGTTGCATACACCTCCTACTATTTCTTAGATAAATGTCTTAATCAGCATCAGCATGGTATATATTTATTTTATATCTTTTTCTCAGAAATGGTCAAGCTTATTTAAAGCTCTTAATTTCCGGGAACAGGCTTGTGTTTTAACCCCTTAATGTCTGAATGGCTTAAGAGTCATTCAGATGTAGCGTCACTCTGACGCTAGAGGGCAGCAAAGTGTTTGCAATGCGATGTTGTATGTGTAGTTTGAGGTCAGTAGTAACTACGTGTATTTTCTCACTCAGTTACATTTACTTCAGAAACAATTTGAAAAGAAAAACTTTTAGGAGTAGTGTTATTGTACCAACTGTTTTGAAGAAACTACTTGTGCTTGGTGATCTGTTTGGCTACCTGTGTGTTGCAGACAACATCAACAGTTGTTGCCAATGTTGCCACCTGTCTGTTACTGTGAGATTTAATTGGATCTCCTGCTCTTTTTGTCAGTAGCTAACAAAAATTAGTCATTTGTCCTCTGTTAAGAAACAATAAGGTTTTCTGTAATGTTTGAATTATGTTTGTTACCTTTCGGGTGTGTCCTTGTAGTGGTCATCTTGTAACCCTGAGGGAGGAGGGAGCAGTGCTTTGATGCTGGAGGCCTAATAAACCAGGTTTGATTGTTGTACAGCCAAGCTTGCTAATTTCTTTTTGCTTTATTTATTTATTTATTTATTTTTTTTTGTCTTTGCTCATTTTTTTACTCTCGTCTCTTGATGTATTAAATGTCGAGGTGTTAATGTACACATCTGATCGCAAAAAAATATTTTTAGGACTTTCAGCACGTGGACCTTGCAGATGTAAAAATGCTGTGCTGTCACGCGGTGCAGCTGACCCCCTGTAAATAACCTTTTTATCTTTTCTAGACAAGTGTAGCACACTAAGATTTTTGGTGGCATTAAATTTATTTGGACACCATGTTGTAATTACTATTTTGACCACAAAAAGTGATTTTCATTTTATTTTCAGACCTGGAACCATTCCAAGCTTGGTTGGCATGGTTTTAACAGTGTGTGGAATGGTTTCAGGTCTGAAAGTAAAGTTGAGTAAAGCTCCATCACATCTGTACATGCAAATGTATTGGAAATGGTGCAAAATTCATTACAAATCAAAATTTAAAAACGTTTAAAAAATAAATAAATAAATGAGCAAACCTGGCTGTACAACAATCAAAGCTGGTTTATTAGGCCTCCAGCATCATAGCACAGTTCAAAATGGCAGCTTTCCCATCAGACAGCCCCTGCTACAGTCAGCAGTCCACCTATACTGGTTATCCCTGCCTTCTCAGTTTACCCCCAGCCAATCAAACTCCAGCTATCACTGCTCCCTCCATTAAAGAGCTGGGTTTGAGGCAGGCCTCTTCCTTAGGAGGGTTCCTAGATGGTCCCTACAAGGACACACCCGAACGGTAACAAACATTTCACAGACAAAGGATTATATACACACATGCTAGAATTCAAACATTACAGAAAACCTTATTGCTTCTTAACATTTACTAATTTCCTCCGCCTTCTGGTTCACAAAACTCAGGCAAACGAGAAAAGTAGGCAGCAATAAGATTTTTCTTATTAGCTGGACAATGCTGGATGGTGAACTGGTATGGCTGAAGGGCAAGGCACCAACGTAATATCCGTGCATTCTGATGCTGCTTGGAGTGCATCCACTTCAGATGTCTGTGCTTGGTTTGCAAAATAAACTCCCTTCCTAGGAGGTAATATTTTAAAGAGTCCAAAACCCACTTTATTGCAAGTCCTTCCTTTTCTACTGTGGAGTATGTTTTATCCCAGTCAAACAGGTTTTTACTTAAGAAAAGGACAAGTTTTTCTTCACCAGCTTCTCCCTGAGCCAGCTCTGCTCCAAGACCAACATTTAAAGCATCCACATGAACAACAAATGGCTTTGAAAAGTTAGGACTCTGCAAAACAGGAGCTTAACAGATCAGTTTCTTTAAAGATTGAAATGCATGTTCACAATCATCCTTCCACATGATTTTAGAAATAGACTTTTTTGTTAACTCGGTCAGAGGGGCTGCTCAAGTTGATGGGGTATAAATCTCCTATACCACCCAACTAAGCTAATGATCTCACTTGCTTCTTTGTTTTGGGTCTGGGGATTGCTTGAATGGCTTTTACTTTTTCAAGTTGTGGCTTTATTTGTCCATGGCCAACAATGTAACCCAGATATTTGACTTCTTCTTGTGCCCATGTACACTTGCTCACATTCAGAGTGAGACCAGCATTCTGGATCTTTGCCATCACAGCCTTGAGATGTTGTAGGTGATCCTCCCAAGTCTCACTGTAGATCACAACATTATCCAGGTAGGCCACAGCAAACTTTGAACAATCATTAAGGATAATGTCCATCAACCTTTGAAAGGTAGCTGGTGCCCCATGAAGACCAAATGGTAGAACAGTATAATGGAATAAACCCATGCCTGAAATCTGAAATGCTGTGTATTCTTTACAGGATGGATCTAAAGGCACTTGCCAGTAACCTTTACATAGATCTAAGGTTGTGATGTATTTGGCCTTCCCCAGTCTTTCTAGTAGCTCATCAATGCGTGGCATGGGGTAAGAATCAAAACAAGAAATGCTGTTTAGCTTTCTTAAGTCAGAACAAAAGCGAAGTTGAGTTGAGTCCTTCTTAGGAACAAGCACAATGGGATTTGACCACTAGCTTCTTGATGGCTCTATCACTCCCATTTCCAGCATTGTCTGGACCTCCTTTTTCAGTGGTTCCATCATTTGTTCTGGAATCCTGTAAGGCTTAAGATGAACAGGTGTTGTATCTTTCAAAGTTATCTTGTGTGCTATGACATCAGTTCGCCCATTTACATCTGCAGACAGGGATGGAAGAGATTGTTTAATCTCACCCAGCTGTTCCCACTGATCATGAGTCAGATGCTTTGGAGCCTCTACTTTGGCCAATTCTCTGCATGGACTCATTTCATCTTCTCCATCCTTCAACATGGCACTGTCTTCAGCTGACCATTTTGTACAATCTGGATCTGCTCCACATCCATTTCTGGAACATTTCTTTCATAATACTCCTTTAACAGATTTACATAGAGCAGTTGCTTTGACTTTTGTTTTTCTGGACAGATAATTTCATAAGTCACTGGACCTGCTCTTCTAACCACAGTGTAGGGTCCTTGCCATTTAGCTAGCAACTTACTTGGTCCACTGGGCAAAAGTACTAAACCTTTCTGGCCAGTCTTCAGCTCCCTTTCACAGGCATGTCTGTCATACCATAACTTTTGCTTGTGTTGTGCCTTCTGCATATGGTCTTTAACTTGTTCTCTATATTTTTCCAGTTTGTCTCTCATTTGCAGTATGTAGGAGATGATGTTTGTTGTTGGTGAAGCCATTTCACTGGATACAGATGCCGCTCCAGCCACCCAGTTCTCCTTCAGCATGTCCAAAGGGCCTCTAAACCTGTCTCCCATAAAGCAACTCAAAAGGAGAAAAACCAGTTGAAGCTTGTGGTACTTCTCTGTATGCAAACAAAAGAAAAGGCAACCATTTATCCCAGTTTTTGCCAGTATTATCAATAAACTTTCTCAACATTTGCTTTAATGTACCATTAAATTGTTCTACCAAACCATCGGTTTCTGGGTGGTATGGAGTAGTACGAATACCTTTTACACCCAGTTGATCATAAAGAGTTTTCATCACTTGTGACAACATAATGGATAAACATCTGGATATCTGGTTGCATAATCACAGATGACTAATACATATTTATGGCCATTACTGCTCTTAGGTAAAGGACCTATGACATCCATGGCGATTCTCTCAAAAGGAACAGTCATTATTGGTAAAGTCTGCAACTGTCTGAAACTTTAGTGGGGGCTACTAACTGACAGTCATGACATGTTTTGCAGTATTCAACCACATCTTTATATAATCCTGGCCAATAAAAACACTGAGCAATTATACATCTTTGCCTGTCCTAGGTGCCCTGACCATGGTACAGTGTGACCCAAATGCAGAATTACTGAATGGTATTCTTTTGGCACAAGTCTGGGCTCATCAATGTCTGCTAGATACAAAAGTTTATCCTTTATAATGAAAGGCTCTCCTGCTAAACTTTTGAACGCTACCATACTCTCTTTTTCACCATCTTTGTGTGCTTTATTAAAGAGAGGTTTAAAAGATGGATTATTTTCTTGACTCTCTTTAAAGTTATCAGGAACTTGCCACTGGAGATCAATACATGGAGTTAATGGCAATGCAGGTTCAGGAGGTTTTGACCTGCTTTTGTTTTTATTTTTCTCCTGTCTACATTGTTGTTTTGATGTCCTAAATTTATTTCCTCCTTCATACAAATCATCTGCATCTGGCAGACGTTCTAAGCCCTTTTTTATAAAATATGTGATGACAGCACAAGAATATGCCACAGAGTTTTCTTGAACCAGACTGTCTAGGATTGGTAAATCTTCCCCAAGGTTAACATCATAAGCTAACTGACTCAAAACTCCAACAGTCAACATTAAAGCTTAGCTTTCAATTTCAATTGTGACATCTGCAGTTGGATACTCTTTCTGACATCCATGAACACAAGTAATGTCTACAGTCTTGTTAAACCTTTCAGTGTAGCATCCTCAGAAAGTAATAATAGTCTTGTTTTTTAAAGCACTTGAGCACTATTTAAGCACTATATACACTTATTCTTGTTGCTTCTTTAAGCGGGGAAACCTTCCTGTGACGGCAGACAAAATGGAGCTCAGTGTTTTGGAGTTTTGGGAGGAGCAGTAGACGTTCAGCTGGTGGACAACGTGTCAGAAATACCCAGATTCTTATGGAACACTAATAACTCTGTGATACTATATTGGAGGTATAATAAAGTAGTTCTTAAAAAGGACGGCAGAATTCCGTTTTTTCCCAGTAATGGATCAGTCACGATCAATGACCTGAGAAGGACTGACAGCGGTCAATATAAACTTGAAATGTTTGATGGAAATGGAAAAATCACAGGACGGAAAACTCTGCAACTATTTGTTATAGGTAATCAAATATTTCTATTCCAAATTTTTCACTTTTTACTCTTTTACATTGTTTCATTTCACAACAGGACATAGATACACATTTTACTTATATTAAATAAAAAATATTTTACAACGTACTTCAGTTTGTCATCTGTACTTTCCAGTTTTCCACCAAAATTAAAAATTAAACTGTTTTCTGTAAATAATTTTTCACGTGTTTCTCTCACAGCTGCTGTGTCCTCTGTCCAGTTGGTCCCTGAGTGTTTATCTCAGGGACAGATGAAGGTGTCCTGTGTGCCACAGTGGAGAATCCAGAGGACTCTATTCTGATGGTTCAACTGAGCTCTCCACCTTAGATTGATGACATTATGACTTTAATTTGTAAAAATTCAACATAAGCTCACAAACATAAACATGTAAATAGTTCGGGGATTGGCTGCCATGTTTCATGAGTGTTTTATTGTGCAAAATTTCAAAGTGTCTTATTTCAATTATGTTAAAGTGAAAGTTTTAGCTTAATTTCTTTCTTGTGTTATATATTGTCAACATTCTGTCTCATGTTTTTTTATGTATTTTCCAATGTATTATGCTTTCAATGGATTAGCTTTCATCTATTACTGAGTTGTACCATGAGCTTCTTATGACATACAATGGTGTGAATAAGTGTTTGCCCCCTCCATGATTTCCTGTTTTTTGTATGTTTCTCACACTAAACTTATACTAACTTACTTCTAAGGATTTGTACAGCTCTAGATATTTGACAAAGATACATTATTAACATCTGAAAGCAGCTGAGCGAATGAACAGAAGCTGAACGTGAAGCAAACATGGAAGTTGTTTTTGTTTTTCTTGATGCAACTTGGACTGTTTTAAATGTGTGTACAAAAAATAAACTACGTTACAAGAATCTAGTTATTTAGAGTTAAGCAACCTTTGACACTATTCTTAGAGAACTAAAGCAGCTTTGACTCTTTTTAAATATCAAAAGCAGCCGAAAAAATGGCAAGTGTTTCATTAAACTTTGCAAGCTTTTAAGACTTATTGTAGGACTTTCATAAAACACAAGTATCTTTTGTTCCTCCAAATGGTGGTGATGGCATCCTGTTCACTCAGCTTCTCTCTTTTCTGCTGTAATATCTGGTATTTTTAACTCGGCAACCTTTAGACGTCCAGTCAAGTCACAGTTTCATCACATGGTCATTATATTTAATACAGTGTGTTAGGTCTATTTTAGTTCCTAACCTGCAAAGAATCAACCAGAGACACAAATTACTTTTCTGTAGAAGAGGGGAGCAGAGCCTGATGCGGAGAACCGCCGTCAAACACTGTTTGTGATCAACTCCGCGGGCTCTTTGTCCACACTGCTTTTTATTATGATCACAAGGAAGGAGTTTGGGCTTTTTCACACAGTCACACAAAGAATTGACCAATGACCTTTACTACAGGATGTTCTGGAACCTTCTGTGGACATGCCCTTACAAGGGCACGAGGCTGACCGCAACCAATCAGTTTCACAGAAAGCTGATAACACAGGAATGTGTAAACGTTTCTAGCTTCCAGGCAAACATTCTAAAAACAGTTAATAGTGTATCACAGAAGAAAAGAAGTCAAGTAAACAACAAACACAATAATAATATGAAAACATAACCTTTCAAATAAACTCACAAGTAAATGAACTTAGATAATTTTTCTAACACAGTGAAACTTCAGTTTTTATTTAAGAAAGTTCTCCTGTAAAGTGACACTAATTGAGAAAATGTAAACTTTCTCTACATGTCAATACTTAAACTCCCACAATTAACTAAGGAACCAAAAGGATCTCAAGCCCCAAATCTCTTGATTGTAAACCTCCCTTTACTCTAAAAGAGGAAGAGATCTACCTCAAATTGCAGAAATCACTCATTCAGGACTATCCCCAGTTATTGTTCTCTCATTCTCAAGTCTTTGTGACAACCAGTTGCAAGTGTTCAGTTTTTTCTTTCTTGCTTTGTACATCAGAAAAAAAAATCCAACACTGTTTAATGTTTGGGCCTGATTCCATTTATTGATGTCACTGATGATGAAACTGTATTGACATTGTTAGTAAACACATAATTTTCAGAATTTCATTGCTTGATTTCTGTAAAATTAAGACAAATATTGATTTCTGCAACCTGAAAGTTGAGGGTTGAACTTCATCTTCCTCCACATATCAAATCGCCAGGAGCAAGGCACTAAACCCCAAATTCACCATCAGTGTATTATCTGTGAATGGCTGTGAATGCAAAATTATTGAATATATTGACTGTACGATATAAGCACAAATAAGAAAAACTATTTAATGAGAGAATACAGATTCTGCATTTTCATCTGTTTTATCAGTTTTGGAGGAATAAGGAAGTTTGTCAACAATTCTTTCAACAACACAGAGACTAAATATTGGAGTTTAAACTTAAAAATATTTATTTGATTTTTTTAAATAAATACAATTTCATATAGTAGAATTTCAGCATTTCCATCAAAGAAACTGAAAAACTGTAGCAAAAAGATATTTATCAAATGTTGATTCGAAACTACTGTCATCATTTGTGTTATAATATTGTTTGTGCCTTTTTATTGTTACAATAACAAAATTGCTTTTTCAGGTAATGGACACACCCTTTAAGAATTATTTTAATATTCATCACCTCTATATTATATAGAAACCTGTTTAAAAATGTTTCTCAAAACCTGTTTGAACATTTTCTTTTTCTTCTTCTCACTCCAACACACAAGCAAAGACTTGTTGTTGGTTAAAAGGGGAACTAAGACTCATATCACTTCCTTTCCTCGTCTTAGTGAGTTAAAAACATGAACACTGCAGTTATTTCATATGATCAACGTTTTTGCCAGTTCTCCTCTGTTGCTGATCACAAACAGGACACACAGCAGGTTGTTCAGAATAAAATGTAAATGTTACATTCTGGATCAAATACCTCAAAAACTTGCAGCGGTTTAGTGAATCTGTGAGCAAAGATGAAAGCCGTCATTGGATTCTTACTGATGTCGCTCCAAGTCGCTCATGGTGAGTTTTTTAACTTTTCTCCTGGCACCAAAATAATTTTGTTACAAATGAATAACGTGATAAAATGCTTAGATTACACGATTTCTCCATAAACTTTGATTGTATGGTATTTTAATTAAATTAGTATAATTTCATAGAAAAATATACACTTAATATAAAAACAGAAATGTTAGAAACTTGTAATATATGATTGACGTATGTGGAAGTGTTTCAGCTCAGGCTCAATAGCAAAATGTAAATTTGTTGATAGAAGTATAGAAATGTAACTGTTACTTTACAAAAACGCATAGATAATTTTTTCTATTTGTTTTTCGTTATTAAAAATTTAGCATAAAACTTTAAGTCAAAACAAAATGTTAAAGACAAGCCAAATAAACAATAACACTTCATATTTATTTGAGTTAGGACCCAGTTTTCAGATGGTAAATTTAGTTACCGTAATCATTTAGTTCATTTACTTGATTATTTTATTAAATCTTTGGAAAAATGTCTGAAAAATGTAATTATTATTATTAGCAGTAGTTTTTGGCAAACAATATCAAGTGAAACAAAAATTATCAATTTTACGGATCTCTGCAGCAAACAAAAGCTTGACAGAAACATTTTACCATGATCTCATGAATTGATGATCCTTGATATAAACTATTTACTCATCTTAATCTAATCATGAATGTAAAAAATTGGTAGGTTTGTCCTTTATGTATATTGGTAATGAGTTGAAGAGTCACTTTGTTAAACCAATGTGATTCTGTAATACAAAAACACACCCTGAATCTAAAAAACACACTGAACAAAAGTTTACAATTATTAATTTTCTCTTTAATACTTATAGTTGTGAAGGCATCACATTAAAATGTTATTTATTTTTGGCCTCTGTTTAAGAAAAATTGTGCTGATTGAAGTTATTGTTTTGTTTTTGTGTTTCAAACTCTGCTGTTTGATACGAAACACTTAAAGTCATAGTGAGGTGTGAGAAATGCACAGTGCTTTATATTTTAAATCTGTGAGTGGCTTAAGAATCCCTTCATTTCTGTGACCAAGATTAACAAAATCAATACACTACTTCTAATTCTTATTCTTGTTCTTGATTTTCCTTTAAACAGTGAAAACTTCTTGTGACGGCAGACAAAATGGAGCTCAGTGTTTTGGAGTTTTGGGAGGAGCAGTAGACGTTCAGCTGATGGACAACGTGTCAGAAATACCCAGATTCACTTGGGAAATGAATAACTCTAAGATACTATATGGGAGGAATAACAACGTTACTAGTAAAAAGGACGACAGAATTCTGTTTTTTCCCAGTAATGGATCAGTCAGGATCAATGACCTGAGAAAGACTGACAGTGATGAATATAAACTTGAAATGTTTGATGGAAATGGAAAAAGCACAGGATTTAAAACTCTGCAACTATTTGTTATAGGTAATCAAATATTTGTCTTTCAATTTTTTTTCAATGTTTTACTCTTTTAATTTTCATTTCACAACATAAATTAGAGACACATTTTACTTAAATAAAAATATCTTAGAACAGACTTAATTTTATATTCTGTACTTTCTCATTTTCAACCCAAATTTAAAAGGATAAATTTTCTCTAATTACTTTTCATGTGCTTCTCTCTCAGCTCCTGTGTCCTCTGTCCAGCTGGTCCCTGAGTGTTTATCTCAGGGACAGATGAAGGTGTCCTGTGTGTCTCAAGGTGACAGTCCTCATTACAGCTGGACTCTGGATGGACACAACCTGACAGACTGTGAGCTCTTCTCTAGAAATATTGAGACCAACATCATCGTTCTGAGACGAAACATCTCAGGACATCTGGTCTGCTCAGTCAGGAATCCAGTCAGTAATATCTCTAAAGGGATGAAATTAAGTGACTGTGGTGAGTGAGAAAAGATAAATAATTAGTTTTTTATTATGATCCATACATGATTTATAATTTTGTTTGCTTCTAGGCTTCATTTTCATTAACTGCACTTCCAATGGGACACAAATAGCTAAATGGGTGTATAAAGAAAATAACACTCTGTGTGTTGAACCAACAACAGTCCCTCCAAGAACTAAATATACTATTGTGGGTAAGAAGACACAGTCAAATACTTCTGCTAGAAGCCCTAGTGCCAATGATCAACCTTGGTACATTAGTAAGTGAAAATTAAACTTTGCTGTGGTAGATTCAATATAATCAATCCCTTTCTCCATTCCTGCCAATCAGCTTAAATCCCACATAGTATTGCTGACCTTAAAGACCCGTATTTGTCTTATTTTCTCATGTTTTCAAACAGGGCAGTTGCCTGTAATGGGTGGTGTATTAGCAGCACTCGTAATTGTCTTGATAGCCAGCATAGTCTTCGTCTGTGTTCACAAGGATAAGAAAAACACAAAAGGTAAATAACATAGCTTTCTCAATAACTAACTCAAAATGATACCTCATAAAGTCAGTAGGTTGACATTGTTTCTGTTCTTCCTACTTCTCTGCAGTGGAGAAGGAGAATGATGACCAGGAAATGACCTATGCTGACGTTAGGATTGTGAAAAAGCAGGGGAGAAGAGTGGACAAAAGTGAGGAGGCTGATGTGGAGTACGGCCAGGTCAAATTTTCAAAGAAACCAAGAACATCTCAGACTAATCCGACAATGGATGATACTGTGTATGCACAAGTACGAAGAGCCAGGTGATTTGTAATGTCTGACAGGCTTATTTTCACACACTTACAAAGACAACGATATGAAAGGCTGAGAGAGAGAGCGAGAGAGAGAGAGATGATTCCCCTCATCATGATGTGGGAAATGTAAAGTGAAAAAAGCTTTTATTGTATATAATTTCCTCCTGAAATTCAAGTTATGGCCCATTTATGGAGATTAATACAGCTGTTCCGCCTTCAGCTCAAACCATGGGCCATTCACTGCATGTCTATACATTCTCCCTATTCCTGTTTACTATGATGCTGAATAAAAGAAAATAGTGCCACAAAATTGTTTAAAATATCAAGTTTTACAGCCTAAGGTTTATTGTGCTACTTATTTTTTAGAAGTCCATTTATAAGTGCAGTTTTAACTTATTAAACGTGATTCTTGCTTCTTGATAACATAAAGTCAGCTTGGTGAGCAACACCAAATAGCACTGGAAAATATTTCTTTTAAATGTCTTTAATTTAAAAGTGTTCTTCCTAAATATTTATTGGACTTGAAAAGCTGAAATGCTGTTACAAAAAGCTGCATGTGATGTTTGTCAAATTAAAATATGTTTGATGAATATCAGTTTAGTGAGTGGAGTTTATACTTTCACCTGCTACTATAAAGCTGAAGTAATGCAACATATGCAATTATTTGTTGACATCAACCAAAATAATTACAAAAAACACTTCTGGATAAATTAATGATTAATATCATGTTTATAAATGATTTATTAATTGTTTTTAATCATAATTGATGTAAGCTAACCTCAGCTCAAATCAGTTGTGCATTTGCAGCTTGTTTGGGAGTTAGTTGATGTCAGCGTCAGAGAGTTTATCTCTGTGTGGCTCTAGAGCAGATAGAGAAACAAGAGAAACTTTATCTCTAGGGAGGTTTAAAGTAAACAAAAAAAAGTTTCCATGACACAAACATTCTAAGTTATCTCTAAGACAATTATAGTTTAAATTCTTGTATGGACTTAATGGTTTCTAGCTTTGGTCATATTGGGTGCACTGGGTTGTTCAAAATGTTCTTTTATGCACACTGGACCTCATAGGCAAATAAAGAATCACATTATATTTCAGCTATGTTGCCATGCACAGCAAACCAAACATAATTTATTTCATCTTATCAATTTAGTTTTGACTCCTGAACTTTTGTAATTTTCCCCATTTAGTTGTAATTTTCATGCAGTGAGATAAATGCAGTGGAAAACAGTCTTAAGCAAACACACACATGCACACACATAACAGAGGAACTGAAAATGTGGCGTTCTTTTAATATTCAGCCGTTTGAGGAAACAACATCTAACATCTTGTCAGATAACAGAGGGAAGGTTGCGTTTCAACGCCCTCAGGTTATCTTTTCTATATTTAGTCATGTGCCTGTGTGGTTTCCACCTTACCAAGTACCTATGTGAACAGAAGGCAAAGATTAAGTGTAGTAGCACTGACAGTCAGGCGCATAAATATTTGGAGAGACAAAGTTTTTTCATATTTAGTTTAGATAAATTACCACAAAGAACTTCAAATGAAAGTTCTTTGTGAGTCAAAGAGCATTTCTTACACAATCCCTTCATTTTAGGAGGTCAAAAGATATTGGACAACTTAAATAACTTAAAATAAAATGTCTACCTCTAATATTGTGTTGAAAATGTTTTGCTGCCAATGACACGTTGAAGTGCTGAATTTGTGGACATCAAGTTCCTCTGTTTTAATGCTCTCACAGGCGTTTACTTCAGCACCTTTCAGCTGCTGTTTCTTTGTGATTATTCTTGTTTGAAGTTTAGTCTTTAACAAGTGAAATGCAGGCTCAGTTGAGTTAAGATCAGGTGACTGACTTGGGAACTCAAGAGTATTCTACTCAAACTTCTGAGTTGCTTTGGATCATCTGGTTTTAAGCACACACTATATTTCTGAAATAAGAATTAATTCAGCTGCCTCTGTACTGGGTCACACCATCAATAAACACTATTGTTCCAGAAACACTCACAGTCATGCATGCCCAAATTTCCACAAATTTGCTCTTAACTGAAGAGTGACAGGAAGAAAGCTATTGTTGAACAAAATTCATGAAAATGTACTGGTTGTACTTTTCCTCACAGAGACACGGGGAAAATATCATCCAGTTAGATCAAAATTCAGCTGGTCTACATTCAAAATACTGCAGATGGAAAACAGCATCATGATGTGGGAAATGTGTTGCTTTAGCAGGGACATCGAAGTTGGTCAGAGATCACAGGAAGTTAGATTGAGCTAAATATGAGGCAATACATGAAGAAAATCTGTTAGGAGATCGAAAAGACATAAGCCTACTGAGACATAGCCATATGTGAGAATGGCCCAGACAAAGTCTAGACCTAAATCCAACTAAGGATCTGTGGTAAAACTTAAAAAGTTATGTTGACATTAGTTTTCATTCCAATCTGACTGAACTTGAGCTTTAATTACAAAGAACTTAGAAAACTTTCTATCCATGGCTGTTAAAAACAGACATTAAAGTGGCTGCATTGACTTTCAAACACAAACTGCAAGCACACACAACTAATTTCAGATTTCTATTTGCAGAAAAGTTTTATAAAGTCACCTTCCTCTTCACAAAAATCCCCTGCTTTATTTTGGTCTATATCACATAGAATTTAAATATGATACATTGAAGTATTATAAAACAGATTATCATTTTGAGTCCTTGAGGAAAAGAAAATATTCAACAAACTTTAATATACAATATTCATTTCTTAATATCATTTTTAGCAAATCTATGAACAAGCTGGAACTCAACCATATTCAAAGCTAATTTCTGAGATTATTGTTTTCTAAAACTATTATGAATGATACTAATATATGTGCTTATAACATTGAGCTTTTATTACATCTCAGAAAGTAAAAAAATAAATAATCAAAACAGGCAGGTATAAAAAGATTGTTCCACAGTTGTTGATTTTTAGTGATACTTTGATCTTTTGGTCAGATTTTACTTTAGAAGTTTGGCTTTCACTTTCTGTCTGTTTAATCAGCAACAGGATATGTTAAGTTTTATGGTTTGAGGTTAAAGGTTAACAATCATTCAGCTGACATACAGGGCCATAAAGTACATTTATGATCGAAGCCATTTGCATTCTCCTTAACTACAATCTAAGATCTCTTCATGCAGCTCAGTCAGTTCCTCTCTTTCCTCTTAAAACACAGAACCAGTTATTGGGGTTCTTTGAAAACAGCAAAATGTTAGACTTTCAAACAGCGACAATTAAACATTTAATTCCAATAAATGTCAAGAGATTATGATCGTCATGGCACGCTCATGTGATGTTGCCTTGCAATGCCAAAGTTAGCCCACTATAAAACAAAGTCCAGTGCCAATTTTTGGGCCTCAAGTAAGTCAGTTTTCCATTTGAAGATAAAAGTTAGTCTACAAATTGACCAAAGAAAGAAAAGGTTAACAAGATGTCATCTGATTAACTTCATGCTTGGTTTGGTGATAAATTTATATCATGGTGCCAGTATAACTTAACACTAAGCTTTGTACTAGACTTTATGCTGCATTATGCTGCTGGTACTTTTTTTTGCAAGTCTCAAACTTTATTTTACAGAAACGTCACATAAAAATGAGTCAAAGTCAAAGTCAGCTTCTGTGTTGTTCTACCATTTTGTTAGGACATAATAACTTATTTCTAGCCAACCGTATTAGCCTGGTCTATCCTAAAATGAAACATTTTGAGGTTAGTAATTTCAAACTTACAAAAAAGGTCCATATAGCATGCATGAAGGTAAGATTTGTATTTCCATAAATATAGCATGACTGTTGTCAGTGCATGACTCAACTTGACACTTGATCTTCCGCTTTTGCCACAACATAGACGACTCAAACTCAAGTGATACTTTCATGAAAGTATACTTTAATGCATTAGGTTTATTTGAGGCTTACGGCACATTATTTATTTTAAAAATTCAAATTTGTGGCACAGCTCAATGTCTGTGTTTAGAGCCACAATGACTGTCTGTCACATGGCATGTGGTTGAGCAGTCAGTCTGTCAGGATGTGGCTAAACTCTCATCTGAATTTCTCATTCCTTGAGCTAATGTTTTATACGCTACACCCTCGCTTCCTTAGAGCATTTGCTATGTTGGCTAAAAGGACTAAATATAAATGAATTATTAAATACAACAATTTTCACATCAATTCATCGCTGCTGTACTTCAAGCTAACATTATATGAAACTTAAAATGTTTGTTCACAGCTGCCGACTTTAACTTCTTTTTTCTTCTTTCTTTAAGTTCCCTTCTGCTCTGCTCTTTCGGTTTCCTATGAACCAAGCATTACTTCTCTAAAAGTCTAAGTTAGTTATTTTTGTACTTCAGTTGCATGCCCATGCATGCAAAAAAGCAGTAAGCAGTTTCCGTAAGTCTGATAAAAATTGACCACAAGGCACATTTTAATGCAGCATAAAGTTAACATTAGGCCAAGCTTAAACCAACTAACTTCATTATTTTTGTTCCTTCAAACAGAACATGTGAAAATGTTGTTTTAGTGCTTCTTGACTGAGAAGCACATACAGTGATGGAATGACATATTTTATAGTACAAAATTGCACTAATTTTGCTTTCTTGTCTCACTTAAATGTGTCAGATCACCAGCCAAAGATAACCAGATATATTAAAATGAGGAATACATTTGTCAAGGAAAAAAAAAAAGTTTTCAAATCATCAGAAAACCTATTGGTGGCAACAACTGTTACTGTAATACTTTCTTAAATGGTATGTAAATGTTGTGCAAGTTGTATGGGGGCATTCATAAAAAAAAAAATCACTTTTAAGTCAGCAGTTGTTAGATTTTTGTCTTAACAAAAACCTAACAACTTAAATTTATCCTCAGACACTTAATTATTTTTGAATTGTGGACTCTAATCTGATATAATGCAGTTTGGTCTACAGTGGCTAAGCTGTTGTTCCGTGTTTTTTTTTTTTTTTTGACAGTCTGGACGAGGCATTGTAGGCACTCACTGTGGTTTGATGGAGTCACAAAACTTTTAAAAAAAACTTTATACATGATACTACTTTCAGATATGATGAATGTCAATAACTTTATTTGTTTTAAATCTCCTCAGAGGTAAAACATATTGGGTCATGTTTCTCACATAAGGGCAGGCTGTTTTGCATAGTTTTTTTTTCCCCTTTACAAGTGAAAACATTATTTTAAAATAAATGAAATAAATGTTTATATTAACTCGTGTTCCCTTTGTCTGAATTAAAATGTGTTTGATTTTCCGGTAAGAAAAACAAATAAAAACCCAGCAGAAAATTGTAAGGGGGCAAATATTTTTTCACAGCATTTTAAAATTGACAATAGATAAGTGTTGATCTGACAATAGTCCATACTTGTACAAAATGTGAATGATTTTTAAGGTTTTACAGTGTAGCTTCACATTGTAAAAAATTTATTTGAGGCATCAGCGATATGAACGATTAATCACTCTGTGTTGAACTCATCAAAACAAAATACTATTTACATTCCAGACACGCTCGCTGTCTCAGATCAGGAATCCAGCTAGTACTCCTCTGTTTTTATGTCCGACAGCATGCTGGTGCTAGCGCCGGGGCTGGAGGTAACATGGGCCTCAGTGAGGGCACTGAGAACAGGTGGGGTGGGAGTCGTTGTGGAGGCTTGCTGGGAATGTTGCAGCTTCTTCCTGTTGATCTTTCTTTCTTTTGCACGTCTGTTTTGAAACCAGATCTTCACCTGATAAATGCAAACAGTAGAAGAAAACTTTACTTTATGTTGATAAAAATATCTCTTATAGAAGGCCGCAAATGCCATATGACAACACGTCCTGTTTTGCTTTCAGCTATGTTTCCACAATGCTATTTTGGTAGCATCACTTAGTCATCTCAAACTGTTACGCAGACAGTTTTCCATCGGTAATCATGTAAATTGTCACCTTACAAGCACCAACCTCGTCGTATTTTATTTGGATTTTTGGGACAGACCAACACAAAGTGGTGTATAATTGTCTAGTTTTATAAATGAATATCTCAGAAGTGTGGCAGCTGTGAGTCTGTTGACTAGGCCTGTCGCAATGAGCAATAAATTAATTAATCGCATGATGAATTAAAATAAGCTCAATAATTTCCATATGCATGATTTATCTTTTTTTTAAATTTTCTTTCTTTGTACCAAAATCTGGATGACCAAAGTCTTCAATCTGGTGCATTGTTCTCAACTAGCTCTTTTTTTGAAGGACAAGTTTGTTTACAGAGATTTGATAATTAATTCTATTTGTTGTTTCTATTGTTTTATTTATTTATTTTGATTATTTTAAATGTATTGTAGTTCCAGTTTTATATGTTCATTAGAATTTAAGCTGTACTGATCTTTGAAAATGTGTTCTTGCATTCTTATGCCATACCAATATATTGCTTGAAAATAGTTTCAAAACAATATTATCATATTAGAAGTAACGATCCAAGAGTAACTGTGACTATGTCATTCTAACACATAGTCTATGCCATCCAATTGTACCTCCGGATTGAAATTTAGGGTCGTTGTCCTGCTGAAAGGTGATCATCCATCCCAGTCCCAAGAGTTTGCAGCCTTTAAGATGTTCTTCCATTACTCCTTTAT
The DNA here is from genome assembly GCF_001444195.1 of Xiphophorus couchianus. NCBI lineage: Eukaryota > Metazoa > Chordata > Actinopteri > Cyprinodontiformes > Poeciliidae > Xiphophorus > Xiphophorus couchianus. Next base: position 17,309,133 of record NC_040250.1, read on the forward strand.
GTTTATTTTTCCATTAGATCCAGATTTGTTGACATTGTTGAAGAAAATCATCTCCACATCATGCTGTGTGGTCTGCACAGGATATTATCTTATCTGAACTTTTCAATGGTTTCATAACCTAACCTTTCTTTAAACTATATGGAAAAAAAGAAATAACTTATTTTTTGGATGGATGGATGGATTTCACTTTTGGGATTTGTTTCTAATTGAAAACTATTTACAGTATCGTTATCCTTTCACTTTAGGAATACACAGTACTCTTTGTTTCGCTGTCACATAAAATCCCAATAAAATACATTAACATCTGTCATGATGTGGCAAAATGTGGAGAAGTTCAAAGGATGTGAACACTTGTGTGAGTTTAACTCTGTGGTTAAAGCAGCTTACCCCACCCTGTTGACTTGTGGCTAAGTTTAGTAATGTTGAGTTTCCTAAGAATGACTTTGGGTTTTGCCAGTATTACACAAAGCTGTGGGTTCGGCTAAATAAATGAGCAGGCAGAAAGACACATTAATACGAGCTGCATTAAAAAGCAAGAGTGAGTTGTGCACTGTTATTGCTACTGATGCATTTGGCCGCAAAACACTCACAGTTTATGGGGATTTTCAAGCATTGGACATCTAAACATGGTTACAAATGTATCTGTATTCTAATGTACTCAGTTTTGTTGTGTTCTAGTTTCACATTTAACTGGAACAGAAAGAAAATACAAACAATTCAAAAATAAAGTTGCACCTTGTGTACTGTAATCTAGAATTACAATTTAATCTCCAACATTTAAATATTAGTGACAGCTACCTACCTATTTAAAAAACCTGAACATGGGGGCACTCTTGTCACTCTGTAGATTATTGCTTAATCATACTGTGCAAGAAATGAAGACTTGTGAAATAAGTCACAAGTTTTTGGGTGTTTTCACAGGCAGCCATTCATTCTGTCAAAATTTGAAACAGCTTCTTCTTTACTTGCACGACTAGAGATATTATTAGATAAGTTGTTAGGAATCCTGTCTGATATGTTTGTATCTTCCTGACAGGGCAAATTGATTGTTGCAAATCATGCATAATATTGTCATTTATTAGCAAATATCTTATTAATTGCACAAAAAAAAGCATGCTGCAAGAACTGTGTATACGGTTCTGTATCATTGTTGCCTTCAAAACTACAAATATACAAACTATTTTTGTACATTTTTGCAAAAATATTTACATACATATGTAGATCAATTTTTGTAGCCACGTTTACCACTTTGTTATAGATAATTTGGCACAGACAAGCTGAGATGACACAACTCTGTTACTATTAAAACTACAGTCTTAAAATACTGTATGTCTGAAAAAATATATAATTTAAAAGGCCTTTAATGACACCAAGTTGCAAAAACTGCCTAGATCTTAGTTTGTTCATTGTGTTTGGTTGTGATTTGCTGCTGTTTAATGTGTCACCTCCTTATCCGCACCTGTCTCTCGGAGAGTCCTAGAGCCATTGACAAGTCGGACTTCCTCCTCATGGTGATGTAGCGGGTGCTCTGAAACTCCTTCTCCAGCTCCAGCCGCTGGTGGTCTGTGTACACCACCCTGTACTTGTCCTTTGTCCGAGTCTTTCCAACTGAATAGCACAAAATTTTAGAAAAATATAGACACTGTTGAAAGCAAGAGAGATTAAAGTGAAAAGAAAAGTGTTTTAGTGATTTCTCAAAAATTACTTTTGATACTGTTTCTTGGTAGAGTTCTTTGGGATCCAGAGCTACTTTTTTTTGCAAGATCCTGCAAAGGTTTAGAGGGATATTCCTTACTGGGCTCCAAACTTACGTTAAGTATTCACTTGCATATTAAAATTATTTAACCAAAAACTGTTGTGCAACTGGACTTTTGTAAAAGTTTGCAAGAGAACACAAAGGTTTCCCGCATTTCTGTTGCTGCAAATATGGTTTGGTATTTAATTTTTCACACTTGTTCCATTCATCTGAACATCATGGTATTTGCATGATTCTCAAATGAACAAGAACCACTGAAAAAACAAGGATCTGTAAGAAATGGACAGACTTCTGTTATAACAGATTATATGTTTCTGGTCATGGATGCGTTGGCCACATGCTGCTGGTGAAGCTTCTTGCTGTTGGAGTCTTGCAGAAAAACTTTACAGAAACTTGCAAAAGTTTTGCATTGCCCCACTAAGGTGTTTCTCTTTCTACAACGTCCCTTGCAGGGTCATGAAGCTGTGTTAGCCATACTTGTAAAGCAACAGGAAACTATGTGTCAATGAGTCACACGTGGTGACAGAAGTGGCCAAACATGTCTGGAGCCAACTTTCAGGTCAGGCGCCACTTAAATCCTCATCAGTTCTATTAATCATGCTAATACTAACTAATGTAAAGACTCCTCTATGCGTCGCCGTGCTGCTTCTCCTTATCTCTGTGACTTCTGTTTGGATTGGTGTTTTCACAGGCAGCCATTCATTCACTCAAATGTTCACGTACTCAAGAGTTATTGATTAGAAAATTTTGAGCATGCGAGGGCATCGATTGAGGCAGATCCATGTACGCACCCACAAAGGGAGATAAAGGCAAAGTCTGAACGCTTGCTCGGTGGAAGTGTAGTTTGACTTCCTCTGCCATCCTGCGGGGTGATTTGTCAATGTGTTGGACACACCCAGTGGACAGAGAGGGTGGGGAGTGGTAGCTGTGCAGACTTCATGGCCCTTACTGTTAGCTTTGCACTGACACTTGAAAGCGTGCTGCCAGAAGGGACAGCCGAACAGTGTGATGAATGCATGTGTCCTCAGACTGACTTAACTCACAGTGGATAATGTTGCTGTCTGAGGAAATAAAAAGCATGCAGTTGCCTGTGCCCTCTGCTAAACTGTTGCTTCTTATGTTGCTGCACTGCGTAGTGACTGAAAAGTTTATCAAGATGATGCCTTTCCTGTTGTACTAATAGGCTGACATTTAAGGCGTCTGATAAGCTGCAAGATAACAGAACACATGTTTAAACTGCGTCAGATTGCGTGTATGTCAGAGAGAGAGGCAAGTGTTTCTTCAGAACGTGTTAATGTAGGAATATTAGACTATTAAAATAGAGATTGTTTCTCCTTTAATATCATGTTGAGAATGAATAAAGCTCTACCTGAAAAAGGCTGTCTGATGGGCTCAGGTGGTCTCCTCCTGGAGCTGAAGGGGTCCTGGGAGATGTAAGGGGTGAGAGACCCTCCTCCTCCAGCGGCTGAGGGGGCGATGTTGTATTCCGGGGAGATGTAGTTCGACTGCCCCGCGCTGGGGCTGGGGAAGCTGAATGGGTATTCCTCCCGTGGGGTGTAAACGGGGTTCCAGGTGGTCGTCGACGGGTCGGCGATCCCCGAAACGGCGTGGTGGTAGCCTGGAAAATCATAAGCAGGCGGAAGGTACTGGCTGTGCAGGGACAGCGTCTGAGCCGGGTGCCTCACCGGCTGGGAGTTGGGGTACATGCCGGAGTCCTCGCTCGACAGGAGGGGTCGGATCTCAGGTGAATCAGGCCTCCAGGCGCATGTTCGGCTGCTGTGTTTGTATCCAGCAGGCTTTAGTCCGGGGCTATAACTGAGCGGTGAGGATACACACCTTTATGGATTTACTGCCAAGGAGGTCAAAAGTATCGGAATGACGTCACGGTTTACCTGAGACTCACCTAAGTGTTCAGGCGACGCCAGGACAATGGTCATAACCTACCTGCCATGTCCCGTAAGATCCCTTAGATAAGGAGTATGTGAGGAAAAAACTCATGATTTTAACTGTGATTGTAAATCAAAGTGGATCAGATCAGGGTCAGGGGACGGAAAGCTTCATTTAATTCCTGTGCAGTTCACTTTCTTACACCCAAGGCCTTATTTTACACATTCAAACCAAGCATTTAAGAGGAATTATTGGAAATCTTTCCTTTTTCCTTATCCATCAAAATGTCCCCACAAATGAGTCATTCCATTTTTTCCTGGTTTTGTGAGGCGCTTTTAAAATCGGCACCCTTTTATTGAAAACACTTCACCCACACTGCATAATTACAGCTGACATGTTTATCAGAATATACACATACATCTTCTATGTCATCATGGCAAATTGGTTTAATCTAATTTATTCCTTTATTTTCTTTTGGTGCAACTGCACTCTTAAGGTTCCAAGACAGTTTCTAAATTAAGTTGCACTGTCTTGGAAAGGTAAAATTTAGGAGAAGTGAGGAAAAAAAGAGGAAGCCTGAAAATAAATTTGTCAGCACAGCATGTTGCAGACTGTTGAGGACATTTGTTACAAGGAATGGGAACGTTAAAAATGGTAGTTGTCAGGCCAGAGAGATCTTTGTAGGCAAATAAAACATAGATTTTATCGTTGTTATAGTTGTGTAACTATAAACTTCAAAAATATCTTTTCACATCACATAAAAGATGGCCAGCATTGGCTTGAATGTTATGTTTTTAGCAATGTTTAACTTTGCTTCCGGGTTCTTTCATTCAGCAGAGTAAGAAAGAAAAACCATATTTACAGATTGGTCCAAAAGGATTCACCCAGCAGGTAGATTTAGATTTAAGTGAATCCTTTAATTTTACAGACATGTTTCTACTGACTGAAAAAAGTATAAGAAGCTCTGCAATTCTAAGGAGCATTTGAGTGATGCTGATTATAATTTGTCTATTCATTACTGAAAAGAATATAAAAGAATTGACATGCCGTTTGTATCTTAAAACTGTCATGATGACACAGTCGTCCTCATGGACCCTCTGAATAACATTTATGTGTTTTCAGAGTGACAGATAAGGGGTTAAAATGTAAATAAATAATGATATTATCTTTATTGTTAATTCTTCTTTTACATTTTCCCTTCAGAATTTTATAAAATGTTGTGGTTTGTATTGTTGGATGACCAAATTTTTCAGGTGTGGAATGGTGCCATACTGAGGGACGTTTCATACTTGGATTGACAATCGAGATAAAGTAATTTTTGAATTACAGTGCTCCCTAGGAATGTGGTATGTGACTCCATTAAATCATATCTATCTGCAGGAGGCTCCTAATAGTTACTTTGGTTTATTAATGGAGGATCCCCTATGGAGGATCAGAACCAGAAAAAATGAAAGCAGGAAGTAATAAAAGGTTTTCAGTTCAAACTGCTAACATATGTGAGATGTCAGCATTCACTATCTCCTTAATCCATGAACATACTTTACCACATTACAAGACAAAGTCATCCACTACGGTTGAAATTGTTTATTTACAGTAATTAAAAGATCCACAATTGGTCTTTACCCAAAAGCAACCGCTGCTCTGAAATATCTGATTGTTTGTCCATAAATATGTTTTCTTTTCTTATCTTTCCATATTTGCACATTTATTACAGTAAAATACTGTGATTTAAAATATATATATATCATCACTACTGGAGAGAATTCAAAATGTGCAAAGATTAAATTATGGTATTTAGGGTGGATTCTACATACTATTGAATTTAATGGAATAAAATTATGCTAAAAATCTGTTTCCATTCAAATTAAAAGACTTAAGAGTCTTGATTTAGTAAAATACTTAAAAGACTTTACTTATTTACTTTTTTACTTTTTTAAAAGTAAAAAATTTGTCCTTTTTTACTTCTAGTAAGTAAAAAAGGACAAATTTTAATTAAAATTTGAATTTGTCATTCAATCCATGTCCTTCAAACTAGGCTATCTATAGGCCTCTTTGTCTCTATCCATTTCTGCCCTTATTTATAAATTCTTATTATTATATTTTTTCTGTCATTTTAATTACTTTATTATTATTTATTTATGTATTTTTTTGTTATATCTTGTCTATTTGTGTGGATGGGTGAGTCTATGTAGTGTTACTGTGTGTAGATACAGGAACTGGATCTCTGTTATCTGTCTCATGATTGGTATCTAAAAAAGACGGTGTGTTTAAGGGGGGTTTTAGAAACCAGCTTATGTTTCTTTTTCTCTGTTTACTATTTGTAATTACTATCTTTTCGTTGTCCTAATGACTAATCTGTGTCAAGCTGCTGAAATTCAATCAAGAAAGTTGGAATAAAAATATCCACCAGAGGGCAGCAAAAAGAAAGCAATAAATATCCAGGACCAGGTTGAGATGAATTATTTTTAGCAAGACCAAACAAACTTTTTTCATGCACTGCATATCACCTGCTGCTTTCTTTATATTTTTCTACATTCAGCTGCCATCATTCTACTCTGCAGAAAGCATTTCTTAATAGTTTATGCTTGGAGCCTACATACATTTGAATGTAGCAAACATTCATAAATGATTCATGGCATTTTCTTGGAGAAAACATTAATGTCCAATCTGTTAACAAGAACCGTTGTTATGTTAATGGAGGCGGTAATGCTGCTGACCCAAGCATTAAGTGCAATATAAACATCAAAAACATACCATCAAAAGCTGGAAATACATTAAAGGTTGGTGCCCAGAAAAACCAACTGTCCTGAAAATAGTTGAATGTGGTTTAACCTCTTAAAGAATACACTAAGGAATATGCTAATGCACACTGAGAAGTATATCAATTCTGACATTTTCTATCCTGAAACATCTGCTAAAATCGCAAGCTTTTAATATTCAGACTCCACCTAAATGGCTTCTGATGTTTCCTGTAAACGAAGAGCAGAGGTGGGTTGCAGGAACACTCTCTGCTTACTTAAATTAGTGTTTACTTCACGTTCATGGTCCATGTATAGAGGTTCTGTTTAAACAGTGTAGGTTGAGCATAGTTTTTCTCATTAAAGGTCACTGAGGGAGAACTAATGACAGACTTCTGTTCACTTCTGAGCTCACATGTGTGAGACAGAGATCTGCCGTCAGAGTCCTGGCTCTTAATTCTCCATAGTCTTCCTCTAAGTGGTGCTCTAACCCACAATCTGATTGAAACAATATTATGGACAGGGGTTTACAGTATGCAAACAGAGTAAGATATTTCAACACTCTGTCACAGTGGAATTAGTTTCTGGATTTCTGTTTGTTTTGTCAAACAGAGGTGGTTTCATCATGTATGTTACAACAAAGTTCCTAAAATACATTACATAAAAATTCAGGAAATTTGTGCTTGGTTGACTTTTTTTTTTCTTTGTTGTTATAACTTGTCTTGGTAATAAATCATATTCCATTGCAAACCTGTTTTTTTTTTTTACTTGATGTTAGATTTGTATCAAAAGTGCATTCATAGGTTAAATAGCAGCATTGAGTATGTGAGTTTCACCAATTAAAAACATCCATCCTTTCTGTCAATGCCAAATAGCTTTTGGCAGAGGGAACCTAATGCACACTACAGTTTTCAGATTTTTATTGGTAAACATTTTTGAAAACCATTTTTTCCTCTTCCTTCTATAATCCCAATTAAACGCAGTTCTCCATGTTGGCCATAAACTGAAATGCATGGTTATGTGACAAAAATGTGGAAATGTTTGAGTATAAATACTTTTCAAGGCCCTGTATGGAGTCTGACCAAGCATGTTTTCTGTTAACCATATGGCTGTAAAATACAGCATGAGATAAAATGTTGAGAAGAGCAGAGTGCAGGGAGAGGAAATACTTGCAATAACGACTTTGGACTAAGATTTATATTGTGTTTCTACTGCATGGGACACCTGCGAATACAATTAGTTTTTAGGCTCTAGTTTTAGTGCTACAGGCTTCGAACCCATTTTGACATTTGAAAACTTACAAGAAAGGTCTGATCATTTCAGATGTCTTAGAGTTAAAATTTGTGTAAAATGTCACATTTTCATTCCAGTATATGCTGATAACTTTAGAACCCTACACACGGAGACGCTGGGTGGCTCACTTAGTGGAGCGAACGGACCATGTGGCGAAGCCTGTGGTTCTCAATCCTGGTTCTCAGGGACCACTGCCCTGCATGTTTTAGGTGTTTCCCTTATGCTGCACACCTGACTTGAATAAGTGAGTGATTAACAAGCTTTTGCAGTACTAGAGGACATGCAAAAGAGATCATGCAGTCATTTGAATCAGGTGATCTACAACAGAGATAGTAGGGCAGTGAGGACGGGAACTGAGAAACACTGGGCTATGCTGTAGTCTTCTTCACAGTTTGATTCAAACAGACTGTCCAAAATAAGAAAAATGTAATGAGGGATGGGGAGATTATGTAAATGTAAATGTTACTCCCTCTTCAAAATCATACCTGGAGTGTTGCTTTAATTCTTTTATACATGTTTGAGAAATCATGGATTCTCACATGGTGGCCATTCGGGAGTGCTTAAACCCTGGCTCACACAAAAGTAACCCCCTATTTAATAATGAAGACTGTAAAATGAGCTTAATGACACAAAGGAAGAACAACAGGGAGAATGAATTCAGGTGGAGAGGTCTGTGTGGAGGCGGAGATGTGGACAGCAATGGTGGAGCAGAGGTGGATTTGTTGCAGGAACAGGTTTCATGGAGGGTGAGAAAGATGAGGTTGCCCAGCTATGGAAATTTGATCTAAAGGTTATTGTCTCGGAAGAAGGTAATGATGCGCGATAAAGAAGCACACTGAATAGTTTTGTCTTCATCACAAGCCTTAAATGACTGAAGCGTAGAAGAAGAAATAAGGTCAGTTCCGGTCCCACTGCGCCCTCCAGTGGAGACCTAGCGCTTCAGAAACGGAACAGAAACCGCAGAGAAGCAAACAGCAAGACTCCTGACAGAGAGTTTGGTTACAAAAGGGAGCATTAACTGAACTAAGTGCAGAATGTTAAAATGAAAGAAAAGCATCTTTAAAACTAAACATCTTCTTGGCCACAGATGTTTGTTCTGTTAGTAATAATATAAAACTAATGATTTAAATTTGGATACTTCAGTTAGAGAAGAAGATTTTGCAGATTACTGATAATAATCCTGCATACTGAAGCTGATTTATACATAGGTATTTTACTTGGAATTAAGCATTTTTAAACTACCATCCTGCTTATTTAACTAAGTAAAGAGTTGTTAAATAATGCATATCAGTTCTGCTAAAATAATTTCCCTGCTGGGATGAATAAAGTCATTCTTATTCTTCTAATGTCTAAACTAGAAGGACTGTAATGATCAGATTCCAGGAACTAGACACTAAAACTACAGTAAAACATTTACTAAATGTCAAGAAGCAAAATCTTAATTTTGTCACTCACATGCAGAAAGTGTTGTGTTTCATTTTTGTTTTCAGAATGTGTCCAGTTCTCATGTCTCATTTTCTGGTTTTAATTTCCATGTCATTGTTTGTTTACAATTTTTATCAGCATAAACTAAAATTGATGGGACTCCCGATGAAACAGTTTTCCATCCATCATTATCATCTATCTCCATCAGTCAGAGGATTTGTTACAGGTTCAGGCTTCAGCATGGGCACCTTGCAGCTCCTTCCTCCTTCCTCCCTTCATCCTGCCTGTTGCCTCTCAGAAACATCACCTAAACCTAAGTTTAACCAGATACCAAATAAACAGTAAACAGTCTTCGAGCTGATTTGTAGCATCAGATGGGCTGAGCAGTGAGAGGACACACCCTTTACCCAGTCAGATAGACTCAGCATTGTTTTGGCAGAATATTTGGAGGTCCAGCTTGTTACAGGCCGCACTCAGCACCACGGCCAAATATAGAGCAATAGATGAACCCTTTGTGTCTTCCCAACTGTACTCCATGGTAACTGCAGGCTAAAATTATATATAATAATGAAATTCAAATAAGTGACAGTTCTGCGTCCTGTTTGCAGGCTTCCTATAGATTTCTCATATGAAGATTCCACAATCAAACGCATTTTTTTGCAGCTCACTTTAAAATTGTAGATGCAAAATAAATAACGATGGATGGATGGATGGATGGATGAGCAATGACATCTTGAAATATAGGTGTTTTTTGCTAGACTTCTATCTTTTTTATCATACAGTTCGTCAAGTAGAAAATATGTGTTCCAAGCTGTAGCTCACCGGCTTTTTGTTTTAGTTATTTCAACTCTTACTTTATAATATCAAAGATATTCCAGAATTTGGCTGTAGCTCAGGGGCAGCTGTTTTAACAAGGTGTGTTAATTACACGAGTAAAATTAGATGGTGATCTGCCCTGTGTGGTGTTTCTCCCCTTCTATCAAATAACTGGAGTTCTCTAATTACATCTAACAGGGCTTTTAGATTTACCCTCACAATTAGAGGACAACATGTTACTGTCCAATTTAGCCCTGTTCCCTCCTCCCCTCACTCTGCCTGCTTGTTATAGGAAAGAAAGCCTTCATCAAGAGTGGGGTCCAAGCCCCCCCTGCCCTGGGAAAGGATGAAATTAGGAGGAGAGCCAATATTTAGGACGTGTTGTGAGCAAGAGAGGAGAGGATGAAAGAGTACGGAGAAAAAAACAAAAGAGTATGAGAGCAGAGCAAGGTGCTGAGATAGTTTATGTAATTAATGAAAGACAATTACTAAGACAAATAGTAAGAAGCTGAAATCAGGTTGTGTTTACTGGCTTCTACACCTCATCCTGGCTGTGTACTTATATAAACACTCTCCTGTTCCTGAGAAACTGACACAACTGTTTGTTTCCATGGTAGGGCACCGAGAGCTCTGCCAAATAACCTTTTTTTTTTCACTTCTTCTCTGCCCCAACCTCTCACTCTTCGTCCTCTTTCCTTTTCATTGTGTTTGTTGTTTTATGGCAGGGTTAGACGCAGTCCAGATCGGCCGTTGCCAGTAGAGACTGTCTCAGTTCACCTGCAGCAGGCTCGCCTCTCCATTCATAAACAAATCGCTCTGGCTCAGGGGACCTCCGAGCTGCTACCTAAGAACAACAAGCAGAACCTGATCTGTGTTTTTGAAGTTTTGTCTGCCTCTTCTTTCATTTTCGTAAAACTTGCCTCTGTTGCTTTTCTCTCTCTCCTCTCCTCCCACCTCTCCCTCTTCCTCTCTCGCTCTCTGCTCACTGAGGGCCGGACCACTAACTCCTCTGCTCTGCTCTCTGTGAGGCTGTCAGGGAGGGAGAGTGTGTCTTGCATGTCTCCAGTGGGAACCTTTTTCTCTTTTTTTCATACTTACACCACTCTTTCAAAGTGTTAGACTGTTTAGTGAGAGAGGAGAGAGAGAGAGAAAGAGAGAAAGACCCCCATGTTGCTGTGATTTGACTAAACAAACAGCCATTCTGAGAGCGGTACCTCCTCCCAACGGACTCCTGGGACAGCAGAGAGAAACCTCAGAACATCTGAGAGAACCGGACATTTGAAGCAGCGGACCCTGGAGGGACTACAGCTGGAGAACTCTTCTCTCAGGCTTTTTTTTTTCCTTTTTTTGGGAGGGGGGTCAGAGAGGGAAGACTCAACTGTGTCTGCAGGAGCGCTCTGAAGGTAAGATGTGTTTCTTATCGGTTGGTCAAGCCTGTATGGCAGATGTTGGCAGAACAAAGTTGTTCAGATGTGATTTCACAGATGTCTGACATGGAGAGAGCACACACCAGAGTTTCTTGACTTGAATCTAATCAGATTTAAAAGACCAAGGACAACTTCTTTACCCATTTTGTTGCGTGATACCTAATGTTTTTCTGTCTCTAATAGGGGGTGTCTGTTACCCGCATGCTTCAGTGTGTATACACAAGCATGAAAATATGAGCAACCTGTTCAAACATCAACATGTTGATGGGGTAGCATCTCAGCACACACACACACACACGCACACACACACACACACACACATCTCTTTGACAGGGTTTATCTTCTCGCTGAGAGAAAACGTTTGACAAGACACTCACAGACACACACATTGTGGGTTTTACAACCTGTTTGCATGCCCTCCACTTTGTGTTTCACTGCTAAAGAGCCTGTTTATACGACCCTCTTCAGTCACCCGAAGTGAACCAACAATCTTCCCACTAAACGCTGCTGAGAGAATCAATGTTCTCTGTATACCTCCTGGCTGTCCATCGAAATCAGACCCAGCATCCATCACTGTCTCCAGCATCCTCTTTAACTACAAATGCATTCCTTTCGCAGAGATGATACATACCGAGCTTTAATTGAACACAGCTTCACCCTTGCTTTAAGATCTCCTGTGAACCAATGAGCGGGCAATCTGTTGAACAATCTCATGGCATTTATCTGAGGAGAAGAGTTTTACTGCCAGGAATGAGTTCCCTTTGAGCATTTTCTGACTGAAAATACTTAGAAGTCTGATTTGTCCATTGATGTCAAGGCTAAAAATCTGTTGTGTGTCAGAACTTTAAAACTTTTCCAACTTCTCAATCAAATTCTTTATTGTTAGTTTAAATTTCAGCATGGTTAACCCACTATCAGAAGCATAATGAACTCTTTTAAGTGTCACCGTCACGGTTTTGTAGACATTTATTGTTTTAGCTCCCAGGGTTCTTTTTATTAAATACAAATGAATCCACGTTTCTTGTCTGAGAGACATCCTCTCAGTGCTGTGTCATCTCGATGTTACGAGGGTGATTCAGTGAGATTATTCAGAGATTCTAATGTGCTGCTGCTGTGTTAAAGTGAGCAGTTCTGTTGGAAATGCTGTTTCATGCTTTGAAAAAAAAGTTGCACAACAAACAGATTCAATAAAAACAAAATGATATTGTTTTGCAATTGGGTTGAGGCTGGATTCAAAAGTTTTTGAAAGGGTCGGGGAGTTAAAGGCATATCCATGCAAGAACTCCCTCAACAAACCTTACTGTACAAATATGTAAATATGACATCCTTTTAACCATTATTCATTTTTAGCTCTTGAATAAAAAGACAAAGACACTGCTTTCTGACATTTCTGCATGCTTTACAAACTATTTTTCATCCTTATAAATGTTTGGTTAATTGTGTGAAGTGAATTAATTAAATCGTTTGCCCAAAACTGTTCTGCCGACATATCGCCAACAAGGTGTAAGATGTAGGACTAAACCTGGGGTATTGACTTACCATTGATTCATGTCTAAATCAATACTGGATACTGGAACTGAGTCTGTAACTCAGTGGGGCATTATGGTGATGCTAGCTGTTTAACGGTCAAGACATGTGTTTCCTTCATGTCTTTTTCGTTTGAATGCCACGTGTTTTGCACCTGAACTTGTTGGTCTGATTAACAGGACATTCATCTTCTGGAAACAGATAATTGTCCTTTTTGAACTGAGTAGCTGTAATTAAGCATGTGATTTCAAAGAGCTTGTCCCACCTGTTATGTGAAGGAGTTTTTGATGTAGATTACAAACCATGTAGATGTCCCAGTCTGCTGTCCAAATCTGTTCTATAGAGAAATCTTTGGAAAACAGCATTTAAGTCGTGGATAAACCATTAGCAGTCAGAGACTGTAATGCCTGTTAGAACAACTTATTCCTCTGGCACATCTTTGTATCAGGTTTTTAAAAATGTTGTAAAGTTATACATCTCTCATGAAAAGCGGGGACTTTCCTTCCAGTGCGTCAAGTCAGTGGTATGCAGCACAGCTCCTCTGCTGGCCCTGATGCTGTACAGCACAGTCGGCCCCATTCCTCCCCTTGGCCTGGATCTAATCCTTAGTCATCAGCTGTTTCCTGGCTCTCCTGGCTTTCTGCATGCCATCCGCAATAAGAAAATGTGCTTCGCATTAGGACCATACAGAAAACATGTCCGCACTCTCTTAGGGCTCACATGTGTTCCGCAGTGTCGACATGTAAAGGTTTGAGCTCCACATAGAGTTTTTAAAACACATACTGATCCCATTCTGTCCTGCAGTGATTTATCCATCTCTCTGAGAGCCGAGCACACAGCTGCTGAACAGCCGGAGTATGAAAACCAAACCACTGTCGTGCTCTTCATATCTGGATGAAATACTGAGTTTGGACATCTTATCACATGCCGACTTATAGCTGACATCTTATCACATGCTTATCACTTCATTGATTGATGAGTGTACGTTTGCTGTGACTCAAAGCCTTGTGGTCAGTTGCACGACAGAGGCTATGATTCAACCTTCATATTTTTCAGCTGAGCAGTTGGTTCTCTGTAACCCTATCAAACGTTAAACTTGAATCACATAAGTGTAGTGAAGAGTGCTTTGGGTTGCAGCAATCTTGTACTGCCGCCTGTCCATCTGGCTTTTCCCCCTCCCCACCAACTCAGGGGGAGCTGACAGGCAGCTGCATTTCATCTACAGTCAGGAAGTTCAGCCAGACAAGCCTTTGAGGAAGCATTTATTTCACTGTATCTTCTTTTCCCTTCTTTTGCTATAACACTGTTGTTTTAGTAGAAATAGACACAAAATCCTTTGACCAAATGTTTACTTACAATGTATGAAATGAGGCATCATTTTCTCTTACTGCCTGACAAGAAATCATAAACATGTTTCCTGTTTTAGACATCACATATCTTTGGTGAATCCCAGAATTATAAGGAACATTTGTCCACAAATGTCAGATGGGATTGAATTAATCTGTTTTTGGAACTGCTGGCCTTTAAAGGCAACCTGCTGGTGACCCCTGGTTTATGGTCACTGTCCATGCAAAAGATCCATTTGTGTCTAAGCTTTAACGTTCTGCTTGATATCTTCAGATATTGCTTCAGAAGTTCCACATTTCTTCCTCAGAATGCCACCTGTCTTGTGCAGTGTAGCAGTTCTTCCTAGAGTGAGATGCCTACACAGCATGCAACTTCATGCAACATGAAACTACCATCCCATACTGGACAGTTGGGATGATATTCTTGGGCTTCATACTTGTTTTTTTGAGAATAATGTGCTCAAAAACTGAGATCTTTGTCCCTGAGAGCATTTTAAACTGTAACTTTTTAAAATCCAGTTTAGAATCACGGCTTCTTCCTTGGTGAGTGACATTTCAGCAGTTTTTAACAGGAATCAATACAGAAACAAATATCATACTCACTGTAAGGCACAACATTTTTAAGTTCTAAATGTTGTAACACATCATTACTAAAGGTAAAAAGATTAAATGTAGAAAGGTCTGTTAATAAAATGGAGTTAATATGCTACCTTAGATTGGGGAGAAGGACCACGCCTCAACTACTCCTTTAATTATGCAGCTGTCTATATAAACTTAATTCACCCCATGTTCCACGTCTGTTGTGTGCTTTTGAAACCTGCCCTCCCGCTCCCTTACGTCAGCATTCCACCTCCCTCTCTTCCATTTATCCCCTCCTTTTCCACTCATCCCCCTCTTTTTCCCCTCACCTTCACCCTCACCTTGTTCTCTGCTCCCATTAACTCCTCCTTCTTTCAGGCTCCATTTGGGGCAGCCCTAGCAAGGCATAGGAAAGGTCACTTCCTGAATATCTCCACACACTATGAGTCTGCTTCCAAGTTTCCATTCACATATCTCCTCTAATGACTCATCCCTTTCATGTATTCCTTAGGCCCTTCCTTCATTTTAACTTCATATCTTTGTGGTGTGGTCCTTGTTAGTGAAATAATTGTTTTAAATTATAATGAAAGTTGTGCCCTGCGACAGACTGGCGACCTGTCCAGGGTGTACCCCGCCTCTCGCCCGGAACGTAGCTGGAGATGGGCACCAGCAACCCTCCCGACCCCATTAGGGACAAGGGTGAACAGAAAATGGATGGATGGATGGATGGATGAAAGTTGGAATAATGTAACATATTTTCTTAGCATGAGTGACTGCTTTTAACTTTCAAATCTGGAGAACCTTTGATCATTCTACTTAAAAATAAAACATTGGTGTAGGTAGGGCCTCTTTTTTAGTAAAAATTCAGATTCACATGATGTTACATAGGTTAGTATGTGATGTGAGTACATGTGAGATGCCCCATAATAAATACCCATCTGTGACAGTCAGAGATGCACAAGACAGAAATCAGAAAAAGCAAAAGCAAGTTCTCTGAAGAAAACATCTGTTTCCTCTTATTGGTATTTGAGAAGAAACTAACAACTTTGTGTAGTTTTAACATCATGCAAACATCAAGTTTTTTCTAAATTCAGTGCATGAAGAACAAGACAGGAAGTATTGGTGTCCATCAGATTCTTTTCTTTCTCTGAAATCTTTTTGGGGATTTTCTGGCCAACAAAAACATATTGGAGTTAGTGATACAGAGCAATAGGGAAAGAGGACAAAGAAAAACAACCTAATGCTTTTATAAGACAAGCAGGTTCTGAACAGCATTAAACACAGATTGGGTTTTGTTGAGTTGTTTTACTTCCATACTTACTAAGAAATACAATAGAAAATCACAAACTTGAGATATTTTACCACAACATAAACAGAAATTATAACAATTACATGACCTATTTGAAATTTTCTTTTGCTTTTGAAACCAGCTCTCTCTTTTAAAGTATCTGAGTATGTAAGTGGAATTTAAAACCAGTTATTTCTAATTGTATTCAGCTGTTTCTGTTTCTTTGGTGGGTGTGGGTGCAGGGGGACTGCAAGTTGAGTAAGGGGACTTCACTTCTCATGAAGTTTAGGGGTCTTATTGTCTGGATATAATGAATAAAAAAACTAAACTCTGGGAAGAAGTTTGTACATTTTATGCCAAAAAATTCATACCCCGTGTGGTGTATAACATTTAATTTCTTACAATCACATTATTTAAATTGACCACTAAAGATACATTAATTCCACTCTAGTAGCAAACCCACATTTTAATGAATGAAAAAGAGGTAATTGAATTTATTTATTTTTTTAATCCCTTTATTCTTTCATTTAAGTTACTGAATGACTCAAATCTAGATCATTAAGCTGATATCTAAGAGCTACCACATCTGAAGATGCCATTCTGCAGCAGAAAGCCCTTAACATCCCCCCACTGCCACTACAAACAGCATTTACAACTCTGTTTGAAAGGGGAGCAAACCAAAATCAGCAGTTTCCTAAACATATGCTGCTTAGCCATGACTACAGAGTCACTTTGGCTTGTGAAATTGGACCTCACATGCTCTGTACCCAAACACTAAACCAAAAAGAAAATAGCATTATGAAAATGGAATAACAGTAGATTTTTTCCTTAAGTGCTGATAATGCAAACCTGACAGGGCCTCACTGCAGCGTCAGCCACTTAAGTTACAACATACAGGCAATTTTTGCGATGAACAGATCCTTTTAAAGTTCAATGTCCAGCTGTGTAACTTGGATCTAAATTGGGGTCAGTGCAACTCAGTCACAAATCTCCACCAACTATTTCCCGTCAGACTGATACTGTCAAAACAAACGAAGACCCCTTTTTGGCCTCATTCCTTCCCAAAAATATTTGAAACTTGGCAGAAAATGTCCCAAAGGGGCAGACTTTGGGGCACAGCTTGTGTATTTTGATTCTAAAATGATGGAAAAGCAACTACATACTGTACTCAGCAAAAGAAGAACAACTATGTTATTTTGGCTTGGATTGAACCCAAGGAGCGTTAACACCTGTGTCTTCATTTATTTTGGACTGGACTCTACAGTTAGTCAATATTTTGTTATTCTGGTTTCCCTTTTGTGTACGTTTTTCATGCATCATTACTATATTTGCATGTTTTCGACCACAGCAAGCAAATGTTTTTACCAGAAACACTACCTACCCAGCATCAGATTGTAGAAAAAACGTTGTTATCACCATACAGTTGGATGTGACTGTTGCTGCAGGCACATATCTCCCTGAGGCAACACTGGAGGCTAGAAATAAAGCTGACGCAAAAAAAGAACATTATATTTTTTATCCAAATGAAAATAAACCAATTTTAAACTGCGGCAATATATCAATGATCCAATCAGTGTCTGGTAAAATATTATGTTTTCTCATGTTGTACCCACAGTGTGTTTTACTGGCAGTTTTATGTGATAGACCAAAACAAAGTAGCACTTAACAGTGCAGTGGAAGGAAAATAACAGCTGGTTTTCAATATTTTTTCCAAATAAAACTGAAAAGTGTGGTGCGCATTTCGATTCAGCTCTCCTAACTAAATACTTTGTAGAACCATGTTTTGCTGCAGCAACAGCTGCAAGTGTTTTATTTTATGTCTGTATTCATTTAGCTCAAGCAACATGTACATCAATTTCTAATTCTTGCCACAGATTCTTAATTAGATTTAGGTCTGAGACTTTCAAAGTGCCGTTTTACAATATGAAAATACTTAAATGTAACCCCTTTTATTGCACCTCTGACTAATGTTTAGGATTGATGTCCTGCAGGAAGGTGAACCACATTTCCAAGTCTTTTTGGCTTCTGACAGCTTTTTTTTTTTTCAAGATTGTCTTGCATGTTTACCTCCATTCATCTCCCCGCCTATTTTGACCAGCTTCTCTGTCCCTTTTGAAGAAATGCATTCCCACAGCATGATGTTGCCACCACCATATTTCACCACAGAAGTGGCATGTGTGGAGTATTTTTTGTTTCCAACCACACATAACATTTTATGTGAGTTTTGTTCTCATCTGACCAAAGCCAGATGAGCTTTGGTCATCTGGCATGAAGTTGTTTGCTTGCTGTGACTTCTGCATGACTTTTGGCAATATCCAAAAAGTCATAGCTTTCTTTCAATGGCGACTTTTGTCTTGTCACTTTTCCATAAAGTCCACATTTGTGCAGCCCACCTAATTATTCACAATTGTGTTCATGTTTTTTTGTTGAAATTCCAGTATAATACCTCAAATGTTGTGGTTTAAATGTGACAAATATTCTACAGTTTGAGAAATATAAAAATATTAGCATGGGACTGTATGATGGGATCAATATTTCACAGTAAAGTTTTATCATTCACATGACACACAGATCCCCAAATCACTCCATGTTAATAAAGATGTTTGTGCAAAACCCAATGAGCATGTGATTCTCTATTATAACTTTATCACTATAGCATCTAGCCACGTCACTTTATCTATTTTTGGCATTTTGCAATGCAGGTGCCCTCATCGGGCTGAGAAGGTAGCAGCTTATTTCCTGAGATCAGCTCTCCTATGACAATGACTGAACTAGACTCGGCAGATGCTCACACAATGACCTCTGATGGCAAACTGGCAACAAAGAAACTGTAGGAAAATAAAGACTGCTTTAAATAACAAATCAAACTTGGGTGTGTGATCTGGTGTGAATACAAACCGTAGGTGCAGAATGCAAAATTATTCAGGAAGTTGAGTCAGTACTAGCTGAACATAAAACTGCACCAATAGAAGAGCTAGAAGGTGTCACAGTCCTGGGATGTTTGGGTTTTATCCGCGTTTGTATCTTGATTATTTCCTCATTATCTTTGGCAATTATGTTGCATTTAAGTGGTACTCGGAACTGGAAAATTCCGACTTCCCAGTTGGAAAAAAACAACTTTCAAAGTCACATTTCCCACTGGGAGACTGGGAGCAACTCCAACTACCAACAATTACGGCTCATAAGGCTGACTTTGTGTTTCAGTTTGGCCACTCTATTGAAAACGTGATTATTTTTGCAAGACACACAGCTAAGAGTGTCTCTGAAATTAGTGTTACATGTAGCGCCGTCAACTATCAACTAATCAAATTAAAAGTGGCGTTTGCTCATGGCAAATAAATTTTAAAATGATGTTTGTTAGAGATAACGCGAATACTGTATAAGGGTGTTGACATGTTGAAATTCTGATTTTTTAAAATTAAAAACGACTTGGTTGTGACGTCAAACCCAGCTCTGAGTTCTAACTGGAACATAGCATTATCTCATGTGTCTCTTCCCTTCTCTATAATTACTTCCACCTGTTGTTTTAGCCCTTTCTGTGAATGTACTCCTCACCTGTGTCATGATTCTTACATCAAACCCTGTTTCTAATCATGCTCTTTTGTGTGTTCCTAGTTCTCTGTACGTGTTTTTGGACTGCTTCATCACTTATTCTATTCTAATGTCTGCCTAATTGTCTGTTTCCCTTTGGGCCCTCCTCAAAATGACCATATCATGACCAAGAAATTACTGAAAAAAATAAACATCACTAAAACATCACACTGTTCCAACCTGTCTTACTTATCCCTGAACACAAATTGGGTTTACTAGACCACATTTTGTAAACTCTAAACTCTTGTATTCAATGAAAACAAACCTGTCATTCATATACACCATGTACAGTATTTGCAATCACCTCCACAATTATTTACACTCCTGTGAGGATATGTGCAACAGCCTTAAAATAAATTACATTTGTCTTATTTCCCTTACTGTGGTCCACTTTGCGGTATAAACCTAATGCTAAAACCCACTCAGGACAGTTTCACTTGTTGTAAACCTTTTAATTATTACTCTGATGGTAGATATGGGAGTGTTTAGATTGACCCCTACAGATACTGGACATTCACAAACCTTCTTTTAATGGCTACTTAAAATTGGTCTGTCCTTGACTTTATTTACGACAGGAAATCATGTCCACTAAAATTGTACTGTCCAAATATAAACAAAAACATTGCAAGTCAAGCTTGGTAGAGCATTTGATCAACCACAACCATCTCATTTAGAGACCAATCAACGTCATTATGTAAATGGCCTTTCACAGTTTTGTTGGGAAACAAAATATCTGGAAAAACAAATTGATTAATAAATTAATAGGCAGTTTAATCAATGTCAAAAGTAAAAAAAACTAGTACTCAGCATTTCTCCAGCTGAACTTTTCTCATTTTTTATTCTAACAATCTACCACTGCTGGAAAAAAAACAAACATTTAATTTGTGACTTTTTTTAGATACTTAATGCTAATAAATGGGATATTTCTTCATTGAAACAAAATATATAGCTGGTTTAATTGTGTGACTACTACTAAAATGTGTTATAAAAGGTTGGTTTCTTACAAGTTTGTGAAAAACGTTTTAGAAATTATTTTAAAAAATTAATAAATAAGAAATAAACATACCATGGAAAATGAATTAAGATGTGACACTCAAAAAGACGATGTTGTTTTAATATTCTTGCCTTTGATTAGTATCTTTAGGTGGGCAGAAGCCGGAGCTTGTATTAACGGCTTCAAATACTCAATATACAAATACATTGTGCTTTAATCGCCAGTTTTTTTCCACAAAATGAACTAAAGCAAATAACTTTTGTTTGGGAAAGGGACGTTCCATTGTTTTCTTTTAAATCTTTCAGCTGCTGCCTGAAAGGTTTTCTACTGCTTATATGGCACTTAATCTGACAGTTTGTTTGCAGCATAGTTTAGTTGTTCCCAGGCTAACACATTTTCAGTATTTATTGCAGTGCTGTTAATGTAAAGCTGTTTAAGTCCCGTTACACTTTGCAGACCCTGCAGCCTCTTGGGGTGGGAACAGTGCACTGCGGGTCTGCTGCTGAAGGACCAAAAGGTTTTCCTCTGGGGGGAGGATAGTCAGTCCAGGAGGAGAGATAAAAAAAGAGATTTGTTTTAACAAAGACTCTTGGTAATTTTTTTCCCACACAGCCGCTCGGCTCTCTCAAACTGTAGATACCCATGAATTAATTACAATGTTTTATCTTTATTAGATTTTATAGATGTATATCCCATGTATTTATACATGTAAATATGTCCAGATAGTATCAGTGTTTCTGATAAGGCAGTGTCAGATTCTGCAAGGTTTAATTGTTTTTCTTGGAAAGACATGACCCGCTAAATTGGAGATGTTTGTTTTGCAGATCTCAGCTTCCTGCTCACTTAAGCAGGGTAAACATTAGTGTCTGTGATCTCAGACTCTTTGTGCACTTTTTCTGCTGCCCCAATCTGCTCTGATTTTTTCTTTCCCATAAAGACTATTCCATATGTCTGCATGCTCTTTTTTCCACAGTCTGGTGGAGGGCACATTATTCCTTTTGTTGTTTCATTGGCTTGTCATGCTCTGTCATTTGTCGTTTCATGCATTTGATGGTACGCTTCACTTTGCTTTCTTTTGGTCTTCTTGTTTCTCCTGCCCTCTGATTGTGAGTCAAAATCTCTTCTGGTGCATTTTGTTATGTGAAGAAGTTTTGAGTTTCATCACTGTTGGTCTTCCACTCATTGTGGCGTCCTTATACTGTCTGTAAGTCTTTGGTTTGCGGTTTTGACGGATCACTGTGTCAGGGATGCATCACACCCACACAGGTCCTAGAAAATTCCCAGTGCCGGAAGTCAGATCCCTCCAGCTGCAGCCTGTGAGGAGTTTGCTTTTGCTTTTGTTATGGATCACACTGCCTCCCTCAACCCCACACCCCCTCTTCTTCCAAGTGCAAGCATTCCCCTCTTGGGATGCACTAATTCACACAATTGGCTGCAAATGCTCTTTGGACAAAGGTTCCCACCTTATCGAGCTCCGCTTTATCAGTGCCAGATGTTTAAGTAAAACATTGCAGCCTCACTATATATGTGTCTAATCCCAGGAGCAGGTTTAGCTGCATCCTGAGGCAGAGCGTGGGCCCTGGGCCTCCCGCTGAGGTCGACATCAGCGATCTTTTCTCGTTAGCTGGTGACTGGTGTAGAGAGTTTGTTTACGATAAACCGCCAAATTCCCAGCATCTGTGGGAAAATTCATGTGGAGGAATAGAAGTGTATCCCGTCTGGTGATTTCTGTGCCATCGCTGGAGTAAACACAGTTTGTTTTTCCTCAGACCTCCAAGATTACAGCGGGAACGTGGTGGCCCAATCCAAAGACCTAAATGACAACAATAAACATCTGGCTTGGAGACATGTTTTGCAGATACTTTACGAGATCTCATATTAAAATGATTTGACTTGACCCTGATTTATTTGTGGACACTGTGGACACTGTGGACATTCCTTACTGTAAATGACTCTGTTGTTGTGGCTCAGCCAGAAAGCATCCTTGAGGTTAAGAGATCAAACAGCTTTCAAGCATTTTTTTATAGAAGTCATGTCACGCTGCTTGACTTCTGTGCAGATTTTTCCCCCTGTTTATGTCATTAAGCTCCAAAATCTTTTTAAAATTGCTTCTCTGACTGGTTCTTTGAAAGTCTACAAAAGTCTGTACATTTAGGCTAAATATGGATTTTTTTTTCTCCACTATTTAATCTCAGATGCACAATACCTGGCTAAAGTACGAATTTTTCTTGAACATGTTCACATTTTGTCAAGCTGTAACCTCAATCTTCAATCAGTATTACATTAATTTTATTAAATAAACCCATGCAAAGCTGGTTGTCCAGTGATTGTGATACATGTTTCTAAATGATAAAACACAGCTTGCAGTGTGCTACAAACTCTGTAGGGGCCACAGCAAACAGGCCTTTTGCTCAACTCTGTTGAAAAACATTTGACCTCCATTCAAAACACTGTGCAAAAGAAAGCTAAAACTACACATCACCCTGAACGCACCATTCCCATGGTGGAAAGTGGTTGGGGTGTCATGCTGGGGAATGTGTTTCTTCACTAGGAACAAGGGAGCTGGTCAGAGTTGATGGGAAAATTGTTGGAGATAAAATCATTTAAATCCTCTGAGAAAGCACTGTTAAAGGCTCCAAAAAAGACTTAAGACTTTCACCTTCCAGCAGAATAACACCCCTAACCAAACAACCAGA
Organism: Xiphophorus couchianus; assembly: GCF_001444195.1. Classification (NCBI taxonomy): domain Eukaryota; kingdom Metazoa; phylum Chordata; class Actinopteri; order Cyprinodontiformes; family Poeciliidae; genus Xiphophorus; species Xiphophorus couchianus. The sequence goes on from NC_040250.1 coordinate 17,332,496, forward strand.
GCTGCTGCGAACTGATTTAGATAAAAGCATAAAAGTTTCCTTCTACTATTAGGATCCTGGATCTTGGAGTGAAATCAAATCTAACCTAACCATGTTTCCATTTCAAGCTTAAAAAAGTGTGGGGGTTTCCTTTTTGTATTCTTACTAATCAGGCTAATTGTTGTTTGCAGTACAAGTTACTATGTTTCTTTGCATTTTGTCCCTTTAAATAATTTGGCAAGTGTCCTAAAGAAGGCTGTGTAAAACAGTCAATGTGAAAGATTTAATAAAAGCATTCAAATGTACAAAAGCCTCTTTACTACTGCAGAAACCTCTTTATTACATTAATTTTATTAAAATAATATAAAATATCTTATATACAGTATTGGATTTTTAATCCAGAGCTGGTGTGAAACCTCCAACTCTCTACTTGGAGTGCTGATTTCTGGAGGACTTTCTATCAAATTTTATCCAGTTGGTGGAAATGTGTTTTTTGTTTTTACTTATTTCTTTTAATGGTCTGATACAACAAATTGAAAAATGTTCAAACCTGGTCTTAGCTGAGACTGTTTATTCATCGTTTAGCTTTATTGTAAAAGGTTTGGTAACTTCTGGTTCAGATCAAATCATGCTCATGTGTCAGAATGGCCCAGTTAAAGTTCAGACATACATCCAGTTGTGAATCTGTGGCAAAATATTCATAATCAGAATTATGTGGTGCTTTGTGTTGCTCATAAAGTCACATCATAAAATAATTTTTTTAAATGTTGTGGATTGAATGAGACAAAATTAGAAAAGTCAATACTTTTGCACAGAACTGTACGAGCATGAACTCTAAAACTCAGACCATAAGAGTTTTGCTTATTTTGTCATTTTAAATATGATTTGTTATCCCTGACTATGCCAAGTAACACATGCCTTTGGCGTCACTTGGCTGTTGTCGTTCAAAGCCTTTGTCACTGACAGTGAGGTTAGGGGCTTTATTTTGAGCGCTGACGAATAGCTTCCTCACGGCACGGACACTCGCAGCTTGCTGCTGCTGGGCCCCCTGGGACAAAGTGACCCCTCCACTCTTGCCGTCATCACCAGTAGGGTCCCATGTGTATCGGTGGTCCTGGGAAAGTTTTAGATTAATGCTGTGGGAACATGAACTGTACACAGACATCAGTGACAAAAACAGAAAAAGGAGGGAAGGTCTCTGTGTGTGTGTATGTGTGCGTGTGTAGGTGTGTGTGTGTGTGCGTGTTTGCTGTAAGAGTACATCCATGTTGTAATCTAATGTATGTCCATATGCTGAGTATTTTTTGGTGCCAATGAGAATCTAGAAGTTTGTACATTTCTGCTCATTATCCATCCGCCTTTCCTTCACCTCATTTTATTAGAACCAGGAGGCGGGGGAGGAAATGGACCAGCCGTGTTTTTTGGAACTGCTCAAGAGCTTTGAGCTTTCTGCTTTGGGAACGGAAGTGCCAGAGGCTGTTAATTTAGGGAGACAAACTTGTATCTGGTTTGAGTAACAGACTGACTTTAGGCTTATTTCTGTGTGCCAAACTGTCAGGGAGATTTCAGCTGTTTTATACCTGAAAACATATCTATGAAAACCCCTGAAACACTTATCAATTAGACAGCTGAGTAAATGTCAAAACATGCTGTTTTTATATAACGAATAAAAATAGCACAAAATCTTAAAATAGAGGTAGTAAAATCTTTGTGTAACATAAAGCAAAAAAAAACAAAAAAACTAATTGAAAGATTTCACAATTTCTTTTCCCTCTTTCTCTTCCTCCTCCACCAACGCTCTTCCCAAGCCTCACTCTTCCGCCCCCTTTTTCTTTCCCACCCTCTTGCGTACAGGCCTGTGATCCATCCTTAACTGTTTCCAGACGTGTGCGTGCAGCCGGCCTTAACCCCCCTCCCAAACATAACAACAAACCACCCCTCCACACCCTCACCAGCTTTATCCTCTGGCCTTCTCAGCTGTGTGAAGTTACAAGGTCTTTAGCAGTAAAAATATCATTTCAGTTCATCTGGGATGCTGCTTTTGCATCAGTCTACAACATGATATCCCAAGCCAGTTCGCTTCTGTCGGATGCATATGTGAATGCCTTCATTTTCACTTTGGTTTACACCAAAACCAATTAATGGCTCAGCATGACCCCAGAATAACTTGGACATAGCATTGTTGCTATGTCCTATGTCCATATCTGCCTGCTGCAGATATGCACATACTGACCGGTTTGTGAGGGTGCAGAATGTTGGCGAACCAGGAACAAAAGGAGACGCACATTGTCGCTCTGTCCTGGTGCAGCGAGGCATCAAATACCTCCAGACTAGCTCAGGAGCCAAGAAAGAAAAAAACTTCGTGATGGATCACATGCTTTGTTTTATTTTGCCTTTAAGCTTTACAAGCGCAACAGAGTGTTCTCACAAACACTTGTCACTTAATTTGAGCTAGAGCAGCATATGTCAAGCCGCCATCATTTAAAAGTTGTTTTGTCACGCTTGTGAAGCTGTGTGTAATCATTAATGTAACCAAAACTGGGTTTTTTCTGTTACTTTGCTCAATTTGATGGATATTTGTTAAAGATTCTGATTACTTTCCAAAACAGGTCACTGCTCTTATGAAAACAATCAGCAACCTTAGATAAATCATGTTCTTTTTATTATTCAAGAATTAAGTGCAGGAGTTGATGTAGCCTTGGTAATCCCTCGTCTGAGAAATATAATATCTTCTTTGGAGTTGCCCAGCTTTGCTCTTTTACTTTGTACTTGCATAGCACATTATTAAATCCAGAGGATCCCAAAACACTTCACACTGCAATCAGTCATTCAGCAATTGTGGAACATGTACAATAACGTAATATAAATACACAAAAGCTTTTGGGGTAAAATGACTGTAAACATGTCAGGTGAACAGTTTGGACATCTAGAACATTTAGAACTTTTTCCACATGTTGTTCTTCTGTGATAAACAAACAGTAGAACAACAATTTTTTAAACAAAACTAAAATTTTACTATTACAACCAAGAGTTGAAAAGAGATGCAGTGATGGAAAAACGTGGATAAGATTACTATGTAAAGTCTTACATAATTTGTCTGAGGGTTGAAAAGCTGTCAAAAACATTTATCCCATCTAAGTTACATGGGATCACTAAATTCAGTTTTTAATTCCAACAAATGCAGAAAATCTGATCCACGCTCTTGTCTCAAGTCACCTTGTAAACAGTAAATGGTAATGCTTTCTTTACAACTCTCTCTCTCCCTATATATATTGAAAAAGACACTGTTGGAAGATTTCAGCTTATTCAAAACTGAGTAGTTAGGCTGCTTGACCAAACCAAAAAGAGAAGGCATCTGAGTCCAGTTTTAGTTGCTTTTTAACAACTGATACTATGGTGTTTTTCCAACATCATTTGCATTTTTAATGATACGCCAAAGCTTAGGAACCTTCTATTTATTCAAGTTATACAAGCTGTTCCATTAATTACTTAAAAAGTTTTTTTTTTTTTTTTTACCAAGAGTATTTTTGACTTATATTTTGTTAATTTTGTGCTTTATTTTTGCACATTTTAATACCATATACATTTATGGCTTTTCTCGTGTACAACACTTTGAGCGGCATGAATCATAAAGACTCACTTCATGATTGCACCATCTTTCTTTTTGCAGAATAGTGGGGTCACGAGGCAGCCACAATGAGGAGGCTGATAGCGTCTGTGCTCCACCTGATGGTCGCTTTAACGGGTTAGTGTTCAGTTTCACTTGACAAACAAGAAGTGAAAATGCATAAGAAGATTCTTCAGAAGTTTTTTCTTCCAGAAATGATAAATGAGATGTAAAAAACAGAAAATACTTATTGGTACTCTTTATAAAGTGTGAAAATATGCATTATTTATTCCAGCAACATAAACTTTCACTAAAATGTTGAAAAACACATCCTGCTTTCAGAGATAAATGTATTTTTTTTAACCAGCTCATCATTAATGCCCCATTTAATACCTGCAATCTTAATAGTTTTTTATATCGCTTCACAAGATAATAAAGAGGGATCTCTGCACATTCATCTTTGCACAGTTTATCTAGATCCTCCAAAGTCTTGAATTAGTTCATGTACTCTTGTCTCTCCAGACTATCCCTCAGATATTCTAGAATAAACAGGCCCGCAGATCCTCCACCATAGAAAACAGTGAACAAGATCATCTTTTTCACATCGGAAGGGTTAATATCAGTCTCATTTGATCATTTTGATTCTAGTAAGACAAACTCTATAGATATTATTGTGATGGCGGAACAGAAAATACATTTTCCAGCTAAAGAACAGGCAGCTGAGAGATGGGTGGCATTTAATTGTGGTTGTGAGGAATATTTTTTACCTCTTCTCCCAAACTCCTCACATGCTGGTAAGTTAAGTATGCATCCGTATCTAGCCTGGTTACAATGAGCAGAAGAATTAGGCCTTTTGGAAATACCATATACAGTATATACCTCAGAATAACAATAGCGAAAGATCCTGGAGAGTTTGATCAGTTTACAAAGCAAAACATTGACTTATACAATTTACTCAGTTACTCTTACTTTAAGGAAATTATTCAGTGTGCCAAAAAGTAGGGTGAAATTTGTTTATTAACCTATGACCTTTCCCCCAATTAATAAAGAACTGATAACACTTCAATTCTTCATGCAAAAGATAAATGATGCTTCTCTCACTTTGTATCCATCTGTGTTTGACACGTCGTCTTCATCCTCCCTCTCATCTGCTCCAGACCACTCACATCCTTCAACAGTCATAGATAGGACAGGATCTGACTTACATTGTTGATTTAACCTCTGAACTTCTTCTGCTATCTCTTTGACACCCCCCTCTTACATACTGACCTCATGTCTTGTTGCAAACTGCAGCTTTGGTGCATTTCTGCCCAGAAGTGCGCAGCCTGGAGATCACCCCTGATGACAAAGAGTTTGTCCTGGCTCAAGGCTCATCTCTCACCCTAATCTGCTCCGGCTCCAGCCACGCAAAGTGGGCGCTTAAGAGGGACGATTCAACTTACTACCTAAACCAGCTAGATGAGAACATGAAATCAAGATACAAAATCTTTGAACTCGATACTACGTCAGTTGCTCTGAACCTAACAAGTGTGAGTTGGGTGCATACTGGCGTGTATCAGTGCGTCGATGATATTTCTGACGAGATAAAGGAAGTGGCAGTGTTTGTCCCAGGTAGGGTGCGCCTCATTTCTCGTTAGCATGACCTCTTGCACTAACTCCGACTGTCAACTTACAAATCACCTCTCTCTTCAGATCCTGAAGTTTGGTTTGTAAAGAGCGCCCACGGCATGGTGACGAAGACCAGTGAAGAAAGCATCGTCCCTTGTGTGGCCACCAACCCAAACATCACTGTCATCCTGTATGAGTGGGACACCAACAGGCCCATCAAAGGGCATTATGTACCAAGTGAGGGGTACAGGGCGCAGCTGGAGGACAGAGCATATGTGTGCCATGGAGAGCTGAATGGGGAGGTCAAAGAGTCTCAGGAGTTTAACGTCATCAGTATTATAGGTTGGAGTGCAGCTCACAGCGCCACCCACTACCAGACACTCACTAACACTCGCATTTTTATTCAGTCCAAATCGAAAACTAAACTATTGAACTTAAAAGTCACAGAAGCAATGTGTTTTGTGTGTATTTGTTATGTTTTTTTAGGTAAAATTCTGTGTGGACAGTTTTACAAATCATTGATTGAAGATCATACCAACATTACAGCTGTTTTAATGATTTAAAAAAGCGCTGTCATTAATTATGTAGATGAATAGATCAGCTCTTGAAGGTCATTGTGTACTTTCTTTAAATAAGATTTTAAGAAACTAAACAGGAGCAGCCATATATCAAACACTGCCATAAATCATTAGATGAGAATATTGTGTTAAGATGCTCATTTTATCTGTTTTAATTTCTAATTATTAAAATTGTTTCACCAAATAATTTGGTGACTGAACCAATTTGCCATCATGCCTACTCTGCCCCGCAACCTCTCTTTCCGTCCTAGTGGCCGAAGACATCAACCCTTACATCAACAGTTCAAAGACGGTCCTGAAGCAGGGCGAGCCGCTGACTATAAACTGCACGGTGCACGGAGTGGAGCTGGTGGATTTTTCTTGGGATATTCCACACACTGCGGTGAGTAGGAGTGGAGCAGAACAAGCGCCTTTGTTCAAATCCCCCTTTGTGATTTCTCTCCGGCCTCATAACCAAGCCCAAATGGAAACAAGATGTAGCGACACACCTCAGTTTGGATTAAATATTGCTTTAAAAACATTCAATGTGTACTTGACCAAGTGATCATTTCTTCACACAACATTTTGTTGCTTGTTGGGAAACTCTATAGAGTTTTCAGTATTTGTTTCAGCTTTACCTAGCGAACCATTGTGTTTAAGGTTGAAGTGATTGTCTCATGCAGATGTGTGTTGTACAAGTCATCACCAACAGATTCCCTTTTGCTGTCATTGCTCACAAAAAAAACAACATATTTCAATCATATTTCTTTCTGGAAATGATTTTGCTGATTGTATTTGTACTTGAAAGTTAGATTCTCCAAGTTCTCAGTCAGAATGACAACAAATACCATTAGTGAATTCAGAATTCCTTAAAAAGTCAAAGATGTTTAATGAGCCCCGTGTTTAATGTCTAAAATGATTTCTGTGCATATTTCCAGTATAGAACATGATTGCTCAAAAGGCATTAGATGAGAGGAAATGAGAATGAAATGACAGTCTTGTTTTGTTTTGTTCCTCCCCTTTAAAGGTTGTTAAGGTTAAACCACAAACGTATTTCTCCCCGAAGATGCACTCCTGCCTGACCTTCCCTCGCACTACAGTGGAGAACAGCGGAAACTACGTGTGCCACGTCCAAGAAATGGTAGCGGGCGTCAAAGCTTCTTCAAGCGTCAACATCAACGTGCTTGGTTAGAAACACACACAAAATTCAAACAAACTGATCCTGAATAGATTATTATTGTGCCTCACTCACCACAAAAGGAATAGTTGTTATTATCAACACTGGGAGGTAAAGAGTAGAGATGACCTGTGTTTGAAAGAAGCAAAGAGCGTTTTTATTTATTTTTCATGGATTGGATCTGAAATAAACTTTTTGACAAAGTGGGCGATCCCGGAGCGATGCCCTATAAAACACACCTGCAAATCATAGCACACACCAGCTTTATATAGACTGTAGGTGGAAAAGTGTTTAACCAGGCATATAAAGTCACCTACTTACAACAGCAGATTGAAAGCCAGTAAAAACAAGGTTTCTCGTACTGCACAATTTATTCTAGACTTTGTCTCTTGACCATCACTGCATACGCTTGGGGTCTATGAATGCTTACTCCGTCTGCAGTGAGGCATAGAGTGTGTACAAAAGCTTTAAATAACTTGAACCTTCAGGTTCAATGGAGACAGAGGACCAGGACATATTTTAGTTTTAACGGAACACATTAATGGGAAAGAAGACCATGTCCTGACAGCAGCAGTTAGCAATGGACACCGATATTACCAGCTACTGTTTTTAGTAAAGAAACACAAACAGACCCAAATAGAAATAGACCCAACTTAACACAGCTAGCTCATTTGTTATTTTCTGTGGTTTTATTGCTCTGTTGGGATGAAAGACACCTCATAAGGAAGTCTGTTGCTGTCCCTATAGAGTTTTTCTGGTATGTAATACATTATAGTTAGGTGTCTCTGGCCAGAAACACATATACTTTAGCAGTACTTTAAGCCAAAAAATCCGAACAGAGCCAAAGGATTCAGCTGGTACACCTGGAATTTGATGAATACTAAAAACAGACTTGAGTGACTTTTGTCCATTATGACTCCTAATGAATATTTTCAGACTAGCTCTTGAAAAGTATGTATGTCCTTTGAATTTTACAAAAAACAATAGGGACACAAATATGTGGAATATTAATAAAATACATTTACGTTTCTAGTTGTAACATGACAAATAGTTTGACTAGTATGAATGATGAATAATTTAGTAGACAGATTGGCTTTAAAATCTTATTATTTCCATTTGCCCTGCTAACCAGAAAGGTTTGCACTATTATTATTTAAATATTTTTTCAGTAATACCTGTGAAGTATTTTTAACTTCTTTATACTTTGAGAGCCACTGACGCACACAAAGGACCAATATTAGCATGCAGAACTTTGCAAAAGTAAAGACTTGCAAATGAGTTCTTCTGAAAGGCAGCAATATGAGCTTTCTCCAAGGTGGACCTTGGTTCAAATCCCTGTGAAGGCTTTTTTGGGTGCAATTTGCATGTTATTTTAGGTATGAATAAAATTTGCATTTAGGTGTAAGTATCTGTATGCATAGTTATTTGCCTTATATTGATCCAGTGAACTGGTGACCTGCCATGAATATGCCTAGCAACCAATGGAGGTACTATTCCTCAGATGTTTATCATTCAGAAGATGAATTGACAAGCAAAATTTCTGATGGCTTTAATAGATTAAATTGATTTCTGCAGAATAATTCTGTTATTTAAGTTGTCATACTGTAGATCATTCACCCGCGGACCTGTTTTTCTATCAGAACACGGTTTTGTGGAGGTGAAACCTGCTCAGTGGCAAAACATTTCAGCCAAGCTTCAGGAGAACGTGGAGCTGAGAGTGGACATTGAGGCCTACCCTCCCCCTCAGGTTCGCTGGACCAAAGACGGGACCACCATCAGGGGAGACAAAGCTATCACAATCAGACAGGATCATGAAATAAGGTAGAACATCACCCTGAGTTTGCAGCTGTGCCATGTTCCTAGAAACACAAATTCAACAAAGCTGCAATATGAGGTGTTCAATATCCTGTTTGATTTAAGCAATCCACACATCTAGGTCCTGTCAGTCAGCACACAGTGAGACCTCCTCACTGAAATATAATACTCTCCAGAGGGAAGAACTTCATCTGTCAACACACAGGAACCATAAACACCAAATACCTGTCACAACTCCCTAATGCCTTTCAGACAAATGGCCCACAAGGAGCTGTGCTTTTCCCATTTTACACACTCTCAAATGAAGAAGTAATCTCAGTAATGTGTAAATCATATACTGCATTAAAGGATACAAAGCAACAATATTTTTTCTCCTCTCAATAATTAATGGAAAAATCTTTATTGGCAACACAATGAACAAACCTTTGCAGTTGTCTAAGTCTTTGAGGTTGAAAGGACTTCTTGCTATCAACCTAATCATTCGCTCCCTCTATGGATTCTCTTTCAGATTTAAGTCAGGATTCCTTGATTACTCTAAAATATTGATATTATTTTCAAAATACAAGTCTGGTTTCAACCTAAATTGTTAAATGTCAATGTAGTGGAGCTGGAATGCAAGCTTGGAGGCTGACATGAAGTCATGTAGTACAAATTCTCTCATACCTGCTATTCACTTTCAGTGCTATTAGTTACCAGTGAAGACCAGTGATGTGCTTTAAAATCCTCCATGTTCTGTTCATGCTTGTTTTGCCTCAGGTATGTGACCGTTCTCACACTGGTGAGGGTGAGGACTGAGCATAACGGCGTCTACACGGTCATCATTTCCAATGGAGACGACAGAAAGGAAATTATTTTTGACCTGGAAGTCCAAGGTGTGAAGATGCATTTGATACGTTTTTTTTTTTCTCACGAATAAAACCAACTATTTAAAAATTGTTTTAAAATAAGTTTTGCTGATACATAATGTCTGCTTCAATCTTTTCCGTGTAGTTCCTGCTCAGATTAAAGACCTGACCGACCACCATTTCCCAGGGATGAGAGACGTGGTGACCTGCGTCGCTGAAGGGTTTCCAGCTCCGATCATACAATGGTACAGCTGTGACGGCATGCTCAAGTGAGTCACTACACCTGTAATGCCACAGAACAAACACTAGAGGGCTGACCTTACACGGCTCACTTCAGAGCATCTGCTTTGATTTCAGCTCTTTGTTGATGCAGCTGGCGTGATTTCTGTGCTGTCCGGCTTTAGGTGTAGCAACAGGACAGCAGCATGGCAGCCGCTGAAGCCACAACCGGAGGTGGTGAGCATCCAAACCAATGTCAACAACAGCCGGGCGCGTAAAGTCAGCGTGGTGAGGAGCCAGGTGATCTTCCATAATCCTCAGCAGATCACAGTTCGCTGCGAGGCCTCCAACCAGCCCGGGGACGTCAGCACGAGGGACGTCAAACTTGTGTCCAGCAGTAGGTGTCCCTGGGAAATGTTATTTATTTATTTTAATTAAATTAACTAAATACATCGTAAAAAACTGAAATAAAACACAAGGCAATAGTAAATTACCAAAATGGCACCCTTGGTACCAACTTTTGTTAAAAGTTACCACTTTTTCTGCGCTGTCTCAAATGTTTCTGGTGCTTCTTTTTCTATTGCAGCGTGGTTCTCCAAGGTGGCAGTGCTGGCTGCTGTTCTGGCCTTAGTGGTCATTTTTATTTTGTCGATAATCATCCTCATCGCTGTATGGAGGAAGGTACGACATGCATGAATCCACTTATTCCAATCCAATTATTCCCAGTACACATTTCTCAAAGAGAATATAGTAAAGATTATAAAAGATATGTGAGATTTTCCTCCATCTTTGACTTTTCTCCCAGAAACCTCGCTATGAAATCAGATGGAAGGTGATAGAGTCTGTGAGCCAGGATGGACATGAGTACATTTATGTGGACCCCATCCATCTGCCCTATGACCTTGCCTGGGAGATGCCCAGAGAAAACCTGGTGCTGGGTGAGTCTTGCCTGCAGCGCTACATCTGCTTAAACACTGACGATGTACGGATGAATTAATTTTAATAATCATTAGACATGAGGGTACACCTCCGGTAAGTTGAGGTAATGCAAGGCATTATAACTGCAAGTGTCACAACATGAAAGTTAAATTGAGCTTTGTTTTTAAAGATGTTCAGCCTTGGTGGAGGTGTCATTTACACTTGGTGCCTTTTGAGAACTAAATGGGCTATTAAATGACTTTGTAAAGTAAACATATTTGTTTATTTTAAGGTTTCAGGCCTCATTAGCTTTCTTTATTCATTATCTTACCCAGAAAAGGGCTTGTGATATAAAAACTATATTAGTATCTAGGCACTCCAAACCTTTTTAGGCAGCAATTATCAGCTATTTTTTCAGCTTTTCTGAAAATATAAATAAAAAAATAAAATTTGTATGTCTTCAGAAAATAGTGGAGGGATTTTCTAAAATTTATTTTTTTTCTTATCTATAAAACAACAAAAAACAAAAGACTAATTGTTTTGTTAAAATGTTATGTACTCTTTTATGCATTTCAGACCCATTTCTAATGTAAAAAATAATCAAAATTATTATTTAAGATTGGATTAGATCCAAGTGAAGACAGCAAAAATGTAAAAACGCCTTTTAAATAATAACTTTGAACACCTACAAACTGTCATAGATTATTCATTTTATAATTGAACTAATTTATTAGAAACATCAATATAATTTAATGAAAGTGTAATATTCCTTCCCAATTTTATTGTTGATAGGTTTACTAAAAGGGGGTTTAAACAGATTTTTTTTGTTTGAAAAATCTGCTGTACTTATGTTTCCGTCTTCTGTGGTTGCAAAAAAAAATATTGCCATTCCCTTTTCTTGCTCTAAACAGACTGCTCTTATTCTTCCTGTAGCTCAAAGGAAGACAGACAGCTTAAACTGGAGGTGTCCCTCCAAGGCTTTAGTTTTGTTGGTGCTTTGGGTTGTCTGCATGCAGTCAGCTACAGCATACATAATGAAGCTTTTGAAACCTGTCTCACTGGCTTCAGTCCATCTTCACTCCTAAGCTGCTTTTTTAAAGTTTTCTTGTCGGATGCTTTCTCTAAAAGTTAGAAACCGCGCTGCTTAGCCGAAAACATCTGATCCCTTCTCAGTTAGACATCCACTTCCGATGAAAAGTCCTCTTTAATCGAACATAAACACTTTAAAATTCAATTTCCTTTAAAAATGAAAAGAGAGTTACTTGTCCTGAAATTATAATGAAGTGTTTTTTTTGTTCTTTTTTCCTTTTGGTCTGATGTGTGCTCCATTCACTCTGCGTCCCACTGAGCCCTTCTTTGTGTTTCAGGTTGCACGCTTGGATCAGGAGCATTTGGCAGGGTGGTCGAGGCAACTGCGTACGGTCTCACGCAATCCCACTCCAGCACAAAGGTGGCAGTGAAAATGCTGAAATGTAAGACACACAAAGTAAAAAAAACAAAAAAACAGTGCAGAACCATGTGCGTAGTTTGTGAGAGCAACAACAGGAGACCCCTGTGTGGCTGTCAGATAATGTGACACCAGCTCCATGTTCCTGTGAGCTCAGAGAGATCAGCAGGCCCGCTGAGCTTTAGTTTTGCTGCCAGACTCATTTAGGATTTAGCTCGCAGGTTTTTGAGGCTGTTTGGCAAAAACACAGCGACTACTGCTCTCTCTATGCTAGGTTCTCATATCTCACACTGTTCTACTTTTAAACATATTTTCGCTCCTGTTTCCTGTCTGCTCTCATTCAGCCACAGCCAGGAGGAGTGAGACTCAGGCCCTGATGTCCGAGCTGAAGATCATGAGTCACCTGGGACCTCACCTCAACATTGTTAACCTGCTCGGAGCCTGCACCAAACATGGTGACCTTTACTATGACAATAAAATAAATAAAATTATAACACTATATAAATAAACTAAAATTAAAATTAAATTATATAACACTGGTTGTTTTGTGAAGTCTATGTAGGTGTTTGATTATTCTTATTTGTAGAAAAATATAAAAACGATTATCATTTTGCTTCTGCTCAGAGTTGTGCTTTACTTTGTGTTGGTTCAAAATATTTAAGATGTATGTATTTTATTTTACTAAACACTGCATTACAAGAGCCTTTCTTTGTGTATTATGTCAACGCCTCTTTCTTTCTGCTTCTGCCTCTCAGGCCCTCTCTACCTGGTTACTGAGTACTGTCGCTATGGTGACCTAGTGGACTACCTGCATAGGAACAAGCACACCTTCCTGCAGTACTACGCTGAGAAGAACCAGGACAGCGGATGCATCATCTCCAGAGGAAGTACCCCTCTCAGCCAGAGAAAAGGGTGAGAGGAGCAGAGAAAATGCATTCAGAGCTGCACAGTCTCTACTTTATTATCCATAAAATTCTGTTGTTGCAAGTGATATAGCTCCAGATAGCTTGGGGACACCCCCTCTTATCTCGTGACTGGAATTGTTACAGATGTTACATGTGATGGGGTGGCTGCTAATTGTGTCACTTGACTGGTCTTCCCTTACCCCTCACACACACGTGTAATTTTTCCTTCCAGGTATGTGTCCTTCGGAAGTGAGAGCGATGGAGGATACATGGACATGAGCAAAGATGAGCCCTCCTTCTACGTGCCTATGCAGGAGCAGCTGGACACAATTAAATATGCAGACATCCAGCCGTCCCCGTATGAATCCCCCTACCAGCAGGACCTCTACCAGGAACAAGGTGTGACTGCAGCCTGTCCCGTAAATCATTTCATTAAATCTACTCTGGAGAGTAGTGGGGAAAATCTGTTTTCCAGTCACACAAAAGCATAACGAATTCTGGATTATGAGCACAAAGCAAAAAGAAAAATTTGATAAACAACTGTGACGGATATAAAGCAGAGTTATTCAGTAACCTCCGGTTGCTCGTCATAGTTGAGAAATTTCTTTATACATTAGACAATGCAGTTTATTTTGGACCAAGCGTACAAAGATTTAAACAATATAAGAAGCGCACGAGCGTCACATCACACAATCACAGCATCTCACTGAAGGTCAGCCATTATAACGCCTGAAACGAATCATCTCCTTTGGTCTCCCATTGATTGCTTCTCCCTGTTTCGTCCTTAAGGTGGGGGCAGACTGGATCTGGTGATCGGCGATTCTCCCACCCTCACCTACGACGATCTCCTAGGCTTCAGTTACCAGGTTGCAAAGGGAATGGACTTCCTGGCCTCAAAGAATGTAGGGTGTTAAACATAGTGTTTCAAATTAAATAGTACAAATAAGGTCTGAAACTTGATGTACTGACAGGTAAGGTTCTATTGACTCCCTGTGATGTTTCCACCACAGTGTGTCCATCGTGACCTGGCAGCCAGGAACGTATTGATCTGTGAGGGCAAGCTGGTGAAGATCTGTGACTTTGGCCTGGCCAGGGACATCATGCATGATTCCAACTACATCTCCAAAGGCAGCGTAAGAAGCAAATTAATCAGTTACAGTAAATTTTATTATTAGAGATCAGTTTTTTACTGGCCAAATGTTTTTTTTTTTAATTTAACACCTAATCTGCCAAGTCCCATTTTCTCACTAAGGATACACAGAGACTAATTTGTTGAAACATTTAGTGCTACAATATAACAAAAACTGACAAAAAAAAATATCCAACAGATTATGCTGATTTATAGTCTTAAAACATACAGAAGTTAATTTCTATTCATCATCTCATTTATGTGTATGTAATGTCTGTCAAAAACATTTCTTAACTAACAAGACATTTTTGCCTATCTTGTATTCCACTGCAAACCAAAACAACATTTTACTGTACTGAAACGTCATACAGTAAGCAGAAGGACTGTATAATACTGAGGAAAAACTACAAGCAAACTCTTCCTACCCCTGCTAATTTCATCATGTTTTAAAATGTTCTTTAATTTCTGAAAGCGTGTTTGTGTGCTTTTTCTTTTTTTTCTTTCTCATTTAGACATTCCTGCCCCTGAAGTGGATGGCACCGGAAAGCATTTTCCACAATTTGTACACCACCCTGAGCGACGTTTGGTCATATGGCATTCTTCTTTGGGAAATTTTCACTCTGGGTCAGTATGAATTTTGCATAACTATGCACACTCAGAATGTGCAAAGAAGAAAAGGATCTGTAACCATGTTTTTAGTTTTACCTGTCAGAGTTCTAGTCAGATCCAGAATTTTCCTGCTACATTAAACTGAGGCAAATCTCAAACCCTGCATCCGACTGTATGTACATAACTATCTGTCTGAAAACTCATATTGGGTCAAAATCTTATTAGTCACAGTCAAGCATTGAAATCAGCATTTCCTTGCTCAGGGTATTGTAGGTTTTGTTTAGTTTTCTTTCTTTTTTTTTTTTTTAACAATCTTTTGCTTGTTTGCTTGGTAAAAACATGCTCACAATCCGGCCTCTGTAAGTGCAAAAGAAAGATCCTCTGTTCTTTTATGTTTCAATATGGCTGCACTTTTGTGATCTGTTTTTTGTTGTCTTAAACGTTCCCTGCAGGAGGAACTCCTTACCCTGATTTGCCCATGAATGAAATCTTCTACAGTGCTTTGAAGAGAGGCTACAGGATGGCCAAGCCTGCTCACGCCTCTGACGAAGTGTGAGTTACGTTAACACTGTTCCTCCCAAAATTCCTCCTCTTCCTGACTTAAACCTTTTTTATGTTGCAGGTATGAGATCATGAAGAAGTGCTGGGATGAGAAATTTGAGAAGAGGCCCGAGTTTTCCCTCCTGGTGCACAATGTGGGAAACATGCTGATGGACAGCTATAAAAAGGTACATAATTTGTACTGGATTTTACTTCTTAAACTGTAGAGCAGGGCTGGTCAAGTCCAATCCTGAAGATCTACTATCCTGCAGCTTTTAGATGGATCCCTGCTGCTGCACACCTGCATTAAACAAATGGCTTATATTAGGTCTCTAAGAGCTAGGAAATGCTGATGAGGGAGTTCAGCCATTTGATTCAGGTGTGCTAGTGAATGGATGCATCCAAAAGTTGCAGGACGGTAGCTCTCGAGGGCTGGACTTAGGCACCCTGCTGTAAAGTCTTTATTAAAACATTCCATCAAATATTATCTGCAACTTAGTGGAGGGTAGCATTTAGTTCCATTTATCTGTTGCTAAGAGTTTTTCTATTCTTGTCTCAAGCTTTGATCAGGAACAAATATTTATGTGCATTCAGGAAATAACTATTTGATCTCATTCTCATTTTTGGTCAGCTATAAACAAATGAAAAGGCTCTCTTTTTATTGTAATGTGAAGAAAGAAAAATAACCACAAGTACAATGAAAATTGCACAAAGGTTAAAAATTGCCAGTCACTGAGTTAAATCCAATAATTTGATTTCTCTGCAAAATATGGCTTACCTTGCTAAAAGCGCTTTTCTTTCAAGGAGGTGCAGTGATATGCTTCCTGTAATTTGCTCACATCTAAGGACAGATTTAGATTGTATAGTATACATACAAGACAATATATAAAATATATACATGCAAATGATGGCTAAACCTTCTGGTGCGGGAAAAAATATACCAAAAGAAAGTTAAAACTGTTTTCTGCAAAGTCCTATCTTTGCAGTTCAATGTGATTTCAGACTGGGAATTCTGTAAAGGTGATTTTAATTATGATTTACCCACATTCTCCTTACTTTTTCATTCTTCTACTTCACTGCAGTGTCCAAACAATTTGTTTGAGCATTCACATCTCTGTCATGAAAAACTATACATTCAGCATGGTCATCAAGACCACTGGAATGCATAGCTTACAAGTGAGGCACTTGAAATATAATCTCCTGCCTAATACGGCTTTCAAACGGTTCCTTTCACACGACGATGATTGCGATTCGATATATTTTGCAGTTCTATTGCAGAACTTAACAAGATTTTACAACTGGTCATAAGATGTGACTCAGAGTGCAAATAGTACCTGCTGGTTTATTTTCTAAGCCAGTTGTTTTTATAAATTGCAGAAGAAGCAGGTAGACGAGGAAACACAACGCAGTGCCAGGCAGAAAACTAAAACCTGTGCAAACACTTTGCAGGTATAAGATGCATGTAAAGGAAATGAAAATCCATTTTTCTCTAAAGGAAGTCGGTTTGTTTAGTTTGTTTATCTGCAAACTAATAAATCCTATGAAGAGAATTAACTTTACATACCAGAGAATTAAACCACGATTAACACCTAATAGGAAGAAAACAAGGTTAACTAAAGAGAAACAGTCATGGACTGTGGAGTCATTTTGAGTGATGGAATCAAATGGATCTTATAATGGAGATTGCATGAAGAACATGAGCCTCTTTCCAATGTTTAAGTCATCTCTTTTTAACATCTTGTCTTGTCAACAGATTGTTTCAAGGAAAAGATGGACTCTAAATGACAGCCAGAAAACTGTTGGATTTCTGCATTTTTTTAATAGAAATAAAAAAAGACATTTCCATAATGAGACCTTGTCCTGTAAAGCTGTTCTGTTAACTCTTAGTGTGATAATGTATATTTTTTCACTAGTACCTCCAGATTGTTTAGCAGCATAACAGCATTCATAAACATGTGAAGGAAACTCATAAAATAAATCTGGCTGGAATGACTGGAAAGCATTAGTATTATTAAAAACCTCAATGTTGGCGAATGTTGAAGCTCCAGGTTTGCTTCTATATTCATAAGATAAATACATGAAAAATCTGAGGAGTGTTTTTCTGGATGCAAAATAACCCAAAATACTCAAATGCTAAATTAAACACCCCTTTTCACAAGAAAAATATTTAGGAGTCCCTAAGAAATGTAACTTGTGATAAACGGGTAACACTGTAAGAGTTACGTCATTTCAAAACGGCACCTGACATCAGATTGGTTTCCAAAAGACTCGAGTACCAACTTCATGTTGTATGTCTGTGTTTATGTGCGTAAACACACTGCACCAACCTCCTATTCATGCTACACTCCTCTGACTGACAATCTCTCCCCCCATTTTCAAACAGAGATACAACCAAGTGAATGAAAACTTCCTCAAGAGCGATCACCCTGCCGTGGCTCGCACCAAACCTCGGCTCTCCTCTCCATTTCCAATTGCCAACCCAGCCTTCGGCTCTCCCTCTCCAATCACTCAGTCCTTCCCGGGCCGCCACAGCCAGAGCCCGAGGCCTGGAGACGGCGGGCGAGAGGCAGACACACAGGAAGTCATCCCTTCATACAACGAGTACATCATTCCTCTCCCAGACCTAAAGCCTGACGACGTTTTCACTGAAGTGCCGTCGGAAAGCCCTGCGAGGTACGGACCCTCCTGCAGGAATCAAGCAGACTCAAAGAGAAATGACTGTGTGTTATGTTTTTTCCACCACACACCCACACATCCAGATGTTGAGCTCAGACAGTCGTTGTATTACGTAGGTGGATTTAGAGATGTGTTTTTATGGCTTATACAAACACGGAGCCAAGCAACGGCTTTATATGGCAAATTTTTAGCCACATGAATTTACAGTAGTTTGTAATTTCCCCTTTTAAATAGCTGTTTGTCATATTTCATTATGAATTTAAACAGGCAAACTTAAACAGAGATATTTAAACAAAGATGTAGGTCTGAATGTGTTTTCATTTTTTGATTATTTGAAATTTCTTTTGCTTATGAAAAAGCTCTTGAGGTCTGCCTTTAGTTCTGTGGTTTGGTTTCAGGTTGTTGGACCCCTCACGAAAATAAAACAGAAAAATGTTTGGTCAAGAGTCCCATTTATTTGAATATCTCCCAAATCACTTTGATCTGGCAGAATAAAGTAAAAGTTTAGACATAAAACATCCACATTATCTAAAAGGCTCAGCATATTATTATTATTATTAAAATTAACAAATATTTGTACTTGCTCCATAAGTAAAAATTATGTGCAAACACGACAACTATTTGTAACTAGAATTTGTGTTTACAGCATATAATATACATAAAGCTTACTGTTTAAAAGAGGAAGTAAAAAGATCGACCGAAGACAAGTTTCTGTTCTTATTGAGCTAAACTAAAATAATTATTGCAGTACAAACTGTATCTTTCTGTACAATTTAAATGAGTTTTTTTCTGCTCTCAGCTCTCTGGCTGTGGAGGAGAATGCTGACTCCACATCTCGGGACACGGCGGAAACTCTTCCGGAGGAAGACCGGGTGGAGAACACGAGTGAGAGGGACGCACTGCTGGGCTCCATGGGGACGCCTGAGGTAGAAGACAGTTTCCTGTAGCCCTGTGTGGGAAGGCCGAGGAAACCGAACCCCTTTCTGTAGACTCAGAAGAAACCCGACTAAAACTGAAATGTAGCAAAAACTGAGACTGAGAAACATTCTCTGTAGTTTCACTGAGCTCTCAAAAACTGCTTCCTCCTTTGAGAGTTTTTGTTTTCTATCTAAAGTTACAAATATGGTACAATGTTTCTCACTCTTCTGGGAGCTTGCCAGGAGAAGAATAAGGTCACATTCCTACACAATCAGTTTAACCAAAGTAGTGTTGATGTTTACTGTAGTTGCCAGTTCTGTCAGACACTTATAAAGCCTTAGGCGGTTCAGATTGTGCTTTATTATTTTAGTAACACTAACTGTTTGTCTTTTTGACTGACTTATCTGAGAGTATGTGACTTTTTTTTCTTTTTTTTTTTTTGGGAAGCGGGTTATATATATATATTTTTTAGCTTTCACAGAGAAAAGTAATGAGGACCAATCTAAAACAGAACATTGTCTCACAACAGTGATTAACACTAATTTGAAAACATGATATAGACACTTTATTATTAATTTACACTTTTATTTTTGCATTGTACTATTAGCAACCTTATTCGTGGTAGTATGTTTATAAAGTTTCATTTCAAGAATCAGAAATGCAGGTACGTTGGTGCACTGTTTGAAAATGATACGTTTCTATTATTCCTTTTAGTGGTATTCAGTGTATTTTTGTGCCTGAGTCTTTATTAACATCTGATGTTTTGTTTTTCATTGTTGTAGGCTTATGTCATAGTTTTTTTTATCGGGTTGCACTTTATTTAGAGAAAATGAGGATATTTGCATTAAAGTTACAGTACAGACCAAAAGTTTGGACACACTTTCTAATTGAATTCAATGAGAAGGTGTGTCCAAACTTTTGGTCTGTACTGTATGTTACTGAGTGAATGTTAGAAAGCTACAACATAGAGCCACATTAGACTGGGACTAATAGATTGATTCGAATCAAATCTAATATCTGTGAAAGCAGGGGAAACTCTCATACAGCATATCACTGCCTTAGCACAAGATGGCACACATGAGTGCCTTTTTATTGACTTTTTTTTCCCCCCATAGCTGTTACATAAAGGTTGCTTTAATGTACATTATATAAATTACTGTTAAAATGTCAAACTGATAAATCCTTTCAGTACATTTTCCACCTTTAATGTGAGAAATACTCCGAATCGATTATTTAACCAAAAAAAACAAGCAAATCCATTAATTGAAACAGATAAAAAGATTAAAATAAAAGTTTTAATAACCTGGTTGCACACATTTGTGCACACTTGGAAAATAAACTTCAGCACTCAGTCTCCATACATTTATTATAGCTTTTAGCTACTTTCAGTGTTCGTCAAAGAAGCAACAAATTGAGTATCACCATAAGAGCACCATGCCCACTGTGAAACATGGCGGTGGCAGCATTATGTGCTGGGGTTACAACTAATCTTATCTTAACTAACTTATTTTTAAGTTAGGTAAAATATTGAACAGTACTACGCACCAATAATTCAAGATAAATTTGGAATTTAATTGTTTTTAGCACGTGTCAGAATCTCAATAAGACTTGCTGTGCCAGAAGAAATTAAATATCTGGAATGATCTGTCGAGAGTTCAGAACTAAATTTAAGAGATTTTAGTTTGAAAGAGGGGAAATATTAAATTCGCAGTGTGTGATAATGGCAACAAAAGACTGTGTTGGAGTTAAATTAAAAGATGCTTGACCAAATTGATGCTTAATAGTGTGTACATCAATGCAACCAGGTTATCACTGATCTTTATTTTTTTATATTTTTCCTTCAATTTTAATTTGTTGGGATTTTTGGGTGAAATTAAGGAGAAATTGTCACATTAAAGGTGAGAAAAATGTATTTATCATGGTTACTTTATTGTGTCGTAAAAGCATCACATTTAGACTTTATGGGTAGACTTTATTTTATCCACTGTACCATGAAAGCCTAATGTGCACACATAAACATAATACTTTCTGTTGCTTTGGATGACTTTTGCTACATAGTGTATTTTATCTCAGTACTTAGCATATCCATTTAAAGAACACATCTTTATTTCTTGACAGTTTAAAAGCACACAATCACTATGTCACAAGCTATGGTACCAAAGCTCTTGTTAACTTTTACAAATGTATTTTTATATGTTTGTTTTTTTGTATGCTGTAAATGTGTCAATAAATCAATGATATCACTATATTTAAAAAAAAATTAATCTTCTTTTACTTATTTAGTAGTATATCTAGATAGCTCACAAATGTGAGACAAAATACTCAACAGAACAAATGTATTTTCACAGAAGAGTGAGGCTTTGATGTCTTTCTGATAGACCTTTAATTACATGAAGCTGCGTCTTTTCAGGACTGAAACCAGTCGAAACATGGATTTCATGTACTACATCATTTTATTTTGCATTGAAAGTACCCCTGGCTCTGTTTCTGTGCTCAGGTTCTACTCTTTCATGGAGAGTCATTGACAGACAGCTATATGGCCTCCATTAATTGGGTGTACACAATCAGTCAATGGCTCAATCGATTTTGGTCTTATATCTATCCATGCATTGTCTTTCACTTATCCAAGACTGGGTCACAGGGCAACGGATCCAGGAGGGAACCACATACTTCCGTCTTCCCACTGATGACTCCTGCTAATTATGGGGGATCCCAAGGCATTCCCAGGCTAGACGGGATACGTAGTTCCTAAGGTTAGATCTGGGTTTTCCCAGTGAAACATGCCCAGGTGCCACCCTGAATAGATGCCCCACACATCAACGTACTCCTTAGAGGTACTGTGGCTCTTCTTTGAGTTTCCCTCTGATAATAGAGATCCTCATACTATCTCTTGAGTCCAGCCACCCTCTTGAGGATGCTCATTTTAGCCACTTGCATCTGGAATCTCATCCTTTTGGTCATGATCCATGTCTCATGACCGTAAGACATGGATCTCTTTCGATCGAGAGCTTTATTTTGTAGCTCATCTGTTTCTTCACCACACAGTAGTAGCTGCATTACTTCAGACACAGTCCAATTTCCTCTGTCCATCTCACATCCTATAATCACTCGTGAACAACATACCAAAATACTTCAGCTCCTCTGCTTGAGGCAGAGACTGACCTTCAACCCAGAAGGATCAATCCAAGTTTTTCCAGCTAAGAAACATGGCCTCAGACTTAAAGGAGCTGACTCTCAACATGCTTAGCAGCAATCTGCTACAGGGTATGTTGGAGGTCATGGCCTGAAGAAGCCAACAGAACCACACCCATTATCTGTGAAAAGCAAAGATAACTTCCAGACACCCTCATCTCCAATTCTGAGCCTTGAAATTATTTCCATAAACAACACAAACAGAACTAGTGACAATAAGGGGCAGCACCAATGAATGCACTTGAATCAGGCTCCATTTTGTGCTGAGAATGCAGACATAGCTCTAGCTTTGAGCATACAAGGATTGGCTAACCCTTAAATGCCATCCAGATACCCCATATTCCCAAAGAACCTCTCATAAAATGTCTTAGGGCTCAAGGTTGTACCCTTTCTCCAGATCCTTAAAACACATGTAGACCAGAGAGGCAGACTCATATGACCCCCTCAGTAGTAGGCAATGGGGAGTCCAGGTGAACCACATTTGGAATCTTTTTTGCAGATCCAATTTCCAGTATCAAAACATTGTTGCCTGTCACAACCACAGCTACAGAACCTATTGATGGACACCAGCAATGATGGAAGGACTGAGGACTAAATAAACTTTTAGTCCTCAGGAGTCCTTGGGCACTCATGAAGCAATGGATAGTTATTTGATGGAGAGAAAGACCACAGTTTTCTGGTTGCTGAGGCAACACAGGTCTAAAAGGAATTTGGAAAGGCAACTGAGAAGGACTTTTAGTTGCCACTGAGCAAGACCTAGTACACGTTTGGATACTGGAGTTGGTACGAAGTGGGGGAATGCTGGTGATGGTTAAAATCCTCCCCAGGAAGGAAGCAGAAAGAGTACAAGTAGAAAGGGGCTGGAGGCTCTGGATGTCATGGCTGACTCACCTCTTCAGTACCGCATTATAGATTGTTTGGCATTCTTGGTTGTCTATTTGAGTTTATTGTTCGACAGTTCAGAATAGATTGGACTGAATATAATTTGTATAAATCCAACTATAAGATTAAATTGTGCTGGATATATTTGACTACAGTTTGGACTGAATTTGATTCAAGTTGAAAATAGCCTTCTGTAGATTCAACTTGCATTGAAATGGACGTTGTTGTGAATTAGCATCACGTAAATTTCATTGAATAGAATTTTCTACAGGATCATTTTCTAAATGTTTTAAGAGTCTGAAATCTGACCCAATCATATCTGCCCATTCACTACCAGGCAAAACAGCCTTGTATCCACTGTTTAGCACTGATACAGATGAAAAGTCCCACCTCTACAGCTGTCTTTACTGGGCCTCTCTCTATCAAATTTGAAATGCCTCATTAATTTGTCAAGCATGATAAGTTGAACCGCCTTCTCCTTGACACATGCACAGTTCCCTCCACCCTCCAGCCCTCACTCACTGATGTTTGCTGTGTGACTGTAAACAAGCAGAAAGGAGGAATAAGGGCACAGACAAAGGAAGAGGGAGGAAGGGACTCTTATGTCCGTGCTTGGATGCTGGGAACTTCCAAAACCCAGGGAACTTATTCCATCCCTCCTTCAAGCTGAAGACATCTAGAGGTGAGAATATTTCACATAAATTACCATTCAATAATGTCAAATTTAGCTTTTTCAATTTGCTAAGTTATAAAATGCTTTCTGAGTAACAAAGCTTCTCGGAGTGGTTAGAAAAGAGAAGTAAAAGAAGGGATGCAGTGATAATCTAACTTCCTAGACAGTTTTCTGAATTCTTCATCTTTCTCTTTGAATAAGTTAAATGTGGACTATTTAGCAGCCAGTGTCACTTTTTAACCAGCAGGTCTGGAGTTTGTCCATGATGCAATCCTATCTCACACTGTTGCTGGCGCTTGTGGCCTCTGCAGCTTCAGGTAAGACGGGACAAACGCTACTTTTTGCTGTCCTATTTCTGTTCCTGTCTGCTGAAG
Organism: Xiphophorus couchianus; assembly: GCF_001444195.1. Lineage (NCBI taxonomy): Eukaryota > Metazoa > Chordata > Actinopteri > Cyprinodontiformes > Poeciliidae > Xiphophorus > Xiphophorus couchianus. Next base: position 17,356,566 of record NC_040250.1, read on the forward strand.
CTTTGGTGTGTATTCCACAATTTAAATTTGGCAATTTAAGTGGCACTGGTTTGATATTGCAGATTAATGCATGAAACTGTTATCCAGTTAGTCAAATCCAGATTGAACATGTTCATTTGCTCCACAACTTTATAAAATGCAAAATAATAGACTTTTCTATGAGAATCTTTTTTGCATTCGCTCGTGGTTTGTAGAAATTGTACACAATGCTGTGTCTAATGAGCAGAACAATTGACAAAAACATCATGAGTTGTTTGTGGGGCCATTCTTGACATTGTTTCTCTTTTTTTCCTGCTGCATTTCAACACAGCTTTGACTGGTATAAATGGTTATCACCCACCAGCTATTATTTTGCAGATTAAAGTATTTAAATTTGAACATGTGAAATCCTCTAATTTTGGTCTGATAGGGAGCTGAATGGATTAGCTTTGCTTGCTCTTGGATCACTTCATGAGATCTAATTGGGGTTATTTTCAGCTTGGATGAAAAGTTCACTCACTTAAACAAAAGGGATGGAGAGGCAGCTGTTTACAGACACGTAAAATAAGCACAGAACTGCTGATTGCCATGAAACAACATTTGAATCCCAGTTACTGTGAGAAATATTGTGGTGAATAGAGAAATGCTGAACTTGGAATCTCAGTTCTCCTTTGAGATTCATAACACAGCGTTCTAAAGGGAAACCTTTGTCACCATACTGAAAGCACGGACACTGAAAGAAAAATCCAGAATAGAAGTGACTTAGTCTTTCTAAAATGAGCCCTCTTTAGATTCATAATACTTGACTGTTGCTATCAACAAACTCCTTAATATTGAAGTGCAAGACATGCTTGTTCTTAAAGACAGAAATAATTAATTCAGCATGGTCTCTTCTAACACTTACTGGCTCACAATTCTCTAAATTTAGCTGTTAGGCTTTCATTTAATGTATGAATTCCTTAAATGTGCTTCTTGTGTTCTTTGCTTGTTGAAGACGTAGGCGTTTATACCAGGAACAGACCCTGAATCCATTCTATTTATTGGTTCCCAGACGATGTAAAACTGTGAATGAGCGAATGAGAATTTAGCAGAAAGGAGGTTAAATTCCAAGATAACTCTGTCTCATTGATCAGACGATGGAATGAACAAACTAAAAAAATGTTACTAAAGCTTGATTGAGTGATCTAAAGAAAAATATGTTATTTTGCTAAAACAGTGGAATGGAAGCCGATAATCAAAGTCAATTCCAAGGTGGTGACGGGCCCCGAGGTGGTGGTTAAGGCTGGGAGGCCTTTGGATCTGAGGTGTGAAGGCAACAGACCTGTAAACTGGCAACCCAGGCTGCCCAAACACAGGCGTTATGTATCCAGGGGCAACGGGAACGTCCGCATCTTCAAGGTGGAACGCTCCTCGGCAGAATTCACTGGAACGTACAAGTGCTTCTACACTGCTAATCCCAATTTCAATAATCTGACCTCCTCACTGCATGTGTATGTGAAAGGTGAGTGGGATCAGCTGAGAATTGTTGCATGATTGTGTTACAGTAGTTATTAAGGCTGATTACATGCATTTTGATCCCCATTTCAGACCTACAGCGAGTGTTTTGGACAAGCAGCACATCTCTGCGTGTGGTGATTAAGGAGGGTGAGAAGTTCCTACTGCCCTGCCTGCTGACAGACCCCTCAGCCACCGATCTGGGCCTCCGCATGGACAACGGCACCACTGTGCCACCCGGAATGAACTTCACTGTGGACAGGCATCGTGGCATCCTCATCCACAGCCTCCACCCGAGCTTCAACGCTGACTACGTCTGCACTGCCATGGTTAATGGGGCGGAACGGACCTCCAAGGCCTTTTCCATCAACGTCATTCAGAGTGAGATTACTTGGCCATGCAAAACTGATTGACTAAAACCTTCTAAATGCCAAGCACTAACAAATGTATTCTTCTTATTATTATTATTTTTTGCTGTAGAGCTTCGCTTCCCTCCATATGTCTTCTTGGAGACAGATGAATATGTACGGATAGTTGGGGAAGAAATTAAGATTCGCTGCACAACACACAATCCAAACTTCAACTACAACGTCACATGGAAATACATCACCAAATCGGTCAGTGGGAGGCGTCCTTGAAGTTTTGTCTGAAGCATTTATCTGGATTTTGGCTCAGATTTGTGTTTCTCATTTTAGAACCCAACAGTAGAAGAGACAGTTCGCTCAAATGGAGAAAATCGTCTAGACATCCAGAGCATCCTGACAATCTCTGCTGTGGACCATGCAGACACTGGAAACATCTCCTGCATTGGAACTAACGAAGCCGGAGTGAACAGTACAACTACATACCTGCTGGTTGTGGGTAAGAAACAAAACAGCTTCATCTCCTATGTTTCACCTTTATTATGCACAAAGTTGCTGATTTTCTGAACTTTCTTCAGATAAGCCCTACATCAGGCTGCTGCCCCAGCTATCACCAAAACTGACCCTCAAGGGTCTTTCTATTGTGGTGAAAGAGGGAGAAGACCTGGAGCTCAGCTTGCTCATTGAAGCCTACCCTCATATAACAGAGCATGGATGGCTGACTCCGACACCGCCCAACACATCTACACAGGAGCACAAGTTCATCCGATACAACAACAGGTGCAAAGCCTGGAGATAAAAGGAGCTTTGTCCAATTGCTAGATAGTACTGCAGAAGAGGAAATTGTACTGAAATGCTGTCAGTGCATTTTTGTGTAAATTTGACCAGGAACATGTAGGTCATCATGTCTCCACTCGGGTCAAAAAAACTTTTAAAGGGAAGAACAAAGTTCTGTTTTTAAAATGTGGACTTACGAAGGAGTGATACATAGGAACTGTCTGAATACAAACCGCAGAATTAGTCACTTCTTCTTACTCTAAAAGTGTTTCTGTTTTTCAGTTAAAATATCTTTTTATGTTGTTTTGTTTTTGTTCTGTGTTAGATACCTCGCAACTCTGCAGGTGAAGAGAATGAACATACAGGAGCAAGGACAATATACTTTCCATGCAAAGAGTGACTTGACCGATGCATCCATCTCATTTCAAGTCCAAATGTATCGTAAGTGACACAAATTAAAGTAAACTCTGTTTTTTTGTTTTTTTGATTGCAAAAATATGTCCTTGACTCCCTAACAGATCTTAAAGTCATTGAACCCTGCAAGTGACGCTGAATAATTTTGTTTTAAAAAGTACATTTAGGAGATCCTGCAAAGGTTTTAAAAATCAAAGGACTTGTGAGGTCCAATAAAAATGTCTAAAATTGCATAACAGCAGGCAACGGCAGCAATACCACTGGGAGGTGTAAACAGTGGAGCTGGCAGTGTGCAAAGACTATCTGCAAATGACAAGGAATATAAATCAATGTCATTGTATTTCTTGTCAGAATGATGTGGAGATCTCAGATAAGTTAAAATCCTACAAGAATTTGTGGAATATCACAAAATTATTGGAGGATCTTAAGAAAAATATCTAAGGATTTCCATCCATCCATCCATTTTCTAACACCCTTGTTCATAGTGGGGTCGGGAAGCTAAGGATTTGATTTTGCTAAATATTTTGTGAGATCTCACACTCGGGATCTTCCATCCTCCAAATGTCTATTCCCAATTTTCCTTTCAGGCCAGTCCATTACAGGAAAACATATAGACCTATGCATGTGCACACTCAGTCCAGAGGGCAGTTCAGAAAGACCAATTAACCTCACAGTCATGTTTGTTGATCATGGGATAAGACTGGTGTACTCTGAGAGAACTCATCCATGCACAGAGAGCACACTCAAAGGCAAGGCCAGGACTTGAACCCATGACACTTTGCTGCAAGGCAAAAGTGTCAACCAATGCACCATAGTGAAATGCCACGAACGTAACTCAAAAGCTTGGAAAACATTTATTACATCTCACTAAAGTAATTTAGGATCTAAGAAAACCCCTGCAAGAACTTTTAAATGTAACTTAGAATCTCACTAAACTACTTTGAATTTTTTATTGTCTCCACTATTCCTCTAAGGGTTCACTTTAAAGTCAATGTGTAAAACTGCAGTGTTTTTTTTTGTCTCTCCATTTAACTAATGCCAGAGAGACCTAATGCAGTGGTCAGATGGGAAAATATAACTACTTTGACTTGTACCTCGTTTGGCTATCCGGCTCCGAGGATCATCTGGTATCAGTGTCTGGGGATACGACCCACGTGAGTACAACCTGACAATAACTAATAAGTTGTCACTAAGTTTGTCCTAACATTATACATTGAGATTCTTCATGTTTCATTGTTTTCTCACTGTGGCTTAGGTGTAATGAAAATACATCAGGGTTGCAGCTGGCCATCCCTCTCCAGGCTCCCACAGTGGAAGTCCAGAGGGAAGAGTACGGAGCTGTGGAGGTGGAGAGTGTCCTCACGGTTGGACCGTCCAGCCAGAGGATGACGGTGGAGTGTGTAGCCTTCAACCTTGTTGGTGTGAGCAGAGACACACTTGCCATAGAAGTGTCTGGTGAGGATGTGACTTTTCTTCTAGATCTTACAGATTGCAATCACAGTTTCTCACTTTGTTTGTTTGTTCTCTAATCGGACAGACAAGCTCTTTACGACAACCCTGAGTGGAGCTGCAGGAATTCTAGCAATCCTCCTGGTGCTGTTGGCCATCCTGCTATACAAATACAAGCAGGTACATTGAAAGCTCCATATGGTGATTGGTTTTCATCCTGAATTATGGACTATGGGAAAGTTTACAGATTTAATTGAACTGAAGAGGTGTTTTCTGACTTTAATTTGCAGAAACCCCGCTACGAAATCCGTTGGAAGATCATAGAAGCAAGGGATGGCAACAATTACACTTTCATCGACCCCACACAGCTGCCATACAACGAGAAATGGGAGTTTCCAAGAGACAAGCTAAAACTAGGTTACCTAAGTGCCTATTTTTATTTGAACACATAATCATAAACGTTTATTTTTGATTAGATTTAACTCAATTCACTTGAAATAAGTGTATTGATAAATCAGCAAGTTAGAACAAATGTCTACATTGGGCCACTACAAAAAAGCAGCTCAACTGATTACATTGAGTCATTCACTTGAGTAAGCATATGGTGACAGTAGAGAGGAATGACTCCCTTTTAACAAGAACTTTCAGCAGAACCAGACTCAGAAAAAATAATCATCTGAAACACCCACATAACCTTTAGCAGTAGGATGGCTAAAAATAAAGATAGTTATTGGATCTTAATAAAAATGAATGATGTAGAACCATGAATAACACAGCAAGAAGGATTAGAAATGATCCGCCTGTGTGCTTTGTCGCTTAACAGGAAAGATTTTGGGTGCGGGTGCATTTGGAAAAGTTGTTGAAGCAACGGCTTACGGTCTGGGGAAGGAGGACAATGTCATGCGTGTGGCTGTGAAAATGTTAAAAGGTGAGATCTGCTTTATCAGAAACAGGATATTTTACTCCAAGTAAACCTCTATAAAGGTTAAATACCACAAAAAATTGTTTTTTATTTTATGGCCCGTACTGTTTGTCTGCAGCCAGCGCCCATTCAGATGAGAGGGAGGCTCTGATGTCTGAGCTGAAGATCCTAAGTCACCTGGGGCATCACAAACACATAGTCAATCTGCTTGGGGCCTGCACTTATGGAGGTCAGACGGCACAAACAAAATGCTTATGAAACTTTGTTGAATCCATGGAAAATCAAGTGTTACAAAGTAAATTGCATGAAAACCCTTTTAAACTGTGTTTCCTCTCCAGGACCAGTGCTTGTGATCACTGAGTACTGCAGCCTCGGTGACCTACTGAACTTCCTTCGCCAGAAAGCAGAAACTTTTGTAAACTTCGTCATGAATATTCCCGAGATCGACGAGAGCTCGAATGATTATAAAAACATTTGCATTCAGAAGCAGTTTGTCAGAAGGTTCGTCACCAAACACGGGACCTAATAGCATATAAAGAATTCAAAGAAAAACCCACTTATCCTGATAATTGATTCACAGTGACAGCGGGATCTCAAGCTTCGCCTCAAGCAGCTACTTGGAGATGAGACCCAGTCAGCTGCCAAATACAGAACAATCTCGAGGTACAAGCAGCTCCAGAGATTGGATCCAAACAATAGCATAAAGAGAACAACTCACTAAACATCACCTTTCTCTGATTCTCGTTCAGAATCGGACTGCGAGGAGACTGGTGACTGGCCACTGGACATTGACGACCTGCTGAGATTCTCCCTTCAAGTCGCGCAGGGCCTTGACTTTCTTGCTGCTAAAAATGTAAGAATATAGAAAATTTAGGAGACACTTCTGTAAAATATTAATAGGAGCAGCTTCGTTTCCCCTCCTGAACAGGGTCACAGACACTAGCGAAGGCGCTTCCACTGATGACAGTTCCACTTTAAAAGGAAGCCTGTGAAATTATTCACTGGGTGTTAAGAGTGGGAATTTCCCTCTTTGCATTTCTTATGTCCATTTACTGGTAATAGTTTGAAGCTTTTCATCGTACAATTGCTGCTATATTAAGGAACCACACTAAACTGATTGCTTTTTATGTTGCAAGACATTATAACAGGACACAAACTGTGTGGCTTTGTTTTTCTTCAGTGTATCCACAGAGACGTTGCTGCCAGGAACGTCCTCCTGACCAGCCGCAGAGAGGCAAAGATTTGTGACTTTGGCTTGGCCCGAGACATCATGAATGACTCCAACTATGTTGTGAAGGGCAACGTAAGTGCTAACTTTGACTAACCGTAACCCTACCTAATCTTGTCCCATGCAGTGAGTCTCACATTATGATAACGTTAAGCAAAAATGCAAAAGTCCGATGGTGCCACACCTTTCACCAAAATGCTCAAACAAAAATGTCTTTGCGTAATGTTGTCTAACACATTTATCCGGTTTTATTTTCATTTCAACACATTGAATCAAGAATGACTTTTGAGTACTTCCTGTCGGCATATTATACTTTATAGAGTTGATTTTGCAGTCCACAGCTTAGCAGACATACCAGTCTTGGCTAAATATTAGTTTTCACAAGATGACTGTTCATTTTTTATTTATTTATTTTTAAATACCTGATTTATTTCAGGACAGACAAAAACAATAGAAAGTAGTTTCATTCCAGGCAGCTTACCAGCAGTGTGAAGCAACTTGTAAAGAGTTCCTGAAAGACTTATAGTAAAAAAGTATCATATAAAATAACAGTAAATAGTAAATTTTATAAAATTTGAGTAAAAAAACAAGTACAATTAAGGTGACAACACTGAATTATGAATAAATGAGGCCAACCTTTCCTGGAAACATTAGTTGAGATGTACTAAACATTTATAAAAATGTCATTTATGATAACTAGCAGACTAAAGAAATTGCTGAAATAAGCTAATCTTAATTTTATCAAAGATCTTAGAGATATTTATTTAATATCTGGCTTTCCCAAAAGTTCTGTGGTGATCATTAATTAAAGTAGGATTAGCTCTTTTGAATAAGGTCCAGTAACTTACTATTTTTAGATTGGGTCAAAAAAAACTTCACTACAATTCTTGAGTTCCTAAATAAATTGTGCAAACTGAAATGTTAACAGATATTTTTAGCATTTAACATGTATTTAATTATATCACTAGACATTTATTATAACCCACAAGTGACTCAAAACCTTTTCTGTCTTACTAACATTAAATCAGACAAAACAGCTCCTGTGTGTTGGTGCTGTGTTGGTGCAGGAACCTTAGTTCTCGATCCGGCCATCACAGATTCGAGTCCTGGTCTGATGAGATTTGCCGCATGTCTTCTCCCCTCTCATTGCCCACTTCCTGTATGACCGCTCTCGAATAAAGGCCACTAGAGCTAATAAAGCCTTATAGAAGATCCCCTGTTAATGGTCACTCAGGATTACCAAATTATTTTTATTAAAAAAAAAAAAAAAATCTGAGATTTTTTTACTTTTATCCTCAGAAGTTACCATACATTTCCTTAGTGTTCAATAACTCTTTAAGTGTATGACTTGAGTCAAATGTTTTGCATGTTTGTTCACACGCTTCTTAAGATAGCTTTCTAGAAATTTGGCCCATTTTTTCTGACAGAACTGATGGAACAGAGTCAGATCTTTGACTTTGACTCCACGTGTTCATGTTTGTCATCATACACAAACATGTCTATGATGTCTGTTTTCAAGTTTCATCACATTTCATGTGTCTAAAAATTGAGGTGTTTGTTCCTGAGGACATTTATGAACTGTTTTCTAGTGTTCTGTGTGGCTTTTAGAATAATGCCTTCTTTATCACTGAGTGGGTTTTCAGCCCATGTGGATAATGACATTGGCTTTCGCCAGCATCTTCAAAGTGGCTTTTTATTTGTGGTTGATATTTACATTTCACTCCAAAACATGTTCATCTCTAGGACTCAGAACTTGTCTCCTTCCAGAATAGTATAAGGGCTATACATTCTCATGTTGTTTTAAAGTTTGCAAATTAATCTGAAACTTACAAAGTCACTACATTGTTACACCAATCTTTATAAACTGCTGAATTGGAAGAAAGTGACGCAATATCTCATTATTCTGGAATTTAGCAAATGAAAACAGCTGTATTTCTACATTATCTGAAATCAGACAAGTTTTGTCATGTCAGACAAAAAAAATGTGTTTGTGTCTTTACATATCTGTTTTCACTTGTAAGAGCCATTACTTTATTCATTCTGAGTTGTTTGATTTAACATATTGTTGTGTGTGTGTGAAGGCCCGCCTGCCTGTGAAGTGGATGGCCCCAGAGAGCATCTTTGACTGTGTCTACACTGTGCAGAGTGACGTCTGGTCCTACGGCATCCTCTTATGGGAGATCTTCTCTTTAGGTAGGAATAATCTCAGAGTTTACCTTGTATTCACCTTTCCAGTCATGATGCACCTGCAAACGCGGCAAACATTTTGGCTTTTCTTTCAGGCCAGAGTCCATATCCCAGCATGGCTGTGGACACCAGGTTCTACAAGATGGTGAAGCGCGGCTATCAGATGTCCCAGCCTGACTTTGCTCCACTAGAAATGTAAGCTCTTGCGCCTTGTCTGCAGGATTCTGCTTATAGAAACCGGCTCAGCCCCGCTTTTACAATTTCCAATGATAAAGCTCTGCTCAGCATTACCTCATTATCAGATGGGATTGAGTGGGGCATCAGGTGACTATCAGCAGGGTTTTTACAATTAACTCAGACATGATATTTGCCTCCCAGCACTCAGCTCATCGGTGCACGAGCAGTGATAATAGTATTTTGTTCCTGGCTTGCATGTAACTGATGAAATAACATGCAAGTGACTTTAAGATGATAAAATTAATATTGATGATTAATTCTAAGTCGAGTACACACAGACGAAGCAGCCAGCTGTGCAAATGTTTATCGCAGCCAAACAAAGAGGCTTTTTCTTTCCGTTCTGATGTCCTCGGGCCTTTCTCATATTTGAAATTACTGACACAGGAGATAGCCAGATGAAACACTTCCATTATGTCGGGTTTTACTTCACTCATTTTCAAATTCAGTGAGCTTAGACTGCAAAGTGAAGGAGTGAAAAACTAAAGGCTTTCTGCTCTGTGTCCCGGGGCTGGAGGGGCCGCAACATCTGTGTACACCAATTTAGCACCGTCGTCACACAAGTCGGAATCGCTGAGCTGTGGAAATGGAAGGGACTGAATCAGAGTAAGGGGCCTGATCATCTGTTGTCCTGTTGTGAGTCAGGCCTCGGTTCTGCCTGTTAGCCACATGATCGCAGTGCCAGGAAGCCGTGTAACTTGCTATTTCACAGCCTCAAAATGGGACTTGTGGGCCAGTGATTCTTATGAACAAGCCTCTCTTATTGAACTGCGTCACTACCTTCACTGGCCTCGCCGAGTGTTGCCTGAGTTGGTTTTATAGTTTAGCTTGTGCCACACTGAGACCCCTCTTTCTGTTCTGTTCCAGGTACGCCATCATGAAAATGTGCTGGAATCTGGAACCCACAAAGCGTCCAACCTTTAGCAAAATCAGACAAATGATAGAAAAGCTACTGGGGGGCCATCTCGAGGAGGAGCAGGTGAGTTAGTGTGATTCCAGGCAGGATTGATCAAATCTGTGAAACCATGTGACGCTCCAGACCAACCGTGTTTACTTTAACTTAATTTTCACAGAGGCAAAGGCGCTTGCTCTTTAGCCTAATTGATTACATTAGCGGTTCACAAATCTTTTTCATCAAGTATCACTTCACTATATACAAATGGTCCAAGTACCATCAAACTGTCATTTTAAACTAATAATATAACAGTAGTTAGACTGGGAATGTTCTTATTCATTTGTGCTATATGTTTGAAGAAAGTTTTGGAATTTTAAAAATGAAAAAAAGAACAAGGAGACCCAGAATCCCTAAAATGAAAGATAGTAGTTTGTTTCCTACCAACCCAAACCTCAAAAATTGCTGCTTGGCGTTTGAATTTCAGTGATACCTGGAGAAACAAGCAATTTATTTACATTCCGATCATTTGAGTCTCTCTAAATCTTTACATATGCACAATGTCCCCTTTACAAATTTCCTCTGTTTGTCCTTTAAAAAGAAACAAATCAATTAGGCTAAGGAGCAAACTTTTTCCTCTCTGTGAAAATGAAATTAAAGTAAACACATTTGGTCTGGAGCATCACATGGTTTTGTTTCCTTCACAGATTTTGCAACACTTGAACAATTCAATTCAACAACTAAAGTTTCTAGATAAAGTTTCAAATAAAATTTCAAAGATAAACAGAAAATACTAAATGTGTATTTAATGATGGTTTCATTCATTAAGAGCAAACAACCATCCAAACCAACCTTTGTGAAAATATAAGTTGTTAAATCATAAACTATCTATGCCCTGATCAGATCACTACTTTATCATTTATCTATTGTTTGGCAGCACACAGTAGGCTAATAATCTCAACAGGCACTGCATCCTTTTCTAAAGCTATAGGACTCCGAAACCTCTCCAATATGTCTTACTTAAACAATTAACAATGAAGCATGTGGTAAAACTATTTCCATAGCGATGTAAATCCCTGATAGCCTCTATGGCCACCATACACAATTAGTTATTAGATTTAAAAATGGATTATGTTTCTACATAGGTACAGTTGGTTTGGACAGTTTTCTTCCTTGAATAAGTACTATAATTTTGAAAATGTGTTTTGTATTTGCTCTGGTTATCTTTGATGTTTGAGATCAGTTTGATTGTCTGAACCCTTCAAATATCAAAGAAGTAAAATTGGAAGAAATCTGGCAGGTGCTCTTAAAATCTGCTCCACTGAAAGCATCTGCTGGAGGCACAGATCAATGTGCCTAAAGCGGTCATCTTTTAGGTTAGTTGGGTTTGTCCAGTTTGTCTCAGTACCACAAAAAGCAGATTAAGATCCACTGATTGTACTTTTGCATCATAGTTTGAGAACCAGAAGAGGAATTAAATTAGACTGGAGGATGTCACAATCTAAGAAAGGTCTCTGTCACAGACGAAACATGGAATCAGCAGAAGTATTTTAAATAAAATATGTTGCACCTATCAAACCATTAAATGCTTCCTTCCTCAGGTAATCTACCAGAATATGCAGCAGGAGGTCACAGAGGCTGATGCATATGACAAGCCTAAGTGCCATGATGGCCCCTGTGACCAGTCTTGTGACCACGAAGAAGAGGAGCAGCCTCTGATGAAGACAAACAACTATCAGTTTTGTTGAAAGAGTCCCAAACAATACATTTGTAAAGAAAATTATCACAGACCATTAAAAAAAATAATATAATGATAAAAAAATATATAAATTGCTGCAGCTCAAGGCTGAGTCTTTTTTTTTTTTGCGGCACTGCAGACTGTTACCCTCTCAGCTATTTTCTGCTCCGCTGTGCCTGTTCGCCAGACAGACGGCCGGCTGCAGCGAAGCATGTGACTCGCTTCTGTGCAGACCATGACTAGAAACTGCCAATTCTAACCTCGACTGCAGACACGAAGGGAGGAATCATGTCAACAAGCATCCAAGTTTCCAGAGCTGTTATTCTATTGAAAACATCGCCACTGGTGGACTGTTCATCAGTCTTTGTCTTACATAATATGTTTATTTTATCGGTTATCTGCTGTACATCGTCTTTATTACATTGTTTACTGTAGCAAGATGACAGTCTTGATTTTGTGGAGGTTGAAATCAGCAGGATCACTTCCTTTTATTGGTTTTATTGCCAGCACGTGCAATATGAGCTTGCGTGTACTGCATGTGCAATAATAACTGCAAACACTGGACTAAAACAGCTTGATTTATGATTTTCTCAAAGTTAGTCAATTTTTCTTCTCGCTCTTTAGGTAAAGGTGAAAAAATATGTCCTTTCCTAAGCTGTACGCGGCAAAGCAACTGAAATGACAAGGCAAAAGAAGGACCATGTTGTTTTCTCTGTGCCTCGGTCATGGCTTTTTCTTACGACACTTACAATGCTCGCCAGTGGTTAGTAACATGTGATTGTTCTGCTTCACTTTAATTAATTTAGCGGTGTTCAGCATAGTTTAGTAGCAGAGAGAATCTGTGGATCTATTCTGGGCCTTTCATGTCTGACAATGTGAACTTCTTGTTATCGTTTTTTTTATGTACATTTTGTACGTGACAACTGGATCTTGTCATTAGATGAATGTTTGGATAAAAAACGTTTCACTAATGTCTGTATGTAGCAGTCAGCCTACGCTGCCAACTGTGATGATTTTTAGAATGATTTATAAGCTATGTGAGCGATACAGACAGAAAATGTGTGCAATGTCAGGCATTTTGTACGTGTTTGCGTCTGAATGAGATGTTTCATACTGTATATATCTGAGACAAACTCAAGATATCTTTATTTTCACTAAAATGTTGTAGATTGTAGCACATCGGTATTTCAGTGTGTTTTTGTTTAAATCAGTGCAGATGCAGTTGTTGAAAAAAATCTTACCAATAAAAGTCCAGCTTCTACTTCAGTGTTGGTAAACCTCAGAAGAACTTTGCAGTTTGTGTTTTTGATTTCCTGTGCAAACAGAAACTGTGTGGCCTTTGTCTTCCTCTCTCCCCACTTCCTCTTTTCAGTTGGATTTGAGCCAATCTGAATTTCATCTGAAATGTTTCCCACAATAACACTGAATATTGCCAAACTCTGAAATTGTATTGATAGATGTATCTAAAAATCTAAATGATGTTCTAGGTTGTTTTTTTTTTTTTTTTACCATTTTCAGACTTTAAAGTACCAACCATTTGCTTATTTTGCTTTACCAGGGACTAACATTAACAAGTCACACATCATTTGCAGATTAATTTATTTTACTAAATGACTTATGACTTGTGTCCAAAACAAATATCTAAATAATTAAATTTTCCGTTTGCTGATGAGAGAAAAACAATTGACCTTGACTTCTATGTTGATTCTTGGTTGCACAGTTTCAAAATTGCACAAGTTAATCAATTCTAGTGAATACATATTTGAAGTTGTCAACCAGTTGCACGGAAGGACAATGCTTCCAGTCTTCCTGAAGTTGCTAGCTGTGTTGCTAATTTATCTCATAACAAGATATATATAGACACAAAGAGACCGAGAGAAATGCACCACGAGTCTGTAATTTTCTTCTTAAGTACACCTCGATCGTGAGGCAGAGAATGTAGAAAATAAAATCTGATAACATTGTATGATCTTTATCTAATAAATTAAATTTATTTAGTCACCAACCAACCAGAAAGGACTGTGGCTCTCACAAACCTGTCATGTTTAAGAATCCCTCCTAACCTTCCACTGATTACCTTTTATTAACCGCACCTGCTTGATGAGTTTTGATTGGGTACCGAACAATAGCCAGACAGATAGGTGAGAAGGCAACACTTGTTGCAATTATAAGAAACTGGAAGAAACTCAAGATGACTGACAATCTCCCTGGAAGTGGGACTTCATTTAAGATTTCATCTTATGGAACATCAACGCTCCTGAGAAAGCCTAGAACTACAAGGCAGGGCCTGGTCAGTGACCTGAAGATTTTTTGACATACAGGTGAACAAACATCAACAACCTTAGGCAGGTAAATGTATGTTTGCTCTGCTTTAATAAGCACCAAGCAGAAGATCTGAAAAAGTACACATAACTTTTGTTGTTTCTTAAAGGCCAATGGATTCATACATATTAAATCAATTCATACAGCAGCCCACATTAAATATATATTTTTCACAAAATAATATCATGCAAATTAAACACTACTCTCTGAGGTCCATTTTTACATTATAACCCCGTGGAAAAAAGCAGATACGCAATATAGCTATAAAAATCTGCTCACAAGGTTATAGAGAGGTAAGCCTGTAAAACACAAAGCAGAAATGTCTTGATATAAAAAAAGCTATAAATATGGCACATGAATAACGATGCAGAACAAGGTTTGCACTAGCTCAGTTTACATTCTTGTAGTCAGAAGGAGACCGATTAGTGGGACCACAGTATACTGTACCAACGTTTTTAAGTTATGGTTTCAAAGTTACGAATTTTCTCCATCATACAGTTTCTATAATTAAATGTCCTTTCACTGAGATGTCAGGGAAAAGACCAAAGAGTTTTCTCTGTTAACGATCAGCTGACTGAAAGAAAGCTACATCACTGTTCCTGCAATAAGTACAACAAATTCAGTTTATTATGAAATCATTTTTTAAAAACTGTCATGACATGGAAGATTAAGGACCATATACTGCGAAAAATGACAAATTTAGCATGTTTATATTTTCTGCTTGTATCAAAATAAATAATTGCTATGTCTATGCCTGCAAAACAACTGTGTAATATAAAATAAACTTTACATGTAATGACCAATATTACATGTAAATGCATTATTTTGGAAGCAGAAGAAATTGCTACTTTTATGTTTAAGACAAAAGCAGATCATGTTTTATATTTTTGTGTAAAGAAAAAGTGAAAGCAAAGCAGCTTTATCATATTATAGGAATCTATTATCAGTTGCTGTCAAAACGTGGGCCTGGGATTTGTCACCATATGAACTTATTCCATAAACATCTTGGCATGAAACCAAAACTACACTCATCATTTACAACTGACAATTTCATAAAAAGCATCAAAGCATCCATTTTTAAAGTCTTCAGCAGTATTATTATTTATGCTTGGAAAAAACATTGGAAAGCATTTCATATGCTTAAAAAACTTAATAAAACTCAATATATTAACAGTAATCTCTACAGTCTGTGACAGCTTTCACTTCTACAGATTTCAACTCACCCTTCAACATGTGACCAGCACCGTATCATATGTATTTTTTTATTCTGTCTCCTCCGTAATATAAATGTTATTTCTAGTCCTACACTGCTTCTGAAATCCTTGCCCCCAAGTCTCTTTTTATAGCATTATAAAGTCCAATCAAGATTTTATTTTTTAATTGCTTAGAACCATTAGTTGTTTCTCTCCTTCTTCCTCTGTCTGTGCATCTAATCTCGTACCTTCATCTTCGTCTGTGTTTATCTGTGCCACTCCGAGTCGGTATAGAGAGTCTCTGATGACCACCTCTCCAGGCTGACAAGCCTTCACAACCTGGTTGATCTGCTGGTTTACTATGTCTCTGCTGCTGAGGAAGTCTACAAGTCGGTTGTACAAGTAGTAATAAGCTGTGTTGTTGAAAATTATGGACTTTGTGTTCACATTGTCTTCTGGTTCTTTTAAACAGTCATTCTCTGGTATGTCGGTCTGCTCCTTTATACTTTCCTCTTTGTGATGCTCCTCTTTCTTTAAGTCCAGCTCTGTTAGCAGATTGATATACGGCTCCAGATCTCTGCAGCGGATCATGCAGTGGTGTTCCTGAGCGGGAGTGTCCCGCGCTGCTCCTGGAGGATAAACCAGCCAGCAAGAGGAGGATTTTGTGATGGGGTGAACCAGCTGGTTCTCTGCTACTAAGGAGAGGTCAGCGGTGTACGGCTGGTCCTGTAGCTCAGGGCACGTCACAAACTGAAACAGAAACTAAAGTTTGTCTGGGCAGAAACGTACTGAAAACATAAGAGTCACAGAATGCTATAAAAAAAAAAAAAAAAGTTTCATTTACTGGATTTATTCACTAGATTTAAATCAAATCTGCATCTAACTGAGCTGTGTATTCAATCAATACATAGATTATGCTTTTGTCTGTGTAGTTAGTGTAGAACATTAGTTAGTCTTTCTATCTTCTTTATTTGTATTCCTGTAAGTTTATTGACTTAATTGAATAAATGCCAATTGAATAAAGGCTTCTGAGCAGTAGACTTTCTGGAGACACTTACTTCTGGCTTTTCAAAGGGGTCAGAGAAGCAGCCCTGGTTTCTGCCCCACATCTGTGTTGCCAACTCTGGATACTGCAGATCAGTGCAAAGCGCCACTTGACGAGGACAGTCGCAAACGTAAACTGGAGGCCAGTAACGGGAGGAGAGGAGCAGATCGACGTGGTCTCGAGCCGTCTCTCCTCTCACCAAGTACTTAGAGGAACACACCACCTACAGGCGGGTTGAGCAAACAACATCTAGT
Source organism: Xiphophorus couchianus (assembly GCF_001444195.1). Lineage (NCBI taxonomy): Eukaryota > Metazoa > Chordata > Actinopteri > Cyprinodontiformes > Poeciliidae > Xiphophorus > Xiphophorus couchianus. The sequence goes on from NC_040250.1 coordinate 17,373,056, forward strand.
GTTCTAAAACCATAACACACAACCAGAAATAATGTGAAAATCCTTATGCAATAATCAATACGTCAATTAATTGAATTGAATTAATTGAACTCTTTCTCCACTTTTAAATTGAATCAATAGCAAATTATTTCATCAAGGTCAGACTTTAAATGTAAAACCTATAAAGTTTAAATGTAAAACCTGTAAAGTTTTCACCGCTATGTCTGCATGTGAGCGAGTACACAACCATGACACAGTTGAAGAAAAGAGTTCTTACAACAACCTCTTTGGGAGTGATGATACACTAGTTTAGTTTATACACTAGATACTAAGAAGAGGAGATCAAGGAAATAACCTAAAAACAATGACTTTTTTCTTGCTATTAATGCCGATTTGTACCCGTTCTGTCCATAAAACAACTGTCCACACTGGAAAAAACAGCAGATGTCCTCTAACCATTGTTTCTTTAATACAAATGTTGCTATTTTTTGTTCTTCTACTCATGATCTCAAACTTTAGATTTATCTACTCTGAGTCTGGAAACACAAGGAGTATTACTGTCTTTGACAACTCCTCATGATGGTATTTTATGTGCACTAAAGGTGTTATTTCAAATATGGCAAATAATCTAAGAAATCTGCAACTTTTAGAAAAAGGTACCACAAAAATCTGTAATTTTAGGCCACAAAAATCACAAGAAACATAGCAAGTTCTGAATGGACTGATAGTTGGATGGAGGAACTAATGAAGCAGTTAATGTGTCATGGATGGATGGACACAATGATTATCCAGAAGTAGAAGATACTTCCAGACTGCTTATGGATCATGTGCATACAATGGATTGTATTGGAGGCTTAAAATGTCACACAGTTATGATGGCTGCAGTACGAATTGATTGATTTAATTTATGTCTGGGAACATGATAACATTTATGGGCTTGTTTTAATCAGAGCCATTTTGAGTTTCACTGAAACTAATTTAGTGGCTGAACAGCGAAGGGAAAAATACAACAACGATGGCAACTGAATTTATCATCTTAGCAGTCTATTGTCAGAACCTAAATTCACTCAAGCTGACCTGCCCTATTTAGCTCATCCCAACATGACATCCAGCATTTATTACAGAGAGGGGATTTGTAATAAAAATAAATAAATGGAAACAGAACAGAAGGTATAGGAGGGGCAGGGTACAAGTTGAACACAAAAATATGCAAAAAATGTACAAATAAGAGAACCAATGTTTCACCTTGTGGGGGCACACCTTGGACAGCTTGCCTGCAGTGAGATGGGGGGGTGGCTGTGGAGCCGTGGGAGGGCCACTGTGAACATGTGTGTACAGGTTGACCAGGGAGGCCAGAAGCTCGTTCTAGCAGTGAGACACAGAAAACATGACTTACTGAAACAAGAACACTCATTTTAAGAATAATTAAAGAGCCAAATTACAAATGAACATATGAAGAGGAGATTTAACCCAGACAACCTAAAGGCGCAGGTTTTGGGTGAAAGATATTTTTTATTTAGAGAGAAATTGATTGGTGTGCATTAAATGCAACAGTAAACGTTATAGTTTTTCTATTGTTTGAAATAATATTACTGTACTACTCTGATTTCACTGTGTATTATTGAAGGGTGTTAAAGTAAAGACACACTGAATATAAATGCATATATTTGTAAAATAATTGTTATTCTCCTTCTAATTCAGAAGTACTACATTGTTTTGGTCTATCAGATAAAATCCCGCTAAAAACTCTGAAGGAAAATATGAAACAGTTCAAAGGGTGTAAACGGTTTTGTTCAAACAGTACAGTAAACTCTGGTAAAAGGTTCTCTTTGTTGTGGCTCACTTGTTTCCTTCCCAGACAAACACACACCTTAGTGGAGCCAGGGGTGAGGCCCACCCCACAGCTATCCAGTATGGTTCTCAACTCATCCTCACTGTGATCTTCGACCCTGTCGAGTCTGAGCTGACCGTCATGGATGAGACGAACCAAAGCTGACGGATCTCCTGAAAACATCAGAAAATTTTCTGATAGCCAACAAACCAACCCACTGAAAGAAAGGTCCCATCAGCATAAACACATGATCCATTTTCTTAATCTATAAATAAAGCAAATAGCTATTGCGATATTAACACATTTGTTTATTTCTCAAGTCTGAGGCTGTTATAAGTGTAACCAACATAATTCAGCATGTGTGTGTACCTGCAGGCTGTTGTATTTGTGGCATTAGCTTGTCCTTCTCTGTGTTGATGACAGTGGGGCTCCTCATCAAAGGTGGTGCAAAAGGAGCAATAATGGAAGCATCCACCCGTGTGATGGGGATGTCTGCAGGGAAAGCCGCTTGCTCGATCGCTTCCCCCTCCATGGTCAGCCAGAAGTCATCCACATGAACTTCGTCTGAGACTGAACACTCCGGCCAGGTAAACTGCAGAGTAAAAAGGCGCATGATCTTCCTGAATCTGCTGAAAAATTATAGGTATGTTACAGATTACATAAACAGTCTGTCACCTCCACATTCTTCAGCTCCAGTACGTCGTTTCTGTGTCTTTGTGCAATCTCAACTTTTGGGGCAACACCACAAATGCCACAGATCATGTCGTTGTAATCCCGCACCGTCAGACACTCAAAGGCCCAGTAGCCGCTCAGGAAAAGCTCCTGAACTTGAGATGATTCCTCTGGAGTAAGACTATGGACTAATGTAAGAGCAAACACATCAAAAGGCTGATCAAAAAAAATCTACTGTTGAATAAATGCATGAAGAGGTAAACTGGAATTTACTTGGATGATTCTGGATTTGGTCAAACACAGATTGAGCAGCTAGAGATGGTGTCTGGCCCAGTTTGATGTTGGCTCTGATCTTCAGAAATAAGTCAAGACTTACAAGAAGTCGATTCCCAACGTTGAACAAACCTGAACAAACCAGTAAGCAAATTATTAGACAGAAATGATTAACTATTCTAACACAGTATTACAGGTTATGTTGGGTTCCTGTATGAACACAGCATGTGGCTCACTCTCCATGGATGCCATGAAATAGGAAACAAGCTAAATATGCTGAGATACAGAAAGAGAGACCTTCAGCTAATACAATATCCATTTAATCATGTGAGTTGAGAGAAACTCTGCAAGGCGAATTAAAAGCTCCTCTCAGGTTGTCCTGTTGGCAGGGATCCTCAGATAATGATTGAGTTTTGAAGGAATTTACGTAAGGTGCTTCTTAGAAACTCTAATTCATAAGAATGAGACAACTAGAATCACATTTCAGAGAAAAAAATAACTAAAAACAGAAACATCTGTTTCTTAGACATAAAAATTTTATTTTCTGTCAAACAACATAAAGAAGCATTGTTATTTATTATACACTGATCTGCTCCTAAAACTAAAAAAAAAAACAAAGCTGAAATGGGGATAATAGCTAAATGGAGAAGCTGCATAAGATTGCTAAAATTAGAAAAGGTAAATTAACATGCAAATCCTTTATTCTGTAATAATCACCAGACTATTAAACATGATAAAGATTTTAGTAACACACTCACTCTGAATGAACCTGAGAAAAAAATGATAGAAAAACTAATTATACTACGGTTATCCAGTTAGTTTGTGAAACAGATTATGTTGTGCTGTAGCGCCCTCTTGAGGCCAATTGGTAAAACAGTGTGAATGAGAAACATTCACCACTGGTCCAGAGTTTAACCCAGGTTAGCCCTATTCTAACAGCTGATTACACAAAAAGTACATTTTAAAACAGTTTTTTCCTCGAAATTAAAATAAATAATGCTCAGAATTATACAAATTTGCTTTACTGCAACAGCTGAGTGTTTGTGGTTACCTGGATGCAGATCTGCAAAGCTGTGCAGGGCCAAACATCGAAGGTTGGGACACACTTTGAGCTGCAGAGACGCCGTCTGCATCAGAGTCTCGGTGAGCAACCAGCAGTCCTCCTGCCCGGCAACAGTACTACAAGGTCCAATCATAACCATGTACACAAGTTTACATTAAATCTCAGAAATCAACATGAGGCAAGGTTGCAAAAATGATGAGGCAAAACGAGGGAAAAGTCATCATCTATGGCCTTACCCCCGCCCTCCTTTCAACAGATGGTAGCTACACAGGCCACAGTGTGTAGCTGCTGATTCATAAAACTGAGGCCACCCAGTCTCCAACAGTGTCTCAGTCTCAGCATCACTTCCTTCACCATTCTTAACCAAGACTATTTTAACATTGTTCAGCTCCTGGATGAGGCTCAATGTTTCCTGCAGCTCTGTGTCACTCTCAGGTATCTGCAGGGTGCTGCGGATTAGCTGCAAAGTGCTCTGGCGCTGGACGTCCCTCTGAGCAGGACTCAGGTCCTGATGGGGATCTAGCAAAGTCTCAGACTGAGGAAGGAAACAGAAAGTTAGTGAGAGGATTTCATGCACACAGCAGTCAGCATCATCAAACCGCGTTTGCATATAAATAATTTGATTAGTGCTGTGAAATTGGCTGATTTGCACTTGACCAAACCTGATTATTGATCGGTTACTCATAGACAGAACTCTTTGGTGTGGAAGTTGTTATTGAGGGAAAGAAGAGGCAACACCTTATAGCATCAAAATGTGATGAACAATAAAAAGGTCAATAACTAAGTCATAAAAAATGTAAAATGTGTGAAAGCCCTAAAGAGAAAAAATCAGTTATCCGTCATAGGTCTACTGAAGCAGTTGTCACTGAGCCGTCGTTGTGCTGAGCTCCATTTCAACTACACCTTACAAATAATCTGGATGTTGTGTTTCTCCTACCTTTGGAGGTTTGGTATTCTTTCTGGTCAGCTCGGTGCCACATTTTGGACACACAGCAGGTTTGTGGCGGTTCTTATACATGTAGTCACAGGCCGGGTTCTTACAGCGGCCTCTGCCTCGTGCTGTGGATAGCCCCAAATCCTGAAACACGCAAAAAAAATAAATCTGTCACACAAACAGAAAAGAAACCACAGAGAAACAAATTTTCCATAAAAAGCACAAGGTTTACTTACAAAACAGGAAACCGTGTGTCTGAAAGGCACTAGGGACAAAACATTCACACCTGTGTCAGGAGTGGAAGTCACATGTTTACTTCTGTCTGCTGAGACGGAGGAATCCTGCAGAAGGGGATGCAGTGAGTGAAGAAACTTGACCTCATCACTGTCACTCTGTGTTTTCAGAATTGATGGGTGTGTTTTCACCTGGATGGTTGTTGTTGTTGGGACGGTCTGGCCAAGCTGCTTTAAAGTGCTGGGTTTAAGACCTGACAGAATCTCTTGAGGCACTGTGGCTACAAGTACAACCACGTCAGATGAACACCTAATACATCTAGAAATTACATTTCTTCTTCATGCATTTCAAATGTGTTGTGAACACATTCACAGCACCAAGTGGTGAATGTACCTGCTGCTGTATGGTTGCTTTTAGAGACACCTTGAGGTTTTTCTTTCTCTGGTGTAACAGTTAAGATCTGAATCACAGTGCTGCCTGTGAATCAACCCAAACACAATCAAATATGTTGACCCAGTTAAGAACAGCTTATTACCTGACGTATATGCCACGGGAAGTTTGTCCAGTGTTACCTGGGTTACAGACGGCAGGAAGGATGGGTCTCACAGGCCTCTTCTGAACAACAGCACAGCTCTTCACTGGTTTCTGATGCGTGCTTTTAGTATTCGCTTTTGTTTGTTTACTTTAAAAGGAAAAAAATAAAGAGTGCAGTCAGATATTCATTAAAAAAAAAAACATGAAGGGCGTGCCGTGGTGGCATAGGGGTTAGCGCGACCCATATTTGGAGGCCTTGAGTCCTTGACGCGGCCGTCGCGGGTTCGACTCCCGGACCCGACGACATTTGCCGCATGTCTTCCCCCCTCTCCTTCCCCGTTTCCTGTCAGCCTACTATCATTTAAGGGACACTAGAGCCCACAAAAGACCCCTGGAGGGTTAAAAAAAAACAAACAAACATGAAAAGACCAATGGATTACACTGACAAAATTCTTCTAAGATAGAAAAAAACAATAGCTTTTTTTTCACTAAATTCCTTTAAACAACCAGAAATATGTAGATATTCAAGTTCAAATGAAACAACAATTTTCTAAAGATTTTGAACAACTAATAATAAAGATGTTTGAAGGTTCTATATGTATTCTAAATTATCCTAGGGTCAGCTTGTTTATATGTAATATGTAACATGGTCAACTTGATCCTGGACAAAGTTTTATGTCACCTCCTCTTTCCATTCTGCACCAGTAAAGAAACATGTACATAACCATGTCATTAAGCCACTGTGCATTTTTTCCTCTTTACAGTTAAATATCATTATGAATTATAGCCATAGAAAGTCACAGTTATGCCCAAATCTCATCTGTAATTTAATCAAATTCTAAGACTCTGCAATACACATTATTTTCCTTTATTTGAGTTCTGCTCTTATTATGAGAGACAATGACACCTGAGCCAATCAGAATAACTAGGCATTCTCCTAATAGTAGTCACATAACTGTATTTCTTTACAGATAACTGTGAACAGAATATTAAACATTTCCCTCACCTCTATCTTTCTTTCGCAACGTCTGTAATATTCTCCTCAAGTTTTGTGATTTCAGATGCAAGAATTTATATCAGTTTTGAGGACAGCAGAAATCCCAGAAATCATTTATTATAACTATTGTTATTTTGTAAGTCTAATTTTATAACTAAAAACACTACATTAAAAATCACAAAGATACCAAACTGTGGAAAAGTAAAATGACCAACACCTTGATAAGACACTTGACTATGACGTGTACCATATTTGAGGCAGAGGTGTGGTGCTGCTGCCCTCTGGTGGTGCTGCAGCTGATAGTGCAGGTTGTTTTCTGTTGCTCCGATGAGCTTGTCCTTCCTTGTTATCGCCACCAGACTTTGTTTCACTGGTGTCTGCAGAAACATGCAGTGCAGCCTGACAGCTTTCGTTACTCTTGTTGTCAGTTGTTAGCTTGGAAGCACCAGCTTTATCTTGTGTCCTTTTAGCCTAGAAGAAACACAAATGCAGTCAAAACCAACTGAGTCAACTGAATCAGAGCTGTAAAGAATACTTTCTATCAAATATTGCCTGCTAAAAGCAACTCAACCTTTACAGCAGGTATCCATTTTCCTCCCAAGTGGCTCCCACACTCAGGACAGGTAGGTGGTTTGTGTCGAGTGACGTAAACAAAAGAACAGCCAGGATTTAGACACCTCCCCCGACCTCTCCTTGTGTATGTCTTTACAGACTGCAGTAAAGAAGAAATAACTCACTTTTTTTTTCAAAATTTATTTTAGAATAAATTCTGCAAAAAAATAATATGCCTTTTTACCATTTTATATGAAGGTTTGGGAATCTGGTTTGATTTGGCCCCTACAGAAATCATCATGACTGGCTGCAGGGAACTAATGCCTGCCAAAGGATGAGGCTCCAGTTGATTCTTGAATGAAGGATAATTGGGAGAAACACTTACTGAAATAAACTGCTTTGCTGAAACATTTTATTTAAACATTAAATTCCTGTCATAAATCATTTACGCACAGATCTCACCTGGGAGGGCACAATGGTCACCATCTGCGTAGCTTCTCGTTGCACCATTTGCACTGCTACTCCACTGGCTTTTGTTTTCAGTGATACATCATTCAGCATCTCATCAACAGAACCCTGTGAGCCCTGGATGTCTGTGGAAGTCAGGGTTTTGGATGAAGACCATGGCGAAGTTCTTTGGGGAGTCACATAAGAAGGCACCACTGTTTCCTCTGCTGTATCACTGGGAACAGTGGGAGGTTCTGAAATTTCCATCTCAGTGGCCAAGTCAACAGGTGCTACCTTGGACTTGGGGACCCTGAGGGCGACCGAGCACAAGCTTCCTTCAGCTGAAAAATCAATCGATTCGATGCACACTTCTGACTGAGAGCCTACAGCTTGATAGTTGGAGGAGGCGCTGTTGGGCACCAGGAAGCAGTTGGCTCTGGGGAGAATTTTGCGGAAGCCCGGCAGGTGTTTACTGGAGCTTTGAGATGTCTGAGGAAAACAAAATTCACAAGTAAGGAAATTGTTAAAGGCTTCGGAAAGCACACCAGAGAAAAAGATGAGGAAAAATCAGTTTAGTCTCATTCATTCAGCCGGTAGCAAACTTAAGATATATATCAAGACAAAACTTGTGAATCTTGTGAATTTAGGGAAAGTGGCTATACTAAATACTTGACAAAACTTGACAAACCAGAAAGAACTACCTCAAAATACTCTCCCTAGTGTCTGCTTAATTCTAAGAACTTAATTCAAAGACAACTGGAATGTAGTGTCTCTTGGTTTGTCAAAAACTACAAAAGTTTTTCAAAGACTTTCAAGATATATTTCTAGAAGAAATATGAAAACAAAGAAATCTGCCCTTCTTTAAGGACTTGTGGAGGGAGACTAGGAGATTAGGGGATTGCTACATGATTTTCTTTAATAAAACAAATTATCAAGACATATTTTGTTCAAAGCCATCCTTAGAAGAAACCACAGAATATCTACTGGATATAGTTAAGGATTCTGGCTTGGGAGCTTGTATTCGGAACTATTTGTGACTTTATCAACAGTGACAAATAAAAAAGGGGGGGAAACAGTTCCAGGTAAAGGAAGATGAATGCACCGTCCTTTGTTGTTGGCAGCCTGATGCTGAAAACAACATGTTCTACTTCAGACTTCATAGTGTGTTTTTTGTCAGAAGTACATCTTACAATTGTGGTGGTTTCAAGTTGTGTTTTGTCTCACATAAAGCATTCAATGCAATCAATGTTCTTCTTAGGCCTCTAATGAGCCATCATTTGATCCAGGTGCATTAAACCAGGGAGAGAACTAAAACATGCAGGATGCCGGCCCTCGAGGACCGAGTTTGGACACCCCTGCATTAAGCCTTTCCATCAATGATGAAAACATTTCCAGCTTCTCTAGTGTTATTATTTAAATTTTATTGTGTTTCCTTGTGCACAACGGCAATAATCTGATTACCCATGCTATTTAGAATATTCTAAGAATGTGGAAACATTCATAGATAGTATAATACATATATAATGCTGGGGCTTTTGTGAAAACATCCACAGAGACATGTCTTTGTACCACAAGAGCATCTAAAAGTTTGTCAGATTAATGATTCAGTAAAATGGTGGATGGGTGATAACTCACAAAGACTGAACACTGATATTGAATCAAACGGTGGATAAAGAAAAAGTATAATTTAAAGTGGTTTTGACAATTACACAGCAGGTTATTGCAAATTATTCTTTCACATGTTGCCGTTCACATTAAAAGAAGACCCTCAATTTATGTGTATGTCTATAAATTCTCAGTCCTGAAAGTTCCACAAGACTAAATTAGTTTATGATCCACGACTTTGCTAATATGTCTAACTTACTGTGTCTATCCCCTCCTTTTCCAACTTGGCTCTCTCCAGATAGTAGCTCTTTTCAGCTACACTCAGTCTCCTCCAGCTCTCACTGATTCGTTTGTTGACTTCAGACTGAGGCAGATTTGGGGTTCCGAGTTGCATAACCTGGTGAACATCGAAGTAGTAGAGCAGGTAGGCAGATCTGGGACAGATGATAAATCACATATACAAATTAATACATCAAAAGAATTACTCCAGGTCCATAAAAAGACAGTTCAAGTTATCCACATTACATTACCGGGGCTTCTTGGGTCTTTCGTGACTGTTTTCATCAGTCTTGCCCCGCTTCTTTTTGGGGGACGTCATCTCCACTTGGCTGTACACATTTTCAACTTCTTCAGTTACTTTCACAACCTCTAACACCTCCACATTGTCCATGTCTTCCATGGATCAAGGACACTGCTAATAAAACGCATGGATTTAGTTTACCAAACCTTCAAATAGATGCTTTATTTGCAGGATGAGTGTGCAACTTTACCTCCCTCTACCGACAATTACAATTAACACTAGAATAATGAAACTACAGCTTAAATGCTTAAACATTCAGAATGCATGTTGGTCTGTTTATGCAACGTTACAGTGCATTTGCCACGCATTTGCTTGCAAAAAGGAAAGAAATGATGCAGAACAAATAAGCTCAGAATCATAATTGCGACGAAACACTGAACTTAGCTCTGCAGAAAAAAAGTATCGCCAACTAAACTACACTGAAAAAAACGTGCATGTGAAACTCACTGGTTTAATGGCGTGTGTTCATACTGCCTGCACGCCTAGTCAACTATCCAATGAAATGCCGTCTTGTTGAAGCCTTACCTACTATCTGCCGACCTTTAAGAAACTGTTCCAAGCATCTACTGGGAGAAGCCTGTCATTGCATAAATGGTGAGGAACACCTCTATGTTCATTTTTATGCTTTAGCAAAGATTTACCACGTATAAACGACTGCAAAAGCTAAATAGTCCTAGCTGACAAAACGACTGGCGAGAAGAAACATGGCGATTTGTTGCTATGGGCTTCGTCCAATCAGATTTCGCGATAGATATGTCCGATCCAATCACGTAAGACGTTTTTAACACGTGAAATTGACTCTTGCGTCCCGAATATCGTTGTCATTGCAGTCACATGGAGGCGCTGTTTCCAAAGACTAATTCAGTCGTAATTTCTGAGCCTGTGCAAAACATTATGACGTTTTTTAAAGCAAATCTTCTCATTACTACTATTAATTGTAATGTTAATCCTGCTTTAATTAATAGCTATATATATATATATAAAGCAGGATTAACTTTACTATTAATTACAATTAATAGTAATAATGAGAAGATTTGCTTTTGCTAAAGGAGTTTTTGCTAACAGAGCCTTTTTTTGGCAGTCTTTTTAAAAAAATTATTATTATTAATGAGCATCTTTGTTTACAAGTACAAAGAAAAGCAAAAAACAGAACACAATATATTATAAACTTTGCCAGGGGTGTAGCTTTCAACAGTAAATACATTGGTATGAAAAACAAAAAGAATAGAAAGAAGATATGACAAATTAAAAATATTCAGAGATCTACAAAATTCATATGTGTTTACAGCTTATTTGTTCATACTCTTGGAAATAGTGGATAAATAGAGTTTGATTTCCCTAACCAAAACTGTAAAAAAAAAAAACAAAGGGTGACGATGATGAAAATTTACATTTGTGAATATGAAATTTGCCAAATATAATTAGATTGATTGCCAGTCTTTTGTCTGCATTAGTATTCTTAGCATGAAAGCCAAAAACAATATGCTCATACCTCAGAGAACATTTAGTATCAATATTACAATTTATAAAGTTATTTCACTCTTTCCAAAATGTTCTTGTGATACGACAATTCCAGAATAAATGACTAATTGTTTCTGGATACTCTTTGCAGAACTTACCGTTGGGGTCTATTGTTTTAATACAGTATATTCCATTATGTATTGATTAATAGGATAAATTCAATGTAACAGTTTAAAAGAGACATTTTTAATTTTGTTGTTTATGAAAAGTTTCTGATGATGAGTCCACACCTTTTCCCACAGTGAATCAGGGACAGAATTCTTCCAATAGAAAACAGATGAAGGTACAGAAATAATATCTTGTTGAAACAGGGTACGAATAGTTCTGTTATTCTTACAAGTAGAAGGAAAACACGCTTTACCAACGGTGGTGTCATTTACATTTAACAAGGCCTTACATTCATCAACAACATTATTTCTAAAGAGTTCACAGCTGCCATATCCTGCTTTTATCCGTTCCTCTATTTTACCAATCTCCTGTCCAGCAGGTGGCGCTAATGCAACTTCTGCGTCTGTTCCAGAAGAAGTAGACTGACCGAAAAAATGGCGGATGACAAGGTGAGTGAGATGTGTCTGGCTTCTAAATTATAAATAATATTTTTGCTGCTCATGACAGCAATAGTTAGAGGAGCAAAAAAATATGGTGTCCCACAGAAAATGTTAGTTCTGTGTTACAATCATTTGGGAAGCTCTCAGCGAGGGGAGAGAAAGGAGCCGACCCTGAGAACATGCAAAAAAAACCTTCAGAGAAACTTATGTATGTATGTGATGATGACCCAAACTGCCGCTAGTGTGCTTTTACTGTACATCACGGTCTGTTAAAATCACATGCGTATTGTGGATTCAGTATGGTTTGTGTATGTTTCTTTTTAAAAAAAATATATCTCACATGAGCTGTGTTTATTTCAGGATCCTCTGAGACAGTTAAAGGATCTAACTCGGCTTAAAAATCAGCTGGAGGCGATTCAGAGGAGAGTGGAGACCGAGGTATCCGCAGAATTTCCCCAGGTGAGCTTTTATAGGTCGAGTGGGCACATGCCACTGAAATAGGGCATTTTCGTCCACTTTTACATATTCTTCTGTAAGATATATTTCTGAAACTTATCAGTGCCTCAAAAGATTAATTGCATATATTTCTAAACTAAGAGCGGCACAAACAGGCTGGAGATTCGTGATTGATTTCCGATCTCTAGTTTTGTTCAAACTGATCTAAACTGTTTTTGATTTCTTGTTAGTTGAGTAAAACAATTAAACAGTGTGTAAAACATTGCCATAGCCTGCCAGTTATTTATACTAGGTTCATAAGTGAACTACCTAACTTCTGCAAGACAAAGTTTTACAGGGACTGTTTTCTAGCTGTAGAAAATACAACTTACCTTGAAGCGACACTTTATGTACTTTTAAATCATCTCCCTGAAACTCAAAATAGTTTTAGTCATACAGTCTAAACGTTGATACTTTCTTTTCCTTACTATCAACTTCGACATCATTGTTTCTGATTTAGTTCTGTGCATGCACAGCTTTAAAATAGTTTGGATATTTGAGGTTCAGACTGTCCTGTCACTTGTTAGGCTGTGAATAATTATCTGATTCAAAGTTGATGTCCTAGTGCAGTGGTTCTCAAACTTTTTTCAGTGATGTACCCCCTTAAAAATATATTTTTAGTCAAGTACCCCCTGACACGGGCAAAACATTTTTGGAATTAAAAAGAGGTACAGTGCTGTAAAATCACTGTCTGATTTATTAAAGCCAAACAACCTATATCAGTGAACCTGACAAATACATCCATATTGCAAACATTGCATGGTTAAACAAAAAAGAAAAACAGAAGACGGTGACCACCAGGAAGGTATAAAACCAGTCAAACCGTTTTATTTTAAAGGATATTGAAACTAAATACTGAATATAAAATTCAGTGCATGAACACACATTTATATTTTATCGAACTTTTTACAAAATAATTTTTCCCAAGACTTATTATGAGGAGCCTACTGATTTTTTAAAGATATTTTGAAAAGCTTCACGTACCCCCTGCAGTACCTCCACGTACCCCCAGGGGTACACGTACCCCCATTTGAGAACCACTGTCCTAGTGTATCTCTAATAGAGTTGGGTAGCATAGCAAAATTTGTAATAGTAGCACTACAGCTCCTATGAAAAGTATTTACCTCTTAGAATGTTTTTCCTTTTTTATTGCTTTACTGCAAAATAGTCATAATCCACCAAATTTGGATTTGTTTTTGAAAGAAAAAAAAAACTTTTAATGTCAAAGTAAAATCAACTAAAGTTGTTGCCCTGTTTGACAAGCTGTTGGCCTGCCACCAGAGTCTTTTGATTAATACAAATTCACAGCAATATCCTTCTAGTACTGGTAAGGGAACCATTTACTGGTAACAACTTCACTGAAACTTACTGAAAAAAATCTGAGCTGCACCTTTTAATAACTACTCCATTCAGCTGGGACAACATTAACCCTTTCTTTAGCGTCTAAATTGAAGGTAATTTAAAGCAAATGAGCTGTATGATGGCAACTTAAAGCTGGCTTGAAAATATGACATTTTAAAACGTTTTGTACCATATCACTTTGGTAACTGGAACATGCTAACAAATTTTAATGACTGTCTTTGCGTCTTTTTTCCTTCTGTAGGGAAGCACGGTGTTTGGATCACCCTTCCTGAAGGGCTTTTTGGTCGGCTATGTGGTGGCAAAGCTTCGCTCCTCGGCCTTCCTGGGAGTGCTGCTGGGAACTGCCACTGGCATTTACGCAGCCCAGAGCTATCAGGTGCCTAACATTGAAAGGACCGTTAAAGATTACATGAGCACAATGAAAAAGGGACCAAAGTAAATTGGGCTGACGTTCACTAAATGAGGAAGTGCTCTTGGAGGTACTGGTCCACAGCAGACTGGAGTTGAACTTTTCTGAGTAAGGAGGATTATGGATGCATTCTTTTGACTGGAATTCCACTTGGGACCTAAAGAGAGAAACTTTATTCGTTTTTACTTTTGCTTTGGGTTCAGTTTAATCCTGCTTTAATTTCTACTGTCCACTGTTAACACATTGCACCTGCATGACGTTGTGCCTACAAGGTTTAGGGCTTAATTAAAGCAGCTATATTTATATTAAGGCCTTTGGATTTTAATATGGAAAACAGGCAGAAACTTTCCCCACCTCATGTACACCACAACTTTACTGGTCTGTTCAAAATAATCACAATTTAGTCTTAGAATGTGTTGGAAATAATAGTTAAAGAAAACTGATTGAATTGTTTTATTTTTTTTGCACTGAAGTTATCCTCTGTACTTGTTGAAGCTGGTGTTTGTTTTGTGTCATTTAGAATGATTGTAATTAAGAACGTGGGGTCTCAAACCCCGGTCAGGACTAAGAGACAGCGGGCGAACAGGATCAAGTGGGGCTTCCTGTTGGGCCTGATGGTGTTTATCTATGGTTCTCATGCGCCGCTTATCACTCTCACCAAAGTAGACGGTCAAGTCCCATTCAACGCCGCCTCCTGCGTCCTCATGATTGAGCTGGCCAAGCTGCTCATCTCCCTGCTGAGCCTCGTTTTCACAGGCTCCACATCGATACCGCGGTCTCCCCCACGTCTCATTGCCCCTTACGCGATCCCTGCTGTGCTGTACACCTTAAACAACAACCTGGTTGTCATCATGCAGGCCTACATGGACCCAAGCTCATTTCAAATACTCTCTAATCTGAAAATAGCTTCGACCGCTCTGCTGTACTCCGCCTGTCTGGGGAAGAGGCTGCGGTCTAAGCAGTGGTTCGCCCTGGGGCTCCTCATGGCTGCGGGGGGCTTCCACAGCTACAGCAGCCTGGATCTACAAGGCCCTGAGACGATTGATGTCGATGAAGGTCCCAGGCTACACATCACTGCTTGGGGACTTTTCCTTGTGCTGGTTTACGCCGGTGTGTCTGGGCTGGCAGCAGTTTACACAGAGAGGGTGCTGAAGAGCCAAAGGTTGCCCCTCAGCGTACAGAACCTCTACCTCTATATGTTTGGAGTGGCAATCAACGGGGTGTCCTCTCTCTCCTCCATAGGAAGTGACCAAGAGTTTCTGGAGGGCTACTCGGGGGTGGTGTGGGCTATCATCGCAGGACAGGCAGCAAATGGACTTCTGATGTCTGTGGTGCTCAAACACGGTAGCGGCATCACCAGACTGTTTGTCATTTCCTGCTCCATGCTGGTTAATGCAGTGCTATCCTGGGCCATCTTAGGCTTACAGCTCACTGCTTTGTTTCCTCTACCTTGTACTCTGATTGGCTTGGCAGCTTACCTTTATTACGGATAGCAGAGGGTTCATTGGAGACCTGCGTGTTTGGCTTCAGAGGAGCTTCAACAAAGGCTGCCAATTGTCCTTCACGTTTGAGATTATTTTACTGGTACTGTGCAATTTAAAAGTATCCATTTCTCTCGAACACATTTTATCAAGTGAGTGGAAAATGATGTAATGTTATTATACACATAAAATATGAAAGGTAGGACTTTTGTTGGGGCAGCTGCAGCTCTTTTGGGGTTATCAAGCAGTGCTACATCTAGAAACACTTTTACTCTTCTCTAGTTGAAACTCACTCAGATCAGAAGCAGAGCTTGCCACAAATTAGGTCTGGACATTGTTATACATAGGTTTGAGATTTTAGTCCAGCTGGGAACCTCCTCTTCAGTCTCAGGTATTGTAAAGCCTCTGACAGGCCTGGTATGTTATCTAATTCCATTTCATTTTCACAAAAACTCTTAACCATCATCCCTGCTCCTACTAAAGCATCACCAACAGTGTGGGTTACCATGAGGATCTTGTTTTAAAGCTGATGTGCAATCATGGTGTTTGGCAAATAATCTTATTTAACCAAAGCACCTTAAACATGTTTGCTCTCTCTCCCAAGTGGCTTATGTTATACTTCGTATAACTTTATTTCAACAATGACTCCTTCTGAAACTCTCTTGTAAAATGGCCTGATTTGCAAAGTGCATGACAAATCCTTTTAATAGGTTGTTGCACCTGAGCTATGGATCCCTATAGCTCCTCCAGAGTTACAATGGGATTCTAGACTGCTTTTCTGATCAAAGTTCTGCTCCATCAGACTTCCAAAACTTTAATCTTCACACCGAGGTTGGTCCATTGCTTAAAATCCTAACAAAATACAGACATTGAAGCTGATGTGTGAAAAAATGTGGAGCATCTTAAGGGATATAAGCACTTTTGCTGGGCATTGTCTGGTTTGTGTTTTATTTAGCCTTTATGTTATCTGCCTTCTAAAACTGAACTCCTTTAGTCCTTTACTTTATTTACTGCAGATGCAGACGTGTTATCACTTATACATTTGAGAAGTGTCTCAAAGAACAAGCTGGCAAAATGAATCAAATGTTGGGTTTTGTTTGCTACACAGTTACATTGTTGCAGAGACATGCTGCGAGGATCCATAATCATAAACCAAATCATCTTTAAAGCACAACATCAGGGATAAAATGTTACATGTTGCGTTTATGACCAATAAAGTTTCTGAATCATTTACCAACACGCGTTTTCAGTATGAGACTCATTGATGCTGGTTTATCAGGTCAGTCACAGGATCTCCTCGCACAGCAAGAGCGTCTTTAATCTCCCCCAGTGCTGCAGAGTCAGAAAAACATGAGAACACTGTGAAGAGTCTTTCCAGTTATGTGACCGGCTGCTGGGAAACACTGACCTTTTTGAAGTTCCTTGTTTTCAGCTTGCAGCTGCTGATTCTGAGCCGACAGGTAGATGGCATCCTGCACAGCTTCCAGCAGCACACTCCTATATCTTCCCTCTGAAATCTTCCTCTGCTCCTCACTAACTTGACGAAACGCCCTGAACACCTGCAGAGCAGGAATACTGATAACGAGCATGTTTGGGTGACGCCATTAAATGTGTGTTGGGTCAATTGGATTCTTGACTGTAAAACTATATCGTTACTAGGCACTACAAAAGCCTACAAACATTGGGGTTAGCTTATGCTTGTTTATTTTTTGGATTTGAATACAAATGATCTACTCAGCTATGACAGTAATAAACTATATTCACAATAAAGAGAAATGACAACCAGATATGCTTTGGTCAGCTCATAATGGGGCCTTCAACTGAATAAATACAGTACAGTAAGGGCAAAATTGCAAGAGTTTGAGCCTATTATAGACAATAACGGCTAAGATTAGGTTTAGTAACATGCACCCAAGATTCTCTTAAGTTAATGAGGAGACTAGTAGTAGTAGAAACCATAACATATTCACAATCAGTTTATCTTGATATGCATGTCTGAACTTTCTTAAAGAAAAGCCGTAAGAAAATAATTCAAAGGTAGAATTTACAAAATTCTAACTAAGAATTTAGTTAGAATCCTTTTTCCTCAGGATGCACCTCAGGATGCACATCCTGAGGAAAAAGAGTTCAATGTTACTCTGCATTGTAACAACTCGGTGTATTTCTTTCCCCTAAACTATGCACTCGCTGCTCTCTCAACCTAAGATGTTGTTTTTTGTGCTCTCTTTTTTTTTTTTTTTTTATGCAAATCTTTTTCCAAACCAAGAAACTATATTTTGCGTGGATTTAAAGCCAATTAATTCCCACCTGTAGGCTCTCTTCCCTCAAACAATGCAGCTCCGTTTGGTGTCTGTGATGCTGATCCTGAAGGTCGCTTTCTGCCTGCTGGCCCTCGGCACGAAGCGCCTCTATTTGCATCACCAGGACCTGCCTCTCTTTGCTCAGCACCAGCAGCTCCCTCTGAGGGCTTTCTGTCTGATGGAGCAATGAATAAAAACAGTGGTTAAAATGAAAAAAAAAAAAAAAGTTCAAGGAAATACCAGAGTTAATATGGAAGTGCAGCCATTTCTGCCCACCATAAATTCAGCCTTGCACTTATTCAAACTGACTCAGCACTCTCGGCTGAGATAGATCACAAACAGAATGTTAAACAACAGGGTATCTCATTATCTCACCGGCGGCTGCTCCTGCGCCAAGTCTCTCTCCATCTTCGCCACCTCCTCCTGAATTAATCTTGTGTGATCCTCCTTAAGTTGCCTCCTCCGCTCCTGCGCTTCATTGTATTCCAACTGAGACTAATCATTAAAATGGCAAAATTAACGTCTTAGTGTGTGTTGCCCACTAATCCAAGCATAAATCTTGTTTAGATGTTGAAAAGACTGGACTAAGCTTTGTAAATGTGTTGTCAAACCAGCGGTCGGGTACGTAAAGCTTTCTGCAAAGAGTTACCCTAGGAGGCAATAATTACAGCACTTTCTAAAAAATTCTCAGTGGATTTCTAACAAGATCCTGCTGAAGGGGGTTTTCACAAAGCTTTGAGGAGGGATATTACTTACAGGAGTGGCGAGGATGACATTTGGGAGGCTTAAGAGTTTCTCAAGTGGAGAAAATAGTGTTGGAAAGGAAATGAGTAAATGAAACAATGAAGATTTGCTCAGGGTTAATGTTTGAAGTTGAGCTCATAGGGATTTTCTCCCATCTCTCCCTTAATGCTCTTATCAAAGAATTAAGCTGTTTATGGGGAAACATATTAACTAAAATGTGAAAGTTTGGGGCATTAAGAACTATTTTCAGGAGAGGCCTCAGTCAGGTAGGGGCGAAGACACTCCTGGTAAAAGAAGAAAATAAGTAACCAGGCTAGAGTGACAGCCACAAAGTTATCTATGCCGTCACAGTGAAACAGTGTTGAGCATTGATCACTATAGGCGTCTTAAAACCAGACTAAACGATTTATGAGTCGATCTCACCTTTTTGAGTAGGACCCGAAAAAGATCCCTTCCTCTAAAATTAGGCTATGCGACAAAGTCGCATATGGAAGGTTTTCTTAATGATACACCATGTAAAAAGTTTGTCAGACCAGATTGAAAGAACCCTTACACCGGAAAAAGATCATTTTGTCAGAACTATACTGGTACTCCATTATGGTAAAGCTGATGATGTCATGCTGCGAGGTAGCCTACTCACAAGGACATCTGTTTTACTAAGACTCCAGGAAAATATGTCACCATTTTATGCTTCTTAATGTTAGTAATACCTGTAATATGTAGGTTTTAGTTTTTAAAGCTTGATGCTATATAGACTAGGCACAAACTCAGACAGAAAAGTTAGTGAGGTTGTAAATTCTTACAAATTATTGTGGCAAAAGTGCATACATTTTCTCAGCAGAAACCTTTGAGTAACAACAGCAAAAATGTGTTATATTTTTCTGAAAGAAATCAAGAATAGATCAAAAATAGTCATTGAAAATGTTGTGTTTAAGTGACCAAAACATTAATAATTGTAAATGGCAAATTTCTGGTTTTCCGTTCATGTTTCTAGCTTTAAAATAAATGGCTCAATCCATCTAAACTGGAAATAGAAATTGAGTACCTGAGCTTGATCAGTGGACAACATAAACAATGTAAAATTTGAGACAATGTACATTACTTGTTGACAGAATTGGGACTTTTCTGAAACATTCCCATTCTTCAGTGTTTCCTCTCTCAGAGCTTCCTTCAGCTGTTGGATTCTGGTTACCCTCTCCTGGACCTTTTCTGCGCTGCCTTTACCTTCTGGAAATACCAGAGACACACAAAATACTCAATCGCGAATATCTTTATCAATTATGCTGTGACATTTATCCTGTTACCTCTGATGTGTTCCTCCATTTCTTGTCTCAACTTTTCCTGCAGATATTTAGCTGTTTCTGTACTTCCTTTCTCTTTCATGAGACAAACTACAGAAAGTTGTTGGCTGCTGATTGATGATTTCTGTCACGTTAAAAAGCAAATGTTAACCTGCATAGTTTGAATTTAGCTACGTTATATTATGGCCGACAACCACCAGACCTTAACTTTGGCTTTTATTCTCTCTGACTCCTCTCTCCTCTTCTCCCACGACTGATGTTTCACTATCTATTTTCGAGATGGCAGAATAAATTTTTATTGCACTGAAATGCTGCTGTATTGAATGCTGTAGCTTTGATTTTGTTTTATTTACCTTCAGATTCTGAGTCAGCTGAGCTAACTTGTAAATGCTCTGTACCTCACTCTCCCCTAGCAGTACCACATTTTGTAGCTCCGTGATCCTTTCACGAAGCTCTTGCTCAATTGTCCTCGGATTCCAGCAAACAGAAGTGGGTTTAGTAACTAATCCCCTCACTTTCTGAGCCAAATGTAAAGCAGATTGAGTTTCATCATCAAGGAAACCTGAGAAGAAGTAATACCCAGAGTCAGATTTAATTCAACCACCTCCCACTTATATATTCCTTTCACTTACCTTGAGGGTTGATGCAGTAGATGAGAAATGTCCTGTTGGTTCCTGTAAGTGCATCTTTAAGCAATTCATGAAGGAGGCTGTCGCTGACTACAGGATCAGAGTTTAGTGTCTGGTCTAGGACCTTCAACAGCGGGATGACTCTGGAAAAAAAATGCTCATATTAGCAAATCTGATGTGAAAATAAGGAGCAGCAAGTTGGAATTTTTTGTTGCCAATTTGTCATCACCATGTTAATGACTGCACACAGAAATCCCTACCGCAGACAAATCGTTGTCCATTCAAACTTTGGCTGAAGAGAATACATCTTAGTTTTATTGTTCTTTGTATGTTTGAACAGAAATGTGTGTCAGTATTTCAAGTAAATATAGAACAGAGTAGATGGAGTTACAATTGTGTTTTGTCTTTATTCATGAGAAAGTATTCCTGCTCAGTGTTTTATTGCATTCAGTTGTGTTTTGTTCCTAAAGCAAGCCCTAGATATAGCTATTGAAACCATTCGTTTTGTCTATACTGTATTTATTTCTATATAAAGAGCTCCTGATCCAGTGTTTCTGTGCATTTACTGTTTATAGCCAATAAACAGCTTGTTTTCCTTTTGAAATACCCTTGAGCTTAGCAATGTCTCATTCCTCGATGCTGCTATTGACTGAATTTTTGCTACCTCAAATTCTGTGTGGTCTGTTTTTCTTTTACATAGAGACAGTTTTCTTGTTCAGGAATTTTTCTCTTCTAGTCAGAGACCAACTCTGTCATTAACTCCCCCTCTCTTTGTTTACCTTCCCCATAAAAATACTCTTGTTCCCACAAACCCTCAACATGGCAGATGGCTGCTTATTCTGAAGACTTTCATCCCTGTGCTGGTTATTTTGAAAATAAACATATGATGAAGTTTAAGAAGAGGTGTGATTGTCAGAGACGATGACATATTGTCGCTGCAGGAACATGACAGGCCTTATGGGAGAAACAAGCCAGGAGGGTTTTCTTACAAGAAAGCTCATGCTGTTAACACATTGTCTTGATTTATGTCACTTACTTCGTTGTCATTTTATGTAAATACACACTCTGCTCTTGGACAGATGGCAATGAGCCACTGAATATATATAATAAATCTAAGAAATCTTGGAGAAATTAATTCAGTAAGACTGAAAGCTGCAGTTTCAATCAAAAGGGTTATTAATTTTGGGGAGAACTCAAGCATAAAATTATGTACATGATTTTCAGTACATTATCTTCTTAGTTTAGACTAAATGTTTAATATATCTCAGATTAAATTTACAATAGAAATTATGGTAACACTTTATTAGACGGGTTGTGAATAAAAGGTGTATTAAAGGTGTAAATCATGACACCTTTAATACAAAGTTGACATTATTCAAAATGTCTTTGTTATGACAACTTGACATTAGCCAAGAAATCATGATCTGACATGAATTTGTTATAAAAGTATTACTGATTAAACTTTAAAAATTATATAGCTTTATGTTATTAAAGCTAAAGTTTAATTAGTAATACTTTTATAACAAATTCATGTCAGATCATGATTTCTTGGTTAATGTCAAGTTGTCATAACAAAGACATTTTAAATAATGTCAACTTTGTATTAAAAGTGTCATGATTTACTGAATGACACTTTATGACAACAGTCATAAATATTCATAAAGACTTACTCATGTTCATGGCATGTGTTATGTCATGTTTATGACAGGTGTTATGTCATGTTTATGACAGGTGTTATGACAGCCTTACTCATAACCCTTCAAATAAAGTGTTACCGAAATGATACATTATATAAGAGATGCAGTTTAGCAGCATAAATTGGATTGCAATGTAGAGATATTAAAGTACCAATTGCGGCAAATATTAGTGTGCCACATGTATTCTGGACAGGTTGTTACAGTTTGGTGAGCATTGGTAGGTAAATATTTGATCAGCCACTCAGACTCATGTAACTGATAGGCTGGGATTGTGTGTCACCGACCCTCTGAGGTTAGTCCTGCTGGCTCCTCCTGCCAGGCTGAACAGCTGCAGTTTGCTGCGGCAGACATCCGACTCTTCCTGCTCTGGATGGAGTTTCCACTCAGCTGTCACTGAGAACAGGGAACTGCATCTGAGGAAAACATGTGACACGGACAACAAGCACGTTTATTTATT
Organism: Xiphophorus couchianus; assembly: GCF_001444195.1. Taxonomy (NCBI): domain Eukaryota; kingdom Metazoa; phylum Chordata; class Actinopteri; order Cyprinodontiformes; family Poeciliidae; genus Xiphophorus; species Xiphophorus couchianus. The sequence continues at coordinate 17,395,701 of NC_040250.1, forward strand.
CAGATGTCTTGGAGAGAAAGCAAGTTCGCTCACTGAGACTGTTTGACAATTCAGGAAATCAAGTAAATGCAAGATGCTTGGTTCTATCCTCTGTGTTTAAGTCTTTTGGAGCGCATTGATGAAATATGACCTACCGGCTGGAAACGCTTCCTCCGATGGTTTTCATTGTCTCCCTGCAGGCTTTAAAAACATCACAGGCTTCCTCTGCTGAACATACACACACCTCAGATAAACCTTCTACAACACTGAGAAACAAAACAGAGATAGATATGTGGTTTATGTGTCAGCCACACAGGCATTAGTTGTTTTTTTAAACTTGCATCCTTTTATATTCTTGGGCTTTATATATTTTGTAGATATGATTATTTAGGGAGCACTTTATTATTTCTTTGCCTCTATTTTGTTTAATAATCGGTAAAGGAATCTCTCACTTGTGCATTTGTACGTCTGATGTCAGATGTTAAACTACTTTAAGATTTGTTAAAGAGCAGAACATTTATATGTTAAAGCCTCAGATAAAAGGATTTTTAAAATCATGGTTGTACCCCAGTATATAGCGTAATTAAAAAAAATAAAATAAATAAATAGTGGTTGCTATTTATAGCAGCCACTAATTTGATAATGCTTTGCTTTCATCAGGCCAAAATTTCTTGCAATCTTTTAAAGTGGTGATGATCGATTTTTCTCCACACTTTCTGACTGTCTTTTTATTTTTTGCTTTTTCATGTCACCTGACCATGACTACATTGTGCAGTGGGTTCAAAAAGTGTCCCTTAATATAAAAAGATAAATCTGCCTGAGGCAGTGAGAAAGCTTTCCACAGTTTTAAGTCTGGGACAACAAATGCTCTACCAGATGCAGGTAAACGCATCTGGCACATTGACCTGAGACAAACAGTCCAAATAGGTACAGCAAGTCAGGCAGGTGAAAAGCAGCATAACTACTGAGAGAATGTAAAAGTGATTAAAAATTTTTTTAAAGCTATTTGTAAAAGGAATTCAAAATTAGAAAAATGTGTTCTTGTTTGCGAGAGGTGATTAAAGCATGCGTTAGCTTCTCAAGGTTGCCGTTTGACAATATAGTACTGATTTCTATAATCTGTTTAGACTGTGGAAAAAAACCTGGATTTTTCTGATTTTGTTCTTACAAAACTATTACACATGTGAATAAGGTTGTTGGCAAACTTCTGTTAATTATCGAAAAAAGCCACAATGGTCACTGAAAGAACTTGAAACTGACAAAAGAAATGATTAATGAAAATGTGATGCAATTTAACCAATGAAAATCGGACATTGATTTTGAAATGAGGGTTAACAGAATATAAACAGACCTGGACAAAATGATATAAGATTTTGTTATGCAACTATTTGAGTAAGGAACTGCAATCAAGCGATTCCTTTGATTATCAAACAGACTGCTGCACCTGCCACAGGTGCTTTGACTAATTCTTTGTGAACAAACTTCTCCACTTGTCTCAGGTTGGAAGGATGTCGCCACATTGTCTGGAGAACGGCTTAAAAAGGGTAGAATTTATTAAATTGGTTCTTTAATATATTTTTTTTATTAAAGAACTGTATCCTATGTTCAATAGGATTTAGATCAGGACTTATAGAATTCCAGTTCAGAATAGTTCGATGTTTTGCGCTTAACCATAATTGGGTGTATATCTTTACGATGAGAGTCAAGTTTCACATCTAAAAATGATTTTCTCATGTGGGAACAGGAAGTTAAGAGAGTTAAAAGGTGATCTTGTTGGCGTCTTTATGTCTACACAGCAAAACCTTTTTCTTATTCTCACTAGAATTTTGGACATTTTGTGCCATCCATCTCCTAAAATCAACAAAAGGACTTCAGGACAGAACGCTCTCCAGTGTGCTTCAGTGGGAAATAAAGATGACAATCAATGCACTATGACAAAAAGGGTGTAAAATGAAACCCCACGGGACTCCCCCATGGGAGGTCAGAAGAAAAAGAGATAAAATCACTGATGGACACAAAACATTTTATTCCAGATCTGCCAGATCTGTTGATCAAGGCAGCTTTAAATAATACCAAGAAGGTTTGGCCACTGGGAAACTAAATATTAGGTTATCTTTTCAAAATCCAAATTAATGTAAATACATAATAGTAATATACCTTCCGAGTACAGGATGGATTACGAGCTGCAAAGTTTCTTTATTGAGGCTGAGGAGATCCACTGCGCTCCCGTCTGGGTAAAACTGTCAGAGAAACAATATTCCAAGTCATGTTACGTCTAAGCTGCTTTGGGGTTCTACCTTTCAACACAAGGACAGACCTGAAGAAATGATACAGAGGTGAAGGACTCTGCTTTTTTCTCTGATGTGCAACTAAACAGCCTTGTCAGGAGCTAAAGCAAAGTCAGAGTCTCAAAATCCGGTCAAAGCAAAAACGGAACATCCTGTAATGCATAGAGTAAAGATTTTATTGTCCACCTGTCTGAGGATACTTTTGTCCGTCACGTCTCCAACCATCTCCATGGGAGTTCCACACATCAGCAGTGCTACGTTATAGCCATTCGATATGGACTCGGTCAGAGGCTGCAGGAGCTCAGAGTGAAGACTCTGCATGTTTCGGTTCAGATTGTTAGTTTCTAAGATTTAAAATATTTAATAGCAAACAAAAAGTGTATGAAAACAGTTTAGAAAGTGTTTTACCTCTACACAGTCGGCTGTTACAACCTGATCAAATGTGAAGGTCTTTGGTTCCTAAAAAACACGTCTGATTTGTGGCACCTTCTAGAGAACATCTTAAATATTGTGTCGCAGGAATAGGTTTACCTCATTCGTAGCAGATTTGTGGCTAATTTCACATCCCTCAACTGCTAAAGCTGCACCGTCTTTATGTTCTGTGAGTCCAAGAACACGTGAACCTTCTTCAACTCAGCACTCAAAATCAGATAAATGCACATATTAAAGTGGTTTATTTACCTGGGCTTGTCGTGAGTACAACTCCCACTCTCACTGTCTCTACTCCCCCACACATCTAACAGTGGATGGAGATGAGTAACAATTCAGCCAATACGTCATACAGTCTTTACTCATCTTAAATATCTCTGTGCCTCTAAAAAAAGTATGCAATATATTAAAGTACTGTATTAAATATATACTTACAGGTGTGTTTATGACTTCTGTGGCCATCCTGAACGTGTGGCTTTGCACAGCCACTTTCTGACCTGGATTTTATTACAGCAGGGTGAATTATTAATGAGACAGAATCTACTTTCACTGGCTTAAATCATGGGACTGCAGTTTCAAAAGATAAATTTTTTAAGGGCACTATGAATTTTGAGATGGGCAGGAATCTGTTATTTATATATATATATATATATATATATATATAGTAATTAATTTCTTGAAAAGAAAAATTATTTCATTATTTATATTTATTTATAGCAGAAGTCCGATAAGTACACAGTTATGCACACAATTATCCATACTCTGGCAGACATAGATTGAAAGTAGTCTTTTAATTTTACAGATCAGGTTTCTTCTGACTAGAAGCAATATTAATATTTACTTGAATCTAATATCCAAATTGTGAAGGTTGCTAAACAGTTGGAGGCCCTCCAACCTCAAATCAGCTCATCATCAAAGATGAATCATCACAATACCAGAGAAAACCTGCAAAAAAAATTGGTTTAACTATTTTAAAAATGGTATGTTTGATCTAATGCTAAAAGTGATTTTTCTATTGATTATTAAGAAGGTCTAAATTATTTTAGCCATTTTTATTAGTGAAAACAGATAATTTGTTCTGATACTCTTTTCACCTTATTTCATTATTTTTAGAGACATGTACCTGTATGTTTTGTTTCATATGAGAATTAAACTTCTTGGATGAATGGAAAATGCTTTATAAATATATAAAATATGTTAGTCCTGAATACATTTGATCTTAACCACATGATATAACCCAAAGTCTTTTGGCAAACCTTCCACAGACTTACTTACTATGTCCACAAACCTGATGGGTTTTCACTAATAAGTGCAGCTTTCAGCATAGGGAGCATCCAAGCTGTTGTAGTGTTTAAATCTCTAAATCCTATAAATGTTGTTATTAGACAAGAATTTCTTCTTGTCTAATCTTTATTTTAATGCTCTGTGTGCAGCAGGGTGGAAAACTTTGAGATTTTGAAATATCAATGCTTGTTTTGAGTTAAATATATAAGATACACTAAGAGAGAGAGAAATATTTTCTGGGTTGGTACATCATGAATAAGTGAAACACTGTAAGGATTTGGACAGTAGTATCTAGGTGTGACTGACTTTCAGCAGATACTTTCCTTAATATGCAACATCTTTTGATAAGAACAGTTTGGTGTTTCGATTTTAAGAATTGCTTTCACTTAAACATTGAATCAGAGAGAATATTATACCTTCATCTTTTGTGTCGGAAGAAAAACATGAAATAAAAATGAATTAAAACACACAATAAATTAGTTCTTAGATACACTGACAAAAAAACAAACTGATTTAACAGTTTCTAGTCATTTTATTTTTAAATTTGAGTAAAATCTTGTTAACATTGATTTCTAATTAAAATATTTAAATAGGATTTGTTACAAAAAGTAATTAATGATGTTAGAATGTATTTATTATTGAACTTTACATTTACAGTCTAGTATGCATGTGTACAATTTATTACTTGTAGCGGCTGGAATTTAATTCCTCACAATATTCATTTTTAAAATGTAGGGTTGGGAAGGAGTGGGAGTTTTAATGAGCCACAAACTCCTGCCTGAAGTCAAATCAAAGGTCGGTGCTAACAGTCACAAATTGTCCTGTTCATACGCTTACATTATTTTTGGACAATCCTGAAAATGGTCTTTATGTGCGAATTAAGTATCAAGAAGACCAAAACGAATGCAGTTTAATTTCTATATTTTCTAACACAGACAAGGACTGAGCTTATTTGCTTTTAAACTAAAGTTGACTAAAATATCAGAATTCCTTCAGCCTTTAGTCATTGCAAAACATGTCCACTCATTAGGGAAACAAAGCTGTTTTCTGTGTTATTTTCTCTTTAGTTTCTCTTGCATCTGTCTGTTGACTCTGGGGCTCCTCTCCACACAATAGGCCACTTAAGCATGCAGTGAGAACATTGTCTCTCAACTCCAAAAGAATTTTTAAGCACTGCTCAAGACGTCAGTAAAAATCACTACAATTGAGGACAAAGAACTTGTTTGGAGGTGAAATGTGAGCATTCATTCAGTAGCTGAACAGTCTTCTTTTAGCAGACAGCAGAGGAAGCTCCGGCACAGGAAACGGTTTCATTTGCACATTCATAGAAATGGTGGTTGGTGAAGCTTTCATTTAAATTATGGCTAAATTTAGATATGAAACCTAGGCGTAAATTCAAACTGGAAGACTCTATTCATCTCACCTGCTCAGCCAAACATCTCACCATGCGCCTCGATTCCAACCTATCTGTGATGGTCTCCTCCTCCAATCACTAAGCGTCGTTCCCTTGATAAGGTCCAGCTGTTCATCTGCTTCCGCTCTTTGGCTGAGCTTCAACCTTCCTCCACCCCCCCGCCGCCTTCAGCCCATGGCTTCTTCAACATCCATCCAGTCTTCACCATCCTCTCCACCACCAGTGTTGGAGAGGATGGTGAAGGGCCCAAGCTGGGGAAAGACGTCTGTAATCTTCATACACAGCGGCTCATTCTCTCTGACAGCGGTTACCAGCGCAATGTCTTCCTCCTGAGTCCGAGCGCCAAACACTTCCATTTGTCAATTAAACTTTCTAATACCACTCTCTTTCTCTGTGTGAGTCTTTCCAGGTTGAAATGCAGATTTAATGGATAGATGTTTGTTGCATAATGTCAGTTGAACAGAACACAGAATCCAGGAGGTAACAATGCAATTGCAATTAATCACTAATATGTTTATTCAGGCCTTATTTCATTAATACCTTTAACAGCTGTCTGATCTAAAGACATTGGGACAAATAATGTGATTGTTTTAGAGGAAAATCTTTATTGCCACTTCTTATACATTTAAAAGAAAAAAACAAACACTTCATGTTTCCACTCTTTAAAGGGCAGGTTCACCAAAATTACGAGAACTAAACATTTTTGCGGTTGAAAAACCATAATTTGACTCAGTGTTAGGCAGGTGAAACTGGAACTATAAATCAAATATGTTCTTTTTTTATTTTATTTGGGTGAACCAACCATTTAACCATTCATCTCAAACAAATACATAACATTTCACAGGATTTGACAAATTGTATGCTATGTAAATCAAGACACCCAAGAAAAAGATATTAAAAGCATTAATGTAACAGGCCTCTTCTGATTTTATTCCAAGCAGATAGTAAAATGTATAGCATGAAGTGATTACGTGAAAATGAAGCTCGTTTTGAAGTTAAACTGCTCTGATTCGGAAAATAGCGTCCAATTTAAAATAACCAGTTTCACGAGTCTGCAAAGATAGTAATAGCAAGAAGAAATGCTTTGCTTCCGGCATTCTCTTAATTTGCTTTTCCCTCTGAAAGACAAAAAATACACAGTTTATCACAACCAGACATTCTTGCAAAACGTTAGGGTGACTAGATAAAACAACTTCATCAAAGCACCGCACCGTCTTCAAGGAAGGTCTTCTGCATCATCCTTGGTGCGACCATCATGCGACGAAATCCGGCACCTACATTTAGTTAATGAAAAGAAGAGGTAATCAATATGTCATCTTTCGAAATTACTACATATGAATCTGACCTTTGATCTGAGTTTGCTACCTCTTTGACAGTCTGGGCGGCCGCGCATGGTGGTGCCCTGGATGGGGTTGCCAGACTGATCCACACACCAGCAGAAGCCGGTAGCGTGCCAGCACTGCATGGGCTTGTAGTGGCCCTGCTCGTCACACTGGGGCTTGTATGCGCCAATCTTTCCCACTCCAGGTGTGGCCTCCATCTGGCATTTGCTCTTGATCGTAGAGGCTGTCGAAACAACGAAAAAAAAAAAGATTAAACACTGTGCGTCAAATGGATGTTTGAGTAGATACTGCATGCAAAAAAGCTGCAGTAACCTGGCTGAGGGGTGGGGCCTGCAGGCTCCTGCTGGGCCATCTGGAAGATCAGCCAGTAACGCATCCAGGATTCGAAGCTCTGCAGAGGACAACACATCCAAAATGCATGATGAAACGTTTGTTTAATTTAAATAACCACAATTTTTGGGAGGGTTTCCCCATTGGCAAGCAGGAAGAGTCACCTTCCACTCGCTGTCATTGAACTGCTGCTTCAGGCTCCTCAGGTTGGCCAGGAAGGTCTCGTTGAACTGTGGCAGGCTGATGTCCTGCTCAAAACAGACACGCGCTTAAAAATACACCTAAAACAGTGAGAGGAACCACAAGATTCTGAGTGCAACGTACCTTCATCATATCCATGACTTGCTTCTCCACACTGACTATGGCGATGTCCTCCACCTTCTGTGGGGAATAAGGGTCCGTGTTTAAAACTCAAGTATCTAATAACTGTATTTTCTGTCACATTTAGATGGGTTTTTTTCTGAAATGTTAGCGTGAACTCACAGTCAAGGGTGTCTTGGAAGATGTGTCGTCTTCAGTGAAGTCCAACTGCAGAGGCAGGCTGTTCATGGGCATGGCCATCCTGGCTGGGGCAACACCTGAGGAACAGCCAAGACAAAACCATTCCAGTTAGAGCAAAGATAATAAATACTTCTTAAATAAAATCAGTTTAATGGAACCGGTTTGACCACATGTAGTAGGCTAAAGGGCTCAAATTGTAAAAACTTGTGATGATCTGTTCTTATCTAATTTAAGAATAGATAAGAAACACGGTTGTTCTCGTATGTCTGTCAGGAGAGTTATAGAGACATTTTAAGGGTTTGGGACTCCAATGAACCACATTGAGAGTCATAAATAAGGGAAACATAGAACAGTGGTCTCAGGAGTGGTCAGCCTATCAAACCTTCTTTAAGAAGGCATTAAAAACTCCAGGGGGGGGGGGTCACAAAAAAAACAACACAATCTTAAGTACTACAGACCTAACATTGAAATCAGAAGATAAATATGAATAAAATGATAATTATCCATGAAGAGAAAGGCTTTGCAGCCAGGAATCAAACTGTTGGTTACTGGCCCTGTTTTTATTAGTCTTCCTATTAACTACAAACAAATGAGTTTTACCTAGAATGGCTGAAAAAAGTATTAGTATAACGTCAAATATGAAATGACTTGGCTTACAGCGCAGTTGGTTTTTCCCCTTCATGAATCATCACGCCAATTTTATTTGTGCCACATTAAAAATAAATAAATAAATAAAACCGCTTTTCCAAATAAAGTTCTCACTTCCCTTTTCAGCTATTTACTCCTCACTCTGTCTGATTATAAGAAATCTCACATAGTCATTTCCTACCTTGAGGTATGCGAATCATCTGTTTGCTCATCCTCTCAGAGTTCTTCTGCAGGCTGTGGATCTGCTGCTTATGGTCAAGCACCATATATGCGGTGAAGACCTGGCTGGCCAGCAGCAGGCATGCCAGCGTGGTCAGGCCAGCGATCGTAATGGCACGGCTGTTGGATCCACTGCAAAAAAAAAATCAAATATTGATCATTAAAAGAGGATCACACCATGACAGAAAAATTAAAAACAGGAAACAAATAAAGAAAAAACACACAGCGTATTTTAACCGCCCACATAAAAAATAATAAAGTGACTCAAAGGGATTTCCAAAAGAGTGCTCTGACTGCTGGGGAGATGAGAAGACACTTTCACAAAGGATGTATTAGAACTTTGGACCGTCCAGAATACATAGAAAAAACCCATTGCATGAGTCAGCCAAACTTTTTTTCTTTTTTTTTTTTTTTTATGTGACTGTAGCTTTTTCTTTGTTAATTTTAACTTTAGGAGAGAAATGTATATCAAATGTAAATAAATAAATAAAATACAAGCAAAGCAACTTTAAGTAAAGCTAAAAAATTAAAAAGCCTGTTTAAAAATGAAATAAACAAATAACCCAAACAGAAACTTTTAGTTAGTTCTGTGATTTGCCTCTATTACTCTCCTACTTGTTTAGATTATGGGTATTTTTAATGGTTTAATTTATACATTTGTTTATACATTATTCAGTTTTACTACTCTATTATAAAAAAGTATTGTTTATTGAAGAGCACCTTCTCAATCTAAGTAATAAATAAATAAATAATAAACAGTAAAACCATTACTATTACCAATATAGTGGATTATATACAATAAAAACAAAAATGAACAAAAGAAAAATGAAAACGTAGGGTCTCCGTTCAGTTCGTCTTTTTTCACGGTCCGCCAATAGCAGGTAACCATCAGCAGTTACTAGGCAGATTTCCTTCTCTGGTCCAACACGGAAGTATATGTAAGCATTTTCGAAGGTCTACCTCAGATGGATAGGAGTTGTTTTTTTATTAAATATTCATAACATTTATTTAACTTGACAATGATTATATTTTAAATGTTCGATAATCCCTTTTAATATATAAAAATACATTAATAGTGAAAAAAGAGAGTCTTGCCAATCCGAGTGACAGCGTCACTAGTTACTTGGTAGAACTCAGATCTCGAGAGGCCGTTTCGCATATAGAAAAATCTTTCAGTAAAGATCATTTTTGGAGCTAAAATGATCTAAAATATTGCAAAGATTTTTAAAACATACAGATTTTCCAGGATATGTCAACAGAGCTATAGGGACTTCTTTGTTTTTAAAAGCTGAAAAGTAAATCAGAAACCTACACTTTATATTTAGTACAATATAAACTCCGTTAAATTAAGGGAAATATGTTGTATCTCTTGTATGCAACCCTCTAAATGAAAAGGAAATGTGCAGACTGGGGTCTTCATTGTTATATTATACAATGAATCCTCCCAATTTAGAGAAATGAACAAATACCCCTTTCAACTTAACAACAATATTAATTAATTTAAACAAAATTAAAAATGTTGTGTTGCAAATAAAAATGAATGCATGATTCAGTTCCTCTCACCCTCTGGGCCCTGCATTGTTAACCAGGACTTCGTGGCTGCCAGAAACACTTCCTCTGGACAGGGGGGCATCTTCTTGATTGTCGGCCATCCTCTCTGGGAATATGTCTGCTCTCCTTCAGAGAATCAATCTGAAGAATTATCCAAGAACTCTAAAGTATAAATTGCCCTCAGAATGAGGAAGAAGGACTAAATAAGTTCCAGTGAAGGTAAGAAACCACTGTTGATAAAAACAAACTAAAATAAAAAAACTTGTGGGATGGATCAGTGGGGTGAGCTCTGATTGGTCGTTCAACATCATCACCAGTTGATAGAGGCAGATATCAGTGAGAGGACGGTGGTTTTGACTTAAGATCTAGAGCTTTCTATTACTTCTCATTCCATGTTGTGGTTTTAGAGTTTTTAGCTTTATAGAATAGCTTAGTATTGTGAATGCCACTTGAATAGTGGAGAAATTATGAAATTGGTGAAGTTTCTATGATGTACTTTTATTTAGTCATACATTTCTGAATGTTCAAAAGAAAAGGAAGCAAAGAGCAAATAAAAAACTTAAACTACGCCTGTAATATCATAACAACTATGGCACTTTGCTATCAAAACTAGTGCTCTATATTAGAAACGCAATTGTTGGAAACTAAAACTATGTGTACAAGTCCACAGTCACTCTTGATATCTTTATACTTGCACGCAGCCAGACTTTCTATTAATCTTTTGAAGTGGTTTTCATACACTTTCTTAGACTATCGCAAGCTGCTTTAAAGTTTTTCTTATAAACTTATAAACTTTTCCCAACAGTTTCTGACATAAACAAATAAAAAACAAACTTCCACTTTCTATTAAAATTCTGCAAGATTGTCAGGGTCCAGTAAACATGAATATCATCTGATTTCTATGTGGGAAAGTTGGATAGTTCTCACCAATCCCAACCTAAAAATTAAATTATGAATGCTATTAAAACTTAGTCTAAGGTGCAGAAACAAGCTGCTTAGTGCACCTCTGATTGTTTGTATCTTACTAAATTGATCATATGTACTGTATTCTAAGTGTTTAAAGACATAAAATGCGAAACTATATGCTGTGTTTAACTTATTGCCAGCATTAGTTACTTTGTTACTGAAATACTAGAACAATTAGCACTGGTTTTTCAGCATGCAGCTGGAAGGTGGTTAAGTTGGGTCATTACCAAATCCATGTTCTGGTTTCAGAGAACATGGCTCTCTCCAAAACTCTAATATTCTTCCAATCAGAAGAAACATTTTGGGAACATTAATAGATTACTTCAGCCTAATTCTTCCAAATAATTTTGAGATTATTTGTAAATAAGTTCCAACAAACCCTCACATTTCCTGTGTCACATCTTAGCCTCATTTTTATATTTTAACTTCATAAAGCTTTCAGAAACTACTTGCATTCTGTAAATTTATTTTTACAGAAATTAATTTTTATTTATCAAATTTTTTTTTGTTCTTCACTTGCCTTCTTTTGTACTTTCAAGAAAAAAGATCTGCATAATATAAATGCATCATTAGAAAAAAATGAGTGAAAAAGCAGGAAAAATCTACTGAAAATTATGGAAGACTTTCAGAAAATCAGAACCAGTCATGCAGACCCCTCTAAAGGATTACATAAATACTTTACTCTTGGAAGCAAAGAAGAACGAAATCAGTGGTGGTTTAAACGTTTTGCACAGTATTGCAGATTTATTTTGTGTTGCGTGAAGCTGTTTGTGACGGATCTCTTTCAAAAAGTGAACGTATGTACAGGGACTTCCTGGTTAACTAAATGTTTTCATGTCACTGTTCTGCTTTTGCCTGCTTTTGGGTTTTTCCCTAAAAAAGGAATCAAACTTGCAGAGTGTGAACTTCCTGCAGTGCATTTACTGTTGTGAGCCGATAGAAAAACGTCAGAATATAAGACGCTAATTTGTGTTGTCTGGTGTTGACGTCTCTTGTGTGATTTTGAGGAAATGAGTTGGGTCTACTTCTTAAAGTTATCTGAGCTGGAACTGAAAACAAAAGATAAACTACATTTCCTTTAAACCGGCTGTCAAGAGACAAGAAATATCTTCCCCCATGTGCAGTCGTGCCTGCCCTGCCTGCTTTAACTTCATATGTCATGACATCTAAGATAATACATCTGTCACATCTGTTATTGAATCCGTTTACCAAAATAAAATTCCAGTTTTTAATAAATACTAGTGTAAAGTAGAGTCAAGGCTCTACTTTACACTAGTTGGATTGATTCTCATCCAACTGGAAATAAATAGTTTATAAATCTCTGTGAGGGGATCCACTCTTTAGGCAGCATCAGATGTTAAAAATGCATTTGAAAAATGATTTTAAATACTTTTCATGTTCACAATCCTTTACTCTCATCCTCTGATGTGTTGCCAGTTTTAGTTTGTTGCGTCTTTTTCTGTTATTTCTGCTGTGAGCAAGCGAAACGTGGCATGAACTGAGATTTAGTGCTAATTTCGAATTCCACCATTTGTGGGGTTTTTTGTCTCGTACTCGTAGTGATTCATGGAATATTTCAACTTATCAAGATGTTATGGTTTACTCTGACACATAATTGTTAGCAGGAAAATGCCCCAAAATTGTTGAATAACATCTGATTTATGAACTACATTGATCTCCATATTGAAAAAGTTCTAATTTGGACAATTGCTGAGCTCTGGCAAACAATCCCCCTTTAAAGTCACTCTTTGAATTTGAACTTTGCATGCTCATTACCATCTTTATGACTCGCACTACTTGTGGAGGGTGAACCATAAAGGTTAACTTCTCAAAAAGCTAACTCTTCAAAGAGCTGCTTCATTCTTTTTAATGCAAAATTAAGTGGAGGGAAAAATGCAAAACTAGCAGGCTTAAATGTCAGCAAAGCCCATTGACTGATTTAGAAGAAATTCACAAGCCTTTGTTTGGATCTGGAGCCAGTACATAAAGAGCCACCACACACAGATACATGCCAGAGATGGACTAAAGCTGCTACACTACTGGATCTCTGGACCCAGAGATCTCAAAAATGTCTTATTGGTACTATGAAAATAAAAAATTGTAGATAAAAAACTGCAGCTCAGTAGTTCAAAATTTTGATTTCAGCTGAAGGTCAAGTTTGTATTTCATTTGGAAATCAAGGTTGCAATGTCAGGATGAAGAGTGGCGAGGCACAGAATCCATGAAAAAAAGAAGAAAAATCACTCTGGACCCAATAATCAGGACGAGCCGAAGGCCACTGTTAAACAAACCTGGGCTTCTCTAACAGCTCAGCAGAGCTACAGGTTGATCATCTCCACACCAGTACCTTGATGCAGAAATTAATGCAAAAAGAACCCAGACCAAATCCTGAGAGCCTGTACTATGTAGTTCAAAGATATGAATTCTCAGAAATTTATATCTTGAATTTATATCCTGAGCATTCCCTGGCTGGATGTGTTGTGAGGAATTAGCATAGCAGAGAGCAAGGGTGAGGGTGTGAGCAGCACATACACAAAGGCGATTGACAGCACTAAAACTCTCCTTCTGGCTCTGATTGGTTGTTTCTGACCAAGTTGTGCATTTCCCCAGAAGGCAGGAGGACCACAGAGGGGAGGAACTCAGTTTTTTCACTGATTATCTTACTCATTTAATACTGCCGTAACCTAGCGGCAGCTTCAGCAAATATGTAAAAAAAAAAAAATTAAGCTTCAACTGAGAGCACTGTAACTGGTGATTATTAAAATCAAAAATAAGACTTGGCTAATAATTGTGCACACGATTTAATTTAATTGCAGCTAACGTGGTTCTTTACTCAGGGGGGCTACATACATGCCACTTTTTTTAAATATATATTTACCATCCGCTTCACAATTATACAATGCTGTATAATTACCTTTTTTGTCATAGGCTTATGACAAAAAATATCATTAAAATACACCTTGTGGTGGCAATTCAACAACTTGCTCAAGGGATATTAAAATGTTTGCAAGATTTTCTCCGGCTAAATAAAATATTCTACATAAATGCTGGATATTTCTGACTTTTTACAGTTATTCCGAGGTTTTTTTACAGATCTTTACAGGGCATGCCAGTGAATGTGGGCGGCTCTGTATTTCCAAGCCTAAGTGCAGAAACTCGCATAAGGAAACGAGGCAACAAAGATCCAACTAATGAAAAATACAGTGGTGTTTTATTTGCAAATTAAAAAGCACCGACAATATTAGTTACACTGTAAAAATTATTGACAACAATTACAAATCTGTATCATACAGTCCAGGAGATTAGTACCATCGTTGCTGTTATGTGTTTAATACTTTATATATGGAGAAACTCTGCACTTTTGTACAACAGTTGGCAGTGAGAGGACGTGAGAGGAAACACTTCTGCATGATGAAAGGATCCAAACTCCCCCTCAGCGCAGCACTGACGTTTATAAACGCTACAACAACAGGCTGATGGGAGAGTAAAACCCAAACACATTCAATAATTTAGGTCTACCGAAGGGTTTTATGTACATTACAAAGTCAGGAAATGACAAACCGTCGTGTGCGTTGTAATTACATCCGAACAACGTACAAAACTATTGCAGTAAAAGCAGCTTTTTGTTACCGATGAACACCTAGTTGCAATGGTAACACCTTGACCTACACCCAAACATCCGTATGAAAACACCTGGCGTACAATTTGTCAGTTTTTTTGTTTTTCTATTCTTCCCAGGTCTATACTCGCTTGTAAATGAAATTAAACATAAAACACAAAAAAATATACAATTTTAACAAATAAAAACGCTGATAACATTTGAAATGCACTTTTTTTTCTTCTGTACACAATCTGAATCTGTAGGACCATGCATACAGTAGCTAGCTTATGATCTTCACAGATTGTAGTAGGAGCCATGAACTCTGTGTGCTTTCCAGTTAACCTGTATGATCAGGGTCGACGCTCGTTCGAGTGCCATTGTGCTTTCTGTGTCCGTCCGTCCGTCCTGTTCCCGCCCCGGCCGGCTCGGGGGTCACCACGCTGCAGGCCGGGCCGACAACAGCGCTGCTCATCCCGCTTGGGTGGGAACAACACCTCTAACAGGTTTAGTTTTGGTACATTCTAACAAAATATGCATTTCCATCAGCACTACAGAAACGTTAAGTCAGACAGAAGAAAACAAAACAGGAGCTGATTGAAACAAAAGAGAAAAAAAGAAGGATCCCTCAGATATCCAAGGGGTTGATAGTTTGTTGAAGATTCTGTCCTGGCACTTGTAAATGCAATAACTAGATTCTACCAAGGCCTGTTGAGGAAGGCTACAAGATGCAGCCTGAGTCAGGACTCCTCACGTCCTCACTTACTGCTCATATACTCCTATCAAAAGTAGTTCGACTGGACACGTCCAACATGCTGCCGTTTGTTGAGACAATACTGTCCTACTCCGCTCCAAACATCACGCCTTATCACAGAGGACATGTGATAGTGTTTACATTTGTTGCCCGTTTACAGAACTGACAGGTAAAACTGCTCAGAGTTCATTTGTGTTTCCTTTTTCAGTCTCGGGCAACAAAGTTTATGTGATGACACGTCAATCAATGGGACCGGGATTATCGAACACCGGAGGACCCCCCACTCCACTGTGCACCACCGAGTCTTTCCTTACTGAAATCCTCAGGACACAGTTTCAGGGCAGCCCTGAAGCCAGTCTGCTCTCCACTAAGAAGATCAGAGTTAAGCTTCGGGTTCTTGTTCGGTTTATCTCAAGGCCCGAGCTCCAATCTTTCAGGTCTCTTTCAGATCGGTGAGCCCTGCAGGGTGGAGCCGTGTTTCAGAACGTGGAGCTGTGGTTTTCCCCTGCAGCGGTGCTGCTACCTGGTGTGGACCAGCTCCTCTCTGAGCCAGCTGGGTAGCGGCTGACCCATCCTGTAGAGCAGCTTAGACAGCTCAATGTTGTGGTCACGGTAGTACTCCCTGAGGAACTCCTGGGACTGAAAGAAACAAGATGGAACTAAATGTAGGCAACTCACAGCAAGCTGACTTTTATTATAACAGCTCTTTCTAGGAGAGGATCCTACCTCAGGGTCCATGTCAGGGTACCTGCGTCCTTTACTCTTTCCCAGACACTTGGTCTTTCCTCCCTCTAACAACTGACACCAGAAGCCTTTCTTGGGGTCAAATCTACACATGATGGACACAGAAAATCCTGAACGTCAAAATCTGACCTCAAGTTTGAGGTACAACTTTCAGGTTTCAAACAAATCAAATCAAACTCTATTCAAGTGTAGTGAGTCCAAAAAAATAAGGAAAAAAAGGAGCATCAAACTCAAATTAAGAGCATCTCAGAATGATTCGATTACATGTAACTGTTTGTTGTAAAAACTTTGATCATGCTATCTATTTCTCATTATTTTTTCTTTGTGTTTTAATTGTGAAACTTCGATACAGTTGTCTCATATTATATTGCTATGCTAAATAAAGATAAAAGTAAAATCCAATACACGACTACAGAAACTATTGCAAAACAAAGTTAAACATACAGTAGATGCAAAATTTTTGTCATCCATGCAACGGAAATATTTTAAATGACATAAATGAAACTGAGGAAGATAAAGCAGGTTTTCCACTCCACATGTCCGACTGTTTTTCAATAAAAGGTGAACATCACAATTGCTCTTTTTGCCTAATCATAGTCAGTGGGTGCAAGATAAAAAAAGAGTAAAGAGTTAATGAGGCTTTTGCTGTGAAGGTAATCTTGTGCCTAATAAAATCAGAAAAGGCCAGTTACCCTTATAAATAGGTTATAGGTTTAAGTGATTTAGATGAATGCTACACACTCAAGACTCAAACGCTTTTACAGTAAACCATTCTGCTCGGATCAAATGATCAGGCTGACAAACATTCTTCAATGTGGACGCTGTTACTGAGTGAAGAAGTTAGATATCTCGAGTATATGTGAGATGTTGACTGAGGAAGCATAAAGCTGTAGGAAGTTTTTTAAAGGAGATAAGGACATTCCTGTCACATTTTAACACATCTGTGGTTTAATTGGGCTGTGAGAGAAAGCAAAACAACAACATCTGTTTAAACCTTTAAAGATTTAAGACTCTTTTCAGAATAATAACAGATTTGGAAATGTCAGAGTTAAGGATCTACATTCTTTGAAGATAAACATGTAATTCCAGCCATGTTGATACAAGATGGTAAAGATGGTCTAAAATGTCTACTTTGCAATTATTTTGATTTTGTTTCAAAAGCAACTGTTCTTTCACACAGTATAGTGTGTTATGCTGTAATACATTTTACTGTGTATACCGCAGGCAGATAGACATTTCATGGTAGTTTGATTCTGACAGGAACCTAGATGGGTATCTCTCAAAAGACAATAAAACTGTAAAATAAGTTAAAAAAAAATATCTAGTTTTATTTATATTTTATTTTAAACATGTTAACATAAAAATATATATACAATTAATTACTAAACACAAACTTGCATTAGCTACAGACCTAAAAAGAGAAATCAAAAATTAGCTAAAATTGCTGAGGGCGGGTCAGAGATTTAGAAAAAGCAGAGATTCGAAATTTGGATCATAGCATCTCTAGTTAAAGAAAAAAAAATTTGGGGGTCTAAAAAACACACTATGAAGAAGCAAACTAGGTTGTAATCTTGGCATTTGAAAAGAAAAGCATCTGAAGCGAAAGAGGGGAAACTTACGCTAAGATCTTGTGGTAGTTGATGACGTTGGGGAGGCCAAGAAACTTCTGGATTTTATCCATGACTGAGGCAGGCTCTGTCTTCAGTATCTGTCCATCCAAAACCAACAACTGGAGGGAGACAGGAAGCTAAGTATTAGAAGAGGGACAGCTGTGCATACAACAGTGCAACATAAGAAAAAAAGTTACGCCCACATGATCTTCTTCCCCCCTTTTTTAACTACTTTTTTATAATTAAATTCAGACCAATTCCCCTAAAGCCCTCAGGTCGGAAGCAATCCTTAAACAGGGGTCAACAATTAATGAGAGAGAGCAACAAGTAGTAAATGTAGGACAGATATTAGCTCTTGGACTAAATACAGTAACTGTAAGTTTGTCTATAAATTGTTTTAGAGTTTTGCCTATAGAACCAGCTCATCAGGTAGCCAAACTGCAGTTGTAAGGTCTTCACATCTATCTTTGTTGAACTGTGGAAACTGCTGACAGAAATCCCCTGGAACTTGTGCAAGCCCTGGTAAATGAATCAATAAAACCCATTGGGGAGTAAAATAACAAGTAGTCAATATCTCCCACCACTGCATTATTGATTATTTCTGTGGTATAGGTCTTGAAATATAAATCACTGATTCACAAATTTATTTGAGCAGTCTGTCCTCCAGATGTTCAATGGCTGACCATCCTGGTTTTAAAATTTTAATTGCTAATTTCTTGCCAAGAAATATTATTAAAAAAACATGGATTTTCCCCAATTGTCTATGACATTTCTGCCTTCAATCGCTCTCTCTCCTCTGGGGTGGTTTTTTTTTGCGTGTGTATTTTTTCTTTTTTTTTGCATACTTTTGTGAGAGAGTGAGAAACAGAAACCCCCAAAAGCTTTTAAAACCACCAGTGTGTTTGAAGATGGACACATTCTGCCAGTATAAACTTCTATCCTGTGCACATATTGTCAAGGGCTTAGCTTTGAAAGCAGAAATCAGGCTGCTTGAACTGAGAACGTAACGTGGTTCATTTAATTTAAAGAGAACACGGTATTACTAAGAATCTTGCTTTGTAACACTGAACCCACAGCTAATCACTGCTTGCTCGTACAGCTTGTGAATCGAGACAGACTGGAGTGCTAAAGGTTAAATTTTCCTCTGCGAGTGTTCGTAAAGGTCAGTTCTCATCCACTGAGGTCAGCTGGATTTAGAATACTCTCTTCAAGGAATCCAAAGGCGAGAATAATCCCCCTCACTGCCCACTCCCTGCAGGGAATCTTAATAAATACTTCAGTATCTAAGGAAACTCGTCGTCTTGTGTTTGCTCGCTGATTACACACCGATCACCACTTTGTAACTGGAAAACAAACTACCTGGCTGGAATGATAGTGATTCAGCCAGCGCTCCAGGTGGACAGCGTACCAACCCGGCACCAGGCATCGATTCTGGAGAATCCGTAGTTTGATTGGAGCGTCGCGGGCTGCAGTGATGACTTCATTGAAGGAGTACTTCAGCGCCACCGGGTCGTCATGGGCCCTTTGGTGCTGTGGGAGAGCGACTCAGGTTTCAGTAACAAAACAAAAAAAAGACTTCCTGACTGTGATGGCGTTCATTGTGAAAGATGTAGTGGTTGGCTGCAGGTGTGAGGACCATGACAGACCTGGTACCAGGAGTAAGCTCTGTCCGCTGGGTTGATGAGGATGGTGATGATCTTAGCTTTAGGCAGAAGAGCAGCAGCCCTCTGAGCAGCCACCTCAGAGTCAAAGTAGTTGGCACTCTTCTCAAAGTAGTAGTCTGAACTAGTGTTGGAGGGCAGAGGGAAGTACTCCATGTACCTAGCAAGCAACAAACACAAAGCAAAGGATTTGTAGCAGCCATAACTTCTGATAAAGTGGCTCTTGGTGGAAAAACAGCCAACATCGTGTTGTGTTATGCAAAGCCATTAGCAATAAAACAAATCACTGTTGTATTTTTTTAATGCCTTTGAAAATACAATGCCTTATATTTATCCAACTTGAAAGACATTAACGCTAAACATAAATAAAACTTGAATAAATCCACTTGTTTTGTAGAAATGTTGGTCTCAATAAAAAAAGGTTATAGATTTGCAGACCTGCCATTCTAAGCTGTCCTGAGCAGACAGCGTCAGAAGTGTCTTATCTGGCTAAAGAGAAAAAGGACTGAACTGCTGCTCAGTGGTCCAAAATCCCCTTTATCCTTTAAATACAACTAAAGGTCCCAGAGTGTGGAGGAAGAATGGAGAGGCACAGAATCCAACTTGCTTGAGCTCCAGAGTGAATTTTCTACACCAAGTGATAATTTGCAGTGTTGATGCATTTATTTCATACACCTAAGTAAACACCAGGCTACTGGTGTTTACTGTCCAGTAGCCTGGTGTTGTAGTCAAGACCACATAACCCAAGATGTAGTAGAAATAAAGACTAGATCATACCAAGAGAAGACTGAGACTTTCTACAGACCAAGTCAAAGACTAAAACAATATTTCAAGACAATTGCTCCCATTATGATAATCTGCCTGTAGCAGGGCTGGACAATAAACCAATAACAATGTATACATACATACAGACACGTGATCAGTATTAATAGATAATACATTTGATAGAATTTTCAATAATTTCATTGAACTCCGATCCAGAACCACAAAGCAAAGCATTCTGGGGGATATTTTAGCCACTCAACTTCTCATTGCCAGGTAAGAAAGGTTAAACTAACCCAGTCACTCTTTGGTTACCTAGCAACAACCTGTTGAGTAACTTGCGCAGCAGCAGTTTAAGGTTTCTCCAGCATGCCTTATAACTGCTTAAAAAGAAAAAACAACGGCATAGAGTGAAAACTGTGAAAACAAGAGTTGCAGTCATGCCACCAGTTTGGCACTATTTGAGACACTTAAAGCAAAAAGCTAATAAATAATGATCGACATCGACCAAAATGAAACACTTTAATTGTTTATGATACTTAAATAAATCAATCTAACTTGTCTGTTAAACAAGTTAAGCAGACAAACCAGACGCTTCTAAAGCGAGCATAATTTTAACCAACTCGGCATTAGCTACAAAAAGTGAGTGGAGGCAACAGGTGGAGGTCGGAGACGAAACATCTGATCACATGTCTCACCAGTCAATGCCTCTGTGATAGTTGTGTCCATTGAAGAACTGGATCTCCTCAAACGTCTCCTTGCTGGGATAGTTGCTGGTCAAGTCAGGATGCATGCCAAGAAATAGGTAAAGTGCTGTTGTCCCTGGAGGAAGGGAAGAGATAAAAAACCAAAAAAAAACTTTTATGGCAATGTCCTAATAAATATACTCCACCAAACAGCATCATTTATAATCCAAAATGTAGTAACTAAAGGATAAAAATAGAGCTATAATTCAGAGTAAGAGGTCTGCTCTGAGCGACAAACTCTTAGTATTATAATTTCTAACTTGGCCTGCAGAGGGCGCTGTAGAGCTGTGACTCACCTGTCTTCTGAGGCCCAATGACAAGCAGCTTTGGGAAGCGGTCACATGTTTTCTCTTTGGACCAGATGTCCTTGTGTCTTTTATCCTCACAAGGATCCTTTAGTCACACAAAAACACACATACAATGCTGTAAGTGGGATTAATTAAACTTCACTTTAATGTGTAGAAATCAAAGGAAAATGCAGATGAGTTAAATGATGATGATGACATCCATCTGCACCCACAGAAAAACAATGTACAGGGCTTCTACATATTTCTTATACCCAGATTCTTTACTTTTTCACACTTTAATTCTCTCTCTCTCTTTGTTTTAAAATGTAAAACCTATATAATCAATCAACTGCACAGATTTCTACAAAGACCTGACTTTAAGTACATAATTTGTTGAGAATATTCAAGGAATCCTATTAGCCTGGAACCGTGGAGCCTGGAACTGTGGAGACGGTTCCAGGCTAATAGGTGATGGAAAAAAAAATAAAGGTGGTGTAAAACCATGACCTCACCTGCCAGAGGGGATCTCTCTCAGATGGAAACAGGCTGAAGTATTTCTGAGCCAACTGGATAGGCGGCAGAGTCTGCATCTTCAGGTTGGTCCACGTCTTCACAAACATCACCAAGCTTTTGAAGGTGTACAGACCAAGACGGTCGTTCCCATAGTTGGATAGATGGGTCATGAAAATACTGATCTGCGAATGGAAATACCAAGCAGAGAGAAGTTTACTGAAACAGAAGAAAGGACAAGGAAATGAGAGAAACAGTGGCTGCTTTTCACCACAAACTTGCCTTGATTAAAATGTGCAACTAGCTGATTAAACTGTTCAAATCATCTGTTGAAAATGCCCAAGATTTCAGGAGTTCACTTTCTTAAAAGAGAATTTGTGCTTTTATTCATATTACAGTAAGCTTAGGCCTAGATTCATTAAATCAAGTAAAACCAAGCACATCAATCAATAATGAATGAACAACATTAAAGCACTGTCCTTTTGCTAAAAGATAAAAGCGCAGCAGTTTTGTGCAACCTATTAAGAGATGAGCCGACTCAGAGTAATTAGGATCAAACAATAATAAAACCACTGCAAAAACAACCCGTGCCGTTTTTGTTTGGGGAAGGTCACGGTAATGTGAATAAAATGGTCTGCAGCCTATGCAGAGATGGCTGCAGACCATTTTCTGTGACCTTTTTCTGCAATCTCAAACAAAAGTATGTGAAGAATAGGAGGTATTTGCACCATTGCGTCCCGGCTCTTTTAAAAGCGTTCTTTGTTGGAGTGAAATGAAAATATATCTGAGTCATTTTCCCGCACTCTGTTTAAATTTCAATTTGCACCAGCATCTAAATGGGCTTCAAAGTGCGCAAGACAAAGGCAAATGCTCTGTGTGGGAGAGCGGCTGACTCACAGGGTTCAGCAGAACAGTGAGGAAGAGTTCCCCCCCATTGATGAGCTTGTCCAGTTCGTTTGGGCTGCCTGGGTAGTCTTTGTAGAAGATGGTGTGTGTGAAAAGACCACAAGTCTGCCGGGGCAACACCTGCGATGAGAGCACACGGAGAGGATCACAACAAAAGTTGGAGGCACTGACGCAAACGCGACACCGGCTCTCCGCCGAGCCGCCGCTCCTCCGGGCGGTTTACCCCCACACACATTGTTTGTTCACAATAATGTTGTTATTATTCAGCTCATCAAGCCAAAGCAAACCTCCGGTTCACTCTGAGTCTATATGGTAATTCATGGAAATGCATGTACAGTGAGGGGTGTCTGGGGAGCCGAATATCAATCATCAGTCCGTGGTGAACGCTGTCCATTCAGGCTGTTATATCTCAAGGACGGGAAGGGAGTTCTGAGACCACCTGGGCCGACCGAACACAGGCGCAACAAAGAGAATGGACTGAGGCTTATCAGCACTGAAGGTCAACTTGGGAAGAAATAGATATCTTTTCTTCTGAACCTCTTGAATACATTCAAATCCATTTTACCTTATTTACCAAATTATTCAAAAACCAACTAAGCCTGATCTTTTTAGTCGGCTGTTGACATTTCACTTTTTCCAGACACTTGCTTTCTGATGTCAGTCTTCTTTCTGCTGCCGAGGCCTGCCTGCCGGTGTCTCATGCAGTGCTGGATCTTTTGACCACGTTATTATCTCCTTCTCGGTGGAAGGAGGCAAAACCCAACAACACAGATGGATGGACTGCCTCTTTAGGGGACGTTTGTTGCTTTTAGGTAAAATAAAACACAATTCTGCCAATCAACTTGAGATTTTCAAGAAAATGAGGAACAAAAAGTTCAAATGGGGAGGTCTGAAACAGAAAACAATCCAGTTGAGATGTTTTCTTATTCATCTACTAGCGTATTAAATGATGGTTAAAATAGAGACACAGATGACGGAGAAATGCAAGAGAAAAGCAAAACACTACAGCTTTTATTTGGCTTAAAACTTGTCGATATTGGGGACACACTGAGTAGGTGACTGTAACGGAGTGTAATATATTATATTGCAACAAAATATAAATATAATAGGAGGTGCACTTGAAAATATAGATGCTCACAAACATAATGGTGTTTCAAAGATGGCTACTAGCGTTAAAGTGGTCTTACGCTGATGCCGCTGTGGATGAATCCCCGTCGGAAGCGAGCGGGTTTTAGGTGAGGGTACTCCTCAGTGCTGGTCACTTTGATGCCCCAAACTTTCTTCCAGGCATCATACAGCTGCATGTGTACAGGATAGACCCCAGAGTGGTGAGGGGCCACTGCGTAGCCCATGTTCGTGGGAATCCCATGCTCCTGAGGAAGAAATTGCATGAGTAGGTGAGGGCAGGTGATAGGGTACATGATGCATCTAGAGTCGTACATAGACTTAGATTTTCACAGATAATACATTTTAAAAACAGGAATACAAAAGTTATATTTGAATTCACTGCAGATATTTCGATTGTGGGCAGGCTTTAAACACAAAATTGACTGAGGTACGGATAGATACCCAGACAAACCCATGGGATAAATTGGCAGGTAGTGATGGTTGTATAGACAGAAGGGACAGAAACAGAAGGACTGAGGATCGATGGTTAGATAACTGGCAGACAGATGGATGAATAGAGAAATGGATAAAACAAATAGACATAGATGAGGAACAAACTGTAGAGATACGCATATTTTTTTCTCTCGCCACGTTCTCCTTTTATGCTTATTTAGATCCGAAAAACATTTTCATCTATTTCCAGACTTTTCCAGACTGTGTAAGAACCCTGAACATCCATGTCCGAGTTAAAATTAGAAACTCGTATTTTTCTCTGAAGAAAACGGCAGACATTTAATCATCAGCTGGATATGCGCCACCTAAACATGCATGAGACGTTCAGAGAAACACATTGAGGCGTGTAATTCAGAGAACGTCCTCTGAGTGAAGATAACCAAAACGCTTATTTGGACATCATCAGTAAGAAAGAGAGGTAATGTAAGAAAATCAAGTATTCATTCACTTCATGTTGCCTTCAACAAAGAGTCAGTAATACTAATACTAATTATTAGAAAATGAGTGATGTGAGATGACACGACCCTGTCTGAAAGAAGAGTAAAGAAAAAGATTCAGCTGGAATGTGGAGGGTTTACAATATTCGTGCTTTTCACTTTAGTTGTACTTGTGTGTTGCCGTCCAAGAATGAAGGAATTTAAGAGCTTTCCCAAGACATTAAAAAATAACTATACAAGAGAAACTCGTGTAAACTGGCTACTTTAGTAAAACACAGCTGCCTTGAATTTCTACTTTTAACCAAATCAGGAGCTTGTTAAGAAGAGGTGAATGAGTTTGTCATCTTTATTAAGAAACAGGCAAGAACAATTTCAGAAATGCAGCAAAACTTTAAATGCAGCAACTTTATGACTAAAAATTAAGTTATTTACTTAATATGCTCAATTTCAGTCTCAGCACACATTGGGGGTTTTTCAGCATGAGACTTAAGAGTTTTTACAGCTAAATTTGACACCAATATATTTCATTAAACAGCCAACCAGCTTGGTAATAAAATCTTTATCTTCAAGTCAAGCTTGAGTAAATAGACAGTTAAAACATATAATAGGTCAGTTCAAGGTGTACAATTTGTTTGCATTGAAAGATAAATTCTTCATTGTTTCCCAGTATCAGTTTTATAAATGCTGTATTCCTCGCAAAGAGCTTCAAATGATACAACAGATGAGCCCCACCACCATATTAGAAAACTAGAACAATGTCAGCAAAGAAAAAAAACTATACAGATTTAAGAATTACCTAAATATAGTTTAACATCAAGTATTAGGAATATTGTGATATTTAAGGCTTTAGCTTAAGCTTTATATTTAATGCTCACACCCACATTTCCTTCTTTACTTTTTCATGTTTGAAAGCTATCACAGAAAAGCAGTAAAGTGGATCGCGGGTTGAAACTGCTGCGTGTGCAGACAGAATTTATTCAGAACAAATGAACTTGGAAGTTTGTTCTGGGATTTTCTTTTTTCTGCTGAGGATTAAGAAGACAAGTAACAGCATTTCTGAGTTTTAATCAGATAAATCCCCAATTGTTTAATAAAGTTACCCACACTTATACTGGAGTGTGGAAACACGACTTTAAAATTATGACTTTAGGCTTACAGAGAAAAATACATGCATATTTAACTGTTTAAAGTTATTTGATAAGGAGAAAACTGTAAATCACTGAACCACTGCTTTCCCAGACCTCAACTCAAAGATGCGAGTGACAATGAGAACAAGGAGGAGTGGAAGACTGATCAGTCAATCAAGAAATCTCAAAAGCTTGGCCAGAGGGTTAGGGCTACAGCATACAGAGAAGTTCACGCATAATGAGATCCATGTGCCCAGCTCCTGTAGCTGCAAAACAAACCCAAATCATCAACCCTCCACCACCAACCTGGACAGATGGCTGGAAGTTTGTGCTAAAGATCCGTGTTCAGTTCTCTACCCATGCCAAGCTACCTTTCATGTTCCTGTTTATATCTGGAAGTCGTGTGGTTTATTCAGATGCAGCTTCATAAACACAAGTCATGCTGCCATTTTGTTTTGAGAGACAAGAGACTTTTTCCTGGCAACACTCAAGCCAACAAGTCAAACTTGTTTGGTCTTTTACTAACACCCCGGTGAAAAACTGCAACGTTTAACTCGTTAACTGAGGCCTACTGAGTCTGCGGAAGTGCTCCAAAGTGTGTTGCAATTTTTCTGAGCATTGCACAGTGTGACCTTTGGGTGAATTTGCTAAAACTTAGCAGCTACCTTGGATGTTTTTCATTTATGAATAATGTTTCTACTGAAAAGACTGACTTGAAATTGTTTTCAGTTGAAACCGTTTCTGTCATTTCCCTGTAAATAGGCAACAAGTGTTTCTCAACATGGAAAATGCAAGAGAATATGAGCAGTGGAATTGCCTCGGAAACTTTCTAGAACGTCAAGTCGCGGATGTTAAATCTA
This sequence comes from Xiphophorus couchianus, assembly GCF_001444195.1. Classification (NCBI taxonomy): domain Eukaryota; kingdom Metazoa; phylum Chordata; class Actinopteri; order Cyprinodontiformes; family Poeciliidae; genus Xiphophorus; species Xiphophorus couchianus. Next base: position 17,422,275 of record NC_040250.1, read on the forward strand.
CCATTATTATTATTAGGGCTGGACTCTTCAAAAAAAAGTGTGAATCTTTAGCAGATGAGAAGCTCATAAAGGTGGAAAAATTTTATAATGACAATTAACAAATAAATGTCCATGAAAACTGAATTCATCATATCCAGTTTAATACTTTTCCTTTGCGCAGTCTTAGTTATTTTCCAACAAAAGATTTCCTTTCTCAAGGTCAATGTTTGGACAATGTGAACTCACCTTAAAGTCACGGTTAGTATATTTCCTGCTTGATGTTATGCGGGGCAAACATTCATGTTTCACAGCAACAAACAGCCAAACTTCCTGGTTGTAAAGAGACGGCCACAAGCTACCGATGATCATCTAATCTTCTACATCTGAATAGCAGCACCAGGCAGCTACTTTCCCCTTTAAATCCAATGAAAGTAGCAACATTGCACTCAGTTTTCACATAACACTTTTTCCAATTTCTCTTCATTTCAGGTTAATAAATAACAACAGTGTGGAATCTGGTGTGTATTTTTGCAGCAATGAGGTTAAATTTAAATACATATAGACCTTGGAAAAAATTTGAGTGCATAAGCTCTGCAAATAAAAGAGGGTGTAGTATTTCTTAATTGCCATGGATCCATGGATGTCAGAAAAAAGAAGACCATGTACATAATAATAGATGTTTGTTATATTAGAAGCTGATGTTCTCCACCACAAAATGTTGCATTTTCCTTCTCAATTCTGCATCTGTTTTTAATCAGGTTGTGCCTAACTACGAAAAACAGTGCTGCAAAAATCAAGTTGAATAAGGAAATGTTTCAGCTGCAGAAAATGAAACCAACATTTGTTGTTTATTTGCCTCAGACAGTAAAAACATAAGCTTTGACCATTTAATCTTAGGTAAACCTACAGTTAAGGTCATGCCCGTGGCATTTTTGATTAACAAACAAATTGTTTTTGACAGGAAATGAGACCCATATCTCTTGAAAACCACTAAAATAATAAGAGAGGAGTAAAAACATTTATATGGTTTTATTTATATTTTGTTTTACAACTGCATGTCTAAATGATTAGTAACTTTCTTAACTGCATCTTGCATGTTTCCCCCCTGGTATTTTCAAAGATTTGCCCCTTGGTAATGAACTCTTAAACTTTGAGGTTGGATCTTTACAGCCAGTTGAAGGCTAAATTATCCAAAGCTACTATTATTCACAGTCCATTAATGAGAGAATAATCCACACTTGTTCTTTGTTGAAAATATTAAGGTTCTAAGAGTCAGCATACACAGAAAAAAGACAGGGTGTGAGCAAATTTCACTTAGTTAAATTTGAGACTCAGATATTTTCGTAAGTATAAACTTTGTTCCTCATGATTTCAACTTAAGATCTACAAGAATTTACAAACAACAAAAATTTGTGTTAACTTAAAAATGTATTATTATAATATAAGAATTAATAAATAAATACTATGTAACATTAGGAAACAAAAACAGAATTGTTAATTTTATATTAGTTCCCTAAACAAACATAAAAACTACAATTTCAAAGGCTGAATTAGTTCTGGAGTTTTGTTGCAACATGAAACGGCTGAATTATTCAGCCAAAACTACTTGAAACTAACTAAATTAAAGTTTTCGGTGCAATTCTCAAATAACAAAAATGAAGTACAGATAAAGCAAAAGTTTGAAGGAATGATTGTACAAATTTAAAATGATAATAAATATAATTCTACAACCTATTATTGAAAATCTTGCTGTATTTAAGACCTTTTATGTGATAAAAATGAGATGCATAAATGTAAGTACTTTTTAAGACCACACAAGAATGTTACTAATGAATTAGATAAATGAGAAGTTTTGTACATGTTTTTTGGTTTGTTTGATGGACAAACTAGTAGGATAATAGTTACAATTAAAATCATACTTCCTCTCACAGTGACTGATATAGCTAAAACTCAACTGGAACAGATTTGCTTTTCATTTAAACAAAAATCAAAGAAACTTCCAGCACAAAGGGATAAACAAGGATGCCTCTGATTCACAGCCTTCAGTCAAAGCTGTGACCTTTGCCCTCTCCCCTCATTCTCTCCCCCATCATGACTCACCATGGCAAATTTCTTGTTGAGCAACATCTGCTCGGCCAGCACCGACTGGTTGTGGAATAAATGGGGCTGCATGTGGCTCCACATGTGAGGAAACCACCAGAAATCCTTCACATGGGACAGCAGCAGGTCATCTCCCAGGTCCTCCTCATCCGATCCTGAGTGGGTCAGAGAGTCGGGGGGCGGGGGAGGAAGACAAGAGATTGAAACAAGCCAAAGGGGTCGGCAGGAAAAGGGGATTTAGGAGGAAATTGAAGAGATAAAAATAAAGCAAGACGAGTTGAGACAAAGGTAAAGTGGGAGCAGCGATGGAAAAAGGGAGGAAATGAAAGTCAGTGAAGCAAAAGGAAGAGACGTTCACGTATTAGAGTGAAGGATGAGCAACAGCAAGAAAATAAATCAAAGGTTAAAGGACAGCAAAGAGTAACAGCAGAAAAAGCCTTAAAAAAGTGTTTCAGTTTAGGAAGTTTTCTGGCTCTGCATGAGCTAACTAGCATCTTACCAGCATGGAAGAATTTCCCTGAGAAGCCCAGATTGAAGGTGAAGTTGGGCACATGGGTGCGCAGCTCCCTCTGCGTCTCCAGCAGGGCCTGAAACGGTGGGAGGGGAAGAAGAATGAGTCAACAGATGATGAGCTCAAACTGGCGCATGAGTACGTTAATGAGCAACGCGTGCCCACATATATCTTTAATTCTGCAAGTTTCTCTCGGTAAACATCCAACATCCACTCCCAGCTGCCGCCTCTCCGCTCCCCCATTCTGTTTGATATTTCGCTTCCCTCTGATTCGGGTGTTTGTTTCATTTGATCTAAATGCTGGATGAGGCAACACGACCCCCTCCGCCACCCCGCTTTCAAACTTCTCAATCTTGTCGGGGAGTGGGATTCGTTCCTAAAACCTTGCGGAGGTGCAGGCCTTGAAGCCTCCACCGTAACTTTTTTTTTCCCCTTCCACCCGCCGTCTCTGCATGCGAGGGGAGGCTTTTCTGCTCTGAGGGGACGAAAGCAAGAAGCTTTTCGACATTCTTTGTATGCCTTCGAGCCCCTGAAATATTCATCGTCGCAGAGGTTTTGTGACAGCGCGAGCGGCGGGGCCTGTCAGCTTTGAGCAGCCTGCTGGGATGGATCCATTCAAAAACGAAAAGAGGAGAGAGAAGAAGGGGTTTCTGTGTGACTGGCAGAGGATAGGACATCCTTTGTGTGAGGCCATTTTATTTTTGAATCATAGCAAAGTGCTGTTGAAAACACAGCCAGATGAGAAGATAAGCGAGGCTTGTTTTGCAACTCACCTTTACATCAGGCACCTTCATGCGGGTGCCTTCCTTGCCCACAAAAATGTCATCTATATCCACCAGAATGTAGCGTTCCAGGGACAGCGAGAGCCTCTTCCCAGTTAAAAAAGCCACGGCGTCCACAAACACCAGCTTGTGCAGCCAAAAATTCAAATTATTGCCAAACAGGACCCTCTGGATGCCATCGTGAAGCCCCAGGTCCTGCACCACCGAGGGCAGCAAGGCCGCGTTCTGTCCCAGTGACGCCACGCTCTCGGCCGACTGGGTCTTCGCCATCAGCACGGGCTCGTAGGTGGAGTGGTTGGACTGGAACACGGTCCAGTCGTCCCCCGGCAGGGGACCGGGCAGCGTCTGGCCCGCCCGGGTGATTAAGAGGAGCGGCGACTTGGGGTTGACCGTGCAGTCCTTCAAACCCAAGTTGGAGTGAAGAAAGAGGGGGAAGCCTTTGAGTTGCGCACTCAGCAGACTGTTTTCATTGGCCTGATTGACACAGAGAGACAAGACAGAAATGACAACAATTAATTACATATTGCAAATAACTCCCTATTTTCTTTAGTTGCGTGTGTGAAATAAGGCGTGTCAGGCCTACTCAAGGGTGAAGGCATTAAGCTGCTCCAACCTGCTAACACTCAATCTGCTGTGTTACAATGAAAAAGCTCCCACTGCTCTCAGAGTGACGCATTAGTAACAAACAAATCATTCTCTGATTGTTGTCTTTTCTTTACGTTCGCCCTTTGTGCTACTTGCAGTGTGTCATGTAAAGACTCTCAGCCCTTCAATGTGTCAATATCTCATCACATAACTAAAAAATACATTTTATTCAGATTTCATTTGATAACTCAAAACAAAGTCGTACATAAGGAAAAGGATAGATGGTTTTTAAAGACTTCATATCAAGTCTTTAAATCATGATAAATTAAAACGAGCTCGAACATTTCTGTTCTGATAGTTAACGTCTTTAAGAGCTATCGGGATTGCCGACATCACAATCCATTTTATTTAGTGTTTTTATTTCTGTTTTATCTATTGTATTTAGTTGTGCATTCATTTGGATATTGTAAATATCCAGTGTTCTTCACTAAATTAAACGTTTATTTGTCGTTGAGAGGGCAAACTTGCAACATTATGCAATCATCAATATATTACTTGGAAATAGTCTCAAAACAACAATGTTATTTTTTATCACAATAATTTCTGGAACAATTTAGCAAACAGCAGAATTTGCTATCATGACAGGGTTGATATGCAAACATACTTGGTGATGCGTTTATTTTCATCCTCGTTTGCGCTGATAATTCTGAATAAAATCCAGCGAAACCGGTCAAAGCTTTCAGAAAGTCACCCAATAAACTGAGTTCAATTGTGTGTGATTTAACCTCAGTATGAATACAGCTGTTCTGTGGAGGTCTTGGGGGTTTGTCGACAGGATGGGCAAGAAGAGCAATAATCAGAGAAGAAGCCATGAAGGCGATGGAAACCAACCCTGCACATTACCCTGAATATACCATTGTCATGATGAAACATGGTGGTGGTGACAGAGACAGAGAGGCTAGTCAGAGTTAATAGGAAGATGGATGGAGCCAACTATCAATGCTGGATGATCTCTGCTGGGGCTGCAAAACACCTACAACCGGGCCGAAGGTTCGTCTTCCAGCAGGATAACAACAAAACGCACAACCTGAATATGTTTAGCTTTAAACAAATTCATCTGTTAGAATGGTTCAGTTAAAGTCCAGATGTAAATCAATTTGAGAATTTCTAAAAGGACTAGAAAGTTGATTGTCCCAAACAAATAATATTACTAAGCTTCAGCTATTTGACTAGCTGAAGCTTAATAATAATAAAAAGCTGTCCAAATTTCTATTTCACAATCACACTGCTGTGCGTTGGTCACACTGCTTTGCATTCAGTTGTAAAGTGACCGAATGTGTAAAGATTTAAGTATTACTACGTTAGCAAGGCACAGCCAGAACCTCCACACACTACATGGTGTGTAGGATGAAGCTAAAAGTTACTGTTGTTTATCTACCAAGATGTGTAGATTAGACCCTCATAGGTTGAAGTGACACTAAATATGAAAATCAGTGCTGAAATCACTGTCTTAATCTTGATGTTGACATTTGACCAAAAGTGATTCTCTTTCAAACAGTATCTTTTCAATTCATATATATTTGCAGATTGAAACGGTTGAAAAGTAACAACTTTAACAAATGATTTTGAAACAACAAAAAGAGTAGAGGTGTTTTGCACAACTGAAGTAAAGCAACAAAGGCAATGAGCCTTCACTTAGTTTTACAGCTCAAGTCTGACACCTTGAACAGAGACGATGCCTGTGCCTCAACAGGAGGCTCCTGAAGCATAGCAGATTCCTATGAAAGATAAATGAAAGCCAAAACTTAACAACAGAAATGTTCAGCATAACTGTGAGCAGGCAGAGGGGAACCTGATCCAAGAGGGAATGCAAAAATAACCCTGTGCAAAACTTTGAAACACTTTTAAAAAATAGTAAACATTCCAATTTGATTAACTTTAATTTAGTATTCAAATAGGATTAGGTGTCTAATCTAACAGGTTTCAGATTGGTATCAGAAAATATGTCTGATATCAATATCTGGTAGCCCTGTACTTAATAAACAGAAAAACAATCCAGCAGAGACCTGAAACAGGACCCAGTGTTTCAGATGACCATCTATTGAAAGCCACGTTTTCAGCTCAGCATTTCAGAAATATTATATCTAGAGATGCACAGAGAAATCGGTTGACGGTATCTGACAATTGTCAGCTTGGTCGGCTCTCAATCTTTCTATGAAATTGGATTTGAAAATGCTTACAGTATTACAGTACACAGAATTAAAGATGTACAACCTCCATGTGAAACAAACCAGTGAAATCCAATGACAGATAGATTAAACATAGGAATAATATAAAAAAAAACCTGAATACAGTTCAAGAGTTGAAATTTGTCATATTTCTAATTATTTAAGCTTTTTATTTTTGTGAAACCCTATTTGACAATAACTTCTCTCCTTCCCATGCAGCTTGACGTCACCTCTGCTCCTAACATAAATAACTATGGCAGCGGAAAGAGCAGAGGAAAATATTTTCAACACTAGTCTTCTTATTTATAGATGTTTACGGATGCTCTGCATCTAATCTTACCAAGCTTTGGCCAAGAATGGTCAGAGCTGTCAAACTTTTTAAAACTGTGTTATTTCCCTTCTACTTCACAATCATCCACTACATTGTGGATGGTCTCTCACGTAGAAAATCCCACTAAAATACAAGAATTCAGATCAAAAACCGGAGAAGGGGCTCCACACATCTTTTCTGCCAAACTGTGGTACTTTTATGGATTAATCTAAAGAATTGAGATTGGTTTTTGTCTGTGTGATAGACTGCTGGTTGTCAAGTTGTCTGTTCTGTGCTGATGACACCCTTTTCAGTTCAGAAGACTTTTTATGCATGAATGACTCATAGGTCAGAGGGAAGTGTCTAAAAAAAAAGTAGAAATGAGAAAAAAGACAGACTTTCAGAAAGCCTGGAGAAATATTGATCAAAACAACTTCAAAAGATTAGAAGAAAGTCTGGCGGCTAGAAGAAAGCGTGAAGACAAGAGGGCTTGTTTAAAACAAGCCACATGCAATCTAATGGGTATAGTTGGCATTTCTGTCAAATGTGGGTTAAACTGTCTACTAGTCTTAAAAACAACACATCAAAAAATCCAATTAAAATGAATTATTTTAATCCAAATTAAGTCAGCGGCGCCATCAAGCCCCCAGAGCTTCGAGGGCCATAAATGCTAATATTTTAACACAGACCACAGATACATAAATGTAACACTTGTTTATTGAGATGATCAATGCTGCTAAATTTGATTTAATGGTTTCAACATACATAAATAAAAAAATTTTGGTAACACTTTATTTGACGGGTTGTGAATAAGACTGCATTCTGCATTTTCTTGATGAGCTTCAAGAGGTAGTCACCTGAAATGGTTTTCACTTCATAGGTGTGCCATGTCAGGTTAATAAGTGGGATTTCTTGCCTTATAAATAGTCATGAAAATAAAGAAAACCCATTGAATTAGAAGGTGTGTCCAAACCTTTGGTCTGTACTGTATATATATATATATATATATATATATATATATATATATAAATTTAGAAATGTGACGGGAAATGTTTCTGTGCAAACAATTCAGAAAGCACATCTTTTATGTGACAGATACATTAAGATGCACATCCTTGTTCTTTCTCAACTGGCAGTAAAATCCCACCAGGCTAACTTTCATCTGCCGCCCCCCAAACATCTCCATCCATGCCTCCACACTTCTATATTCTCTCCATGCTTCAGATAGGGTGATTAAAACCATAAGACCTGAAAGATGGCCTCAGGCAAACAGAGGCCTCTGGGGATAACTCAGAGAGCAAGAACGCGGGAATAAGAGTTATAGACTGAGACATAAATAGAGGAGAGAAAGGCAAGAGACACTACAAAGACAAAGTGCAGAAAACAAGAATTAACAGACTGCTGGAGAGGAGCAAAGGAGGCCAGATTGCAAAAAGAGAAAGAAACAGATATAAAGAAACCAGAAGAGAAACGCAAGATAGAGCAAAGCAACTGAGTGATATTGAACAAGGCAGGTCTTTCCAACTCTGTAAATCCCATCTCCTTAGAGATGGTGGGAGCCAGATGGACAGGGCAGAAGGTGTAAGGGAGAGGGGGAAGGGAGGTGAGAGAGGCACAGGGAGTGTGGTGTTGTCCTAACCTTGAAGAAGCCGATGATGCCCACTCCGTACTCCACACAGTATTTATCCAGCAGCTCTCGGTTCCAAGCGTCCAAGTTCACATACTTGAGAATGTTTTCATAAATCACCAGCGTGAAACGCCCCCTCTCCTTGTCCGTCAGGGTGGGCATGTCCCCCTTCCCAGGAGAGATCTCAGTCCGGTACTTGAACCGGCCGGACTCCAGGATGGCCACGATCTCCTGCCCCAGTTGAGAATATTGGCTTTCCACAAACACCAGAACCACAGGATCTGTCCTGGTCCCTCCGAGGTCCACCCCAGACCCTCCCGGGACGCTCCGCACGGGCAGCAGCCGGGACGGAACCACCCTTGGGTAGTCCGAGTCTGCGGAGGCTCCGTCGGGGCCGGACAAGCCCACCGCCGAAGGCTCTGGTTCTCGCTTGACGCCATAGAGGAAGTAGGAGAAGATGAAGACGCTGACGGTGCAGAATAGGAAGAGGATGAGCAGGGAGGTCTGCAGGGGAAGGAGGCGGACCAGCCGACGGAGGCGTGTCACGCATCCCAGCATCGTCTCTCGCCGCACTGCTCCGCCCCACCGGCCCAGCAACACGCCAAGGGGACAGTTCCACTCAGCGCAGGCAAAGAAAACAAAAAAAAGAGAAACAAAGAGACAGGCAGAAATTTCTCACAGCAGAGTCCGGATTGTTACAGAGCTAAGCATGGAGGTAGCAGCGAGAGCAGCTACTGGGAAAGGAAACAAGACGGTCACGTTGGCGCTCCTTCATGTTGCAGTGCCGCTTATGTCACCATGGCAAAGAAGTGGAGGGTTCGTGGACCGCCGGTACACACTCGTGCCGGAGCGCGAGCTGCAGAAGAGGGCGAGTCACCGGGGGAGACTGGTGGTGGAGGAGTCCATCACCTATCCATCACGTGAATCCTCCAACCATATCCTGCCGACAATTTGCCCCGCTCTTCTGACTGGAGAATAATCTCTAGAGGAAGCCGAGGCCGAGCAGGTCATCAGAGCAGCATCGTTCCCTCAGGGTACACTCCACTCCTAGGAAAAAAACAAAAGAAAAAGAGAAAAAAGTTCAGTTGAAATCCAGCAGCACGATACCAGCTCCTATAGAACAAACAGCAGGCTGCATTTGGCTGCTGTGTGGGTTTGATGGCGTGTGGGAGATGCGTGTGTATTATCAGAAAGTTCACTCCGAAGTAATCCTACTCAAAGAAACAGCTGCCAGATTCACCCTACACACACACACACCTAAAGTATTTACACCCCTACAGCTTCTCTCTTTTTGTCTCGTCACGACAACAACCAATGTACTTCAATCACGGTTCCTACACATTTGTTTTTTAAAGAAATCTGATCCCTCTTCAGTCAATTTAACTAATTTTATAGTATAAACACTGAAGTTTGCTGTGAAATTCTATGTAAGGGTTTCACTTTACATATGAAACCTGCAAAAGAAAAAAAAACAGAGACATAGTGACAGAAAGTTATGAGGAAGGAATGAAGAAAGCAAAGAAAGAAGAAACAAAAAGGAAGGACACAGGGATGAATGGGTGGAGGGACATAATGTAGGAGAGAATGAAGGACAAATCGAAAAGAAGAATTGACACTAGTGAGGATGGAAGGCAGGGCGGAGGGAAGGACAAGACCTTAAGGACAAAGCAAAATGTGAATGAAGGAAGACAAGACACAAAAAAGGATAGAAAGTAAAAATGAAGCTAGAAACGGAGAAAAAGAACAAATGAAGGCATTAAAGACGAGATAGAGAATGTGGGACAGAAGGAAGAAAGGCAGTAAACACAAGGAAGGATAAAAGAAAGAAAAGTTACTGAAGGAGGTACACAAGTGGAGAAAAGCATCTTCACAGCATGATGCTGCCACCACCATGTTTCAATGGCAGATGGTGTGTGACCAATCACAAACATGACTATTTTTCTTCTAGCCACTCCTCCATAAAAGACAGATTTGTGGAGTTCACCATTAATAGTTGTCCTGTTGCCATTTATTTCCACCTGAGCTGAGGTTCCCTGCAGCTCCTCCACTTTTACTACAGAATCCTGCAAGGCGATGCAGCCTGTGTGCCTCCAACCCTAAACACACAAATAAAGCAAATATTCCAGGTCTTACAGACACAACACAATTCATAGGAGGAAGTAGAGAAAGAGAGATCCAGCACGAGCTTGTTCACAGTTCAATCCAGTGAAAACGTGAGACAGCACACGAGTGAAGCCATCAAGCCCTAAAAACCCCACACAGAACCAGCACCACAAAAAAACAAGCCGAAGGAGGGGTAGCAATCCGAGCGCAGAGGCGTGGAAAACAGTGACAGACAGACCTGGCAGAAATCAGACCCTCTCCTTTGTAGCAAAATCCTTCAGCACACTCGATATACATTTCCATACTCTCTGCAGACCGAACATAATACCTCAGCCTTTTTAGACTATCTCTATCAAGCCAAGTGTGAAAGACCCAGGATGCGGCGTGAGAACAGTGTAAAGCTCGGCACTTAGAAAAACATCTTTTGTCCATTTAGAGTGCTGGTGGGAGAAACGAGACGGAGCATCATTACCTTTGCATAGAAAATCCTCTGACCATTAAGTTGGAGAGCTATTGTGGTGCAACGCCTCCTCTTTATAAAACCCTCAACACCACATTAGAGTCGCATCCTTCTTAACTCCAAGGCAATAAACACTGACCACCAAAACTCATCTCGACCGACACAAATGGACATAAAAAGGATGCAATGATGGCATTCTGGTTTAATTAAAGGTGAATAACATTAAGCATAGAAGTTTGCACAACTCTTTAAGGATATTCTATTGATTACCAAAATAATAATTCAAGCAGACGCAGCAGGACATGCGAAGAGAAAACGGTTGTATACGTCTAATGCAGTTGAGACTCATTCTGGCATTTCTCTACAGCCTCCATGCTTCCAGCTAAGATTAACAAGACGCATTAAATCTCGCTGCGAGTGGAAAGGCAGAAATCACACTTCTGTTTCTCTGACTGGTGTCCAACTTTCCTCTTCACAGAGATACAGAGACTAATGTAAAGAGAAAGGCCGTGAAAAGAAAAAAAAAATAGGTAGGTGTACAGAGGACGTATCATGGTGCAACAGACAAAAACCAACAGCTCCGGTCGCCTAGAGATCTCCCAGGGCGCCTTGTTTGTTCATTTCTAAGGCAGTCGAGGTTCGTGCCACAGCATATCAAAGTATGATTAGCCGCAGGAAGTGACTCCTGCTGGAAACAGCGAAGCAGACGGCCACGCGAGAGTGACAACTTCACATGACACAGAAGCCGAGGAGGGGTTTCTTCAGACCTCTGCGGCAAGAGGGCTTGAATCTACTTAAAGGAAACCAAACTCACACAGCTGCAAAAATGAGAGAGAGTAGCAAACAAGCACGGGTTGCTTTCAGATTTAACCTTAGGTAAAAATACCAGTTTCACAGTATTTCCATGAAAATTTTAAAACAGAAAATGTATAACATGTTTGAGGAACTATATCAAGGTTATCAAGGTGGTATGACAATAAAACAACATTGACAACACTCTTTGGTGTGGTGTGGGCACTTTTACTGAGAGAAAAAGACTACTACTAGACTAACCACTTTTAGCAATGGTCTAAAATGATGTTGTAGAATAAATGAAAATTTTAAAGAAAGCCATATGTTCAATACATCTACGCATGTCTGTGGACCAATCATGTTGTGATAGATACACGATTTCAGTAGATAACAGAAAAGAGTAAAGCAATGCGGCTCTATTTCATCATCTGATGCTCTAAATCTGTCTGTCATGGAACATGTTGGCTTTGGAAATGTTGGCACCTTTATGGGAAATCACAGTCAACGTCAGGATCTGCATTTTCTGGAATATATAGAGAAAGATTAGTCTTCTCGAATCTTGTACTATATTTTCAAGAAGCAATTGATATCAGGAGCTCAAAGTTTTACAAAAAAGGCAACATAGCCTATGTTTTTCAGATGTTTGCATTTTACAAAGTGACAACTTTAGTAATTTAGTTGTTCTGATTACTTCGCTAGTCAGCTACTGGACAGACTGAGAACTCACAGCTTTGCAAGTGTAACTTTAAAATCAACTTTTGTCATAATATTACCGATGAATGGTACTCTTTTATGTTGCAAGTCATAATAATTAAGTTATGGAAGAGAGGGAGGTGCAACCCACATTTCTTTGTATTCTTTTGAGTACAAGGAAACGCACCAGCCTCCTTTCAGCCTGCTGAAAAGCAGTGCTCAACAACCATCGCGGAAAGCTGTCCTGCTTCATGCTCCTTAGAGGGAAAACTCTGGTCACTTCCACTGGTATTACAATTTAAGGACTTTAAACTTTAGAAAATATATGATAAAAAATATTACACATTTCAAAATCATAACTGTTTGAAACCTTGTCATTGTCTGATACTGACAATCAGCCCTTGACTTGTTAAAGACCATCATCAGCTTTCAGCAAACTAACATTTTTAAAAGTACACAACAGAATAATAATAATTTAAAAAAACTCTTTTTACATCGCCCATTAAAACAGAATACACAAAAAATCCTATTTAACATTGTCTATTCTGAGGACAGTTCAGAAACCCTTCCTCCGACATCTGATGTTTGTATATCAATTAGTAGTTTTGTGTTTGTTTTACTAATTTATAGTATGGAAGTGAGGGATATATTGCTTTTTGCAACAAGCTGGAGATCAATGTCTATGATAGAGGATAAGCTACAGCAAATGCACAAGCTTTAACAGTAACCTGAAACTCTTTCTTTAAAAATCAATTATTTGTCCACAAAGACATTTATAAACATATTATGTCTAATTATTTAATGAAACAGGAAAACACATATATTTTTTCTTCTTTTTTTAAGTAGTTTCTTCATTTCCTGTCTAGGTTGATTAGGAAAAAGTCTCTAATTTATTTATATTTTGATCATGAGTAATCAGGCTCAAGATGTGCCATCTTTGGCCGATGTCCGCAGGGACCCAATAAGCTCCACTGCGACTCTAATGACCCTGCTGACATGACTTGGGAGCAGACTTAATGGTGACAAAACACACGCAGAGAGCCGATGCCTCGCTTCTTGCCCAGTTCACAGCAGACATGACTGCCTCCCGATGTTGACCTTCAGAAAGTGATGTGCAGCTGAAAGAAAAGGACGAAGACGGTGTGAGAGATGGAGGGTGATGGCATGAGACGGGAGGGTGAGAGCCGCGGGGATAAATTAATGGAAACCTCAAGGCCCAGAGTGCGAGGCAGTGATATTAGGAAGGCTAAATAGAGAGCAGGATACTTTAGGACATGATGAGAATATTGGATCAACTGCACAAAATAATGGCTAATGGATCTCAAATGTCTGCATGCCCATCTCACCTAATGCGTCTTCCACTTTACCCTCCGCAGGTACCTTTGGAGAAGCCACGTGAAAGTCTGAGATCCCTGTTCTACAAAATAATTGATTCACGAACGGAGAGAGAGGAGAAAAGAGGAGCATGAATATTTCATGGTTTTTTTTGCAGAAGCCAATGAGAGGTATAGCCGGCAGACATATTGGGAAGGCAAGAACCAGCCAAAAGGTTTCAACACAACGGAGTGTTTCAGACTGCCAAAGAAACTCAGTCTTAACTCATGCATAAAGAAGAAGAGGAAGAGGAACGCGCGTGTTAACAAACCTTTTCATTCTCTGTGATGGAAAGAGCCCTGACTGAATGTGAGCTATGTAATTGCACACGTGGACTAGAAGTCTGGCAGGAGGGCTGGCGAGAGAGGGGGCGGGGGAGAACCACGAGATGACAGGAAGGAAAACAGTAAAGGACAGAGAATGAAAAACAGCGAGCTAAAAGACGGAAAATCTAATTTAGGGGAGGAAATAAAGAAGAAGAATGACCCCTGAGGGTGACCATCAATCTGAAAAATTCAAATGTTCCCCTCATTATTTTATGGCAGCTGAGAAACGCAGAGAGAATAAACAATAGCAGGTGACGGACGAGAAGACGGAATAATGCTTTTCTTCGAAGTGGGTGGTCACTTCAAACCTGCTCGCTCAAAAGCACGGGCAGTGGGCCAGAACCATACTGTTAGATTAATGAGAGATGAAGAGGAGCAGGGAGACTGAGGCTGCTCCTCAGCTGTAACAACTCTTGGAATAAACAACGCAGCAGTTGGCCATATGTAGCCTCCTCGTGCGTCCTGCTCCCTACTTCACCTCCCTCCCACCTCTGCACTGCTGCTGCACTTTGTTTAAAGTGTGAATAAGACTAAGTGGCACGGGGATTTGCGAGGAGAGTCAGTACATTAACACCATCAGACTACATGTTGGTGATCCCCTGGACAAATAAACTTCTAAAGGAGAGCCGGACCCTCACTGCCCCCTCAGGATCCGGCAGTGCCTTCGCCCCTCCCCCAGCCTCTCCTTTCTGTCATCTCTCCTTGCCAATCTGTTCCCCTTGCTGCTGACTGACAGAAATAAACGATGACCCTCTGTGATCAGCCACCACAGGCCTTGGCAACCACACGTTCTCCATGGAAACTCTGGAGATGCATCGTGATCAGACGGATGGAAACGGCACAGAAAGGGGGCAGTAATCCATAGGACACTCATCAAAAGGCTGCTGCTGCCGTTATCACTTTTCTGTCTCTGTGTATTGATGTGGATGTACCAAAGTGGCTCAACTGCAAAAGAGACAGACCTGGGAGACTCATTAGTTGAAGGTCTGCGTGTTTGTTTATTCCTGAGAATTTGTTCAAACGCTTAGGGCTTTAAGAAAAAAAAAAAAGATGGTAATGAGTTTAGTTTGACCATTGAAATGTTTCAACGGGGCAAAGGACAAGGTTAAATGGAAAAGAAAGAAGCAGATGTAATCCCTAATCTGTAATCCTGTTAATGTTGACACTGCAAACAGTGCTAAATGTTCTTATGCTAGCTCTGCTAGTGTGGAAGATGACTTGAAGGGCGCAGATTGAAAAAACTAGGCATGGGCTGGTGTTTATTTTCAAAGTCCTGAGAAATCATAGTTTAATTTATAAATATTGAAAATACAAAACTATTAAGTCACACCGGTTTTGATGTATAAACTGTATTTTAACGTGATAACAGAGGCAGAGCATGGTTTTCTCCAGTCAGTCAAGACATAGCGCATCCCTTTTCCTCATGTTTTGCAGTGACTCGTCAATCAGCTATCTATAACGACTGAACGTTTTCTCTCATTAAGAAAGAAGAAGAAAAAATAATTCTTTCTACAGCAAAGAACAACAGCAGCAGCAACAAAAAATGCAGACTGGCATGGCTTGGCTATCAAAAGAGCCCCACAGGTTATCTTTTCATGACAGACTGGAAAAGAAAAAAATACATTAGCAACAAGCTACAAGAGCTGGCACGTCTTCTTATAAAAAGTAGCCTGTTACTCATTGGGGCAGAAAACCTTTAATTATAACAATCAAATTAATTAAAGTTGCACAAAAAAAATTCTCTGGGTGCAAAAACCAGTCTGACTTTAAATTATTAGCAGTAACAGGCTTATTGCTACACAACAATAAAAAATAAAAAAAAGTATTTTTCTACGAATAAAAAAGTCATTAAATATTGGTGGACATCTTCCATTTTTTATTTTAATACTATGAAATTAAAATATTTTTTTACTCCTCAATCTCCTACCAGACCTTTCCTGAAAACAAGTTTTTAATTCTCTCGATTGTTTTAAATTCTTTCTGCGCTCTGCTCATTCATGAGACGTGAAACGACAAACTTATATTTTTGTGATGCCGACAGTCCACAACTCCTAAAACCGCTGAGCTTCCATCAAAAGCAGCAAAAAAAGCAAAGCCGAAGTACATTTTTCATTTGCATTCAGACTCTTACCCTGTCTTGCGGGAGATTAAACTTCAAAAAGCACGAATTTTCATTTTTTCTTTTGAAGCACATCTAAGACGACAAACAAGCGCAGGAAGGGAGCAAGAGTTAGTCTTCTTAAAGAGGGTACATTTAAAAGCCACCGTCATGTTCCCTTTTTTATTCTTTTCCTCCCCTCTTAAGCCAGCCTTGGCAATCACCAATATAAAATCAATCAATCTGAAATTTGAATTCCATTTTATGCACCCATTGTGGTTGCCGTGATTAAAGGCTTAGGCTATGAAATAGTGAGGAAAAGAGGCACCGTGTCTTCACTCCGGCTTCTGCCTCCCACCCGATCTGAATGCACAAGCAGGCGGCTTCATTTCAGCTCCAAACATTTACAGCGACACTTCCCTCTCTCTCTGTCTCATCAATTCATTTCATGCTGCTGCGTGAAGGACAGGAGACTCGGGAGGGAAATGTTGTTTTGCCTTCTAATTCTCGAGAAAGTGACTTTCAGACAATTTGCCCAACTGAGCCATGTGGCAGAATTATCACATCATTTTTCAGCAACTCAATTTACTGTCCCCAGGACAGAGGCAATTTCACATGAGGAGGAGGGGGGAAAAATGCCTTTCTATTTGCCAAAGCCCCTCCAATTACATCTCAAGGCCCTACTTGAAGAGCGCGATCCCAGCACTGTCGTAATTGAAATGATTGCAATGTTATTCTTTGACACAATAATGGGACAAAGAGTGAAAGAATCATCTTCAAACACAGACAACGGAGAGCAATCTTCTCCTAATAGCAATAATGAAGAGAATGGGAAGACAGCAGAACTGCGTCCAATGGCAATTAGAGACATTTCTTTGCACTGCAACTGTTCTGTAATTTCTGCAAAGGGCAGAGCAAGATCCTAGCTTTAGACTTTCATTAAAGGGTTCATGCCACAATCCATCAACATAGATATCGTCCTCAGGAAAGATAGCTAGAGCAGGCTCAGGCGTAATGGTTTGACTACACATTCATATCATGTGAGGCTGATTAGGGCCAAGATGAATAAAAACAGGGAGGGCAGGACATAAAATATACATGGCACTGCTGAGCTATTTTAATCCCGAATAGGCTCCCTAACCTGCCGTCTTCTTTAAATCTCAAGCAGGTGGTATCCGAACAGAAGGATCAGAGGGCATTGGGAAGTGGAGAACGAATTATTTCAGAGTGGGAAAAGCAGCACGGATGAGTATTAGGAGCCACGGGAGAGCATGGGAGGGAGAAAGACTGGAGAGCAGAGCAGAAGCAGCAACTTCATCAATACCCCGTTCCACATGCAGAAACATGCAGTTCTATTAAATGGTCAGTGTGAAATTCTCACAGTACGATAACTTTGAGTAAAGGACAAAAACACCAGTCACTCTGGCTCTTCTTCTGGTATCTCATTAAAATGATTTTAAACCTTAGAAGTGATGTGATGAAACATTTTTGAGTTCCAGCATCTTAAAAGTTTTGTATATTTTGTCCATTATGGCCTGTGTGGTATAAGGACAGAAATCTAAAACAAAAACATACAGCTGAATCCAATTACTTTTATTCAAAACATAAAAAACATAATCCCTGTTTGCTACAAACCTAATGCTTAAATGTAAATTTGTTGCAAGGATGTTTCAAAACTCAACCAATAATTTCAAGTGTTTTTTTTCTTCAGCAACAAAATTCCTATACAAGAAAAAGTAAAGGAGTCTTTTTTTTTTAGTCAGTTCACCAGCAACCAATTTAAAAATTACAGGATCATCCCATCATCAACTCATATGTCCATAAACTTTATTTGATATTTTAAACTCAGAAAAGTGCATCAAAGTATATACTGGTGGCTGATAGTGGGATTTTTGAGCAGAGAAACAAAGTACAACATCCTGGATGATACTGGTAGAGGTAGGATTTCTGAATCCATCAGAAAACAACAACAACAACAAAAACAAGACATTGCTGAAAAAAAAGCACTCATGATTTTGTGGCATTTACCCTGCCAGTCACTGATCTTCAGCCAATTATTTGCTGAATATTTCATATTCATTCTAATTTTAACAAGAAAGACTTAATAACACTAAACTTTGCAGGTTGCTGTACTGCCTTTTAAGAAATATAATAAGCAGGTTTAGAAATTGTGCCAAACAGTTAAGTTTGTCTTTCTTCTAACGGAGGGAGACATGTAGAGGTCTTTCACAGCAGCAGGTGGAGGACTACAGCACTACTCTACGTAATCAACAGCTGGGGAAAACCCCAGTTAATCCAATGTTTCCTGTGGCATTAGAAGCAAAGCTGCAACAATCAATCGTTTCTTGACCGATCCCTACTGATTGTTTTCTTTGAGGTTTGATCTGCTCATTTTGATTTTGGTCAATCTTCAACTAAAAAAGAACAAAGCAGTAAGAGCAGGATGACTAAAAGATTTTTTTTTTCTTAACTCTTGTAAACCTCGACATCAGAAAATGGCCGATGGCTGCATTTAACATTTGCGTATTCTCATGCTGTCTGCTAGCAGCAACAGTCTCTCTATTTATAGGCCCTCTGTGGCCCATTTACAGACATGGGGACACTGCATGTGTGCAGTAAAAATCATCGGGAGATGGACAGTCACACCATTGTTTTATGCAGGGTGATGTCTAAATTAACAACAGTTTAATTCATTTGATTACACAGTGGACAAATCATGCAGATAATGACGGCGCAACAAAAGAACGAACCGATTCAGCCAAATGGACGGAAATAATTGACCTCGCTTTGGAGACGGTGCACATGACTTCATCTTTGAGTGACACTGCGCACCATTAGGCAGCAGCCACAGAATGAGTGACCCCTACAGTGAAATACATTATCATTTCCTTCATTTGTCTTTTTCTTTAAAGTGTTAGACATCATGAATATGGATGTCCTGCGGGGATGAAATTATGGCAGCGACATTATTTGTGTTGAAAATTACAGGGCGGCCCCTCAGACTCTTCCCTGAGAGGAAAGAAAATGCTGCTCACTCAACTGGATTTCTAAGAGACTCGAATAGGTTTGTAGTGACTCGGACAGCCGGCATCAGGCAGAGGGAGGTGGTGGCAGCAGGACGAATGGGCTAGTCATTTATCATTTTTGTCAGTCTTGGTAAAAAGGGGGGGAAAAAAGAAGTCCAAGTGTGTGCGTGGAAGTAGGGGGTTGCTTTCATATAAATTGAGCGTAGGTGGAATCAATGTGGCGTTGCTGGTGAAAGCAGGGACAAGGGGGGGTGAGGGAGAGCCAGATCAATGCTGGAGGGAGTGACTGTTTGCTCCCATTGTTTATCCACTGTCATCTCAGGACACTACTGAAGGACAAGAGAGCATGGCGGGCAGTACAATGACTCCACTGGGACAGAGGAATCATAATGGGTCCCCTCCTCATGTAGATAATAAACATCACTCAGAGGTGAAAGTCAAACTGGTCGCGGATAAGGCGTGTCTGTCTGTGAATGAGAGCGCTGGCGTAGGCGTTTGGAGGGGTTTTGGGATCTGGGTGGAGGGGCCAATGGCAAAGAACAGTACTTGTTAGAGTAGTTTTATGCAGTCACTCAAACCAAATGGCAGTTTAGTTGGATTGTGTAAAGATATACAGAGACATTGGAAAAAGACCAGAATCAGCACAAACCAGTGACATGCTGGGTAGGAACTCCAAAAGTTTATTTTATCCTAATCAGTGAATGCATTAAGAGTTAATGGGTAATGGTAACAACATTCTTCTATGTGGGTGTGCTGTTACTGAAGGAGTTACTGTTACTGTTAATTTTAGTTCCGGTGTGATATTTAAAATGAAGTCAGATGAAGCACAGAGATGTACAAAAGCTAAAGAAATGAAACTATGATCTTTAACATGTTAAGTCATTTTGCTGTTTGTCCAGGCTATGAGAGAGAGCAGGATTTGTAGGAGATAACAGCAAGGCTTTGCGTACTGCAGCAAAGTTGCTGTGTGATCCTTTTGAGCCTTAACCATCTGGTATGAAACTTTTGGGATTTGAAAAGGCTGGCAGTCTTTTGGAAATCTCTAAATTAAAATAAGGATCTATTTTTTCTGAGGAATACATACAGAAAGGTAAGACTAGCTGAACTAATAAATAATATGTGATGCTAAAGACTGGTTTACTCTCTTGCAGTATTAACGTGATACTCAGGAAGAGAGCGGCAGATATCACGGTCAAACAACGGGGAAGTAATGGGGGTTTCCCCCGTCAACATGTCAGTTCCCGAAGCCTCTACAACCAAAAAACCCATAAAAGCAAATGCAGGGTAAATGTGAGCTCAAAAGGACCGCACACAGGGTAAAACGCTCACGTGGAATCCACTCAACCCCTCATAGGACTGTGGGAGGGTTAAATCACTTTCGAAAGAATATAAACCAAATTGTACAACAACGTTGCATCTTCTTGCAGTAGTTCTCTCTCCTTAATAAAGTCACTGTAGGAGCTACTGCTGCAACTAAATGACTCATTTTCACCCTATAGATTGTACTACTGGCTCAGATCTCATCTGCTAGCTGTGTTTCTTTTCTAAAGGAAGCCACTAAAGCAGCTACTGCCTCTTTTAACCCTGTGTACCTTTTCTTCGACATAGATCAGTGCTTCTGTGACCCCCAGTTGTTGGCAGCGGGTGGTCTCTCACACTGAGCCAGGTTCTGCTGGAGGTTTTTTCCTGCTAAAAAGAAGTTATTTCTTTTCACTGTCACCACATGCTCCCTAAGGAGAAAGTATTGCTTCAAAATCAAACACTTCTGGCATAACAAACTGAACTTGACTTGACTGAATTGTATTGTAACTAGGATCAAACTGGAATGTATTTAATTAAATACAGAATATATGATTGGTCGTATATTTCTGTATATAAAATTGCATCAGTTTGTCTTGTAAGATGCCTTGAGATGACATCTGATATCCCATACAAATAAAATCTGAAGGGAGCTTTAAGGGAAATCAGAATCTGTATCGGCAGATCAAAGCTTGGCAATGACCAGATAATGGAAATTGGTGAAAAAAGTTAAGATAGGTGCATCCCTGCAAGGATTAACCAGTGCAGAGCTCTGCATAGTTTGAGAGCAACTCTTACATTTGCTTCAGTAGCCAATTTGCAGCCCTCATTTGAACCAGAAATGCAGCTGTTAGAAGCAAGAGAAATAGCTGAAAACGATTAAACTAATTATAAAAACCCTCAGGCAAGCTGCAACAAAGGCTGCTGGGGCGATATAAACAATATAACTGTCTAATCTGTTCAATCAGTCTGATGGACAACAGCAGAAATGCAGGCAAATCCTGCCTTGCAAAATAGATAAGTATAATACGTGCTCATGAAATGATGATGAGTTAGATTCAAGAGGCTGCTGCGCAAAATTCAGGTACCATCATACCCAGGGGAGCCCTTCCTCTCCTTTTCCCTTTCTCGCCTACCTCTTCCATCTCCCGCGCTTTCATGTCCAGATAAGAAACGGCCCGCACTGATCCGTCTGATTCGCGCAGCAGAAATACGTTCCCATGAGAACATCCCGGCGTGGAAGAAAAGCTGACACAAGAAATGATATTCTGTTGGGCCGCCCATATTTTTGCTTGCAAGATCAAGCAGATAAGGAGTTTTCCTCCAGCATGAAAAGCACACTCCTCCCAATCATCGGCTCGCTTTCAAAGCACAATCAAGAACAAGAGATAACCGAATGAAAGTGCAAATTTATCCACAGTGTGCTCTACATAAACAGCACACACTTGACACAGCCCCCCCGCCTGAGGTAAACAGAGCAAAGACACTACATGCATAAAAACAATTCAAGTGCAGAGGAAGGACCAGTATCATCATCGGCCTACTGCAGTAACACCATTACAATCCCAGTTGTAGGTCCAGTAATGAATCCCACAAATAATCATGTGTATTTTTGAAGATTGGCCATAAGAGAAGATTTTCTGCCATCTCACAAACTACAGGTAACCGTACAGCTTCACTTTTCAACTTTCCGCTAAATCTGTTATTTTCTATGCTAATACTGTAACCAGAAACTAGCAAAACATAACAAAAAATAATAACAGCATGGGCCAGAGTGTCATCACAATAATTTTCCAAGATCACAGAGTGTATTCAGAAATGATTTTGCATGCTAAAAATAAGCTCACAAATAACTGAAAAACAATATCTGATGCTTTTTTGTTCATTTATGGAAGAGCGGCACAGAAAATATCTAAATTATACCTTTTTTCCAGTAAGTGAGAGGAGCATCTGTCTTACAGAAGGCCGTCATCAAAACCTGATTACCTCTGCAATGAAGAGGCCAAAAGTCGACAGGGTTTCTGGACTGAGCATTTAATAAGTGCTGCCTGGATGATTCACCAATCTGTTGGGAGATGAGAACTAGATTCAAAATTTGTATTTACTGGCTGTGTCACTAAATGCTATCATTGGTCACACAACCATTGAATGATTAAGTCAGAAAGTAGTCTACCTGTAGCAAAAGAGTTAATTTTATGGTTTTACCAATTTATTTTTTTTACTTTCCTACGGTTTTGAGAGTATTTCTTAGACATTTTGGGTTTAATCTGTGGTGATTAAACAAAGACAAGGTGAAGGTCTGTGGTGTGCAGCTTAGTTGCAACACAGATTAGATTTAAATCATTTTACAGCCTCATTAGGAGCAGATACATTTATTTTTTAAATCAGAGAACTGAAATGGGGAACAGAGAAAAACAGAAGAAACTTATTTTAGCTCACAACTTCTGCAATGTGTTACAGATGTGAAAACAAATTATACCTAAATGTTAGGTGCAATGTTGTCCGGACTTTGTATCATCTTTTTGCCATAGCGCCAAGTAAGTAAGGTCCTATAGTTAAGAAATGTAGTGAGTTATTTTTCTGTCCTTTAAGGTTACGTAGTTTATTCTGATTTGCAAATTCAATTAATTATCAATCTTTGAGTCTGCATCAGCTTAATGCCAATTCTTAAAGGCACAACAAAACTAAAAATAATTTCTTTAAAAAAATCATTGGGACACACAGCTAAAGTATGCTATAATTTCCCCAGCATTCAGTGCACATTTTACGTGATATATAGACCATAACCACTTACAAAAACAATAACTGTTCTGGTAAAATGTTGATATGGAAAGCATTACCATAGTAATCCTTTTTAAACTAAGGTCAGCGTTTGAAGAAAATATGTGTCAAAAGATATTGCCGGTGAAGGCAATGTTTTTTGCCTTCCCAAGCATAAGTATTTTCAAATGTACCAAAGAACCCCTAACTTTAGCTTACTTTTAAATTTGAGAAGGCAAGCTCAGTAAGAGGTACAATAATTAGTCAGTGTTTACACTACAACAGTGAACTGAACGAGGCAGAGACCAGCAACTTTGGTGTTTATGGCGAGGATTGTAAAAGAGGATGAAGGTCCAGACTCACAGACAAATCTGTTTTTACATCAGTCTTTCAAGTCCATCAGATCTAGAACTAAATATGAAACTTTAAGGGGACATCTCCTTAAAATCTGCAGGAAACAATAAACAACAAAAAGCTAAAAGACGCTGAATAATTGAAGAGATTGTTTATGGCAGGTCTCCAAATCCCTCTCCCATAGGTCCTTCAAGCTTCCCTGAAATAAACAGCTCTGCCTCAGCCCACCTTTTTCTGTTTCATAGTTTTATTTTAAACTTTACCACCGGCACTCTCCGAAGCTCTTTACCTGAGCCCAGCCGCCCTGCTTTCCCTTCCTGTGCTGCCGCTCTGGGACCAGAGTGTGAGGTATGCGTGGGTGTCACAGAGCTGACAGGTCTATCTGGGCTCTGTCTATTGTGCTGGCTATTCCCATTTCCCCTCTTCATTGCCGCCTCTACAGCTGCTGTGTATCCAACTGTGACACCATACACATGTATCAGTTTACAGAAGGGGGGTGTTAGCTGGAGGCTGTGCAAATGGTCAAACTTCTCACCAGGCTGCATGCTTGGTGTACGTATTGGCCTTATACGCTTTGGAGCCAAAATGGTAAAATCAGGGAACGAAAGAGGCAAAACTTCTTGCATTTAAGTGTGGAGAGACAGCAATCCACTTCCCAGCCCATTCAAGGCTGGGAAGCAGCCTGTCAGAGTTATGGATTAAATGCTGCAGAGCAGCATCGCACAGACACACATCATCCCTGACAGTTTAATGGCTTGTATGTATATGTGCTCTCATGTGTGGAGAGCCACAAACGTATGTGTGCGAGCATGTGCGTGCGGATGGTTTTGGGTCCTACCACCTGATAGCTAAAGCAGACGGTTAATTCGCGGGTTAGCCTTGTAAAATCTGAAATCCGTCTCCTCTTAGCCATCCATGACGGGACTGGAAGCCTCCTGAGTCAAAGCGCCGAGGCGCAAGCCGTCACCATAAACCCCATGTAACACATTTCTCATTTGATACGCCTCTCAGCCGTTCGCTCTTGTAAGCACACAAACAGCCATTTCCACTCTGTCACACACACACAGACTTGCACAGGCAGACAGATTTGTGACACTTTTTTTTCCATCCTCCTGGCTGTAACAGGTGTGGTGACAGAAGTGGGGTGGGGGGTGAGAGGAAGAAAGCCGATCCAGTCCTGAAGTCTCCAATCTTGCCAAGACATCTTCTGTCCCAATGTCATCCTTCACCTCTTCAGGGGAAACTTCCAATCAGAGCGACAGATCAATACACCCTAGCCTCGGGACATGAGGCTTGAAAGCTAACTAGGAGCACTTAAGGAGAGGGGGATCTGTATTGATTACAAAGAGTTAATGAGGCCTTATGAGCTAGCTGGGGTCTTTTGTGACTAGAAAGGCATAATTCGATCAGCTCATTGATACAAACCAGTGTACAGCTCCAATAAAGTTAAAGATTTACTGCAAAACACTAAAATCTTAGAATAAAATGGTCAACATTTTGAAGCCATGGAATCTATAAATATTGTGAGAATGGACCAAATGAATAATAAGTTGAATTCTAGTGTTCTACAACGCAGAAGAATAATTTCAAATGACCTTTTTGAACTGCAAAATGTCTTTGTAGCCAACCATCAAACAAAACAAGAAGTGTGTATGATATAAATGACGACAATTTAGTCTATTGTAAAATTCAAGGAAAATACTAACTAGAGTGATTCCGCTGTAAGTTTTTATTAGAGCTCTTGGCACAGAATATTGTCCTTTTTTGTTATTCTGCTCTTTATAGAATAAAACTGATAGCCTGCTTATACTAGCTAGTTAATTAGCCAGGCTACTTACATAGCAACTCTGTCATCTGGTGCTGAACAGACATGCTGTATTAGCCTCTTAGCAAACTAACTGTACTGTTGAGAAAACATTACTTTAACAACAATAATGGCTAATGTTCCTGTACTTTCCATGCCATGAGCCTCTAAACAGAATTAATATTAGATGTCCAGGATACTACTTCCTCCCACTCATTGGACCAATTGCCAAGACTTCATTACATGAGCTCATGTTGGAGCTAGAGACCTCGCATTAAGCCCACGGGGCTAAACCAGTGATGCCAATCTTCATGTTTAGGCAGTTTTCAGCTATTACGTTTCCATTTCTTATTGTTGTGACCTGACCAAATTGGAAAGGAATAGGTTATAAAAATGATGAAATATGATCCTTTACAAAAGATAATGAAAGAATAACATTATCATTCTTTCACCATATTAAATCAGTGTTGACCATACAAAAAAGAAATCAAACTAGTGATTTTTTTTTAATCTGCTCTACAAGTAAAAATACATAGTAGAATAAAGTTCAGAAAGCCACAGCCTCTTTGCAGTGGTATAAATTATTTAGCCTGGCCTTTTCTAACCCTTTAATTATACATCAGTGTTAGAATAACAAAGGATGGGGAAACTCGGCGCGTTCTTGCTTACAAAGGCGTCGACAAAGAGACCGGATGGGGAAACTTTAGCCTCTTGGTACCAACAGGAGGAAGCAAAAAGTCCTCCGGGCAGCTTTCCTCTGCTGTCTGGCTTCGTCTATGACGCGTCTACCTTACCCATCGTGTGATCAGAGATCAAAGGGTTAACTGAAACTCTGGCCTATAGCCTGAGCTTACATTATTCAGCAGCTTGTTACAACAGCTTGTTCCCTGATCTCACACACTAGGAGACAGAGCTGGAAACTCCAAGGACAGGGGGACGCTGGGGACAAAAGCCGGATTAAGAAAGGAGATGATAAAGAGACCAGGAGGCTAGAGAGACAAAAGATAGCACAGAATATGGGGTGGACCTGAAGGATGGGGGGTAGAGAGGTGAGCTGCAAAGGGGAAAAAAATGTGCCTCACTGGTATGAAAAGAGGTATTGAGAAAAAGAAAAGATGAGAAAGTGGTGAAAGATAACATGCAAGCACAGGTGGATAACACACAAAAGAGAGGTGCCCATCAAAATGAGCTTGTTGCCCTCAGGCAATTTCTTAATATAGACATTTAACCTGTGAACACATATCTGTTTCTTTAGCTTAACTCCCTATCTCTAACCTAACAGCTAACATGTTAACAGAAATAAAAAATAAAAACAATTAAACCTGCTGAAAGTTTACTTAATTTTCCTGTAGTTTAGAGTAAAGATGTAGCTCAGAGAAATTTGATGGTGTTTGGAACAACTTGATATTCAGCTTTAACTCAAATAACCATTGATTTCATATTTGTGAAAACACCTTTGATGTAGTTACTGAGTTAAGAAGACGGAAAGTTACAGTGTCTCTGCAAAGTATTTACTACTTTAGATGTTTTACTATTTTTATTATTTTTACAAATCAACCATGATCAACAAAGTTTGTCTTTTGTGACAAAATGAAAAGTTTTAATACCAAAGTAATTACTGATTTTTACAAAATAAAATATGTGAATGTTAAATAAGATTACATAAACATTCAACTCTTCAAGTCAGTGTTTTATTAGAAGCACCCTGGGCTTCACAGCATGGAGTCTGTTGGAAAGGTCTCAGTCAGGCGTGGAGATATGGATGTTGGGAGTCTTTTGAAAATTCTTTTAAAAAATTATTGGAAAAGATTTAGACTCTGCATACAGCAGGAAGGGAGCCTGTACTTTCAGCAATACCATCAGCAGTTATCACTAATATGAAATGGACAAATTCAATTGTTTGTAATTTTATCTAATTATGAAAAACAACAAAAAGAGTCAGACTGCAGACTGGCTTTCCATACAAATAGCATAAGAGGCAAAACATATGCTCGCATTATATTCAGGATCAATTTGAAATAAGAAGCTTGGAGGTTTATCCACAGTGATTCTTTCCAAATCTATGCTACTAAAGGATTGTCTGCAGAAAAAAAGAAAGAAACGAAATAGTGCCTACTCAGCGTGGATCGACTTGACTCCACTTGGTTGTAAAGGTTTCCCACTAGAAAATACTATGTGGTACCATTACAAGGTACCACCCTCTTTTGAGAACCTATTTCAAGGTTAAGTTAAGTCAAGATGGGCTGAACACGTCAGAAGCTGTTGGTCACCGATTGTCTGGGGGGTGGAGTCGGTGGTATTGCCATAAGTGCCACTCACACTTTCCTGTACTTCTGAGTCTTTTCTGGCTCTCTTCTGTTTTGAGTCGGACAAAAAGCCACAGACGGTTCAACATAGCTTCCAAGTCGCCATTGTTGTGCTGCGCTTGTGTCGCGTACAGGTTAAGTTGCGCTACTTGTCAGAGTCAGCTGCCGCCCACTATATCATGACCCCACCTGCTAGTGTTGTTACTCAATTGTAATGAAAAACCACTCGAACCATGAAGAGATAAAGTTGAGTCAAGTCGAGCTGTGCTGTAGAGGTACTAGTAAAAAAGGGTCTGTAAGGTTACTCTATAATGATCAACAAGTATAATGTTCTTCTCCAGCAATTACTTAATACATGCATGCACAGTTGATTTACTGTTTATTATATATTTTTTTAATTTTATGCATCAAAATAACCTTATTTTGTATAATTTTGCATAACATGCTTAAATACAGTATATAAGACAACTGACTGTTTTTTTTGTGTGTTTTTTTCTAAGTTCCATGTGTAACCATTCTGGGCAACAATTTCAATACTAATCAATATAATTGCGATTCTAATTTCTTTACATAACTGAGCAGAGCTACATTTATCTCATTTTTGCACTGCACTCAAGTAACATATATTCTCCAGTTTTATTAGACACTAGTGAAACAGTGCCTCACACCCACACAGGGAAAATAACAAAGCAAAACAACATCCATCAGATGAGCACTGAATTGACAGCAACCATGTTTTGGGAGCGCCCTGTTTATAGATCCAGACTTGTGCTGCTGCTCACTGAGCGGGCTCCTTTTGTTCATTAATTGATTGGCCTCCCCTGCTGGGCCTCAGTAACTAGGTTACACAGATCCATGAAAAGAGCAGGATCGCCCCCCCGGTGAAACGCGGCGGATCGGAGACTCCAGAAGCTGGAATCCGACTGTTAATATAACTAATGGGAGTGAGGACGGCAGTAACTTTATTGAAATCATCCTCATCTAATTAAAGCTGAGCAGCTGATGAGAGCGGAGAGCTGAGATGGAGGTTGGTGGAGGCAATGTCACAGTCATATCTGCTGAAAGGCCGAGGCTGCGGAAAGGTGGAGAGAAGTGACAGGGTGATGTTCACTGTCCATATGTGACACTTTGCTTGCGCAGAGTGGCTGGAGAGATCTTGCGTCTCACCATTTATCTAACTGTCACTCCTTCTCCCAGAAGAAGATAAGTACTCTAAAAACTGTACCATGAATGCCTTGCTCTGACATTTCACTCATCTTAATTGTATTTTGCACTCCAGTGAGACTCAACAAATTAGTCAGAGTTCATTTATTTACTGAGAATGTCTTGCCATGTTCACTGTTTCTGAAAGATGAAGCATTTAAATATGGAATCAAACTTAAAAAAAGCAATTTTCATGCACTCAAAGCCAGCTTGCAAACCTAAAGTATTATCAAGCTTGTTGTTTAACATGTCGGATTTCTTTATGTATGAATAATGAGTGTCGTTGCATGACACTGACTAAATCTTAACTCCTGAAATTCCTAAATAAATTTTAAGAATCATTTCTCCAATTCATTTTTCTCTTTTTAACATCTTTTAATTTAAAAGGTCATGAACAAGAAGGGCAGGTAAGTTGATTGCATTATGGTAATTAAAGTAAATTAATGGCAATCCCTGAAATTTCTAAGAGACTGCAAAGTATTCACATCCAAGTCATCAACAGTTTCAGTAGTAATATTATTATAGCAGAAGTTCAGGAGGAACTTATTACAAACCTATTTTTGGTTTGAAGTGCAAACCAAACAACATAACTTGACACAATTAGTAAAATTATGCTAATGTTAAAATGTTTTACTGGTAGACTTCTAATGTTAGTACCACAGCAGGAGATAAAATACTGTATCAATTATTTTTCCAAAAATGTGTTTTTTCTATACATTTTTATATTAAGCTGTGAGCCATCAATGACACGTTTAGTTCTAAAATCTGAATACAAATATATTCAAAGCAACAGAAAAAAACACTTTATTTTACATAATTTATGTAAAGTGAAGACTAACTTTTAACATGCTGAGGTGATTACGCCTCCATATCTTAGCATTATGGCCGGAATAAATGCTGTTAGAACTGAGTGTACCAGGAGAATGTTGTGTTCAGACAAAATTGTCTAGAGGAAACTTTGTCCGATAAATAGAATTGGGCCGTTTGATTATTTGTGAAGTTTGTGAACTGAGATATCCGATAGGAAGTTCTGACTTTTGCCAGAATCTACAACCAGACTGTTCCCTCTGAGGTTTTACTGATTGCTCTCTTCCAGTTGATGACACATAAGACAATGAGACCATCTTACAGGAAATGCCAACTACTTGTTGATGAGCTAATTTCCGTACAACTGATAACAATTCGGAGCCTCTTCTGGAGCTTTAACAGGACAACCTAGAAATCTATCTAATTTTATTTAAGTTAGCAGTTTTCATAATAAAAAAGATGTAGTGATTCTTTGAGTCAGACACAACAAAGTTTTCTTTTCTGGTGATGTTTGTGATTGCAAATGTTTCGCTGGAATTAAAAATAAAATCCTGTAATTCAGATAAATTATGAGAAAGAAGACAAAAAGACCAGTCAGTTATAAAGTCATCTTCGTTTTTTGGAGATAAATAGTGGGAAGTTTAAATTGTACGTAAACTAAAAATAAAAATGTGGAGTTTATTTTGATTCTTAATGCATCAGAGCAGATTTGTAATACATGCCGTTTTGCAGAAGAACTACCTTTACCAGTTTAACAAAATCAGAATCAGCTTTATTGAATTCACCTAAACGTTGAAGTCTGTCAAGACACAAAATAACACAAAATGTAGCAAGAAAAAAACCCATTTAACACCAATTTTAACTGGCAAATAGCTTGTACAAGACAAGTTGTACGTTTATTAATTTTTGGTTTTGCTCTTAATATAAACAACAGATCTCTAATTTGTAATGAGCACATGCCTTTGCAGTGTGACCAGTAGCATGGACCGTATGCGTGCCAGTGTCACCTTATCGTCAACTGTGCTTACTGTCCTGTAATTCCAACAGTAAGCAACAGTTGGGCGGAGAGTTCAAGATAAGTATGTACGTCTTGTCACAGGGATTTGTTCTAAATGAGGAGCAAGACTTTCACTGCCACAGTGTTTGATAAAACTGCAAATTGAAGATCATCATGACCTACACAGACAGAAGTGCAACATACTGGTCAGACTGTGATGCAAAGGCAGGCAAACACGTTCCACTAAAAACCAAAGCGTTTTAGACTCAATTCCAGGACATATCTTACAAATTTTTAAAAAAAACAAAACATTTGCAACTTTATTACCATATATAGAAATTCTGACTTGCAACCTATAAATCTGCTCATTTAAGAACTAATTGAAAAGATTAAGACATTTTCTTTGTTTTTTCTCTGGCAGATATGTGCCAGATCCAGCTCCTTAGAAACAGATTATGAGAAATAAATTATGTATAACTCAAACTGGAATTAATTTTTTTCATAGCAGATTCTTTAAAACACAGTTTGTGATTTTTGAGAAATTACGGTAATCAATTTATAAAATAAAAACAATGGGGATTTGTAGTTGACCCCCCCAGCTGCATTTCAGTGATTGTTTGGCTTTCAACCACACCTGCAGTTGCAGATTATTGTTCAGTGACAGTAAATCTGCATGCTTCAGGAAAGGTTATACTCAGGGACGCACTATAGGGGAGAAAAGTTATGACAATTCTAAGGGCCCCTGACCAACAGGGGGCCCTCCACAATTAATTAATTTATTTTTTGTTCATAGAAATAAAAAAATTGAGGCCCTGTCAATTATAAAATTAATCATATTGTATTTTCAAAGATTCTTTTTTGCAGTAAAAAATTAATGTTCCCACTCCCAGATCAAAAAACACACGTCCATATTTGCACTTAACCCCCTGAATCTTCATGAAATGGTTTGTTCCTGCTTGGAGCGCTTGACAGTGTTCAGCAGCAGTCAGTGGAAGACGCAAACGACTGTGGCTGTTACTATGCTGCTCAGAAAAATAATAAAGTCAAGTTTTCAAAAAAAAAAAATAGAGAGAGGGAGAGAGAGAAAAAGACAAGAGTGTCAATTTATAGCCCAGTTTTTCTCCAAGAGACAGGGGTAGACTGTGAGATTATCAACCATTTAGCATAATTAGCTTAGCTACTGATTGCCTCCATTTCACTAGCATTTAATGAATTAAGGAAAAAAATTACCAAGATATTCATATATTTAACTTGTCCCTTGTACCTTTTACCACTTAACAACAGATGAGTCAGTCAGCAGCAACTCTAATCTCTCCTGACCTGCCCTCTCCTAAGTGAAATTAAAGCTGCAGTATATAACTTTTATAAAAACATATATATATTTTTCACATATTTGTTAAAACTGTCATTATGTTGTGACAGTATGGTATGAGAGATAATCTGTGAAAAATCTATTTCCCCTGCTTTCTCAAAGTGCTAGAAACAACCTATCAGTGGCAAGAGAGTTTTAGTGCTGTCAATCACAATCTCATGTGGCTGCTCATCCTTCCTCCCCCTTGCTCTGTGCTATGCTGCAGCTAGCATAGCCTGTTGTAAATGCTTAGTCTAGTTAGCATAGCTGACAGCAGATAAACATTTTTCCTGAAATGATATGTTGTTTCTCCACCATTAGCACATTTAGCAGTGAGTGAATGAAGTTGATTGACAGCACTAAGACCCTCCTCCTGGTTCTGATTGGTTGTTTTGGCCAGAATGTTGCATTACTTTACCTAGCAATAGTAATTCAGGGAGGAGGTGGAGAAGATTGATAGTTTTCACAGATTATCTGTCTCATAACAAACCTTCACGACATGGTGACAGCTTTAACAAATATGGAGAAAACATATTTTTATTAAAGTTATAATAAAACTTTAATAAGTTTTATTAAAGTTTTATTTAGTAGTTTTATTCAACTACTGCTATGTAGTTGAATAAAATGCAACTACATAGCATTTTTTGAGAAGTCTGGATTTCTTTATGTGTACTTTGCACGTTGCTTTTGACTGTTACTCGTGGGGAGAGACATGTGAGTAGGCTAAAAATAGAAACAATTTAAGCAACCTACTGTACTTGCATACTGTATGTGGACTGTTGGATGTAAAACTCATTAGCAGTAAATATTGTGCTAATATCAGTATTGGACCAAAGAAAGCAAGGCAGTTGCAAACCTATAAAATTGTGACGCTTTTGATAGGTCAGATAGACTCAAAAAATTGTAACAGCAGCTGTGTGGGGGGGCCTAATTTAATTTTTTTGTCAGGGGGCCCAAGATTCCTGGCGGCGCCCCTGGTTATACTTAATACCTGATCTGAGCTGTAGATGCATGAAGGTAAACAATTTACTGGCTCATAAAACCTACTGTAAAAGCATATATTGACCGTCTTTTCTCTGTCTGGGGGCTAATGCTGCCAGTAGACTTTGGCTGGTAGGCTGCAGCCTGTCTGACTGTGCACATGATGTAACTACTTTGTGGTTAGTTTGTAAATCTGACTAACATAATTGTATCTACATCTGTGCGATCATAAGTGACACTTATTGGCAGATCCCCCGTTGTGGATACTGGCCAAAGAAAATGCTGGCACAACGAACAGAATGTATATTTATATGATGTTTTGTGTCAACTGCAATGCACTCGACTGGATTCTGCGCTGAAGAAATTCAAGCCTAGAGTTTCAGGGAGTGAGGGGAAAAAAACTGACACCCAGCCATAAACATTACAAAGAGGCTGACCTCAGACAAGCTGCCATAGTCATTAAAACCATGACCACTAACCAGCGTCTTAAAAAAAATGCAAGAGTTTGAAGATGAGCCCCCCCTCCCCCCCTTTTTTTTTCCACAGGAGATAGAAGCTCTGGATTAAAATTAGATAATTGTATATGCAAACACATTTACATACAGTGACATTAAACTGCCACTGTTAGCGAACCACCAGAAACCAAATTTAGATTTAAAGAGGTATAAAAAGCTCTGTGCGAACAGTAAGCATCCTTCCCAGCCACATAACTCCTCCAGTAACAGAGACATGCTTCGGGTTTATTGTCTGCACAGGAGCCGTCAGACGAGGCAACGTGGGGCCTAAGCATCTCCCGCATACCACAGAGGATACAAGTTTCCATCATACAGTTTATCCCTCAGGTGACAAATCTGCGCTCCACTCGGCGACAGAGATGAGCGCAGGCCGTCAGGATGGCTCTGTCAGATGGATGAGCATGGGAACTGTGTGTGCTGATGGCGGTCAGCGTTTGGGATGAGTGGTGTGGATGTCACTGGCAATGGAGTGGAATCTGAAATAAAATCAAACAAGCCTTAGGGCTGACTTTGAAAAAAAAGTCCATCAGGGTGTTACTCTGCAGAAAATTCTGCTGACACAGTACTTTTCAACCCAAGTGGGGTGTGACAGCTCGCAACACTATATGAATATATTATTTGATCCACCTGCCCTCGAGTAATGGAGCCATAATGCATTAAGAACTCCAGTGAGGCTGAAGACCCTGAGCAGTAAAACATTTGACCACTTCTCATATGAAATGACATTCAGGTCATGTGAGGACAGTGAAGCGGTGATGAGGTTAATATTACTGTTACTGGTAGCCAGAGGGAAGGAGAAAGAAGAAAATGAGAGGACGTAGAGTGAGTGCAATGCATTTCACTTTTTTGGCACATCAAATTACCTGCTCTGCAAAATGCAATGAAGAAGCAGCCCGCCCACTGCTAACAGCTTCTCTAATGGTGTTGCCTTTAAAACCTTTATCATTAATTCATTGCCAAGAAATTTCCAGAAGCAAGGGTTGGAGCTTTTGTTTTTAGCTGAACTGTGAACCAGAGCACTGGAGATCAGTGAAAGCCCAAAAACAGCTTTCTTTTGGAGGAAGTTGAAATAATAATAAAAAAGGAATTATAAAGTAATGAGCTGAAGTTTAATTTCAGACTATTCAGAATGATTATTTGCTGAGAAGGGAGCATGTAGGGTGGTAATGAATGCTGGCATTTTCCATTGTGTTTTCTGTCAGAAGTGGATGGTTTGATTAAGCACATGGCACATTCGAGACTAGAATCTGAAATTACTTTCTGTACCACTTTACAAAAATTGTACATGAAGAAAAAAAAGTAATTTCTTTCACAGTATTTTTTCAAAGATATCACCACACCCCAACCATACGTTCGAAGACAACAATCCCAGTCACCTCTTATTTGGGTTCTATCCATCACAAACTCTTGTTTCCTCAAATGTAGAAGGTGAGCCACCATCGCACAAAAAAATCAGCTTCCAAATCATCACAATTAGACATGGAGAGAAATGTGAGGCACGTCATCACATCTCAAGAGCTTCATTAGGGCTCGCAAAAAGACAAGAAAATGACAGACGGGACGCTGTGTGTGCAGATTTGGGAGGAGCCTGAGCAGGTGTACTTAGCAAACCAGTTACTATGGAACCTAGGCAGAGCTTGTCCTAGATAATACAATATCGCTGGGCTTATTGTTGACTGCAGGGGTTACAAAAAGGAGCAGAATGACCTGTTAATGTCAGACGCAGACAATGTTTGGCTTTGTTTACCAGTGATTTGACCTCAGTGGCATCATAATGTCTACCACCATAAACGAAAAGTTTTTCCATCCAGTAGGTTTGGACAATAATAGAGTTCAGTTAGGGTGTAACAACAATGCAACGTTAGTGCTTTATGTACAGTCTTTAAAAATTGCATCAAATTTGTTATTAGCCTTAAGCAACCAAGTTATAATTATGATAAATTTGTGTTAACTTCCTGGTCAAAATTCACTATGAACCTATTCCTTCTGTGAAGGTGTGTTACTTTTTCAGGTATCAGCCTATCATCGAAAGATGAGACTCCAGTTAGTAATGGTTAAGTATAGTCACCAACATGTTGGCTCCCCAGTTAGTCTACTTAGCTGCCATTGCACGACTATTTCCTGGTATCTAAACAATCAGATTGTTTGAATAGTTTCTATGACGTCTTTAGTCAGAGATAGATCCCTTACTTGTAATAGAAAGACATCATGTCACAGTTAGGCTATCTGCAGTGCTTCTCAATTCCAGTCCTCAGGCCCCTCTGCTCTGCATGTTTTATATGTGCCTCTATTCCAGAACAGCTGATTGAAAGGTTGAGCAAGTAAGAGTGTGAGGGTTAGGACTGAATGCACTTATGGGGGCCTAGAGATTTGGGGGGGGAAAAAACTGTCTACCTCTCTAGATGCGTCCTAAACAACAAGAATATGAATGACATCGGAACAGAAATGCATGCTTTTAACTGTTACAAAAAAAAAAATAGCCAATCCTAACATTGGTTTTATTGTCAATGTGTTATTTTTAAAAGTCAATCTTTTAGTACTCGCACTTGTTTGTTTTTTTTTGTTTGTTTCTTTTTAGTGCTTGAAGTCTTCAAAAGGGACTACTAATGCTTGTATTTATACTAGTCAATTAATTGGAAAAAAATCAGTTTGTTTATTGGATATTTAAAGGATAGAGGAATAATAATTTTAAAAAAAAAGTGTACCACTTTTGTTAATCAATCTGTACGACCATTGCATGACCATCAAGTACTGCAGAAGCCTAATAATCACCCACAGATACAATCCAGGTGTGTGGCAAAAGGAAAACACCTAAAACATGCAGGCAGGGGGCGTGAGGACTGGAATTGAGTAACACTGAGCTATAGTTAAATTAGTCAAATAAACAAGTCTTCAGAGCAGAGGAAGACTAGGTGCTACCTAGCTAGGTAATTTTAGGCATTTAAACCTACTCAATGTGAAATTATTCCAATTTGCGAGGTAAACTTCAGTATTATTGAATATTAAACATTTACAGCTAAGTTTGTCTACTTTTTCAACCACACAAGGTCGGCACTATGGCACAATATTTCGCTGCTGGCTGTATGAATCTACATAATTAGCTGCAACTCATCAGTCCACCTTAACAACTGGTTTTACACTCACTGGTTTTGTCTTCACAAAAACGCAGTTTCTTGATACAAGAGCACAAACTGTAGGTTGAGAGCATGTTCTGTCATGTCTTGCCTCAATCAAGGATATGAAAGTCAAAAAGACATTCTCCATATCCAAATTCTTTCAAGTCGAACAGGGTAAAAATTTAAATTTTGTGCCAGGCTGTCATTCTTGCTGAGCATAGGAGGCATAGTCTCATAGTTCTTTGGTAATTATCCAAACAGACTAACAATCAGATGATTGGGGCTCAGGAAACAGCTTCCAGCTTACGAACAGTCTTTTTCCAAAGCATTTGTGGTTAGTTCCTATAAGCTGGCAAAACAGCTTAGACAGGGAGTCCATTTGGCTAAAAAGCCTACTGTTCTGATCATTTCTTTACTTTTCTACAAACTCACCTATTTTTACTAAAAGGCGAGGAAATGGGCAATGGTTACTTCACATAGCTTCACATCAATATTTCTAGTCTATCCCTTTAAAGTAATTTTAATAACAGAACCTTAGTAAATTGTGCAAGCCTAATTCTTCATCACAATGGGGTTTTTAATCACCATTACAAACTTACCATCAGAGGTCTAAAATTAAAGGATTACAGTGCAAGCAAAAACCTGAATATGTTAGCAAAATGTAAAAAAAAATAAAATACAAAATGTGGCAGAAGTGGCAAATTACACAGAAGAAATGAAAATAATGAATTGTGTTTCACCACCAGCTTCTCTCCACTTCTGCTACAAAACCATCTCTGGATTGGATCAGTAGCTGGAAAGTTTGCCACCAGCTGTGACCCCAGCTGGCATCTGATAAGTCTAATGCACTGGTAGGTCAATATCGAACAGGAAGCCTTTTACTCCAATATCATGAATCTCAAAACCAAGCCTTTACCTTTTTATCGTTTGCTTAGATCAACATGTTCTCTGATGGAATTTGAGTGGGGGGTTGGGGAAGCATGTGGTGCATCTTTAATGTAACAATCAACGGCTCTCCAGGGAGTTATTGAATACCTTAGATTGCTGGAGTACTTTAGGAAGATTCAGCAGCTTATAGAAAATTGAGTACAGCCAAGTCTATGACCCAATAAAGTTTAACTACGACTAAGACTCAATGATTGGCATTTTATTAATTTTCCAATTAAAATAAGTAATAGTCTAAAGAGTTGAAGACTTTCCGATGTTTGAAGGAGTAGGACAAAACCTAAAAGAGTCAGAAATGAGAGGCAATAATGTAGTTTGATACGGATCCCGCTGAAAACAATCCATAGTTTCAAATTGCTTCCAGATGCTCAGTTGCCTTGCATATTTTGGCCCTATTTTGCCATTCTTTCAATCTTAGGGCTTCCTATTAGTTCTCATCTGCCAAGCCACCACCCAATGCATTTCTGAGACTGACTGCACCACTGGAAATTTTGGGTACTTTTGTCTTTTATTTTTAAAAAAAAGAAAGAAAAAAAGGCACAGCTGAACCACAGTTTATGCTCTGTATCAAATGCCTGAAAAAACACCAAAAACAAAATACAATCTTCACACTGCTCAACTTTATAGCAAAACCTGGCTGTTTCTTCTAAGACAGTGAACACATCTCCAGAGTGAGGATTTTGTAATTTCATGGCAATTCAATTACACATAAGGCTGAGAATCCAAACAGGATCCAAGGTATGTTGTGAACAGTTTCATCCCTACAGCTGTTCAACAAACATCATAGAAGTTTTGTGCAAAACCTCAGCAGAGTGTGGTGATGGGACGTGCACCCTGAAATGCAGTTCACATGCTACACGCTGATACAGACAGCTGTGATGGAGTCCAATGGGACATGCTGGATGTGGAAATGTTAGAAGGCTTCATGAAATCTACCAGTAATGGAGGACACAGGGCACATTTTCTATGAAATACACAATGCTAGTACTATAAGATGCTAGAGACAGCTTAAACCATCTGTCTTATAATCATTGCATCTTTATTTTGAAATAAAAATGAAATCATGATAAATTGAAGACATGTGTAACACTGACTGCTCTCGCACAAGATAGGATGTCTCTTCTGCTTCTAGCAAAAATAATAATTTACCACAAAAAGAGTTCTTCATGCTCCTGTAAAAATCTGAGCTTTTCTTCCGTTCAAATATTGTTTTAAACACACGTTACTATGAACAACACTTGTAGGAATTGGTCTATGTTTATGGGAAAAAAAGTATGTTTATGAGAAAAAGGAGATTTACTAGAATTCTCTTTACTGAGTTTTATTTGCACAGATCCCTCTGTTCCACAACCTGGAGGGTTTTAGTGTAGCAGTAGATTTTCAGTGATGCAGAGACGGCTCTGTAACCTTAGGCTGTTAGGAGGAACATTGTTTTATCTGCAAAAACATCTCATTGTTTTAGCAGTTACATTCTCAAATTGTCAAGAAAGTTGAAAGATTGAATGATTGAATTTGTTAAAAATCATTATCAGGGGGTCGGAGCTTTACAGGATGTGTGATGGGAAAATCAGTCTAAAAAAAATGCGTACGTTTATATTGGTCTAGAATTTTCTAGCATTGACTTGTTTTGTTTGTGCGATACTAAGCCGGAGCAAACGTCACTGTAGGACAATTGGGAAACAGTATTGGGGATTAAAAGAGCATCAGTGGAAAAATAATTGACCTGAAATCTTTAAGCTGAGGCTACAACAAGCATTCAAAACTAACAAGTCATGAATAATAAAAAAAACTGAATGAATGCTACTGTATTATATAACCAATTATGTACAGACATGCTTAAAAAAACACAGCCAGATGATCTACCTGTCACACCAAGTCTGTGCTCTTTTCTGCTTTTGTTTTCAGCAAACGAAGACTGACAGTGCAGTAAAACAAAGTTCTGCTCCACACAGCGTTAACAAAGATGTGTAAAACAGCCTTCAAGATTTTCATTTTCTCTCTTGGACCTCTCAGGGATGTTTTCATTCAGACCTCCAGACCACCGGAAGGCTACCACCAGGAGAAAACCCTTTCACTGCTCTCATAACAGACATGGAGGGGAAAGGAAAGACATCCTCATGATCGCGATATGCTGTCAACTAACATTAAAGCGCACAACAGACATGTACAGCCTCCTGGAAACATCTGTGGATTTGTGGAGGATTGTCAGGGAGGAAGGATAAACAACATGCTTTCAAGCATCTCAAACCTCCATAACCAGAGCCCGTGTAATGCATAAATCACAAGGTTGTGGTTGTGGATCAAAGAGGACCAAGCGTTGCATGGTGCAAGTTGCAGGAAGTACATGAGCCAAAAGAAAAACTAACTTTCTTCGAGAAGAAAGTGGAGCATGAGGAACACTGAAGAGAAAAAACAAACGTGCAGCTAATTGAGACGTTTATTTCAAAGACATGCTTCAGCGATAACTTGAGCTCAGAAAAACTTGAGAAGGTAGAATAATGGTCGCAAACAAAGTGGAGCAGAGAAGAAAACATGCAAATGGGGGAAACAAGAGAGTTAGAAGAGAAAAATCCCTGACAAAGGCAACAGAACACAGTGAGAACACAGCGGTGCCGAGCACAACACACCAGAACAGGCTGTAATTGTGTTGTGCGGGACTGACCCCAGCGCATCCCAGCAGGCACTGCATGATGAATGGGCCTGGCATGACTACATCCCACACATCACCCTCCTTCCTCCACCTACCTCCTCCTCCTCCTCACATGCTCTTTTCTCTTTCTCGCTTCCCTGTCACCACTATTAGCCCTCCTTCTGTCCCTCCCTTCTCTCTCTCCTCATCGCCCCCAAAAACCACACTCCATTCAGCCGCTGCCATCCCGCAAGATTAATTTGCATTCAGGGCACTTAGTCCTCGTATTGTGTTCTGACACAATGACATATTACAGTGCATGGCACACCTATTAAACATATAGTCTAGCATGAGGAACAATGCTTTTTTTCCCCCTTTTTCCTGCGAGATATTATGATGGAGTACAAATGTGTAGAGGGGGAAGCATGCCGGGGTACGGCTTGATTGGTTAAGAACACAGAGCGGCTGACACGGGAGTCGCTGCAGAATCATTACAGGAACAGTTAGATAACCTCGATTAATGATTCACTAGAGCCAAACTAATAAAGTGGGTCAGACTGTGTGTTGGCAGTGGTAGCGAGTGCGCAGAGACCTTCAGGTTAGGGCCCCGTGTGAAGAACAGCAGCAGCGAGATAGAGCTAGTAAAGGAAAATTAAAGAGGGAGAGAAAAGCAATAGAAGTGTTGGTGTAGCTCGACTCTAGACCCTGAGGAATGAGACAGTAATGCAGTGGAAATGGGCTTTTTCCTCTATCTTTGCACACTCCCATTCTCCTTCCACTGATCCATCGTGCCAAAGTCCATAGGGAGTGAAAGAAAATAGGGAGGGGGGTGAGACGAAATTTAATTTGCTACACTGTCTCTAGCTATCACCCACTATGCCTGGGGGCCCGAAAAGAAATAGATTCTGGAATTTAAAAGAAAGAAAAAGTTGAGCGAAATAGGGAAATAAAAACAGGGGCATTTGGAAACAATGGCGCAGAGGGTGGCTGGGAGAAATGAGAGCGGAGTTTAAGAGGAGTGGGGGGTAAGTAGGTAGGAGGAGAGTTATGTAGGCCAGATATTAACTGCGTGGTTATCATAAACCGGCTCTGAGGCCCAGCCATCTGGGGAGGCCATGGGGTTGTTCAAACAATCACATCAGCGTGGAGGACAGTTGCCACTCCTCACAATGCAACGATCAAACTGAGAGGTAGCTGGGGGGTTAACAAGCCATTACTTCACCCTGTTGCTCTCCCAGGGGGGGAGGCGCAGGATGGAGCTCTGTTGGTTCTTCAAACCCCACAGCGCACCTTCAGGCTGTTAGTTGACAAAGAGGAGCTTAGTGGATGGACGGCAGCACAGAGGCCTCTGTTGGGGAGAAAAGAAAGAAGCAAGGGCGTTGACTATAGAGACAGTCGTGGATTATATTCGAGTCCCATTACTCGCCTCTAGCTTTTCACTACCTGTCACACAAGCACTCGGAGAACTAAAACAGTAAAGCCACAGTCTTTCCGACTTCAAAAGGCTGCTTTACTGTGGTAGATGAGCAGCAAAGCAGAATAAAGGAAGAAAAGAAAGAGGAATGTTAAAAGAAAAAAAATGCTATCGCTTTAGCAATGTGTTGTGGAATATTAACATGAATTTCAGTGTCAGGATTAAGAACAGAGCTGAACATTTGCTGGTGTCTATCTGCAGTGGTCATTGGGTCAGAGGCGCGGTCCCCAACAGTAGTGTTTTTGGACTGTGTGTGGAATCTGGAGAGAACCAACACATGTACAGGGGAGAACATGCAAGTTCCATGCAGAAAGAACTCAACTTTTTTTGTTGCAACTGCGTCACCCGTAGCTACTTTCTCATTGTTCTTAAACTTGAATGAAAACCATCTAAACTGGTAAAAATGTAATCACAAAAGTTATTTTTCCCCCCTGTAACAATAAACAATCTAATAATTACTCACCTCAAATAGCCACAGAGTTAGGTTGTGGGATTACAGAATGAATTAGTTTATCCGATCTCTGAATCACTTCCACAGCTTCACCTCAGCCCATTG
This sequence comes from Xiphophorus couchianus, assembly GCF_001444195.1. Lineage (NCBI taxonomy): Eukaryota > Metazoa > Chordata > Actinopteri > Cyprinodontiformes > Poeciliidae > Xiphophorus > Xiphophorus couchianus. The sequence continues at coordinate 17,464,366 of NC_040250.1, forward strand.
AGATCCAATAAGCCCAGGTTGGGCTGCAGCTGAGAGTTGGGGGGTCATTACCAAGAGAAAACAAACACAGACCTTTGGCTGGGCTCACACAGCCTGGTCCAGACACCTGTGTTCCATTCACAGCTTATATCCGGCCACTTAACACTTCACAGAGGGGGTAGACTGCTGTTTGTATTTGCAGGCTTGTACTGCTCACTGAAGTTCCTCTGGTTAAGCTTTGCACGGCCTAAGAACTCCTCTGTAAGGACAGGAAGGTTCTGCTGTTGGGTTCTTTCAGCCGGCTGTCGGACTACCCGACTGTCACGACAGACCCCACTTGTAGCTGCCCCTCTGAATAAAAGTGTTCGAAACCTGGCAAAGCAACTTTCATTCATCCTGCTGTTGTCTTTCAAAATCTCCAGTCTTTCTTCTGCCCCATCTGTCCCTGTACTGACCTCCAGGTTGCCAGCACCTGTCCCGCAGAGACAGGGGCAAGCACTGCACAAACATTAGCACACACACACACACCAGTACCACCCAGGCTGGATGAGACAGCATTGTTGCGGATCACTGGAGGGGTGCGCTTCAAGCTGCCAGAACCTCGATCCTGGGGTCTGCACTTCTTTCCACCCCAGCAACTCAAGCTAGAAAGCGGGTAAGTCATCAGCTTAGGTCCATTTGCTCATGAAATACACTAATCTAAAATGGAGATGATCCATATCTCTGGCTAAGCACTTATCTTTGCAACACAACAATTAGGTTAGATTGAAGGCTGAGCTCTTCATATGTATTAATATCCATTTATATCCCAGGATGACTCCCACTGTTCACAAACCAACCTCGCTCAGAAACGACAGCCGACTGGACATCAACCAGCTAGCTGGTGCTTTGGCCCAAAGAGGCAAGAGAGAGGGGAAGAAAGGGTGAGTGAGAGAAATTCAGCTACATATTTACAGCCCTGGTGGGACCGTAAAAACACTCGCAGATGAGAAACTGAGTGAGGTCAGAGACATGCATGTTTTTAAACAAGCGCAGTTGTCCTGCAGACAATCAGTTTCTGTCATCGCAGGCTAACAAAGGAAATCCGAAACCCCTGCTTGACCTTTGCGTAGGCGTCCGCTCCTGGCTTTCTTCTGAGTATCACTGCGAACTAACTGCCAGGTAAACACTGAGCGTCAATTTCCACCAAAGCAGCATCCGTTCATATCGGAGAGCTCTTTAAAGCCTCGGGATAAAGAGTCAAACAATGCAAAACTGCAAAATAGGAAGACTGGTCACACTCTCGCTTCTCACTAAACCAGGTACAGTTCTTGGAATCCAATAACTTTACAAACACTGAAATGCATCCTTTTATCACATACTCCACAGTGTGCCTTTGAGGCTATTGAAGACTATAACAAAAAGTTACATTCAGCAGCTGCATTTTGTGTTGCTATGTAATCCCTAAGAACAATGTTTGACCCAATTCATTAAAATCACAGAGGTTAAAACTGTGTAATAAAGCACTTCTTGGTGTACAAGAATACAATACAAGAGTTTAGTTCAAAGACCTGCCTCATTACAAGTTATTAAGAAAATAATCTATTTTGCTTATTGATAAAGACATGTAAACAAGGATACCGTAATAAGATGTGCTGGTAGTTCTTTATACATTTTCTTCATTGATTAAGCCATAAAAGTTGAATTTCCACAGAAACTGTATTTTTTGCAGCTTTCATTTTTTGTGGCATATTGGGACACCATTTTTTTCATGTCTCTATTAGAGAATCTCTAAATATAGAGCATGTCACAAGATTTATTTCCTCTTTACTAGAAAATATTTCATCTAAAAAAATCCATTGGTATACTCTACAATGAACAGTCCAGTTACAGTGAACCAGATTTTTTTCCCCTTTAAATAAAACATGTATTTCACATCTTTAGATCAACCTAAAAAAAAACATTATAAAGCAAAAAATAACTACCACAAATATATTAAAACTGCACCAATCATAAAACTGGCTGTTCCTGGCCAATATACATATTTTTTATACTAAAATTCAAGTTAAGCCTTCCTGCCATAAGTGGTTATTTATTTTTTATCAAGAACAGAGCTGACTTCACCAAACCTGTGTGAGGAAAGTTTTCATTTTTATTTCTGTTCCCTTTTCTGATTTTCTGGGGGGTTTTTTATTTGTTTTTTTCCCCCTCCAGACCGTAATCAAATGTGACATTTGTTGAAGGGTTAATTCTCTAGTAAGCCTTAAGGTGTAACAGAGCAGGAGTGTACGCCGCAGCGGATAAAGAACCTGATGAAGTCCAACCTTGGACACAACACATTGTTCGTTACTGATTTTATTCAAAGTACCATGTAAAATAAAAGCATTGTAAATATTTTATCACATACTCCACAGTGTGCCTTTGATCACTTTTATGGCCAGTTGCTCATTGAACATGTGAGAAACTCTTTTTTTTAACAGAAGAGGAATGGCTCATGAACTAATTGTCCGGGACACTGAAAGCATTAAAGGGTGCACAGATGTAAAATTATAAGGACATTACTGCACTTTCAAACGCCTTGCCTCCCAGGTTTTACAGATATGCTTTTCAAAGAAGACAAAATTATTTACATTTGACACTGTTAGTCATCTTATCTTAGCAATCTGCGTAGCATGCATGGCTAGAATAATTAAAATTGCACTTTTTACATGTATCCGTTAGAGAATGTAGATTCTTCTGAGATTTCAAAAACCTGCCAACATTTTCAAACCATGCAGTTTTCACAACAGACAGCTTAAAAACTCAACTAAAAAGAAAAACCCTCAAAAGTCACAAACAGAACAACTTTGCTATATCTATATCAGCCTTGATGTTATCTATGGAAGGTCTTGCTCTCTATGCCCTGAATATCTTGACATGTTCTAAAATAGTTTCTTTTTACATACGGTTTTATTTTAAAACACCTAAGACAGAGTCAACTAACAATGAGTCTTTTTCCTCCCAGTAATATGTTCCACAATGAAGAGTGTTGCCAGGACCAGAAAGTGAATGGTTTATTCGCCAATTGGAAAAAAGAACCTGAAAAATTATATGCTTTCAGTCACCAGCCCATTTCTCAGTGCATCTCTAATTCTTGTATTTTCTGCAATCAAACAAGAGCCATAACAATGATTAACAACTTCAACTGTTTTCCAGCTGATCGGTGGATCAACATTAATAAGATTAAAAACTACATCCAGATTACTTTAGTTTAGTTAAAACTCACTTGTTTTTAAACTTTGATTCTCGTGTGTGCAGGATCGCATTTTTTTAGTGTGAGCTTTTCCAGCATCCTATTTGGAATAACACTGCATTCAGCTTGAGGCGTGGACAGGAAAGGTTGCACACAGTTTGAAGCTGGGTAAGAACATATGTGTGGTATTTGCACTCGGCCGAGGCCACCAGACAACTGCATAAACACAGAAAGGCCCCTCCACCGATCTTCTCCCCATGTTCAGTTCACTGAACTTTAGGTCTGATAATATGAGGTTCAAGTCCAACACGCAGTGGTGGAAAATATTTGCTCATCCACTGCTACAACTACATTATCAAAGCTTCCTTTCCCACAAAGTGGAAAATCTGCACCCAATATGCGACTTGTATAATGCTCGCCAAAATAAAAGCTAGGGAAATCTTTATTCAAGCATCTCTCAGATAAACATCTCCCGACTCTGCGTCTGAAAAAAGGACCCTTCCAAACAGCTAGAAGGACAAAGGAAAAAAAAAAAAAGAATCTAATCGGATTCATTGAATGATGGTACTTACGATGAGGACGGGGTTAGAATATCCTGCAGTGGAGTGGTGTGTTCCCATTACCGCATCTCTCCATCTCTGAAAATGGCTTCATTAACAGGGCTCACAGCCGAGAGCTCCCTAGCCGAGCTCATGAACGCGCAGTAGCCCGAGGGTCTGTTGGAATGGCTGAGGTGAAGTCCATTAACACCCGACAGCTTGTTTTTTTGACCGCTAAATAAAATGGGGCGTTTTTTTTCTTCTTTTTTTTTCCTGTCTCGCTGTAAAAATAGCCTTTAGCTCAAGAGCTTGAGAGCAAAGAAAACTCTGCTCGAAGCACAGAATTATATGTGAAATGGTGACATAAAACCAGGTGAAGCTATAAAGTGCAGTGATGTGGCTTCTTTTTGTTATTCACCTGACATCACTGGCTGGAGAAATACTGATCAATGTGGCTGCCACTAAGGGCCTCATTACAACAAAATGGAGGCTAATGCGGTAAAGAAATATTGAAAATAGCGCACCTTAATGGGTGACATAATGCACCTAACAATGCTGAGGGGGAATGGATGCGATAAGCTGAGCTGCTGTATTCACCAGATCCTCTTCTGACAAACATTAATCCGTATCTCACATAACTTCTCCTGGCACATTTCCTGATCTCTGAAGCAACCAGAGCTGGCCAACTGTGAGCCCCATGACATAGTGCTTACTTTCCCAGCACTTAAGCTCCAGTCATGTGGCACCTGATGAAACGCTACACCCCGGTCACCATTATTGGTCTGGATACAGGAGCCCATGGAATGTATCAGATTCCTGCCTCAGGGAGGGGATATGCACCTTGGAAACATGGTCCCATCTCCAACAGCTAGCCTGTCAAAATCCACACCTCTTTCTGTCTTGCTTCCATTCACCAAAATGACACCACAGGGCAGCTAGATTTAATCTGCCTCATCACCCAGTTGTCATGCTTTTTTTCCCCCCGTTCTTCATCTCCATCCTTAACGTTATGGCAAAGCTGCTACAACATTATACTATGCCTTTCATTTGATTTACAAGTCCCTTTAATATGATGCCACAAAAACTGGTGGAGTGGCCAGAGTTTTCACCATGAAGTACCACATTGTTGTTGCTTTCCCGGATGTTGCTGCGCACTGCCGGTTAGCTGGCAGGGGGAGAAAAAGAAATGCAAGTTTGGAAGAAGAAGCTCTTTAAAATGAAACTAAACTTCATTTTCTACGACATGATGAGAAGTTTAGTTTATACAAGCTTTGAGAGAATGAGAGCAAGCATGACTTTCGAGCAGATAACAGGAAGGCTAAGGAGAGTACAGCTAAGTCTGTCACAATAAGCAATAATTCAACTGATCAAATGATAAATTAAAACCAGCTCAATAATTTCCATTTGCATGACTGTTTATCTTGAGTGTCTCTCTATCAAAGACTGGATGACAAAAAGATTAAGTCTGGTGCATTGATCTCAACTAGTCCATGTTTATTTACAGATATTTCAGTATCCATTTTATGTGTTGTTTTGTTTATTCATTTTGGATGTTTAAAATATCTTCCAGTTCCAATGTTAAATTTTCATTAGAAATTAAACTGTATTGACCTTTGACAGGGCGTACATGCATTAACATGCCATTACCATTACGTTACTTGAAATTGATCTCAAAATAACAACATTACTATTTATCACAATAACTTCTGGGACAATTTATTGTCCAGCAAAATTAGCATTGTGACAGGCCTAAGTACAGCAAAGTTGCTTTGTTGTTTTATTCTTTTGACTTTTTAACTACTGTCATGAAGAATGCTGGATTTCCAGTTAAGGAGCTGCGTCCTCCAGCATCTACACACAGAGATTGTTGATCTAGCAATCAAAACTGAAATAATCACAACGATTAGATGCCAAAGCCAGTTTAACAAGTCAACTCAGCAACCACTGTAATAATAAATCATATTTCAGCAATACACACACACAGTGTGAGAATGCCTTTGCTGCTAACGCAAATAATTAATGAGCACTCACAGCACGAAGGCTACGGAAAAAATATATTCTAAATGCAAATGTTCTTACAGCTCTAGAATCGGCTAAGATCTGTAACAGCAGGTCAAAGCTTCACGAGAAACCAGCTCATCAGAAAATGGCAACAGGATTCTGAACAGTGCATCTCTGATTAACAATATGAATAATTGTAGACTTCATGTTTCAATAAAATTTAATCACACAATATGATACATTCCTGTTTTATACCTTTGTGTAAATATCAATATAATATCATAATTGCATTTTTACTTAAAGTTGTTATTAGTTGCTCCGGCTCTAAAATGTACCCTTTGCTCATCTGCTGAAGGAAGCTCACAATGACTGAAAACTACTTTGCTCTCTGGTGCAACAATGGCAGAGCATATCTCCCCTTCTCCAGAGAGCAACAGTTATGCCACGCTGTACTCCGGCCCATAGTATGGAGTATCTGTGAGTCACTGGCCTGCGTAATTCAGTCTAGGGAATTATGACAGTGGAAAATCATTTCCCTGGGCCACGGATAGGAGGCCACAGCTAATCGTTCAGTAATCTGATCTGCCCGCATACTGCGGCGTTCAGCCTCGCCGTTAGCCTGGCCAGCCGGTCACACGTGTGGACACCCCCCTTAGAGCCTGCCAACTGTCTAGTGGAGACTAGCACCATTCAAAAAAAAAAAAAAAAAAGACAACTCTCCAGGTTTTCCTGAGGATTACAGATGCTATCGGATCATTGGCTAATACTGGGTTTTGCTGAGCTGTTTGAAATGTATTTACTCCTCTGCACCCCTCACGACTGTTAAGCCCATGCTCAGGAACTGAAATACAAGCTGCTTCACAGGGAACAATATTACAGCCTGCCTCTTGCATTCTGGTAGATTAATCCAAGAGTTTGATTTTTAATGAGGAAACATCTAAGTTTGTCTGTCAAACAGCGGGATATTTTGGGAGAGCTTCCAGTTGTAGATACTACTATCTAGCAGAGCAAGAAGTGTTGTAGTAGTATATGAATAAGACCCATCGGAGAGGAGTAGCGAGGCACAAAGCTGCACTTATACCCAGCAGAGAAGACGAAGGAGGGGGTTCAAGTTTTGGATAGATGCCTGGCTTTAGCCACACTCTGTAGAGAGGTCTGCTCCCCACACACTGAGAGTGCCTACAAGGGGCAGTGACATGGAAAAATACAAGAGCTGGCATGTTGTGGGCCCTGTAGCTCCCAACAATTACTCTGCTTAGCATTAAATGTGATGGTAGAATTATTGCACCTGCACGCGATTAAACTGACATCCTGATGTGGAGATAACAATGACAGACATTTTTTTTTTATTCTGCTTCCCTTTCAGCAGCAACAAAACATCAATTTCTTGTCATGCCTACAAAGTCTGACAGCCTGTATGTTTAGGTAAGACGGTGCAACTCAATTGCATCACATCGCGGGTCTATCCAAGTAAAAAACATGCCGATATATGATCGAATGCTTGCAGCAGCGGCAGTGGCAGCCTTCATCAACTAATAGCGCCAGACCACAGCATGCTTGGCAGCCAGCGGGAGCAGTCAGATGGAGGTTTAGAACGACCAGACAAACAGTTGGCACGAATAAACAGACCACAACTTGAGATTCGGCTCTCTGCAAATTTGACAAACGAATGACAGTAATCTCCAAATGGAATAAGCCCACATGCGCCCCCCTCTCCATCCCGCTCAATCCCCTCCAGCCCCAACACTAACAAATACAGGGAGGAGCATGTGATATACGACACATGGCTGGAGGATAACAATAATGTGAAACACTGATCAAATAATAAATCTTTTGAAACCAGAGGGACGAGCACGTCGTGGTTGCAAGAATTTGCTCTCCTGCTGAAGGCGAAAACGCAGGGAAAAGTCCTTGTGACTTTGCCAAATACATTTTGAGCGCGAGTCATTCTTCTTCAGTAATCTCTTACTCACTTGGGTGCGCGCGTTTGCATGCGCATACACCCCCAAGGCAAAAGATTTCAAGCAGGTCTGGACGGCCCTTTTTTTTCCTCCTACAGAGCAGAGTCAAGTGTTTGTAGTGTTTAACAAATGCAGCTCTAGGTGGAGGCAAACATTTGCTCCTACTTTAGACCCCAAAAAAGCCATACAGCAGGTATTTATCAACCTGTAGAGACACAGACGGAAAGAGATTGCAATAAACATATTAAAACTGGATTTGTTTTTTGGTTTTTTTTTTGAGAAACAACACTACTTTCAAAAAAAAAGAAAAAGAAAAACTCATGCAGGGGAATCATGTTCTATAAACAGCATTTATGTCTGATTTTGCCTTGCTCATATACAGGGAATTTAACTGAAACTCAATCTCAATAATTATAATCCTAAGTAATAAATGTGTAAAAGTTCTCAAAGTTCATAATTCATCTATAAGATTATTCAGCAGCACAGAGTTGGTGGGTACGCTGTAATCGACATGTTATTCCAGGAGTAATCGGATAGTTTGTTCATTCTTTTACTAATAGAAATTAGAGATACACCAATCAGTCTGCTTTTTCTTTTAGATTTTTAGTGTATGTATTTATAACTAATGTCTGTGTACTGTGAGCACATGAAATTGAAATCAGAAATTCCTTGTGTTTCCCCCCCCCACACAATCATGGCCAATAAATCAGGTTCTGAAAAATCTGATATTTGGCTTCCTATTTATTAAATGCATCAAAACTAACAACTGGAGGCATTTTTGGTTAATGAATACATTAATCAACCCCGTGTGGCCTGATGCAGCCGAGACCAGATAAAGATTAGAGACACATGCTCTCATGCTTGTAATTCCTTCCTTTTCTGTGGGATCGGAAACTTTCTCAATCAAAAAATCTGCAGCACATTCTTCTCCCATTTATTTGTCACAGTTTAAAAAAAAAATCTATATATGGTATCGACCGGGAAACTCGAATCAACGCATCTCCACAAAAAAGAAAAAAAAAACTAATTTGATATGTGAGCACATTTTAGCTCTAATCATGTTTCTTTTTCACTTTCATTAAATCCATTAAAAACTTTATTGACTAAACTATTTTTAGTCAATAAACACATCCACCACCAACAATACCTCAATGTCTGTCTATTTATTTATTTTTTGTGTGTGATAAAAACAAGAAAGATTGATACTCTAATGGTGCCAATATTATAATTCAACAATTGGTGGTTGGATCCAAAACTACCATCTCATATGTCACATAATCTACGGGATATTTTTTTCTCCTTGTAGAAGTAGAAAAAAAACAATTGATTTATAAACGGTGCTGTTCTACAACTCAAAACAAGCAAACACTGATTTGAAAGGCAATACTAGAAATGAATGATTATCTTGAAGTGTTGGATTGCATGATCTTGGTATTATTTGGGAGTTATGATAATCCTTTGAATTAAATATTGTGCTCTGACATAAGACCCTGTTAAAAATGCAGCCAACATCCCTTCTGTTATCACAGTTGATAAGTGAGCCTAATGGAAAGTTACAGCACTCATTGCATTCCTTTTCTAATCTTTTGTCCACCTCTTTCATTTGCAGGCTAACTGGGTGTTAATATGAACACAAAGCAGTTTCTCCACCTATATGGTTACACTATGTCTCGGATTCCTAGCCCTAACTTGAGTCGAGCAGATAACGCTGTACACGTCCAGGCTGCAACAAAGTTACAAAAACAAGTTGCTCGGGTGTCGCTTTGCTTTGCCCGGGCTGCACTACGGGGACTCGACTCCATAAAGGAATTCCGACGATAAATCACAGAGCACAGCAGCCGGACGCGCAGCTCTATCCCGGGGCACAGACACTTCGACCCGACGAAAGCGTCAACAATAACGCTAGCTTCCACCGGATCACGCTGCCCGACGAGGCAAACGGAAAGCCGCGCCGAGCCTCCACCGTGCCGCCGGGGCTTTGTGTTTGCAGCCGGGAGAGTCGGGCCGAAAAAAGCTGGCCTCATCTCCGTCTGCGCCAGACACGAGCCCCGGCCTCTGAGACGGAGCGACGGAGCTTCTCCGTGCTGTAGCAGCCAAACAGGAGCAACCCCGATCGGGCTCGCCTTGTGCGTCGATGTACTCACCTTGTTTAAGTAGATTTTACTCCGGGCGGGAGCTGGCTTGGTTGAATACGGCTTTAGAGCACGCTGGGAGCAGGTCGTCGCTTCGGCTCGCTGTCGGCTGTGTTGTGGAAGCGGCACAGTGGCGGTCTCGGCCGGGAGAGATCGAGAAATGTGAGAAAGCCCCTCTCTTTCTGCAGCTCTGAGCACCGGCAGTAGCCCATAACTGTCTTCAGGAGGCGCCAGCGCGGCACATATTTCCTTTCATACGCGCATGCAAGCACACTGAAGTCCTCAGGAGCACTGGGCTTATCTGCATCCGCTCCTCGTCACTGCTCAGATTATTGGGGCCTGGACGTGCTGTGTGTCCTACTATTGTGGGAAAGCATTCGTCGCAAATGAATGCTGGAATTACCCCCAACGTTTTGTTTTTTGTTTACATTTGTGTTTCTCTTGAAAGTGCGTTAATATACAGACTAAGTCAGGGGCGCCACCAGAAAGTTTCAAAGGGGGCTACCAATACTTTGTATGTCAGTAAAATTTTCATAAATCTAGTTTATCGATGTAACTTTATATCTGTTTTTTTTTGTTGTTGTTGTTGTTGTTTTTGTTTGTTTTGTTTTCACAATGTACTTTTTTGCAAGCAGACTATAATTCGTAAACAAAGCCATGCGGGGTGACGACCATTGCTTCTTCGGGACAGAAATGACGGGTGCGGGAGAGAGCACATTCCTGGAAAAAACAAACTCTGAAAGTCCTATTGTCTGAATTTCTGTTGTCCACATTTGTGCCGTAATTACAACTGCAATGGCATTTTGAATGTCAAGAGCAGCTCGTTGAGTGCAGGATTTGCAATGTGATATATCTAATGTTGGAACAGTGCCAGCAAATGTGTTCTGCTAGCTGAATGAGACGAGATGCTCTGCGTGTCCTGACCCACAACACGCTGGCAGCAGCATCGCTAAGCAGAAAACCAAGGATGAGGTACGATTTCAGCACAACCAGGTCATGCAGTGGTAGTGCTAGCAACACTGAAGGGCTCCTTTTTACCATAGTTTTATTTTTCCTGTAGATGGTTCAGTGTGTATTTGGAAGCGGACCGAGACCACTTCAAAAAGTGGGTTTTGGTCCATTTTCATAGAGTTAGAATGTCATTTAATTACAATGAACAGTGCTTTTATTCAGCTGAAAGTTCATGTTCATGACTGCAGAATATGAATTCATCATTAGAAACAATGACGGAAAATATTATATGATTCGAAAAAGGAAAAAGATATATATATTTTTTTTCTTCAAGTCATAGCAACTTTCAGCTGGGCAGAAACAAAACTGTCATGATTATTTTGGGACATAAAGAGGAACAAGCAAGAGTCAGTGCATAGTTGCAGTTATTGCAGCTACTACTGAACAGGCCCAAACTCTGTGTCTTCATAAGTCTGCCTGAGAAGTCGATGGGACAGCTGCAGCTGATCCAGAACACTGCCCCGGTTCTAAGGTCCTTACACTGGCTCCCTGTAGCTCAGAAAATATACTTTAAATTCACTGAATGGCTTATGACCAAAATACATTAAAGACCTGTTGTCATTATATCGACATTCCAGATCACTCAGGCCTTCTGAGTCAAGTCTACTTTGCATCCCCAGAATCAGATCTATAGACAAAGAAGCAGCATTTAGGCTTTATGCTATAATATTCTGGAACAAACTTAAAGAAAACTGCAAAATTGCTGAACTCTGAGTTCCTTTAAATAGCATCTACTTATTTATTGCTCTTCCTTATTTTGCTACTGTAATGTAATGTTTTTTTTTTGTTGTTTGTACATGGTCTAATGTTTTTATAGATAAAGGCCTATTGCTGAAATGTGTTATACAAATAAACCTCACTTAAAAAAAAAAATGAACACAAGGTTCTAACATACCTAAACAACAAACCTTGTGACTAAAGAGGTGTGTGTTTTTCATTATTAAGAGATTAAGTCCCAGACAAAGTCTTCCTTGAAAACAGCTCTGGCTGTCTCATCCATGTCACATGACACTTTGGAGAGCATCACATGGCTTTTGGAGAAGGCGATTCCCAGGACTTTTATTTTGGTGCCATGATAAAATGAGACCGAAATTGTTTTTCTATTTATTCTGTGTCATTATAGTGTTCTTACAGTAAAACCGACAGTTGTCAAGTCTCTTTTGCAGACTATTTTGACAGAGAGAAGACTTTGACAGCTCCCTGGGTTTGTATCTAATAATTGCTGCCCTTTGACTCAACAACCTTCCTCTAAACTTAAGTAAACTTCCAGGATTTAATGCCCTGCGGCTGTAATCTTTGACATCATTTGCCCCTCTAATCTGAGGTTTACACAATAAAGACACTCTGACCTGAATTAAACCAGGTGGATGGATCAATGGCAAGTGGATGGATAAATTAAAAATAGATGACATTACCTCTGAGGGATCTGTGAATCCATCTCTTCCTCTTGTCTATCACTTGCATGAAAGTTGAATCAGTAGTTGCATGCTGAATGAAAGGAAAAAGAAGCCTCAAATTATATGTAAAATTGTACAATAGGATGTTAGTTTTGACTTTGCTAAATGTGTTTCTCCTGTATTTACCTAACAGTAACCCAATAAATTACATAAAATATATACCTGTGATATTGCAACTGAAAAATAATGTAATCACAATCTTTCACATTCTTGGTCTAAGTAAACTGTTGTGTCAACGTGAATTACTTCTGTCATGTTATATTTTAGTTATTTGTGTTTGTCTTGAAATGTTTATTTGACTAATACAACAAAGTATACCAATAAATTGTTTATTAAGACCTTAATATGTGAGTGCTAAACCATAAGTTGAGAAAATCATTTAAAACTAGCCCGATTTCTCTTTAATATCTAAACTTAGCTTATATAACTTGCCACCAATGGACAGCTTGTCATTTGTCTCTGTTAGTTCTGCTGCATTGTTGTACACTATCAGAAAAAAGAGAAATCTAATTAAAAAAAGAAGCTCCTATGAACACACTGCTCTGACAATGTCCCATGAGGTTTTTCTCTCACTCATTCATTCTCTCTCTTTCAAGATACAAATATGTAGACAGACAGATTGGAAAAATTATTAGAATTAGTAATTTTTCCTATTTGTATTACATTTTTATAACAATGGATAATGTTCATAAATTCGTGCTTATAAAAACTGACATGTAATGTGATTTTAATTCAACGTTTCAAATAGCCATATTTGTACAGTTATTTTGGAACCAGAGCGACACCTGAAGGCAATGTCAGGTACTGCGGCTGTGATTTCTTTAGCTTTGAGCTGGTTAGCTGTGACGTTTGGCTTACACTTTCCAAAATGGCGACCTCCCTAGGCTCTAACACCTACAACAGACAGAACTGGGAAGACGCGGTATGTCCAATCAGTGTCATGTTTTTCTACAACAGTGAATATGAATGAATGAAATATGTAGCAGCCAAAACTCAACACTTAGTAGATCTTAAAACCACCTCGGTTTGAGTAGTAGTTTCCGCTAGCCATTGTCGGCTAGCTATTGTAGCGTGGCTGCTATCGTGTTTAGCATCTATCTGTATGTCGCCGTTGGCTGCTATGTGAATGTTAACTGAATAGAGATGAAAACGAGTCCATTATCTCAGTGATAAACAAGCAAAGCAATAACTTCCCAGATCGATCTCTAAAGAAATATCTCGGGATTTCATATGAACACGGGCTGTATTGTAGCTAGCTACTTAAGCTAAAAAGGTTAGCGCTAGGAGGCTGACAGGTCTAAAATAGTCGCAATCCGGTAAAATCTTACATTCAGAATTTGTATTTAAAATACTGACCTCACAACTTTGCAGTGGTATTACAATTTAGTCAGATGAATTCATAATTTTAACTTAGAAATGTAAATATAATATCCGCGTGGCCCTCAGAGGGAAATACCTATGCTAACAGTTTGGTATTAGCACCAACTTTTCAGATAAAGCAGCTAAGCAAGATCTCGAGTTTAAGTTTGTTAAAGCTAGTTTATGGCATAAAACACAACAATACCCTGCTCCCCGCTTGTTGCAGTACTTGATACAGCAGTAAATACGTTGTTTTTAGCGACCAGGTGTTTGACATCTTAGTTTTTTAAAACACCAGACTATTGAGGGTGTAACCTTAGAATATGTAGTCGACGTTTTATATCACTAGAGCCGCTTATATTTAGATGTTTGACTGATGGTGTGAAATGGATGGATTAAATCCTAGTCATGTTCAGCTGCAAGCACTTTGACTGAAACTGCATCCTTCAACAGATGGCAAAGTGGGAGAGAGCTTGAATCAGGACTCGTTCTGTTCATACATTTGAATATGCCTCAATACTGAAGCAAAAAGTGAGCTCAAGAGTATTTACAAAATATGAATAAATCAACTGGTGAAACGTACACATTAATTCTAGCTTTGCTAAAGACAGAATCCTGGTCCATAGTAGAGATAAAGATACAAAATGTGGTTGTTTTCTTGCACAAAGAAGATCCATTGTGATTTTTCTGTTACAGGATTTCCCAATTCTGTGCCAGACATGTTTAGGGGAAAATCCTTACATCCGTATGGTAAGATTTTATGTTCTGGATGTTGTGCTAATTTAACTCATGCTTATAGCTCTAGAGGTGTAAACATGTTCGTGCTTCATTTTTACAGACCAAGGAGAAATATGGAAAAGAATGCAAGGTATGTTTTGCAACTCTGACCTTGTGTTACACTATGTAATGAGACATTTTCATAAACCAACATTTGGATTGTAAGAACATGCCTGAGGTTTTCATCTTCGACCGTCAGATCTGTGCTCGGCCCTTCACCGTGTTCAGATGGTGCCCAGGCTCACGGATGCGTTTTAAGAAGACGGAGGTCTGTCAGACCTGCAGTAAAATGAAGAACGTTTGTCAGACATGCCTTCTTGACCTGGAGTATGGTGAGTCTTTGATTATCTGCTCTAAGTTTGACCAGTGTGACATGTTTTACGCAACATAAGTTGGTTGTAACCCTTCTGTTTTATCTTGTGGCTGGCAGGTTTGCCTATCCAGGTCAGAGACACTGGCCTCACTGTTAAAGATGAGATTCCCAGGTCTGATGTGAACAAAGAGTACTACACACAGAACATGGAGAGAGAGGTAGCCTTGCAAAATAACTGCTCTTTAAAACAAGTTTTTATAAATGCAGTAACTATAATTAAGCAAAATAGTTATTTTCTCCTAATTTTTGTATATACACTGCTCAAAAAAATAAAGGGAACACTCAAATAACACATCCTAGATCTGAATGAAAGAAATATTCTCATTGAATACTTTGTTCTGTACAAAGTTGAATGTGCTGACAACAAAATCACACAAAAATCATCAATGGAAATCAAATTTATTAACCAATGGAGGCTTGGATTTGGAGCCACACACAAAATTAAAGTGAAATAACACTACACGCTGATCCAACTTTAATGTAATGTCCTTAAAACAAGTCAAAATGAGGCTCAGTATTGTGTGTGGCCTCCACGTGCCTGTATGACCTCCCTACAACGCCTGGGCATGCTCCTGATGAGGTGGCGGATGGTCTCCTGAGGGATCTCCTCCCAGACCTGGACTAAAGCATCCGCCAACTCCTGGACAGTCTGTGGTGCAACGTGACGTTGGTGGATGGAGCGAGACATGATGTCCCAGATGTGCTCAATCGGATTCAGGTCTGGGGAACGGGCTGGCCAGTCCATAGCTTCAATGCCTTCATCTTGCAGGAACTGCTGACACACTCCAGCCACATGAGGTCTAGCATTGTCCTGCATTAGGAGGAACCCAGGGCCAACCGCACCAGCATATGGTCTCACAAGGGGTCTGAGGATCTCATCTCGGTACCTAATGGCGGTCAGGCTACCTCTGGTGAGCACATGGAGGGCTGTGCGGCCCTTCAAAGAAATGCCACCCCACACCATTACTGACCCACTGCCAAACTGGTCATGCTGAAGGATGTTGCAGGCAGCAGACCGCTCTCCACCGCGTCTCCAGACTCTGTCACGTCTGTCACATGTGCTCAGTGTGAACCTGCTTTCATCTGTGAAGAGCACAAGGCGCCAGTGGCGAATTTGCCAATCCTGGTGTTCTCTGGCAAATGCCAAGCGTCCTGCACGGTGTTGGGCTGTGAGCACAACCCCCATCTGTGGACGTCGGGCCCTCATACCATCCTCATGGAGTCGGTCTCTAACCGTTTGTGCAGACACATGCACATTTGTGGCCTGCTGGAGGTCATTTTGCAGGGCTCTGGCAGTGCTCCTCCTGTTCCTTCTTGCACAAAGGCGGAGGTAGCGGTCCTGCTGCTGGGTTGTTGCCCTCCTACGGCCTCCTCCACGTCTCCTGGTGTACTGGCCTGTCTCCTGGTAGCGCCTCCAGCCTCTGGACACTACACTGACAGACACAGCAAACCTTCTTGCCACAGCTCGCATTGATGTGCCATCCTGGATGAGCTGCACTACCTGAGCCACTTGTGTGGGTTGTGGAGTCCGTCTCATGCTACCACGAGTGTGAAAGCACCACCAACATTCAAAACTGACCAAAACATCAGCCAGACAGCATAGGTACTGAGAAGTGGTCTTTGGTCCCAACTGCAGAACCACTCCTTCATTGAGTGTGTCTTGCTAATTGTCAATAATTTCCACCTGTTGTCTATTCCATTTGCACAACAGCAGGTGAATTTGATTGTCAATCAGTGTTGCTTCCTAAGTGGACAGTTTGATTTCACAGAAGTTTGATTTACTTGGAGTTATATTGTGTTGTTTAAGTGTTCCCTTTATTTTTTTGAGCAGTGTAGTTTACCATGTAGTATCAGTGTCAGAATTTTTCATAATTTCCTTCCAAGCTATCAGAAACACTTTGGAGTCTGTTCCATAATGATTTTTCTGTTAATATAATTTGTCAAAATTGCTTTATTTTACAATTTGTCATTTGTTTTGCTGACTTTTCAGTTTTCAGTGATTGATTCTGTTTAAATATGTGTTTACAGATAGCCAGTTCTGATGGCACTCGACCAGTAGGCCAGCTTGGTAAGGCTCCAAGCTCCAGTGATATGTTGCTCAAATTGGCCCGAACTACGCCGTATTACAAGAGGAACCGGCCTCACATTTGCTCCTTCTGGGTGAAGGGGGAGTGTAAGAGAGGAGAAGAGTGTCCCTACAGGTGGGCTTTATGGCTAAATCTTATGTTTTTTGGGGGTTTTTTTTGACTATTTTGAGTAGTCAATTAGGCTTTCTTTGTGATTAACTACAATCACAAAGAATGGTAGAATTGTCATAAATGAAACCTATTTTAAAGTCTCTACTCTTGCTACTTGGTAAGTTGAAGGTTTTAAAGTCTGTTTGCTTGTTTACAAAGCTCTCAGTAGTCCTAGCTAGTTTATCTTGTTTTTCAGATTTTTTTTTACTGCATGAGCCCTTCAGAACAATCTTTTCTTCAGGTAGCATGTTTTTAAATATTTCAAAAGTCCAAACTAAAACAGACAGAGAGACATCTGTTTACCATTTGTTGAATGTCCTTCCTGAAGACAAAAGAATGGATTGAAGCATTGTAGTTTTTCTGAATAAAATAACATGCATTTATTTTTTTAACTTTTTTTCTTTAGATCTGTAATTCTTAGTCAATTTGAAACTAGTTTTTTTTATTTATTTTGTTATACAAATAACTTATTTCTATATTTTCACTTTATAATATTGCTACGCACATTTTTTGTTGGTCTTTTTATAGTTGATTATGTTCAACCATGTTCACTTATAAAATTATCAGCATACATAAGTACACTACTTCTATCATCTACATTATCATTTTTAAGTAATTTTTGTCAATTTTATTTTTTCGTTTTATTTTTAACTTGATCACTCATTTGAGCAGTGTGTGTCCTGTTTTGTTTCCAATCTTTTTTGTTGTGTTAGCATTGTAGAAAAGGTTCAATAGAAATGTTTTTTTGTTGTGTGTAGTGTTCAGTCTGACATTTATTTTCTATCTTTGTGGTACATTCTTTTTTCTTTTTCATTTTTTTACCTGCAGGCACGAGAAGCCTACAGATCCTGATGACCCTCTGGCTGACCAGAACATTAAAGATCGTTACTACGGCATCAATGACCCAGTTGCTGACAAGTTGTTGAAGCGGGCTTCAACTATGCCCCGACTGGACCCACCAGAGGACAAGTCCATTAGCACTCTTTACATAGGCGGCCTGGGAGATACAGTAACAGACGGAGATCTCAAGTGAGTATTTTATTGCAAGCGCTGTTGCAACTTCAAATAGTGAATTTTATATTCATAGTCTTTAGGTTACATTGTCTTTTGTTAAGCAAACTGTTTCTTTATCACTACAGGGGTCACTTCTACCAATTTGGAGAAATTCGCACCATTACTATAGTCCAAAGGCAGCAGTGCGCCTTTATCCAATTCGCCACTCGGCAGGCAGCAGAGATGGCTGCAGAAAAGTCCTTTAACAAACTAATCATTAATGGACGGAGACTCACTGTCAAGTGGGGAAGGTAAGTCGCTTCTGAACTCCCGTGCAGCTGCACCAAGCAGAGCCACTTTGAGGGATGTGCTATAATGTGCTTGTTAAATGCCAGGTGCTTTTCAAGGAGAATGAGTGTAGCAGCCTGAGCTAATCCCAGCATTGCTGTTACAAGTGTCAGTAAATTGGTAACTACAGGGCTGTTAAAAGGTGACTATTACTGATGCAGTGAGAGTTGGCTGGAGACAAAGATTGTCTATGGCGAATGCTGCTTTCAGCTGGTACACTGTATTTAATAAAAGGGCATCTAATGCAGATGGTGTGACCCTTTAGGTCTCAGGCAGCCAGAGGAAAAGATGGCGTGAAGGAGGGAGTGAGTGAAATGGGAACCAGACTGGATCCTGTACCTGGCCTGCCTGGAGGTGAGTGCAGCCACCGGAAGAATTTGAATACATATATATAAGATTTAAATGATTAATTGTGATGAGTCGATTATTTAAGTAATCTTCCACTAATTTAGTAATAAATGAATCATTAAAGTATACAAACTCTAAAAAGGCCATTTGCTGAAAAAGCAACATACTCAGAGCAGTAATTAAGTCAAAACTACAAAAATATGCACATTTTGTAATTAAGATTAAAAAAAATAAAAAAAAACTTTGTCTGTAAATATGTTCTACCCAGAACTCAAGTGGCACAAGTTTTGCTTTATCTGGTTCAAATTCTGCAAAAAAAAAAAAAATAAAAAAAATAATCTTAATCATTTTTTCCATTGAGATTAACTTAATCCAAAAATAATCATTAGATTTGCCTTTCACTGTATTAATAAATCAAGCAGAAAGGGCTGGAATTTTCACAGGTTAATGGTTTAATAGTATTTATTTAGCTTCAGATGCATCCTTTGCTACAAATGATCTAGCATACACTTGTGGAAGGCTGTATTACGGCATTCTGGGCATCTTGTTTAAATAAAGAGTTTGTTTATTTGGATCTCTTAATACATTTCTAATATTGTACAAAATGTGGCAATTTTCTTTCCAGATTAATCATTAATACTCAATTACTGAAGTAATCGTTAGTTACAGTCCTAATACAAAGAGGCTTTGTTTCCCCTCTTTCTATCAGCACTTCCTCCACCACCAGCTCTCGATGAAGAGGCTCCAGCAAACTACTTCAACCTAGATCCAAGCTCCTCACCTGCCATCATGAACATTGCTTTACCGCCACCTCCAGGCATAAACCCCCCTCCACCAGGTAGAAAGAGTCCATGAATTGTGTTACTGATGCAGAGTGAATGCAGATGCCTAAGATGGTAAATTGTTTATTCTTCTTCAGGTTATGGCCCTCCGATGTTTCACCCCATGGGTCCCATGGCCCCACCTGTCCCCCCTCCTATGACAATGAGACCCCCTGGTACAATCCATTACCCGTCCCAGGATCCCCAGCGCATGGGTGCCCACTCGGCACACGGCGCACGCCACACCGAATAGCTGCGAGAGTAGAGTGACGTTAGGCTGTGATTAGATTTCTCTGGCTTTCTCATGTCAAACCTGGTTGGTTGCGTGCATGTTCAAGGCTTCTATGGGCCAGAGGACTGCTTCCAGAAAAAACACGCTGCCCAGGAATTAGTAATCTCCAGTTAATACAACCTACAGAGTTGCAAATGAATTCTGTGCCATCAGAAGTGACAGTCAGAGTTTAACTCGATGACTTTGGTCGTACTAGGGAATAATAACTAATAGCAAACTGTTAAAACAGCCTCTGGGCATGAGGCCGATATGACCAGGACCACATGGAACCATTGTACATATAAGAACTTAGTCTTTGGAGTAAATTTGTTTCTGTCTCATTTTGCTTCTTTTCACCTGGAGTTGAATACTGAGAAGCATTGTTAAACCTGTTCATTTTCATTTAGTTTGAGTTATTTTTTTTATTGGACACCATCTCAATTTTGAACATCATATTGATTTTATTGTAAAATTTTCTTTATATATTTTCACTTCTCATTAAAATGACACCCTTGTCAATAATTATCTTCTCGTACATTTATTACTACATGTTGTTTATGACTGTATTCACAGAATTAAATTCACAAAGTAAAAACGAGAGGACAGATGGGTTTTGATGAGTTAAAATATGTTGGGATCACTTCTTACAGTACCTTGCAAAAGTATTCATTTCTGTTGAACATGTTTACATTTTGTTACAACCATGAACTTTATTGTAATGCAATTTTTATACACCGTCACAACACTTCATATGTGTGAGATGGAAGGAAGTTGATAAATGGTTTTAAACTCTTTTTACAAATAAAATCTAAAAAATGGAGCATGTGTTTCTGATCGACCACCTTGTACTGCAATGACAGAAACTAGCTTTGCACATCTTGATATTGATACTTTGCCTACTCCTTGTAGCACAGTCACAGTAGCTGGAAACTATCTGCAGATGGCAATATTCAAATTTTACCACAGAGTGTCAACTAGATTCAGGCCCGAGCGTTGACTGGACTGTTATAAACACATGAATACGCATTAATCTAAACCATTAAAGCTAAATATTTAGGATCTATCCGGTTTCTATATCCCAGATAAAAATAGCTTTGTCTCAGCATGGGATTGGTGGTTAGGTTTCCACCAAAAATAGCTTTTTGACTGTAGGTGAAAAAATATCCCATGCCTGATCTGACCAGAGCATGGTCTTCCACAAGTTTCTTATTTATTCTTACTTGGCTACTTTAGCTCCCCTTCCTGCTGGTCTTCCTTAAAGGCCAGATGTGCAGCTCATGACCTAAACTGTGGATAGTTTCTTTCACCTGACCCATCACCTCTGCAGCACTTCCAGAGTTACTATGAGACTCCTTGCTGCTTCCCTGAATCGTACTTCTCTCTTATAGCCTGTTGGGTTAGGCAGACGGCCGTGTCTTGATAGATCACCTCTTACATTTTCAGAAGGTGGGTTGATCAGAGTTTGTTGGACGTACAAAAACTTGGGATTTAGTTTTCAACCTATCGCTAATGGAGGTGAATACTTCTGCAAGGCATTGTGAGCCTGTGACTCAGCCCATAATCGCCTGCCTCTGTATGCTCACAACACTCATTAGTAGCAAACCACTATTATGCTGGAGTCTTATTTTTTTTTTCCAACTTCTCCTTTCGATTGTTGCAATCAACAGAGGGACCGTTTCAAAGAGAGAGGGTTTGTGCTTCAGGTTTTATCTCATAAAGTCTCTCTCATAGCTCATTAGATTCAGGGCTGTAGTCTATTCCCCATCCTCTTGGCGCTCTGTTGAAGTTTGGCCGTCTACACATACGGTCTAGGGCGACGCCGGGAAGCTTCTGGGGCTCCACGGCCTCAAAGCCAATAACTGGGATGACTCTCTTGCTGGCCATTGTGCCGCCAAATGGCATCGGAGTTCTGTAATATGAGTGGGGGAAAGAAAGAGGGTTATATCAAGTAACTCTCCTTGATGTAACAGGGAAAATCTTTTGCATGACACATGATATGCACTGCTTCAAACAAGGTTTTTATTTTTTTTTAAACCCACCAGGGTTTAACACCATTAAAATTGGGTGCGCCTTGAACTCAACCTCTCTTCCCGACGATTAGAGTTCAGCTTTAAGATGCTGTAATTTCATAATAATCTTAAGGATGTAAGAGGATCTCTCCACAGGGGGTGCAGTTCCTTACAGGCGGACTGAATCAGTTTGACTGACAGCGTTTCTTTCAGTTTGTCTCGCCTGCCGGCCTCATCTCCCCATCTGCCTTGGCTTCACATTTGCTCTGTCTTGCTCTGTCATGTGAAAGATGACTCCCTTTTCGTGTGCTATATGTCTTATTGGGTCATGAAAGCTTGCAGACCCCTCTCCCCTCCTTCCTGTGGATCATCTGTCAAGGCCCAGAGATGAAAATAACCATCATGCTGCCACAGTCCAAGGAGCTGAAAGCCAGACACTGGATTCATTTTCAACTTGTGGAAACATGGACCGGAGCCGGGGGAACAAATGATAATGGATCTCTTTGGTTAGGTCATCTGTGGGTCTATTTGGAGATAGACGGGCCTCAGCGTCCATGCTTAAAAACTTATGTGTTTGATTCACTTGCAGAGACCTATCAGGTGATGGAGGAAAGGATTTACCTGTTGAAGCACCTGTAGTTAGCAGGCTGTAGTCTTTGTGGGGGTTGTGGCAGCTGGGTGTTGAGCGTATTCAGAAGCTCTTCGCTGCCTCCCAAAGCTTCCCTCCATGGGGAGCAGTAGGATTTGGGGATTACCGTCGTGTTGAACTTCTCATGTGGAATTTCCTTTAGGGGCCCAGAGTAGCCTGGCCAAGAAAAAAACATGATAGCAATAAACAGGATCCAACCCAAAGTAAAGTTAAGGACGTGTTTGAGTAATTTTCAATACTTTCCAGTTGAGAAACTGTTAAATTAAATTCAACCCCCACCCTCTGAATAAAAATAACATGCTGTTTCGAAGCGCATAGGGATAAAAATTTACATACAAATCTCTCTGATGTCACTCCTGTCAGCAATAGGAGTGACAGTAATGAGATCTCAGTGTGAATCCCTGATAATAAACAGAGCTTAGTTGCTCATCAGTCAGACTGGAAGCAGTGCTTTCTGCCAGGCCAAATATACAACAGCCCTCAGCAAAGATGCTCACAAGATAATTGCTTTCCACAAACTGCCAGCTCCCCTGGCTCTGATTAGAATAAAACAAATTAATGTGCTGGGAGTGCGATTGGAAAGGTGAGTTCTGGCATATCATGGTGCAACTGTGTCCATGCATTCCTCAAGCGCTGGCAATGCTGAAAGCCAGTCTGAGCTTGTGGTAGCCCTTTCTTTGCAGTGTATTACCATTTACCTGGAGCCAGGACATTGGGATTGCCCTTCTTTGCTACAGTCTTCTGAAGGTTCATGACCAGGCTGTGCTTACCGGGGATGGAGAAAGCCTGGTTCTCTTTTCCTCCCTGCGGCACGGAGACTGACTGCAGGGGGGGACTGAGTTCAAGATGAGCCTACAGGATACACACTTATTAAGGTTCCTGTAAATGTATCTAATCCTCAAATGGCAATACAAGACCGGCTTTATACTTTGGCTGTAACAGTGATGCTACTCTGGTTGAGACAACAATGTGGGAAAACTTATCAAATGTTTCATCTCAGGAACACAGTATGTCTACTGAGTGTAATGTATATTTGTATGTTTTTCATTATTTGAATATTTGATTGGAACATAGCTAAAAAAAATCTGCTTTAATAATAAGCTACCAAACAACATTTAGAGCCTCGTGGGATAAAGCAATACAAAGTAGTTTGCAATTGTGAAGTAAAAGGAAAATGACACATGGTTTTCACTCCAATGCATGCCACACTTCTAAAGATCAGCTTGAAATTCATTTGTGCAGTCTCATTACAGATTCTCTATTGGATTTATGTCCGGACTTGACTGGACTAAACTAACACATGACTAAGCTTTGATCTAATCATTTTCAGGCGAACCTCTACCTTAAATCATTTGCAGCCTCTTGCTTCCACCCATTTCCCATCAACTCTGATCAGCTTCACTGTCCCTGCTGTGACAGAAAATACCCACAGTATGACGTAGCCATCACCATGGTGGGGGTGATGGACAGACTTAGTTTTCTACCATAAATAGCATTTTGACCACAATGTTTAATTTTGGGCTAATTTGACCAGAGTACTGGAGCTTGCTGTGTCCTGACATAGCGTGCTACAAGCTGAGAAAGGAATAATGGTTTTTTTCTGAGCCACGCATCAGCTCTATTCTATTGTTCATTGGTTTCATCATACTTAACTTTAAATGTGTGGAGATTTGGAGAAACACATCATCCACTTTGAACAAAAAAGCCAAACAGATAGTTTATGAGGTGGGATACAGGTGAATTTCGAAATTCATGTCAAATTCAGAACCTGTCACATAGCGTATAGAACAAGAAATCTACCAAAAAATATAAAAACGATTTTTGAAATAATGGCAAGGCAATTATTTATACCTTACACTGAGGCAGGTTACTAGTCAAGGGCAGAGCTAGATTTTAGATGGCAATCTGTCAGTGTGCAGAAGATGTAGTTTATATAAAAAGGAATTAATAGTATAGGTTCATTTGTGGATAGTGTAGACTGGATAATGGTGAAATGAAGGACAAATGTAAGTGTAAATAATGTGGAAAATACTGAGATATTCTTGCCGTAAATACATCATTTATACTGGATGACTCAGATAAGGATAGGATTTAGCAAGCATTGGCTTCTCCCTGCTCCTTTTCAAACTGAATAAGAAAGTTTTATTTTATGTTTGACTATTATTCCTATTTTATATATTTAGTAGATTTTTTTCTGTGTAAATAAAATAAATATTTTATCCATTATTTTAGTCTTCTTTAGTCTTCTCTCGCATAAAGACCAGTTTTATGGAGTGAACAACAAACTCTTAAAATTGTTTATTTTGAGCAAAAAGAATGAAAACTATGTGTTATTTTTCTCTCAAATCACAATACTAATGCTCTTTGTGTAGTTTATCACATAAACTCTCAGGGAAGAAAGAATACTTTAGCATTTTACAATGTGTCTGTTCTTTTCTATTTCTTACATTGGGATTATAAGGTCCATTGGCAACGTTCTCTAATGTAAACTTCTCGGCTCTCCTCTGTCTCTCCTGAAACATGCGAGAGCCTCGATTGGAGGAAAGGTTCAGCTCTTCCATCATCACGTCTTTTGGTACACTGATCTTCTTCCCCAGGTTCAGACCTGTCAGAAGGGAACACAGTAGCAAGTGATTCACTGACTCATTCTGTGAGTGAAATGCATACATTCATTTATTTGTAGCTTTTAGGTTACCACAAATAAATAGAAACGATCATGTTCAATCTTTTGCAAGAGCTTATAAGATCTACAAGTAATCTGTAATGTGTTTTCCCCTAAACCAACACTTAACCCAAACAGTAAGTGGGCATGTAACTCGTAACAACAAGCATGGTATATTTTAAACTTCATCTAATGGTTCATTCATCTCTCATGCATCAGAATTAATTCTTTGGCTAAGGTGAACATGTGCTTTTTAAAATTAAATCTATGGTAGTTAATGTAAATCTATGTCTTTATTGTTGCCTTTTATAAAGAGTTTTCCCATTAATCTTTTGTCCATATGATTATTGTAATGCATTATTTGTTATGGGGTTGAAAACTAATGGTTTTAAGTTAATTCATGCTCTATTTGTGCCTCCAGATTCCTTCAGTGTTTTACTTCTAGTCATTATACAGTAATAGATATGTAGAAATCCTGTTCATTTCTTTTCATTCATATTGTTTTTGTATCATTATTTATTTATTCACTCATATGTTGAAGATTCTCTCTATTTTGTTCTCAGAACACAGATTTTTTACTACTCAATAAGCCATTTGAATAGTATATTTCTTGCTTATCCTTTCTTGGAGGGTGTTGCTTATCTTACATTTTTCTGCTGTCTGAAATCATTTAAAGCTTTGAAAAAGTCAGACTTTTCTCGTATCACCAGTACTTCCAAATTTAAGTTTAAAAATTGAATCCGCTTTAACTCCAACAATTTACAAAGAAGGAACGCAGAAAGGAAAAAAAAAAAGACACTTGGCAAGTCATGAAGTCCCAAGTGCTCTTCTTGCATCTGTCAACATGAAACAGCTGAGCTGGACTGATATTTAAAAGCTAAAGCATGTGTGCCGTCACTAAGTATCCATGCAGTTTTTGCTCAGGGGGTCCCTTCTTAGGTTGTATTGCGGCATGATGGATGGCCTGAAATAGCCTCGAGATGATGTCAAGTGGTGTGTAATGTTTGTTGTGCTCCAGAGTTAAATGGGAAACTGGGCATATAAATAGGATCTTTGGATGAAATACTTGTGTCAGAGCAGATGGTCCTTTTTACTCGCACATGATAAGTGTTGGGAGAAGTCTGGGCCCATGCCACCCTAGAGGAGCTGCCTTTGATCAGCCTGTGTATAATTCAGCAGTGGGAGTCACGTTTTGCTGAGTTTAGGAGAATAATTTTCAAGGCTTTACAAGCGGACGGGACGGGAGTAGCAAACAGCCAGCTGGGATAGTTCCAGCTGACTATCCACACATTACCACTCCAAGGATTTCAGAGTATCAGTGTCCACTTGTTTCCAAGAAAACAAGCTACACACTTTGATGTTTGGTTCAGTTACACCTGACACACCCACCTGTGATCTCACTTTATGTCTGGCAGAACAAAAGTTAAATAAATAGTGGCCTTTTTAGTGTAAAGTTGTTACATGTGCTGACAGGCAGCTGTGGTTCAAGTCCCTTGTTATGTGCATTGAAAGTGTTGACCTGTTCAGCTTTGGCTTTTTAGATTTACAAAAAGTAATCTTCAGGACAGAGACAGACGAGTTTATGTATGTTTATTTTTTTTTTAAACTTTTGAATCGACGATGACCATAGGCAGTTCAGTCTCTATAAAAAATAAGTAATTTTCCATTAATTAAGCTCCAGTAGCAACATCATCTTAGCCAGCTGTGGTTTACAGCCATGTATCCTCAGTTTGGAAAGTTTTTAAACTGCATAACATAAAATATTCCTACTGACCTGATGTGGACATAAGGTCTTAAAAAGTTGTTTGAGCTGCAACAGAGAGAGGACTTCTTTGTGTTTGTGTGCTTCTGCTGCCCTCCTGGCCATATTGTCCCAAAACCCAACGGTGAACATAAACCCCTTGTGTCGCTCCTTTAAGTTCTTACCTCCTCTGGCCTCCTGAGACAGAGCTTTAGCTTGCAACATCCTCTGCCTGGTCAAGCCATCCACTCCGGAATGTATCTCCAATGGTTTTCCCTTAATCATGATCAGCTATATAAAAGTTATTCATTTGTTTATTTCGAACATGATAAAAGTATAAAATTACACACATGAACAAAGAATGCAAAAGACATATTTTTGTACCACGATAATCTTAAAATGCTCGGCAAGGAGAAGGAAGAGGTAAGAAACTTATGAACTCCTACTCCATAAACTCATACTATATTTTCAGATGGACCCTCATTATTAAATCAAATAAAAAATAAACATAGGTTAATTAATTTTCCATTTTATCTGGGTTTACATATCTAAATATGCTGTACATCCATACCCACACACACTCTTATGCCTCAATTTACATATATACACATTGATACTAATTCTCACACATATTTCTATATCTTGTGAAAATAACTTCCTTATATTTCCTTTTAAATTGCATTAAATTTTGGCTTTGTTCTAACTCCTCATTTAACTTGTTCCATGATTTTACACCATGAATTGAAATACAAAAGCGCCTTCCTGTTGTGAATATATTACGAATCCTTAAGTTTGAGTAGCCCCTTAAGTTATGTCCTCCTTCTCTTACAAAAACATGCTCTGTATATGCTCAGGTAACAGTTTATTTGATACCTTGACACATAATTTGAGCAAACTAAAATTTTTAAAATGGGATTTATGTTACATAAATACTGAGTAATAGAGCAAATCGTTTTAACAGTTTCAAGAAGAATTACATTTTTGTTGGAGCCAAAAACATGCCTCAGGTAGGAAGTTGTATATCAGTTTTAATTTTATTTAATGACTTATGCATGTTGTTAGCTATCATCTCTCTGATCAGATCGCGTCAAAAATTACATATAGTGTCTTTTGCTACAGTACACTCTGTTAAGTCTAATCGTGTCTCATGTCAAAGCGTATAAATGATTAGAAAGTCTTTATTTCCAGCCTTACCTGTGTTTCCTTCTCGTTTTCTTCTGGTTTTGTTCCTCGTCCCACTACGGATCTGGGATGCTTCTCCTCTCAACTCGGACACTCCTCAACCCTGAAGGAACAGACTGTATAAAACTCATCTCAGGATGCCTCCGGCACTTACCTCACTGGGTTTATTTTAGCAGAGAGCTAAGGCAGTAAGGACAAAATGAGGGGGTGTTTTTTGTGGGGTTATAAAAAGGTGATTAGAGGGTGGGGGCAAGTGCAAAGATTTACATCCTGACCTCGGGCTGCTTTGATTGTAAAAACTGGATCTCCTCTGCGCGCGTGCTTGTGTGAGTTTGCAGCAGTTGTCCAGAGACTATCAAAGGAAGGCCAAGCATCTAGCATACCCACTGCAAACATAGCTGCAAACAAACACACAAGTATTTTTGTGGAGGGACCTTTGAAATTGATGAGGTAGCTATCATCATCATTGCTGTGTTTTCTTGTTTAGAACCAGAAGTTGAACTAAGCAGCAGGTTGGTCCTCCATTTTCTGACCTTTCCTACCCTGAGTTATTGGGATTACAAAGCTTTCAGTTGTTCAGTGGGTGTGAAGCAGCAAAACAGGCCACCATGTAACAAATGCAGATTACCTCCAAATTTGCTTTAGCTTCACCTTTTAAGTAATGACTTTTACATTTGGTTGCCTTGTTTAAATTCAAGTGAGGTTTTTTTTTTTTATCACTTTGTATTTTCTCACAAATTGATTCCCTGAACTCAGCAGAAGCCTTGTGGGGGAAAAAAAAAACTTTGTCTTTATCTCTGCTGAGATTGGAAATTGATTTTTTCCTCGCCTACCTCTATCTCCCAGTGGGAAGCTTCCTGGCCTCGGAAAGTAAACGTTAAGTCATCCTTAGTCACAAATATTCATCTGCTGATGCACAAATGAGGCCGAGAGGCGGCTGCTCTTTAATGGTTTATTAAGGAGAATTGTTTAGTAGAGAAAGCATTTTGAGAAAGAACATTTCAGCTTCTGTGCAGCTCTGCCTTTGTGATCAAACTGAATCAGTCATTTCCTCTTCAGCTTATTCAGGCTCATTGTTTAGCAGTTTGTGACACATGGAGTTATTGTGTTCACGACAAATCACTGTTGAATTTTCAATGTTTGAGAAAATGACTCCTGAGAAGGACACTGAGGGAATATCCATCCATCCATCCATCCATTTTCTGTTCACCCTTGTCCCTAATGGGGTCGGGAGGGTTGCTGGTGCCCATCTCCAGCTACGTTCCGGGCGAGAGGCGGGGTACACCCTGGACAGGTCGCCAGTCTGTCGCAGGGCAACTGAGGGAATAATCAGAGGAAAATAAAACACATATTCTTCCAACCACTGTGTGGGTTCCAATGCATTTATAAGGCTCTACAAAGCTAAGTATTTCATAAAATTGTAATTGAAAACATTTGTGTCACCAACCTCAGGCGTCATAAATTGGGCACATAAAAATTTCATTCCCATTCCTGATAAATATGTGAAGCCTTAAAATAAATTAACATTTTATTGTAGTGATATAATCCCACACAGTTTTTCTATTTTTAAAGTTTGGCTTTAGTTTTGACTAACAGGGGAATAAATCAACACTAAAAAGAGCTGTTTTGAACAAAATCACTGATTCCATTATAAATTGTACAAGCGATGCATGCTATTAAGAAATTAGCTTTGATGTCTGGCTTGCCACTATTCTTTAAATCTAATAGCTGTGAGGCTATAAGTGATTTACTTTTGTGTGTTTTTGTCAGGCAGAAATTTATTCATACCCCCTGAGGGTGTAAGAGGTTAAATCTTCAATTATGATTTTATTAAGGCTTAATAATTGCCAATACTAACACAAAGTAACAATTAAACAAAATAGGATGAGTTGCTTCAAAAAATATTTCCTTCTGTATTTATAAACTAAAATATTTATGATCACATTCTTGGCAGATATTGCATGGGGCCTCAGTGAAGCATGGAATAACCAAGATGATCTTTACTGACGGCGATGAGTGCCGGCTTTATGGACATTCCCATGCCAGTCATGCTAAATATGACAGAGGAGGCTCCTTATTTCCCCGGATGAGGGGCAGCTTACTGACAGCCTCTAACACAGATGTAGCTTGACCAACGCACTGCACGCTATAAAAAGGCACTTTGTTGACACTGGAGCCAACATAGCTCTTGGAACGTAATTGGCAGAAACTCAAGGTAGATGTTTGGAAGAACTGCGGAGACAGCACCAAAAAATCACCGGCTGAGAGGAGATTGTGGATTTCATAGTGCCTTCTATTGGAATGTTATGTGATAGACCAACAGAAAGCAGCACCATTGTAAAATAGATGGTAAATGAGTCAGGTTTAGGTATTTTTTGCAAATACAATCTATATCTTGGGTTTTATTCAACCCCAAATTTAATATGAAAACCTCAAAATAAAATCACCTTATGGGTAAACATATTTATGTGTGTCTATGGGTTTGGGTCTGGCTCCCCATCTCTCTGGAGAGAGGCACCAGCCCCCCTGCAACCTGCCTGGGCCTGTGAGTTTAGACAATGGAGCTGTTGGGTGAACGGATAGAAAATAACAAGAAAATTATTCTCCTTCCACCTTTTTTTGTTTTGTTCAATCACATAAGTTGCAAATAAAATCCACTGACAGTTGAGGTTGTAATGAGACAACGAGAAAAAATTCACACAGAATACTTCAGCAAGGCTCTGTGAAGGATCGGTCTTTTCTTGGCTGACATCTAAATATGGCCATAATTGTAAGAGATGAGAATTTACAATGTTTTGTCACAAGAGGATAAAATAAATAAAACGGAGTTTGTTCCTGAATAAATTTGCATCTATTTAGCATGACATCTATTCACAAAAAGAATAAAGAGCTTATGCTTTTCAGTTTATCTCTGTACCAGAAAAAGAAAAACCCAAACACATACAGCATTTAGTGGAGAAAGCCAATGTGTTTGATGTCAGAGAATAAGCATATAGAAAAGGAATAGGACTCTCTGTTCATGTCCCACAGAGAGCAGTGAAAAGCCACCGGGCACCGACATCTGACACAAGAACAATGAGACTGAAGCGTCTGCAATAAGACCACCTTTAAAAGGATTTGCCCTGCTGGCCATGAGATAAGACCTTATTGGCTGCTTTGAGAGCAGGAGAGAGCAAAAGCTGAAAAATTAAGTGGGCCTTTTATCTCTTCGCATTGAGAGCTAAACTCATTAAAATTTATTTGCAACACTGAAGAAGTCATCATACTCTGAACTTTTCCTCACTGCCTTTGGGAGAACGGCTGGAAGTCAATCAGATGGGGAGTCGGCTTGACGGTGCTCAGTTTGAGCTTCAATTTAGAGCCGAATGATGTGCGAACTGCTGTGTGAGAGTCTCATCAAGGAGTCACACAGAGATGATGTCTGCATGCTTGTCAGAGAGATTAGGTACCTACCAGGTAAACGTTCACAATGAGAAATTATATAATGTACATGCATGGAATATGAATCTCTTTGATGTGTGTCTACAACCCGGTATGGCACGGCAACGTCTTAACTTTCATTTTACTCTTTCAATGAAAGAACCTGGTTTTCAAAGTGTTTTCCTCTGCAGGTGTACAAAAACTGTTTGATTTCCAGCAACACGAAGACAGCCGCGAGAGAGACTCTGCAATGAGCTAATGAACTCCTGCTGAATCGGATTCCTCAGGTTAAAAGGAAAGTTTGCTTATAAAATGATCCATAAGGTTGAAAATATTCAGTGCTTTCTAAACGTGTGCTACATACATTAAAAAGAAGTCGATATGAAAAAAAACGTCGAATGGTTGTACAGCAGGTGATTCTGCAAAAGGGCTCCTTGTTTCTACTCTTTTGAGAATTAATTTAACATGAGAAGTGTGCAGGAAGAGAAGAAACCATAAAGAAAGTATGTATATAAATGCATTTTAAAAAATATTTGATGAGGAGCTAAAAGATTTTTTCTTCCAAACAAGATGATATGGAGTTGCTGTCATAGGAGGAGACAGTTCAGTTTTGTTTCCCTCCAGATTTTTATTTTTACCGACCATTCAAACTGGTTACCCTCCTGGGTTGAAGGATCCAGTTGACTCTATGTTTATCTGCTGGGGAACATTCTCACTAAGTGAAAATTGTTATGGTTCTCTAACCTTGACCCCTGGAGATTAGATGGTCAAAGGTTCTGCAGCACATGACTATTGGCATCCCTGGCAAAGATGTCTATGAAAGCCTTAAGATTAACTTATCTGCCGTGTTTCTGCTGTTGTTGGGTTTTGATTCTCTTTTACATTTAGAGTTAATTTAATTCTTAATGACATAGATTCGACGCAATTCGACCCCATATTTATGGTGGAAATTGTACTTACCTTTTCAGTTTGAACGTAGGATTTCATCTCTGCTCTCAAAACTTATAATGTTTGTTGGACTACAAGCATCTGCTTTCTTTCAAATATTCTCTGTTCTCCCTCAGATTTTCTCCTTGTGCGCAAACTTTCTCTCTGCACGGATTAAATCTGCACTCGCAAACCTCACTGCTCGGTTGCAAAGCATTTTCTGCTCTTTCCCGGATCAAGGAGTACCGTCGCCTAGCAACCGTTCCAGCCAATAGAATGATAGTATTCCACTGGGTGCGCTTGATAATTTTGGGTGTGCTTGTGTGGGGCTATAACAGGTAGCTGGATCTCTTTTTCCAGCAATGTGTAGAAATGAATTTCGGCAAAACTGATCGCATATCTGTGTTCTCTATACTCAGTATCTTACTTAACCCATCTTAAACACTTGATCCTCATTTTACATGCTTCATATTCATTATGAGAATCAACCGCATCCCAAAATTGATCAAACTCTTTTTTT
Source organism: Xiphophorus couchianus (assembly GCF_001444195.1). Lineage (NCBI taxonomy): Eukaryota > Metazoa > Chordata > Actinopteri > Cyprinodontiformes > Poeciliidae > Xiphophorus > Xiphophorus couchianus. The sequence continues at coordinate 17,497,294 of NC_040250.1, forward strand.
AATTCATTGAATACATTTGCTTGGGAAGTTTCAGATGCAGTAACGATATTTATTACAGTTTGATTTAGCCTGTCCAGCTATTTAAATATTTTTTTATACTAAACTATCCCAATGAGCAGCTGCTCCCAGCTACTGAGCACAGTTCATTCATTTTAAAAAGCTAGATCCTCTACGAAGGTTCTATTAACACAATCCAATTATTATGACCTGCTAAAATCTAAAAAGCACGCTTCATAAAGTATTGTCCTGTTTCCATTCGCTTGGTCCTAATAAAATTAAAGCTCCTAATCTAGAAGAGCTGGATCGAGTGGAGCCACGGCTTCAAACGAAAAGGACAAATGAGAAACATACCAGAGTGGGAACCCATCATCTTCTTGGAAACAACTGTGTATGAGCGGTCCCCATGAACACACACGCATACACCCCTGCGCGCACACACACAAACACTATAGTGATATAGATCTTTATTAAAAAGGCTATGGCTGAAAAGTAAAACATTCTAAAAATGCAGCAAGAGCTAAAGTGAATTAGGAGCAGGGAAATAAAAGTCCGGGCAGTGAATCAAATCAGGGGCCCATTCTAGCAGCACTTACCATGCATGAAATGAGCTGCTAATTAGCTTGTAATCAAACAGTGCAGCTCTTGTGAGCCTAATGGGAACCCATTTGCAAGTGAGAGTGTTTTCCTCAGAGTACATTACCAAAACATCTCCTTCCTCTTTGAAAACATTTTCTCATGCAAGCAAAAATCTCTGCAGCTCTGAAGGTTGTTATGGACCAGGCTACAGAAATGTTAACAGCGACATGCATTTTTTTTTTTACATTATCGATGCTGCAGCTCACCAAACGGGATGCAGCCAGCCATACCTGTCTTTTTATACATTACATGCTGTGGGCAGAGCTTCTGTTGTTATATTAGATTTCTACTTGCCTTATTCTTTTTTTATAAAATTGAGTTTTTTGTGATCGATTTATCTTGTTGTGCTCTCTCATGTGAGACAGTAGGGTCTAAGCTCTCTGATGTATTAAAGACCAGCCTGAACATCAATAACCTGCTCATACATGGCTTCAGGAGAGACGTAAAAAGAAAAGTGGGTAAACTGCGTGTCCACACGTTGTGTGCAGTTTCTGATGTCTGATCAGCCCATTCAGTCTAGATTAGCTTTTTATGCCATGTGTGTCTGTGGTTGTTTGCAGTCCAAAATCCTGTAGATCCAAGTTAATGATTTGTTGTTTCACCATTCATTCTGGGTAAATAACATAACTGTTGAAATGAAAGATGTAAAGATCTGGTTAAAGTCCAGTCCAGGATGATTTCTGTGAAATTGGATAAAAAGTCATGCAAAGGAGGACTCTCTGTCAACGCTTGTGCGGTCTGAATTGCATTCTGTGCTTTTTTCATACTCTTGCTGCAATTTTTTCCAAACCAAGTTCCTTGGCTTGTTTTTTAAGTATATCTATTGTGCAGTGTTCTTGAAGATTTTGTTTCAAAAGTCTGCAGTCATTAATAATAGATAATCTGGATCAAAGTTACAATTTCTAACATTCTTCTCATTTCGTCTTCATTGGACTCAAGTTTTCTTGCCTAAAATATTAAAGGCACATCGTCCCCCCCCCCTTATGGTTGACTTTAATTGGCCCAAATTAATTCTAACAGGAAGCCAGATCATAGACAAGGCATGTCTGTTGTGAAGACAGGAGTGTAGTTCCCGTGATGACACTTTTGTTGTTTGTATCTGCTAATTTTGCATACAGTGCCAAAGGTATATACATCATCTGATCATCTAAATGTTTTGCGTTGTATCTTTGTCCTTATTAAAAAGAAACAGCACTGGAGGATCACAACGAGATGAGCATAAGAAAAATAAATAAATAAATAAATAAATAAATAAATAAACCGTGAGTTGAGCAAGTTTTAAAAATGAAATGAAATGCTCTCTTTGTGGGGGAGTGAGTGACTGTCTGCAAGACAACTGAGAAGTCGGCAGTCTTCCCCATGACTGTGTAAGACCATAACATACAATTTATGTATTAAAATGAATTTTTATTGGTTTGTGGCTATATTCTAACTTTGTGAGAAGTGGAATGTTTGCATTTTTATGAGCATAGCCACAAGCATCAACATTTGCTAAGATAAAAGCTTTGAATGTCTCCCCGTTTAGTGAATTTACGTTTGTCTTTTTTAACTATATTGATGAAATAATTTGACTTTTTGATGAAATTCTAATTTAGTGAGATGTGTTTCTAATGTGAATAGTTGTGACAGACCTGATCTTATTCCGATGAACATTTTGCTCAGCAGCACTCCCAAGGAAGGCAGTACATCCTTGAAAAAGAGCCATGATTAATCACCATCATTGAAGATATTGATTCATGCCTTTATGACTACAATCAATGATCTGACTCAAGATTTTGTATTATTTGTTTAACATGAGTGATATTTTTATATATTTGCTTTATTTTGTATGCAGATTCTTTCATTTTTACAGATATTTTTTGCTTTGCTACTGGGATACTAATGATTTCTGTTAAAAGTACAACCTGTAAGGTTCAGTTTTTTTCTCTGTGTTAATTTAGGTTTTTGTGTCATTTTCAGTTAATTGAGTCTCCATGTTGTCCTGTCCACCCCAATTGTCCCTTGTTTCTCCTGATTGTCTCCCTGTGTATTTAATCCCACCTGTGTTACTTGTTCCTTGTCATGTCTAATCTGTCTTGCCATCCAGCCTAGTCTAGTTGTCTTGTCTGCTGTTGTTGTCTTTTGGCTCTACCAGTTGCTACCAGTCGTAAGTTATTGGCCTTCTGCTCGTTCTGTGCTGCCTGGACTTTGGACTTTGTATCTGTGACTTCATCATTAAAATCATCATTCTCCTTCACACCAGCCTGGGTCCTCTGCATCTGCCTCACCATCTCTCTACCGCACTTCATGACACAACCATTTTCAGTTTCTATCAAGGAACCTAATTAATTAGTTAAACACAGAGCATTTTGTGGGACAACACACATTAAATCCTAAGTGTACTTGGACACATTTAAAACATGGACATTAGTGCATATTTCTCCTTACTAGTAACATTTTTGCATCACACAACATTTTCAGGATGATTCCATGACTCAGACTTTATGTTGTTTTTTTTCATATCTGCAGACAGAATCTAACCTAATCTTTATAATCAATATTTAGATATCTTTTGGCCCTGTGCACTTAAAATTCTTTGCTTGTGTGAGCAGCTTGGTTGTCAATGTGACATTTTATCAGCAGGCCTGACTCTGCCTGTGACTGTACATTCAGCGATAACAGCAAAGCGACTCCCGAAGGTGTTGGAGGTAGCTGATTGCAGGTGCCAATCTTAGAAAACACTTGAGTGATCCATCTGTCATCAGGGAATAGAAAAGCGAACACCGCATTTTGCATGTAAGTTTGTGTATTTATTTATATGCACTGCATGTTATGTGGTTTGTGAGGAACAGAAGTAAAAATATTGTCCAAATTATTTTCAGTCTCTAAACCTTGATCATCAATAATATCTTTTTCCAAGGTCCTACCATCACATGATTGCTACAAGTGAGATATCCCTGAGCTGCAAGCAATCTCATTTGACCTAATACCAACTTTTTAAAATCTCTGATTGCTTGAGGTTCCCTCTGTCTGAGAAAGACACCAGTAAAGAGAAACATATCGTATCAAAAATTGAGAATTTATTCCATTTTTTGAAGAAACTTGAAGCAGAGTTTAATGTAAAAGAAATCTTTTTTCATAGGGGTAGAAAAATAGTCTTGTAGCATGTCCACATTGCTAGAATTACAGTTAACTTTTATTGTTACTCTTGACAAATTAATGTGGCAAGATGACACATCTTTGCATCTTTTGCTTCCACAAATCCCACCAAAATTTGGACAGTCTCCATGACAGGATCTGGTGATTGCTGCTTTGAGTACCAATTTCATCATGAGCTTATTATGCTTTAACTCACAACAGCTGGCTTCACGTAGATGTTCACAAACATCTACGTGAAAAAAGAAACAAAAAGTCTACTAAAAGTGCCAACGTTGCATTAAATTGTCATTATTTACAAAATCATGCAAAGTTGGCACTTTCTATGGAATTCTAATGCAACTTTTAAAGCCACTTTGCATTAAAAGTGTCATTATTTACCGAATGACACTTCATGACAATTTTCATAGACATTCATAAAGACTCTTTCATGTTCACGACAGATGTTGTCATGTTTATGACAATCATGTCAGTCTTATGCACACCCATCAAAAAAAGTGTTAAATATGTAAGAGGGCATATACCTTTTCACAGCACTTTGTCTTTCACTTAGATCACCTTATATATACAGTTTAAAATGTTGTATGGTGTGAAGCCCAGAGAAACCTCCTAGAAAGGGTAAACTTCCTCATCTAGTCTGGGTAATAGATGGTAAATTTTTCCTCTCCAGACTGTTTATATTAATAAAACACCTATGACTTAACATAGTTTCTGTAAAAGCAGTGCAGATATGCCTAGAGGAGGCCTGGATGAAAGTCCACTCAAGGGGACCTGGAGAAACTCAGCTGAAAACTAGAACAGGGCTTCAGGGCATTCGACTACAGCTTCATGGGTAAAAAAAAAAAAAAGCAACTTTTTGAACCGAACATCAAACGACCTCCTCACAGAAAAGGTTGGTGATGTTTAACATCAGATTCAACTCAACAGATAAATAACTACTTTATAATCTGCGAGCTATAGTGTGTGGAATAAACAGTGAATGTATTGTAGGTGAATCACTTCAAGCAAAATTGATGAAGTTTCACATCCTGCAGTGTCACAAAAAATCTTTAGGAAGTAATTTTTAAACATATATTGCTTGATTAAAATGGACCTCAACAATCACCAAGGACAGGAGAAACCCACTTAGCAATGAAAGAGAGTGATGGCGTGCCCTTAGCTTTGTCACGGCCAACTCTGTATCCCAGCCTCAACCCTCGGAAATTGTTTGGTCAAATGGGTCAAACCATTTATGAGCAGCTGTTGTGTGATTGGCTTCAATTTATATGGGAAAAAACAATTTACCCTGAAAAACTGCCAGACAGTATGAAGGCAATTTGCAGAATCGTGATGAAAGCAACGTGAACTTTTTAAAGAATCGTTGACCTTTTTTGCTGCAACACTGGGCTTTATGATACTTGGACTTATTCCTATATAATTTATTTTCTTAAAGGGTTGTATCTAGATACATGAATCAATTTTTTTTTACACATTTTTTTCTTTAGGTAATATTTATTACATTTTCCTTATATATCCCTGTAATGTAGCTGCACAGCACAAATAATATGTTATTGTTTGCTCTGTTGCACCTTGTGGATGCTATCATTTCACCATTATGAATTTCTCCTCTCCATCTCTGTTGCTTATCTTTCATATGTATTCAAAAGCTCATCCACTCATAAGAGGAAATCATTTGTCACTTCACTGAGGATATTGGAGGCTGAAATGAATCTCTGTATAGATGCATTTATTTTTCTTGATCCTCAACAACACAATTCACTCATGTTTACATTTTCATATGATTTATATCTTTTATTTTGCATTTTTATATTCAGCTATAGATTAATATTAGATAAATGTTGTATATGTACACAGGGACAAAGTGATGTTAATTTAATTGAAAATTTTCACAATTTTTTGTGTGTAATTTTCTTTCAGCTCTATAATACATCAAACCAGTGCCTTTCAGTTGTCTCAAAGTTTTTCTTTGGTGTAGCTTATAGTCAAAATGACAAGAAAGCTTATAGTTATTACGTTTACTGTTCTTATCAGTCAGACTACGTTTTGTACTGACTGGATTTCAAATGAGCTGTGCCTATATGTGGTGTCCTCTGGCTCTAGGCTGCATCCGTTAGCCGACCGTGACTCCTTCCGAGATGAGCCGATGGAAAAGTGGAAGCAGGAGGCATAAAAGAAGGCCAGCAGGAGAAGGAAGCAGACAACACAGAAAATGACAATAATCACAATGGTCTGTATTTCCATGTGGTGCCTTTCCTCAGGGAGGAGTGTGGTTGGGGTCATGAGGCTCAACGCTGTTGGGGTAGCATTGAAACTGGGAAACCACGACTTCACAGATGACATGATGAGAAGGGTTGCTTCCTTTGTAGGCTCGGCAGGCTTACTGTAGATGATACCTTAAGGAGGAAAACACACATAATTCAGTTTACCACATGAGCAGAATCAAGGCTCGATTACCTGAAGTCACTTTCACACAGGCACATTAGAAAGTAACTCAGTGGAGTGTGGACTGTAGCAACCACCAGGTTCTTTAATATCCAGACACCAACCAGTCTCACTGTCTGTCCAAAACCCAGTCAATCACATTGATTATCAATAAGGTTAATTCAGCTGAAGATTAATTATTGACCTCTTAAGGAAGTTAAAAAACTGCATTCACAAAGGAGGAAAAGAAGATTATTTATTGGGAAAAAGGCATTTAATTCACTATTGCACCAAACTTAATTATGGACAGTGTTAACCAATGATTATCATTCTTTATGTAGTGCTTTAGTCCAGCGCAGCTGCAGATCGTTTTTGTACAAACAAAACAATGCAGTCTGAAACGTAAGAAAAACTTTCAATATTTTCAGAGACAAACATCGAGAAAGATTGGATGAATTAAGAGTCTCTTTTATCTACTTTAAATAATAAAATCTGGTCTTTTAAATAAAGTGGACAGGACAGTGAAGAGTCTGGTTGCTACAGAAGGGTATTCGTTTAATTTGGAATAATAAAGGCCACTTTGAACACCAAATTATGAACAATGATATGCACACAGTCTTTTGATGGTTGTACAGAATTGTAGTTACTTTTTATTGCCTTTAAATACAAAGTTTAAATACTTGCACTAGTTATATTGTGTCACAGTTACAACAATAATCCAAGTAATAATTGCCACAAAACAGTATTTGTGTCAATCATTATAAACGACACCATGATGTATGAAGAAATGACTCAACACTTTTGAGCTGACACTTTTCTAACTTCTGGTTAAAGCTAGCTGAGCTTTATTGCTTTATTGCTTAGCTGGTAGCTAAGTGGACAGTAATTTCTGTCGCCACTTGTGTAGCTTTTGCTCAGTTGCTTGATCCTTCACACACCAGAGAAAAGGTGTGTGAAGAGTAAAGGTATTTGCTTGAATATTCAAGCAAATATTCAAGCATATTTGCTTGAATATGCAGCTTCAAGCAAAACATTAACATTAAATTTGGTATTAAGTGAAGCATGTTAAAGTGCTGATAATCTGCATAAAGCAATTTTATACCCCCTTAGCTCTTTGACATATTTTACAAAGTTAAGCTTAACACGTGACACTATTCATTTAAGAACATTTTCTATTCATTGCATAAAACACTGCACTGACTTTGTCTCTTGGGCTTACCTGTTGCGTTCAGAAGCCGTACTGCCGTACTCAATCTTTCCGTTACAGGATTTGAGGTTTTCTTTTGGTGAGCACAGGTCGGGAAGTATCATAAATGAAGGAAAAAACGAGAGGGAGGGCTGGAGAGCAATGGAGAGATGAGAGGTGGCTGGAGGACCATGAATAATAGGGAGGGCTGCCATGGCAACGCGGACTTAGGGGCCGCCTGTATTACAGTGACATCACATCCCTTCAACATGCTTTTGTTCGTGATTTATATACGTATAACTTTTAACAAAAGAAAGAGGAGTATAGTTAAAGCACAAACAAAGTGGAAGCTAAAACAATGTGGTCTTCAGTGAAGCCTATAATTTATTGACACTGTCAGGAATTAAAGCTTTGCCTAACCAGAAGGTCCAGGATAAGAGCAAACAGATTCCTTGGTGGCTAAGAGATTATTCAGACCCTTTGGTGCAGCCACCTGTTAGTCTAAAAAAAATTCTCAATGCACATTGCAAAATACCAGCTTACCTCCCCTCCCCCAGTGCCTTCGCTGTCTGCCTCCTTCAAACTACCATAATGATCCATTTTTCACAACTTGTAATTGGTGCGGAACCCCCCGGTGAAGTACCAGAGGGTGCTCAAAGGCAACTGAGGACTGAAAATGTTCAGTCTTGCCTCAGATTAAAATCTGCAAGAAGAAAATCATTAAATTCGTGAACATCTATTGAGAAACCTGAAGCTCTACATCAAAAGATTCAAGCAATAACAACAACAAAAAATTATAAAAGTATTCATTAGCACAATTTAATGGGTAAAAGCACAGAATGGACCCCGCTAGCTGTTAATTTCAGAGTGGTTTCAGGTGGTTAATTGCAGCTTTACACAATAGAAACAAAGGATCCATTACATCCAAATGCAGTTAGGAAGAACCAAAAAAAGGGAGCATGAATGAAGGATTTGGGCACACACCAAGGTCAGTCAAACAAAACACAACATGAGGAATAATCACAGGAGTGTGTAGGCCCTAATGCCTGGAGGGTCTCTGACAGCTATCCTCCCAGAAGAGACAGCTGACAAAGACAGAGCTCTGAAAAAAAAAAAAATCAATGGTCTGACCCCATCTTACAAAGAACGTAAAAACAGGTTTTCTCCCTCCCAGTTGCTCAGATTTTGTTTGAGGATTTGCATTTACGCTTGAGGAACAAACGGCATTCACAGCTAGAAGTGAGAGGTGTCATGTGGCAAACTCTCGGTGAAAACAGATGATGACAGACAGAAATGGTGCTGCGACATAATAGTTTCAAAATTAACATATAAAACGTTTCATGGAAAAGAGCCTATGCCGAAATTACCCAGTCTCGCTCTGTGTGTAATTTCCTGCACTGTTTGCTCTGCTATGCCATTAAGATTTGATATCTTGTTTGCTATGCCATGTAAGTGTGTAATTTTAAACTGTCTTTTCTGCAAGTCTTGTTGCTCAGATTGTCTCCATCTCATAGCAAAATGTTAGCACTTGTCAGATTAGCTTGTAATTGTCTCACAATGAAGTATGTACATTGACATCAATGCAGTTTCTGTCCATCAGTGACAGTGTTTTTTAACGGGATTGTACCTCCTGTCTCCGTATTGTGCTATGTGAAATGTAAAGACACTTTGATTATATAGGGACGGATTTTATCTGTAAACAAGTAACAACACAACAGAAATAATTAATTTTATTGTCAAAATGTGCACATTACACACATCCACACAAAAACTGCTACTGCAATGCTACACACTTTCCTTGGTAATTGCAACATTAAGGAAAGCAGACAGATTCCACAGAATCTTTTGGGATGAAGCCAAAATGTTTCATTTCAAAACAATGTTAATTCTTAAAATACTGATACTAATGAGAACTAGGTACTTCTTTATATTGACTACCTTTGTAAAACATTCATAAAAATAAAAATTCATAAAAACATAGTTATTCCAATCTATGAAGTCAGCTGAATGCATCATAATTAAATGAAGTGAAAGATATAAATCACATTCTGTGATGCTGATGCTCTGATTCATACTGGTCAGTGTAATTTTGGGATTGGTCTTCACTTCTTCTTGTTCACAATGTTGTTGCAAATCCAGTTCATGCCGTCCTGTTGGTAAAATTAAGACAGTAATTGTGTGTACAAATTATTTTTATGCAAGTGTCTAAACAGAGTTGTCCTGATTTTTCAGTAGATACTTATTCTAAAATTATTCGCAAAAGTAGTCATACCAGTAAAACTTTCATACATTTTGCAACATCGCAACCGCAAACTTTGATATATCTTGCATGGATATTATATAGCTGCCCAATAGAAAGTAGTTCAAAATTGGGATCTAGAAGGAAAATAAAACAGTTTTCCAAACAGAATTGTTTTACAAAAAGATATCGGAAAACTGTGGCATATATTTGATTTCATTCTTGTTTTAGTCAATGCTTTGCAGAACCATCTGTTGCTGCGATCAGCTAAACATCTTTTTAGGAATGGGTTAACCAGCTTTTCACATCTACAGATAGATATATTTTTGCTCATTATGCTTTGCAAATTAACATTTGCTGTCAGATGTGACAGAAAACTGTTGTCAACATAGAGGTTCATGTCTAATCACAAACTTCTAATATCACTGAAGTCTAAAGTTTGATGTAATGGGTATGCTTTAATCCTAACAGTTTAAAATTGCTGTTACTAGAAGGGAAAGCTTCATCTCATTTTCCAGTATCAGGGTTTTTTCTAGAGTTGCCCTGTTATCCTCTAAAAATCTCTGCAGAAGTATCCCCGCATTATGATGCACCCTCCTCCGTGTTCCACGTCAAAAAGTTCTGCTTTGGTCTCATCTGAGCACAACACTTTATTCTTCTATACTGTACATGACTTACAGTCAATTGAGTGCTCTTGCCACTCTTCCCTAAATGTTTCTCTAATTAATGTCCTTCCTATCCAGTCTGTGGGTTTAGGTGATATTTCATGTGTTTGTGCTTTCGCAGATATTCTTCACTTTTTCATATGATAGGTTGAAAAAAACTCAGTAGTATGTTCAATGCTATTGATATTGATTTGTAACCTAACCCTGATTTGAATTTGTGGGCAATCATGAAAACCATATACTATTTTAATTCCACTTCACAAATATTCACTTCTTTATGTTTTTTTACTTTATGTCCCATAAAATCCTGATGAGATAAGAGACGTTTGTGGTTGTAATGTGACCAAAATAACTAAATAAGCAACTGTTGATCCTTACCTGAACTCCCTCCCCAGAAACAGCCGAGCAGGCCTGAATTTGCCACTCGCGGTCCCGGTATGTGTGCAGGTTGAGCCCCTCAGCAATCTCACTAGCTGGTGACGCTGTCTCCAGATCTTGCTTATTAGCGAAGACGAGCACTGGAACACCCTTTAAATTTTCTTCATCGATCAGCTCAGACAGCTCCTGCACAAACAGCTTTTGTGAGTCATGCAGACTGTCTAAATAAAATGTATGAGGTAGAATACTTAAAGTATATCACCAATCCCAAAGTGGTAAATTAAACACAGATAACGATCTTCAGTTCCTTGGTTAGGGATGAGAGCTATGCTAGCTTTCATCCTGGTAAATAATTGCCAGAACTAATATACAGTTTTCAATGATGGATTAGTCAGGATTTGTATTATAAGACAGCAAACAAAACAGAGTATGCATGAAAATGACAAGTTAATTTTATATAATCAGACATGACATAGTATTGTAGTCAGAGAATGACTGAAATATTGCTTTCTGAAATCGTTCTGTCATTGTAAGTTTTAAGAGTTCAAAACAACCCAAAAGATTCTTTCAAGTCAGTGTAATTACGATAGCAGCATCTTCCACCTTTCGCCATTCAGTGTAGTAGCAAGATCTCACAATGAACAATTTTGCTGCAGTTTTCTAACAGTAAACCTTAGATGTTTTATTTTTATTTTAATTCCTCATCATTCTTATCAATAAATTAGGAGGACATTAATCATTAAGACAAGACAATACATGTATTATTGTTGTGTTGATATTCTTTCCTGTATTTCAGGTTTCTCAAGATTTCAATTAAAAAGTGGGCAACTCACTAAGCAAACTGAAATGATTATTTTACTCGGGTTTTGCAGAAACTGCTTGAAAATCAACAAGGAATTTTAAATACACATAAAAAGTCAAACATGATATCTTAAAACACTGTGATGCTTCTTTTTTGAGGGGTGGGAATCAAAAGGAATTTCCAAGCTCACCAATCCCGTCTCCTCAAACCTCTTCTTGTCTGCGCTGTCAATAACATAAATCTAAAAAAAGAAAACATAAAAAGTTGTCTTTTCTCTTAATAGTATCACCATGAATTTTATTGTCAAAAATATGCAGTCTCTAAGAAACTAGAATGTGTTATATGCGGCATTCATTGTTGAAACATTTCAATCTGCAACTGCTGGTGGATTTCCCTTTCATGGTAAATATCTACAAAACTGCTAGCTTTACCATAAATCATAATATCACACAGGAACAAAGCACACACTCTTTTTCATTTGGACATCATGATCCTTTGTAAGTAATTATGTACAAACTGTTTGGTGTTGGAAACGTAAGAATAGGTTGAGTTAAATCAACATTGCTCACCAAGAGGTCTGTGTTTTCCAGATACTTCTTCCAAAATGGTCTGATCTTCCTCTGTCCTCCAATGTCCCAAACATTGAGTTTCATGCCATGAGAGGCCACGCTTTTTATGTTGAAGCCCTGGAAGAAACCACAGGGAGCAGTGTGTCACAACCTATAACTCAAAATATATGCAAAGCGGAGCGGAAGCCTCCTAAAATACATCACAAATAAAGTATTCTTTTCTTTGTCGTTCTTAGCTGCAAACATGTTATGCATCGGTGAGAGAGTGACGTGTGCTTTAGAAAGACACAGTTAATCCGCAGCTGATTTTCATAACATCTCGCCCGAGTTTCACTTGGCAAAGTTGTATAACAACGTTATCCCGAGGGGCAGCCGAGGAGAAAATCTGAGGATAAGACCAGAAGGATCAAACCAGGAGTATGGGCTGATGTGTCAAGTCTGATTTACTTCTACGGCCACTGTCTCCACATCTTACTGGATGACATCCTCCCTGCCTGAAGAGCTGTCACACTGGTCGAGGACCTGGCAGTACATCAAATATTTTCTTGGAAGAGTCAGATAAGGGCATCAGATAATGACATTAGAGATTAGATAATTGCATCAGAGCGAGACGATAGGAAAAAAAAAAAAAAGAGAACTCGGCGTCGGTCTTGTATATCTTGCAAGAAAGCGTGCTGGGGAGATACAAATCAGAACATGGTTTATGTTCTTATGAAAGGTTATTTAAAGGATGGGAAGATGACATCCATGTCATACTTTTACTACATACACAAAAAAGTCTGACTATTTTAAGAAAGCAGGCCATGCAGTCTGCATGTCATTAGCTCAGAATCATTTCTTCGTACCTGCGTTGGTGTGATGGTGTTCACGTCTTCTGAGGCAAGGCTTTTCAACAGTGTTGTCTTGCCTGCGTTGTCCAAACCCAGCAGCACTATCCTGACCTCCTGCTCTGTGGATCCTTTCAGTTTCTCTATGACAGAGAGTAAGCCCTGCAAGGTGGTGAGTGTCAGGGTCAGGAGGTCAAACAGAAAAAATATGGCAGGGAGTGAACTGTGTTTACACCTGAAACACAACAACGCATCTTTTTTCTGCTTGTAATGGGAGTCAAGGAGCAGAAACTGCTTGAACAGCTAATGAGAAAACAAACATGACTTCTATCAGTAAACTGATAAACCCTCTCTGACCTCTCTCTGATTTCTTCCAACTCATGTTCATGGTTTCGTTGTGACTACCACTCTCCCCAACTCCCATTCTGAGAAAAATTAATCTGATGCTACATTTAGAAAAGCGCTGGCATCAGACGCTCCATTCATATAATAGAACCTTGTTTAATGTGATCAGTCTGAAAGGTTGCACAACAGTTTATGTGGTGTAGCAGGACCACCACATTGCTGAAAATTTGCACCAAGAGTTCAACATTTGATTGTAAGTGATGCGTATAATGACTCTTGTGGGATTTACTCCACACAAAAGAGACAAATGTAACGGTATAATTGGTGTTGAACTGACACAACTTGAGGAATTTGGATAATCCATTCTGACTGAGAATAACACAGAGTGAGAAAAAATTTAATATCCTGAATGATTCATCTTCTACGAGTTATAACCAACCTAAAGAAGCAAATACATATAAGCTCACATTTGACTTTCTATGTCCTGCTCTGGCAGACCAGATCACCTACCTTCTGAGCTTCTCCCATGTTGGTGTGTGTCCTGTGGCCTGGCTAACAGGCTGCAGCTACATTCTCCAGTGACACTCACACAGGTGTGTAAGCAATCCAGATCACGCAGAGTATCTATCCAGATAATTAACCTGCAAATACTGCTTTTTTTACCCTCTCCCCTTCTCTGAAAACTTGTCTAGGTTAAGTGTTATGTGTTTAAGTGATAATGTCTACCTGGGCGTCAACAGCTCCTTAGTGCCACTGTGAGCAGGAAGAGGGGGAGGGTGGATGGGGACTAGGATTAGGAGGCCAGAATTAGCCCTAGCCGTCCATGCAAAGGCCGCTCCATCGTCCTCCCTTCCCCCGCACCTTGGTCCATCCCTCCCTCTCCACTTTGCAGTGGCTTTACCTGGATTATCCGTTTGCCACCTGCTGTAGGAGGCAGCTAAATGAACAGATCTTCCCAACCCATTCACATACACAGATTGGAAAAAAAATATCACCCATATGACTGCTGTTAATGCAAGACACTCTGTGGTCTTAGTGTGGACAAGGTTAACATGTAAATATTAAAGGGTTAAATCGGAGCGTTGAACCAGGAGACTGTTTTTGCTGTCATTAGTCTGATTCCTCATATGGTTGCCTTTTAGAGGGGGACTGGATGGATTTATTGTTCAATATATCCATTACAGGCTAGCCACTGTTAAGCTGCTCTGTGTAGAGTGTGCTTCTGTGAATAGAGCATCCAGGAGGATTAGTGGGAATCTCTATCCTGTATTTGGATTAAAACATTTCTAGACTCGTTTTCCTCAACCAAAGAGGGCAATGTGGAAGCAGCGTTACATCATGAAAAATATTCATACAGTGGGGGAAAATAAGTATTTAACACATCACTTTTTATGTGTTTCAAATGGGCCCACAAAAGTATGATAAAAAAACCCCATGTAACCCGCAGAGATCAAAATATATATTGGAACAGTGGAAGGATGTTACAAATATTGAACTATCTTAGTTAAACACAATTATTATCCATCATTTTTACTTTTTTAGCAATGATGGTTTCAAGATGTAAACTGTACTGAAAAAAACAGACTAGTTGGGATGTATAAGTCAGGATTTATTTTGTCCATTTTTTCCACACAAGCTGTACTCAAATCTTGAACATTTTGCAGACAACTCGCCAATACGCTGTTTCCTTTGCAGAGTATTTGGGATTATTGTCTTCATCACTTTGTATATGGCAACGAATTTTTGTCATAAATGTTTGATTACGTTTCTCCAGTTGTCCTCCCTTCAGGTAGAAGTCTGACAGTACCATTTACTGAAAAATAAATAACCCCACAACATGATGCTTTCACCTCCAAACATCACTGATGGTATAACATTTTTGATGTGTTATTTTTTCTGTAGTTTACTGGTTTGTCCAAATCTTCTACTGATAACTTTAAACAAGATTTAAACGAGATACATTTTCTTCAGCAGTGGATTTTTGCACAGTTAGTTCACATCCACATCACTGTGGTTGAGTGAACTAATTGTATGCTTTGAGAAAAAAACACAACAACTTTGAAAACATTATTGTGATTCTCTTGTCTGAAGAGAAACGTTGCAAGATCAACTGGTTGGGGCCAGGTTATGGTGAAAAGATATTCCCACATCTAGATTATGACCACAACAGTACTGACTGAAACTATCAGAAGTTCAGAAGTGTGTCTAACAAAAGACATCAGAATGTTTTGCAACTATGACATTGTGAAGGTATTGAGAGCCTGTTATTACTCTCAGTGACATGGTTCCCTGTGGGGCATACCATGATAATGAGACACCTTTTTTGGACTAAACCAGTTGATATTACGTTACACAGATCAAAATTTATTTTTGACAGATTTCAGTTAGATTTTTAGCTTTTTGTTTATATTTGCAACTCTTGCATTCAATATTTGAACTCTATGCTATTTTAATTCACATTAACATTGTAAACCAAATTTTAGTTTATTACTGGGATTTTTGCAAACATTTAGTGGGAATGTTGACAGAAACCTCTTCAGAAATATATAATCTGAAAAAAACCTAAAAAAAAACCTGATGTGTTCTTCAACTTTGAATTTCTTAGGTGCCAACAGTGACACAAACTGAAACTGGAGACGTTTTATTTACATAAGGAAATAGTAGAAGTACATTATGACAGGAAGCTTAGAATCCATCACAGTTATGCGCAATAGGCCATTTTCTTCAGTATCCTCGGGGAAATGGGATTGGACCAGCATTCTGTGCATCTTGTGCCCTCTGCGCTGCCCTCTGCTTCATCCTCTCCTTGTGTTGAGCTGCCAATAGGCATAGGGTAACACTGATTAATAAGCACTGAGTAAGTTCATAATATGTAGCTTCAAGATCTGCAAACATCATTACAATAGCCATCTCTTCTAAATAAATACAAACACTCACAAAGGGAGGAAACAGCAAAGCTAAGTGAGACCAAAACTAAAGGAATTAATCAACCAGACCTTCAAAAGCATCAGACTGTCACATCATATCTAGTTTGTTTGGTCTTGTTCCAGTTTAATGTTTAAAACATGTGCAAATCTGATTGAAGCCCTTATCTTACAATGAAGCTCTAGGCGAAAAGACAAATGAGTGTTAACTTCAAAATGTCATAAATCTTCTCACGCTGCTTTTGATAAAAACATGTTTGCTCACCAACTGATAATGATGAAAAATAACACAGATGAAACACTGTGCATCGAGAAATAACGTTTACAGGGAATGTTTTAAGGAGTCTGAGGTATGGCTTAAAATAACTAGCAGGTATTTTATTTAAATGCAATCAAAATGTAATAAAAAGGCAACATTAACAGTAAAATAAATAATCTGAAGCATAAAAAGAAAATCTTTGGTCAAATGTTCCAGGTCATGAAAAAACCCCCATCAACTTTGCTTGTTTACCTTAGCTTTCCAAAGCAGCATCGGTATTATTTTAAATTGGTGGAATATGGCTATATCTCTATTTTTGGGCGTGATGTCAGCCATTTTGAACATTTAACAATTATAAAATAATGTTGAGGTGCGCAAAGAAAATAAGACAGAATAAAATAGGTGTGAGGCAGTGGGATAATCCATTTGCTTATTTCTTAATGATGTCATAATCTACCTACATTTTTTCAACACATCAGACAAAATATGACAAATAAACAAGAGCTAGTTTGTGATTTTTACGATGTGTGTATTTTAACCTGGATGAACTACGTTAAGAATTAGTTCTTGCTAACGATGAACCGGGTCAACACTGGATCATAATAGAAACTCTTGCCACTCTTGTAGTGGTCAGTCTGAACAACTCTCAGCTGTGGTTTTCCATTCTAAAACTATATTTGAAATTCTGTTATGGACCAGAATGAATTGTAAAAAAAAAAGAGGAACATGTTGTAGATCAGTTTAAGAGGTCCGTGTAGCAATAACAGCATCATCAGTAACATTATTCATGTCTGTTTTTAAAAGTATTATTCATTATTTAACCACTGATGTTGCTAATTGGTTAACATCTAAATTTGTATCAATTTTTGTGCAATATTCAAAGTTCACCTAATTTAGTCTCTGCTGGCCAGCACAATAAATTTATTTTAGATAAAGTTTTAAATTATTTCAGAGTGTACGGGGTTGTTTTCAGATTTGCATGGCTGTAGTCATATGAATCCACACTGCTCTGTAAATCCAAGACACACCATCCATGGGAAATTTATTAAAACATCTTTGTTAGCAAGCCTCTGGGAATTTTACTATGTTTGCATAGAGGGAGTGTTTACCCATGTTTTAGTCTTTGTGCAGTTATACTAAGCAACTGCTGACTACATCCATGTTTCTTTAAATAAGACTACAGCTCCTTCAGTCAGTCTAACATTTTAAAAAGAAAAAAGAGATTTAAATACTTAAACAATCCAAATAAAGCTCTTACCCTTGTCCATTTCCAGCTTAATCTTCATAGCCACCCCCATTATTAAGACAAGAGCCAAAGCTGAAACCCCACAGACAATTATGATCAAGATTGAGTCGACTGAATGATAGCACATGGAGAGTCACAGGGAACAAAAACAAGAAAAATATCAAAAGTTAAAACCTTTCACCTTGTTTTTCTAAAAAAATAAAAAAAAATAAAATTGAGAGCCATTGTAGAATCATGACATTTACTTACTTTGTACTTTGAAATCAAATTCATCGGATTCACAGTGGCCACATGAGGTATTCACAAAGCATTTGTATTTGCCATTTTTGCTTGAAAGGACTTTTTTCAAAAGATTTGTTTTGTTATTGCCATCAATATGTTTGTTGTCCTGGAACCATTTATAGCTCAGGTTCAGAGCAGGGATGTTGTGGGTGCATTCTAGAGTTACGTCATCACCCTCTTTTATGGAGGTTAAAGAACTATTGACGTGTGCATTGAAGGCTGTTGGGAAGAAACAGAGTTTAGTAGTGATAGTCTTGGAGGATCTGAAAAGTTTATAACTTACAGTGATCTGTAAGAGATAGGTATACTGTGTGGCTTACTTCTGGATGTTAATGATATTCCTTCTGATTAGCAGTTTATAGTAAGATCTAGAAAGTTACTATCCCAACGTATTCAGCTCATTCTTTGTCTATGTGCTCAATATTTATAAGGAATATCAACAGTTACACATTTTTAGTTAATATTTTGAGCCTCCTGTGTTTACCACGTTTGTGCTGACCTCTGACTTTACTGAACTTGTGACGTTAAAACTACAGCATTTCTAATCATATGTAAAATTTCCAGCTCTTATCTTAAAATAAACAAATAAGAAAGAGTGGATATACCATTAGAACACTCAGTGATGTTAAGTTTCTCCTCACAGCAATCTACAGAGAAATAACAAATGAAAAACACTCATTTAGAACACTTCTGTCACATTTTGATGAAATCATGGCCATAAGTAACTTTTATTTTTACCTTTTGTGATATTACATTCCCCAGCAAGAGAGGAAGAGAAGACACAAACTACAAAAAAATAGAATACAAAGGAGATTAAGCAGAATCAAATAGAAATACTTGGTACCCAGACTGCCAAAATAGTGAATAACCAAATATTATAAGTTTTTACCCAGAAAAAGTCCAAACAAAAGCTCTCTCCCTGTTCTGATCATTCTCTGTCAACCAAAAGTGATCAATTTAAGACTTAAGTGCAAAGAACATCTAATAAATGTTATACTTATGATACATTGACATAAACAATTAAATATTGCCCAAGATTACATTATTATAAGGCTTAAATGTCTTGATTTTACCTGCTCTGTTGCTCAAGGCACAGACCCATGCATTGACCGGCTCTGCTTTGCTTAGCCTAAAGGTCTCTGCAATAGAAAAAGCTTGGAAAACATATTATAAACACAGATAGGGATGCAAATTATTTCGTCCCTGGAACTTGGCATCACAAACACTGCCACTGTTTATCTGTTTCGAAGGTGGAGATGACAGCCAGCCATCGCAGGATGGGTGCAGATTAATGCAAATTTGTTCAAATATTTCACATTTCATATGGTATATTTTTTTCACAAAAAAAAACGTTGGCAAATGTGAGGTCAAGTGAGACATGCACTCACAAAGGAGTACTTAAGCACAGCCAGTTATCAGAAAAAAAAAGTTTTTTATGCAAAAGCCTGTTCCCTTGAGCACATAGCATACAAAGAGACTCACATCAAGGATACTCTTACTTAGAAATAAAAGCATTGACAAAAGATAACTTAATTTTAAGTACACACATTCAATAGAGACATACTTGGTCTTCATAGTGAGATATCTATTCATAAAGTGGCCACTAGAGAGTGCTGTAGATTATCTTTTGTTTCCTTGTTACTTCTTTGAGTGGATGGGTTCTTTTAAGGAGCTCTTTTAAGAATGCACAATAGAGACAGAGACAGCTTCAAAAGAGTGGAAATGAAGCAAAAGTTCACTGAAATACAATTTAAGCACCAGATTGTTTTAAAGAAACAACACACAGAGAAGGTGACCACACAGAAACTAACAGACATTTCTTTGTGTGTTGCAATTTGCATGCGAGCCACATCGCCACACTTTGGTCCATCTGATGAAAATCATGTTGAATACATGCTGCACTCTGCTGCCATTTCCTCTTTAGTTTTAGGTGCTCTGACATTTTAAAATGAAAGCAAAAATCTACTCAAGTGACAACTCGTGTCAGACACCAGCACAATTCATGTCTTTTCACCAGCAAAAAGCCCACAATATAAGGAAGCACAGAAAAGAGGGAACATGTTTTTGCGAAAGTGTGATGCTTTACTTCTTTCTACAGCTAAGCTGGTTAAAAAGAAACTTTTCTATGTCAGATTTTGTGATCATCTTCCATACTGCAACAGGGAACAATGAAGTGCTGAAATAATGAGTGGGGTTAAGGAATAACTACATCAAGAGCTGCTGTCAGTCTTTACGAAGTAAATTGAGACAGCACAGGCCTCAACAAGCTTTGAAATAGCTTTCTGTTAATTACAATCATTTTAGCTGCTTATGAGGGACCTTTAATCCTGCTCATTTCACTCATTACAGTGATCTAAGTGCCCCATTTGGGAGTTAGTTCTGACACACTGCATAGGGAAAAGGTTAGCAGCCAGAACTTTTCTTACTACCCATGTTGTTTTTGGGTTTATTGTGTTAGCATTTCATTTTGTGTCACTGAGAATCTTTGAGAGTAATTGTGTTGTGTCCAGTTATATTTTGAAGTTTCATTCCAGTTCTTTCCTTAGTTGTTATGGCAGATTTGCATGATCCCAAATGTGACTCAGTTGGGACCAAATGAGTCACATTCATTTTCCAGGTTTCAGATATAAGAACAGATACTGCTGAAATTTAAGCACAATTGAACATAAGTTATCTTCTAGTGCCACATATTTACAGCATCGACTCTAATGTTGTAGAAAGAAAAATAAATAAACTGTTCTCTGAGTGCCAGACTAAATTGGCCGCCATTAATTAATAGTAGCCAGTGCCACCTGCGTGGTTTTGTTGCGCTCTTGAGAATAGGTGTTGGACGTTGTCATCTTTGTGGTTTCGTTAAACATTTTCCTCTTCCTCTCACTAAACATGGTGGCTCTCAGTGGACTTTTTCACAAGTTTTCTCGCCTGGCAAAATGCGTTTCTCTGAAGCAACACAGGACGTACAAGAAATTGCGTATTTTAGTTTGTTGTAACAGAGAGGGGAGAAAGGTGAGTTAATTACAGGTGTCCCCATATATATTGATCAAATCGCCTCAGCATTATTTGTAGTCATTATGAACTTTCCTTACATGCGTTTAACTTTATTAGAAGAACCCAGAAAACAGGTGAAATTTGACCACTTCAATGTTCTAGGGTCTCTTATTCTAAAACGAATTTGATATTTGGATAAAAATATACCTGGATAATATAAACTACATATTTTCATTTTAACTGGGATCATTTGCTTGTATACAGTTGTTTGTATTTACATTGTATGCAGACTTTTCGAAGTGAAATATTTCCCAAAAACACACAACGGCCTTGCGGGGGAACTATAACTGTGACGTGCGTCAAAACTAAAACTCAGCTGCATGCATCTCAAAGTGCACAGCAGCTGAACTGCACTAAAAGCATAGTGAGTCTGCGTATGAGCCCACATCACAGAGTTTCTCAAGATGTAGGTTGAGAACAGTTTGATCATAGTAACCATACTTCCTCTTCTGCGGCTTGTTGCTATGGCGAGACTTCCCTTCCAGGCAGGAAGTGACAGGAAGACCCAAGTGATGTCTGAGTGTTTGTTGTGAAGAGTGCTCATCAAGTTTGGGTGGAGCACTTCGCTGTATCCCTTTGACGGAGAGGACAGAGGTTTTTGGTGTTTTTTTAAATCTGGTATCCAGGCTATAATGGCGAAGAACTGCAATTCTCTAGGGATTCCTCTTGCCCACATGGTAAGCCTGTACAACTCTTTTTTTTTTTAGGTTTGAACAGGTTTCTGTAGATTTGATCTGTGCCTAGTTCTTTTTGTGTTTGTAGGTTTTATCGGTTTAAGTGCTAGCCTTCATTTTAGTACTTCCTGATACCAGTGTCAGTCGACATTTAGCGGGTTGATGAACAGCTGTCCCATGATGGCTTGTGTTGCCTGACTACCCTTCCCTGCAAAGCCAGCACCGGTCAGGCTGTGTGGCCACAGTTGGTTGCCGCTGAAGACAGGCCGGTGTTTATGAGCCAGAAGCATAAAGCGAGTCATGCATGTGGTCCAATCTGTCCTGTGTAGGCTGAGTTGGCTTGAATTCACTCTCCATTTCCTGAAATGGCTCAGCTCTTAAATGTCTTTTTGGAGATGCCCTCGAATGTCTTGGATGTTTAGCACAAATTACTGCTTAGCATTAAATGTAAGAATTTCCTTTATAATTTGGCAACTACCTTCTATGTTTACAGTCCCTTTTCTGCTTGAGTACAGAAAACACGAGGTGTGTAAGCCAGATAATGTCACTTTATTTGATTTAATTTGTTGACGTTTGTTTGACTTTTCTTTTTGACTTCCTTCTGCCACGACTGATGGCTTTTCAGATCAAACAGACAAAAAAGGACAACAATTTAAATGGGGAAGTCAATGAGGAGTGCAGTTGTAGCAAAAGTCAGCATATTACTGTTGAAAAATGCTCTTAAAAGCAGTTTAATAGCTCAGACACATTGTGATTAGTTCTATTGGTAATTTGATCTTTGACACAAAAAGTGATTTATATCACATCTTGCATGCAATATGTCCTGTTAAATTCATTGGATTGAAACTGGTTTCAACCCTTCTGCTTTTCCTAGCCTTTTATTTATTAACAAGAGACTTAATTTAGACTAATATAAAAAGCTGCTTTTTGTTTTAAATAAAAACAACAGCGGATACAGACAAAATACACAATGCTGTAATTTAAGGAAATCCTCCCACACCTAGCTTAATCTTTTACTATCAGGACAATGATTGATAATGATTCAAATTAAACACAACCGTGTCCAACCAGCTTCATTCATCATGAACTAAGGCTGCTAAGCTACAGTTACACTAATGGTTAAAAATGTCTTTTTAAGGAAAAAATACACTGTGGTCATTTTATGTGACCACTGTATAAATGAAACATTTACAACAGTTCTTTCTGCATCGCTCCGGGTACTCCAGCTTGCTCCCACAGTCCAAAAGCATGACTGTGGTCTCTCTGAATTTTCCTTAGATGTGAATGTGTGTGTGTGTGCATGGTTGTTTGACTCTGTGTTGCCCTTCAATGGACTGGTGACCTGACTATGGTGTGCCTCGCTTCTCGCTCGTTGACTGCTGGAAATAGGGACCAGCACATCTCGCAATCCCACAAGGATGAGCCTGTTGGTTAGTGGATGGATTTAGGTGACAATGAATTTCTAGAATTTTATAAACTGCTGATATATGAGATTTTTTTTTACCCACACACTGGTCAGAAAAAGGAGAAAATGTCTACTATGTAATTATTTTTTGGATGACAAGAATATTGGGAGTTGTAGCTCACATCACCGTTCGTTACAATCAACGTATATTGAGTACCAGGTCTGAACATACAACACATCAAACCTTGGAACAGATGATGTACAGCAGCAGACACTCCTGGCAGCTAAGGACAGATAACTCAGGCGGCAACATACACAAGCTCATCAAAACTAAAGAATAGCATATTGAAAAACCTGGTTCAGCAAGGGTCTGTTTTGGTTGCAACATTCAGATGATGGGGTCAGAGCTTTGAATGTTTTAGGACAAGTGTCATTGATGCTAATAGCACAGCATTAGCATCATTTTGCTGGGGAAGTACATCCCTTCATTACCACAGTGTAGGTGTCTTATGATGTCTACTTTCATGAAATGCAAAATGACACAAAAATGATCTCAAGCTGGTGTGGAATCTCCAGCATTTGCATGATGCTATAATTTCAAGATTAAGCAAATTCTCAGAGGAGTAATTTGAAATCTATTCACCACCATGACATCTCATCTGAGAGTCATGGAGAATTATTTTCTTGAAGAATTAAGACATTTTAAATGTCTAAAAGGGGGTCTAGTTTGTAACTACCAAGGTGTTTTTACAAAAGTGGCTGCTCGGTGTAAATCTAAGACTAAAAATTAAAGTGAATGGAAGATATAAGAAACTGAAGCAAATGTTAAAAAACTACAAACAGAATTTTTTTTTCTTGATTGTACAGTTTAAGATTTTTAGCTTAGACTACTAGCAAACGATGATGGGGAACTGAGAGTGAGATATAATATATGGTAATTATATCAGTGTATTTATAAATTAGAACATCAACCTTTATAGTCGGTAAGGAAGTTGTTTTTTTTTTTTAAAATTTGTTAGTGATATCATGTACAGACGAGTAGACATGGCTACATTCGCACCTCTGAGTAATTTTAATTTACCAGCCTCTAAATGTGTAGATTGTGGGAGGAAACAGAGCCCCCACATTAGGAAACCCAGACAGGAAAACATAAATGCCTCTCACAAATTCACCTCATCTCTCTTTTTTTTTTTAATAGAAATACCATTTTATAAAATTGAAAAGTAATTTCTTAGCCAAATCTTTGTTTTCTTGATTCTAGTTTCACAAAACTCTTGTCTGTCAGCTACTGTGGGAGAACTTTTGCAAGATATGAATTTTTTGTGTGCTCTGAAAGCTGAATGAGAGCTGTTGTCATCAGTGTTGCAACCACTTCCTGTGAAAACTGTCCTGGCTGATTGCGCTACACTGACAGAACATGCTGAAAAACATGCAGCTGTTGTTCACATTTCCTTTTGTAAATGTGTCTATTGTATGTGGTTGAATTCACTTTCTAGGTGTTGCAGAAATGTTAATTTTTGTCTAAGCTAGACAATAAGCATAATTGTAATTGGAGCCACATTTTTTAAAGGCTTGTTTCAGAAATTGTTTTTGAACAGACTGTAAGTCTAAGACGGGTTGATTTGCAGTAACATATTCTTTCCTACATTTTGTTTGCTTTATGAAGTCTCCTGACTTACTTCTCTATTTGTTCCCAGAGTCAGGCAGTGTCAGATGGAGGTAAGCATGCACATGACCAACCTTTTACATATCTCAACATGTTTGAGCATGAGAAGATCTGATTAAGCGTCAAGCTCCAGCTTTCTGTTTAGCTCTCATAAAGTAGGTGTGCTTGTGCTTTTAGAGCTGAACATGACTGCGCGGGGCTGCGGAGGCAGCAGCTCCAGCCTTCCAGGGACCCCAGGAGGGGACGTCAACTCCGCCAACAGTGTGCTGAGCTGGGCCGTCTCTTTTGAGAAGCTGTTGGAAGACCCCCATGGGGTCTGTTACTTTACGGTGAGACAGACTATTTGGATATTAACGCTCGGGCTGTTCACTGGTGTTTTGTTGAAGGTGTTCCTGCTAAGCTAGGCATGTTTGTTCATGTTTCTTGCTCGCTTCTCTACAGGCCTTTTTAAAGTCCGAAGTGAGTGCAGAGAACATTTTATTCTGGCAAGAATGTGAAAAGTTCAGGAAGATTCCAGCCACATCTTTGGATCAGGTATGGTGCCACTCTTTAACTCCTGTACTTATTTGACTCATTTCTTTTAGTGTGTACCGCTCTGTTTTCTAATATGTATGTTTTACTTTCACTTTAATAAAACTACTTGGTTAAAGCAGAGCCTCCACAGCAATAAAGAAAATCACATAGATAACGCTGAGTGTGTATTTCAATGTTGGAAAAGAATTGTTCAGGTTTAAGAGGGATTAATCAGATAAAACCAACTCACAAGGAGAAATGCATTTAATGAATTGGTAAGCAAAATCATAAGTTTTTGCTTTTGTGGAAGCTTAAGCCTCTTAGTAAAACACATCTTATTTATAGAAGCCTCGTCTTTCACCTTTAAAGTTTTGGTGGTTAATTTTAAAATTAACAAGGGGAAATAGCCTTTGGCCGTTGCAGTGTCTTGCAAAAATAGTTGTAGCCCTTAAGTATTTTTTCTAACCTTGTCGATTGACAACCAAAACTAATGATTTTTATTCAGTTTTTGTGTGATTGACTGTTTTCAAGTAATCTATAATTACTGCCATGGGAAAAAAACGATTGGGTTAAAAAAATACATACCAAAAAATCTGAAGTGTGTGTTTGTTGTATTCAGTGCCCCTGTGATCATGTAAATACTTTACACTTTACTTTAAATGTGATCATGTAAATACTTTACATGATCACATTTCACTTTACTTACAGCTGCATGCAATTTTAAAGTGTTTTTACCAACTTTTCACATCCAGAGAGCAATCTATTCTTCCATTCGTCTCACAAAACAATGGTCATGATTTGTCAAATATAGCAAAGATAGATAGTAAACATCTTTTTTAGAAATTTGCTACATCATTTAGGTCAGGAATGCACAAATCCAGTCCTCTAGATCTACAACTCAGCAATTTTTAGATGAATCTCTTCTCCAACTCACCTGAATCAAATGTCAAATAGCTGGATACCACAGAGGCCTGGTAGTACGTCATTCATTTGATTCAGGGATAAGTGATGCATTGCAAAATGGTAGTTCTCGAGGACTGGACTCAGGTGTACACATGGCTAAATGTTGAGGGTTGTTATCCTGCTGGAAGTTGAACCTCCACCAGTCCTTCATTTAGCTCTGCCCACCTCCTCATCCACCCTTCCAGTTTCTGCCACTGCTAAAGAAAAGCATCCCCACAGTAAGATGGTGCCATGACCAGAGGATGAGACCAAAATTGAGCTTTTGATCTCATTTGACCATCCAACCTTCCTCCTCATGTTTATTGTGTCCTATATATAGTTTGTGAGAAATGACAAACAGACCTTATCATGGGTTTGTTTCTGCAATTAATATTCTTAATACTTCTCCACAACGTCTCCCTGAACTGGTGTGTGCCCTAACATTCATAATACATAAACAAACCTCTGAGGCCTTCACAGAACATCTCTGTTTATACACAGGTTACATTATGCACAGCTGCACTGTATATTAATTACTAATTACTTCTGAAGGTAACTGGTTAGACTGACAGATCCTTCGGGATATTAAAGTAAAGAAAGCGTCCTACAAATGCACGTCATGCTTGTTTTCAGATTTTTATTTGTGAAAACTTTGAAAATGACATTTTCTGTGCAGTTGATTAAGCTCTACTGTTTCTCTACCAGGTAAAACCACTGAAAATGTTTGGTTTTCCTGTATTTGACAAAGTAGAAAACATGTTGCATAGACATTTATTTTCATATTCAACAGCTTGAATACAGTAAGTGAGAAATGGTGTGTGTAATCTCCATTGTGTAATCAATGGATCATTGTGGTTTATCTGTTCTTTATAGTTGAAAGCAGCAGCTCGCTCCATCTATGGCACTTACCTGTCTGACAGCGCTCCCTACAGTGTGAACATCGATGACACTGCCAAGACAGAGGAGAAGGATCTGGAGAAACCCACTCCTGACATGTTTAACAAAGCTCAGGCTCAGGTTAGCAGAATGTTTACTCTCCCATATAATCACTGGTACATGTATTTATTGCTTAACTCTGTGTTCAGCTCTACTGCTTCTCTCGTATCAGATTTTTAAATTGATGAAGATGGACAGCTACCGGCGCTTTGTGCGCTCTCCTCTCTATCAGCGATGCAGCTTGGCAAGTGTAGAAGGTAAACATCTACCTCAGCTCTCGACAGAGCCCGTCCGCATGGGGTCATGGGACGACATGGCCAACAAGAGCCCCACAAGTGACAAGAAGGTGAATAACATAAAGATCAAGGCAACAACCCATTATTCCGTTTAAACCTTGATTTATCTTTATAAATCTGTCAAACAGAACAGGAAGTCCGACTCCAATAGTCTACCAAGTGGTACTAGTGTCTCAGAGAAACAGCGACAGAAAAGAGGATCCTGGGGAGGTAGTAGTGGTCATATGTCAAATCGTTTCTTTTTTTTGTTTTTTAAATTCCGTATTTTGAGTTTTTCTCTTTTTGTCTTGACTATAGATGCATCAAACGGCTCAGGTCCTCTGAAGCAGTCAAATATGTCGATCAAATCAACCAGCAGTGTGGAGCTTGGCTCCCTCTGCAGACAGATGGAGGTCAGTACATTTGTGACAAACATTCTGGGCATGTTGCAGATCATATAAATTATTAATTATGTAAGATTATGGTTAAACGAACACAATAATAAAATGTAGACCTGAAGCTGGGAGATCCGTCTAAATATTCTCTTTTTGCTCTTCATCTGTTGTGTAGAACGGTCGGCCGGGTCCCACCTCCCGCGATCAGGCTGCTGGCATCGGGAGCCGTATGGGGGTGGAGGGGGGTTACTGCTGTGTCTACCTGCCCGACGGCAGCGCCTCCCTGGCCCCTACACGTAATGGGCAGCCCATCAAGGACATGCTGGCCAGCCTGTGTGAGAAAAGGGGCTTCCCATTAAAAGACGTGATGATTTACCTTCATGGCAAGGACAAGGTGAGAGCTTCTCCTCTGTGTGCTGCAGCACTTGCTGTTTCAGATAAAGCTACCGGCTGCAGTGCCAATCTTTAACCATGTTTGGTAACATGAGACGATTAACCTCTTCCTGTTCCAACATCCTCTAGGTCTCATCTCGGCCTTTCGTTTCCGAAACCTTTTGTTGAAACTGATGCTGTTGTTTAAAAAAAAAATAAATCACTGGCATTTCTCCCTGTCTCGTGTACTGTTCTCTCTCTCTTTGGTAGCCCTTGTCACTGGACCAGGACTGCTCCGTGCTGAGAGATCAACAGGTCTCTCTTGAGCTCAGGGTGACATTTGCGTGAGTCATCTTAGTCACTTCCTTTTTATTCTTTTTTTGTCTGCCGTTTTAGTCACCATTAGCAGACTTTCACACCCACTACACTACCACCACAACATGTCACATCTCACCATATTTGGGGGAAATCCTGATGTTGTTGGGACACATCATCTGCCTTCTAGTTGGGTTTCCTCAAACACATGACCAAATTAGGTCAAATTTCCGCTTCATGTGAAGAGGTCATTAGGTGTTGACATTCATTTTATCTATCAGCATTGTTTTCAGTAGGATTTGTGTGGGTTATTTTTGAAAATGCAATCATGTCCCAGGTTGGAGAATGCCTTTACTGGTAAAACAGTGGGAATCATGGTGAAGTCCAGTAAAACACTGCAGGACGCCCTCTGTTCAGTGATGCAAAAGCACCATCTAAAGCCGCAAGAGACAGCGGTAACCATGGTAAGAGGTTATGTCTGACACCTTAATATATATAAACCAGTCTTTTATTAGGAATGGTTACTTATGCTTAACAGTCTCACCAATTAGTTTTATATTTTTTAAACCTTTAAATGTTATAAAAGAATTTGCCATGAATAGATACCTGCTAGAATTAGCGGTACACAGTTTCCTCTTCAGTTGTCAGAACATAATTTACACTTATGCCAAATATACTTGCATTTTTTACTTTTATTGAGTCATAACTGCCACTGAAATACAAGCAGTGCTTTGCAATACTCTACAATATTTGGTAGTATATACTACTTAAAATTTCATACTAAGTATGAATATGTGATAAATTGCCCTTACTGGTCCCACTGGGTGTACAATTATAGTGGTGAAAAGGCAAACACTTGTGGAGAGGTAGGAACATTATATATGTGAAAAGACAAAGAAAAAAGCTTGGAAAATTTTGATTAATTGTAATAAATATTGTCATCACAATTTTCAGAAACGGTATCGCAATTCCTCTAATATTACGCAGTCCTGGCTCTGACAAATGTATGAGTTTAGTCTGCTCTTTCAGTAGAGTCCAGCTTGAAGTAAATAATAAACTTAAATGTCAAAGGAACATTTACAATAATGTATTTCTTTAAAACTGTTTTTTTTTTTTGGTGACAAATAATTGTTCAACATATTTCATGTCTGTCTTACTTCAGATCTCAAAAGAGAGTATTTTTTGATAAGATGCAAAGAGACATTTTTGTAATGACTGTCCCTTCATTGAGATGTTTTTGTCAAATTTACCCCCTTTACTGATTCATTAATCAAGTCACAAAGCAGCCAACATTTTCCCAAAGACTGACCGAGTGTCATTCATTGTACATTGAACTCGGGCATAAATTTTTAGCGCCATGGGAAACCAAAACAGAAGTAATAACGCCAAAGTCTCAAGCTCTAATTTTAGCTCATACAGTAAAGATTTATATAGTCAGTCGATGAACATATTTCTCTCCAACTATCTTGTCAAAAAGACCCACTTCTATTTTGGTGAGCAGTGCAGTAACGGAAGGAGAAATTTTTATTCTCATTCAGTTACGGTGAAGTTCACTGCCTCTCAACTCTCTTCACTCTGACCTGAGCCTGAGCAAAGTCCGGCCCCTGGTTTAACTATAAGAATGTGAAATAGAAAGAGCCTGAAATAAAAACGGAGCTAAGAAATAAGTCCATGAAGTAGCTTTACAAAATAAGTGTCACTAACTAAAACACCATTATGAAATGAGTAAATAAAAAATGAAACAAATAACTGAATAAATCTTGAAATAAATTATATTTTTTAAAATATTTTTTCAGTTTTAATTCCTAGAGTTAAAACTGAATTCTAGTTTTAATTCATAATACAATTTTATTTTGTGTATTTTAGAAATTATTTATTTAGAATTTTAACAAATTTACAGGTAATTTATTTTTATTAGTCCATATTCCTGCGTTTCCAAATATTTTTATTTATTTTTTTGTCTCGTGTAATATTCTAATTTTAAATGCGGTATCCTCAGCCATTTAGTTAGGATGATTAAAGTCACATCTTTAGTCACCCTAACTTAAAAAAAAATCTAGATTTCAAAATGTAATTATCTGCTTAAGTATCTTCTATTTAATGAATTGAGTTTCTGAAAGGACTCCACCTTTCATTGATATTCTAATTTACTGACTATGACTGCATATGTTGAGTTCAGGTTGCTAGTACTGGCTGTCGGTTCAACAGGATCTCTTTCTTTTTTGCTGTCTGTTTCAGGTTGGAAGTGACGAGCCTGTGAACCTGAACTGCTCTGTGTTCAGACTAGCCAATAAGACGCTGCGGTTGGAAAGAGCCAAAGGTAAACATGCTGGACTTTACTTTTTGAAAATCCAATCATTTTGCTTCAAAATTGACCTTTTCCAATAATTTAAAGGGTACGCTTCTCAGCTTTCTGAAAAACAGTAAAGAAAACAAGCCTGTGTAGTCGAGGAACCGTATTTCAAAGTGATAATTAAACACTGGTCTCCATATGTTATTGGTAACACACATCATGTTATGTTCTTTCCTCTAACTTGTGATTCTTTATTTTTCTTATATTTCTCTGTTTTTTTATGCCTCTCACTCTCTGAATATATTAGAGTAATTTACTGTCCTGGTTTCTCTAAATCCCTTTATACATGTCCCCTTTCTCTTTAGTCTGACTACTTGCTGAGATTTTTCTCTGCTCTCCTTTTCTATGGGTTTGATGTGTCGCAGTGAATTTGGTTTGTTTAACGCTGTGTCATTTTCAGTTTTCTCATCTCATTTCCCAACATCACATCAGAGCCGCGGTCTGTGCTTCAGCTCCTTTCCCTGCGCTTCAGGGAGAGCAAAGAGATTTTACGTCAAAGTGGTTTTACAAATTTTTTATCTTTCTGTGAAAATAGGTAAAGAGCAGACCATTATTCCCAGAGGAGGGAGTTCTTCTCCTACTGCACAGGTCAGACTGCCATTAATGTAATTATTACCATTTTATCAGAGCTTTAATGCATTTCACTTTTTTGTGAATTAGAAGGCTAAATCACTTTCTGTCCTCCACTTCAGATTATTACTTTGTTGTGGGTAAAAGTTCTGATTAGTTTTAGGAACCATGGCTGCTGACTGATGGATCAAATTATTTGTTTCCTCCATAATTATTGAACATCCCAGTAAATATGGGTCAAGCTGTCTCTAAGCAACACAAACTGTTGTTTGGAGACCCACAATGCTGTTCAGCAGTTCACTAACGGCGAGCTTTAAAACAATAAATAAAAAATACAATCCCTTATCGTCTTCCTCACTGATAATTAAAAGTAGACAAGAACCCAGATCTTTCTGTCCACCACACACAAAGCCTTAGTTGTTTTATAATATTTAGTGAGACCGTACATATCAGCATGTTCTAAAACTGTTTTCATGGAACCACACCCTTAATTGTAAATCTCGGTCACATCTTGTTCAGATGTTCATTTGTTGTTTTTATTTTTTAAATAAAAACAACAAATGAGTGATGTAAATGTGATGCTTGTGTATTCTTCTTTGATATAAATTTCTCTATATGTAAAAGGTGCATCATGTCTCTGGGATCCGTTTTTGTCCTCAGGCGGGATCAGGGAGTGGAGGCCTGGAGCCTCGATCATCGACTCAGACCGACAGAGTCCGGACGCAGCAGAGACCCAGTAAGAACCGCGACATGGACGGTAGGGCACCTCACCAGTGTCTGGTGTAGCTGGGTATTACACCACATGCTGTTAGAGGATTTCACACCTGGATCACTGGAGCTCATTTATAGACAAGTGTGTTATGCTAGTGATTTTTACTGCCTTTATTAAAGCAATAAATCAAAGTCAGGTCAAGATTAGATCCATTGAAAATAAATTGTAAAAGTGGATTACAGAAGTTTTAATTCTCATTACAGCTAAAAACATTGATTGACATGAAGTAGAGCACATTTTAAAGCTGAAGGCAAATTATGTTTTGTCAAAATCTAGTGCAACTAGAAATAAGAAAGGTGTGGTGTGCAGTACATCCCATCTTTTTTCTGGAATTAATGATTCCTGCTGGTAGAGCTGGTTTCTCTACCAGCTTTTTACTGTATGGATGATGTGTTGAGGTGATGCGTAGCATAAAAAAAATCTCTTCTCAAAAGTGTCGCCGCTGTAATTAAAGCGGCCATTTTAGAAGGCAAATACAATTTTGCACACTTTGGATTTTTATTTGTAAAATATTTTTGAATGAATTTTTCCCCAATTCAAAATCTTGCACTATCTTATGTTTCTCCATCACCTAAGCTATCAATAGAATACTTTTGCAGAGTGCTTTGCCACTTGCATCACTTACATCTTACCAAGTGATGATTCTGATGCCATTGCTCAACACTGTTTGCATTTGAAAAATAACCTGCAAAATTAACACGATTGTCTTGATTTGAATCAGGATTTCTGGACATGCTGACCAGAGCTCAGTGCTGCAGAGTAGATGACCAGCGAGGCCTTCTGACCAAAGAACAACTAGAGATCCCTTCATTCCTGCAGCTTTCTTCAGACCAGGGACAGAATACAGACGATTCAAGTGTAACCAGCTCTTCCACTACCGACTCCAAAACAGAGTCAGGGGACAATGCAGATGTTCTGGCTCCAGCTCCAGCTCCGGCTCCAGCTTCGGCTCCAGCTCCAGCTCCAGCCAATAAATCTGAGGAAAGTTCTGATGCTCCTAAATCTGAATCTAAAGACTTGAGGGAAACAACAGTTTGACGCAGAATTGTGTGGAAAGACAAAGTCTTAAAACCCATTGCATATCTAACAGAAATGTGATCTGATTTATGTAAAAAGATAGTTGTTGGTCCAGATGCACTTTCTTTAATGAATAAGCTCACACTTGGCAGTATTTTCTTTGGCCTCAGCCTTTGATCAAATGGGCTTTTGAAGGCAAGTGTAGATGGGTGAAAACATTCTGGCAAACATTTGTGTAATTTTTAAAACACTACAGATCTTCCCTGGAGAATGTTTGCTACGAATCTATACTGTACCCATAAATGCATAAAACGTTTGACCTTAAAATTGCACCCTGAAACATGTTGTACAGATTAATTCACCCTCGAACCTGCAGTCGACTCTAAAGCTTACGTGTATGTCTGCAGAGGAAGCATGGACTGTTCTGAGTAGCCCTGTTAAACGTGCCTTGCATGTCTGTGTCTTATGATGTCTAAATATTTTATGAAGATTAGCTTTTATTACTTGAAATATGTGTTTTCTTGTGTGGGCACTTGTTTATTTGTAATGCATGTTTTGCATGGTTTGTTGTGAAGGCACTTTGTGAAGCTCTGGTCATGCCTCGTTCCCTGCCACTTCCAATTGCATTTCGGGATTCCTAAAGTTAAAGGGTGACAGATTCAGTGTTATGTTACCTAGCAAAACTTTCAACCGACTCTGTTAATTTGTTTGCTATGAAAGGCGTTATATTTTTCAATAAATCCGAGGTCGGTTTCTGCCTGAAAGAACTGGTTCGTGATTTGGTTTAAATTATACATTCAGCGTGCTGTAAGATGACTCGAGCTCAGTGGAGTGACTGGATGAGTCATGCTCAACAATACAAGACTGATCCATCTGAGTACCTGCAAACTCTTTTTATATATCCATTTTTTTTTTTTTTTGGTTTATCCTGATAAAGGAAAACTTCCTCCTACATGTAACGTCAGTGATGATGATCTTTGCAGAGTTATGATTGGTTCCTTGGATAAGTTTGTAGCGAATGAACTGCTTTTTATTTCCCAAGACTTGTTGCTGGATGTGGGTTTGCCATTTTTCTGTGATGGCTAGGCATTATGCGAGTTACAAAACCTATTAGATGACTCATGGATGATCTCATCCCCCTGGATGACGTCAGCAGTGTATATATTTCATAGTATGTGGCAGCACGTGGTTTTGGAATGCATCCCATCTAACATGCTTGTTTAGACCATTACATGCAATTGTTATGGTTGCAATTAAGCTCGAGAAAATGAACGGCACTACATTAATGTGCAAAGTGTTCAGACACCATAGCACACCTGGCATTTGCGTGTTTGTGTGTTTGCACGTCTAGTCGTGCGTGAGTGGTGCGTCGGTGGAGCTATGAATGGGCAGAGAGGGGTGTTCTCTCACACACAGCGTCACAGCTCTGGGATGAGGAGTGCCATCTACTCTACTGCACGTCTGCTGTGCTGCTGAGAGGAAAGAAGACAAAGGGGGAGAAAAGGAGGTGAGCGTTTTGAGTTTTTCCCCAGAATGTTTTATTTTTTTTATATTTATTAATTTATAACAGGATTTTTAAAGCTTTTGCAGAGTGTGTTTGTTTGTCCTTGTCACTCCCATCTTTCATCCTTCTTGCCTGTCTGTCAGACAGCACATAACTGGGCTTGATGAAATGCATTTATCCTGTCTGATGAACCTCAAGGTTTGTCATTTCTTTTCCTTTTTTTTTTTTTCACTGCTTCATTTGGATGGAGTTTATTGCATGCTTTATTTGATTGAATTTAAAACTGTCAATACTTAAAAATATTAATGATGGATGCGTAAGGGTTTTCAAAGAAAATAAATCTATTCTGCGCTTAGTGACAGATGCCTGACTGATTTAAAATGATTTCACGTTCTTTTTAGCAGTTCTCGGGTGAAAGACACGTGGCCCAGCTGTTAGTCGGACAGGGAGCAGCTGTGCTGGGCGACTGACTAAATTCATCCTGTTGGGGTGTGAGGTCAGGGTGCTGAGTGTTCACCTGAACGTGGGAAAACAGATGTCTAGTTACTCTCAGTTTCTATCTTCTCACAACTCCAATGTTATCAGAATTACTGGCCACCTTCTGACCTTGGAGCTCGTTCATCTCTGTTCGTTGTGAAGTAATAATGTCAGACTGAGGTTAGGAGCTCTTTGTCTTGATAATTTCATCTAAAGCTTATTTTTGATTAATAAAATGAACTCTAGCTGGTTGGGTATGAAGAAGGTTGCATGTTGGGAGACTCTTTATTTAAGAAAAATTATTTAAGGCAAAGCTACTCCAAAGCCGTCAGGAGCTATAATATAGTTTTATGACTACAGGAAGCTAATCATGCATTTTAAGCTCAACCTCTTCCTTTTGTATTTTAATTCGTGGCCATTGAGTTAAATACTGCTGACCTTACTCTTTTAAAAAATAGGACAATATTTCTGGAACAGATTAGGTTTCCATCCTATGAGTATTTTATTAAGAGTCTTAAAGCTTCTACTTTGTTTTTAGTTTTATCTTCCTCAAAGCGTCTTTGAAGAAGTGGTTTTGGTAGGAGGAAGTGTTTAACCAGAAAGCCTGCTGTTTTCTAACATTTGGTGCCACTAAAGAAATGTTCACTCTCTGAACATTTCCAAATTTTACCTGTCAAGACCATAAAATTCAAAGCAGACTATTGGGATTTTATGTAATGAAACAACCCTGTGCAGAATTTTGAAGTGGGAGGAAAAGGATACATGGGCTCAGCATAAAAACACTTTACATTTTAATTCTTTTCTGAGATATTTCAAGCTCAAATTGAAATGTTTTTTTTTCTCAACATATATTTTAATCTAAACCCTTCCATCATTCCATCCCCACCAACAATATCTCTGCTCAAGAGCATCTTTACAGCATGATGTCGTCACCACCATCTTTCACTGTGGGAATGGTGTGTTCAAGGTGATGTGCAGTAGTTTTTCAACACAAAGTTTTGAATGTTTCAGTCTTATTGACCTTGTTTGTTTGCTGTTCTCTTTGTGGCTGCGTGTCTTGCCATTTTCCAAAATATCCTGTTAATACATTCTCTGACGTCGAGCTGCTCCTGGCTGCTTCTCTAATTAACGCTTTCCTTGAACACCTCGTCAGTAAAGGTCGACGGTAATGACTTGGATGCCATTTGTGCCATACTCTTTTTATTTTATGATGGATTGAACAGTAACCCACAAGCTGTGGAAAATAAACCTTTGATGCCATCACAGAATAGTAGTTAGCATAGCATCCTTAAAATAACAATAATAACAATAAAAAGCAAGGAAAACATGACAAGGAAAATAAAACAGAAGGGTGCAAATGTAAATCAGCATACACAAAAACAGGAAAAGGATACAGCTCCAATCTGCTTAAAAGCCAGTCTGAATAAATTAGTCTTTAGCTGCTTCTTCACAGGCAGAAAGATGAATGCAATTCATTCCACAACCTTGGAGCCACCGCTCTACAAGATTTATCTCCTCTTGTCTCAAAATATGTGTGGAACCACTAAGATCCTCTTCCCAGAACATCTCGGATTGAGAGGAGGTGTGGAGCTCTAAAAAGCAAGAGATATTAGCTATAGATTCACTCTAAAACTGAGAACTAAGAGTATAAAATAAGTTCTAAAATATATTGATAGCCAATGTGAGAAGAGTAAAATTGGACTAATGGGCTGTCTCTCTTTTTTGAGAAGAGAGTCTCTCCTCAAAAAAGTCTTGCAGCTGCATTCTGTAGTCACTGGAGATGGTTACGATCCTTCTTTTCAGTCACTTAAAGAGGTTGTTGCAACACAGTCATAAAGAGGCATTGATGATCATCTTCAGCTTTTGAAAGCAGAAGTCAAATTTTGGAAACATTTCTTGACTGAGAAAAACTGTTTCTGATTAATTCTCAGAAAAGATGCTCCAAGGACAAAGATAGCATCAAGCTTTCTGAGTTTGTCTTGG
The DNA here is from genome assembly GCF_001444195.1 of Xiphophorus couchianus. Lineage (NCBI taxonomy): Eukaryota > Metazoa > Chordata > Actinopteri > Cyprinodontiformes > Poeciliidae > Xiphophorus > Xiphophorus couchianus. The sequence continues at coordinate 17,534,425 of NC_040250.1, forward strand.
ACAGTAGAGTGCAATACATCAAAGTGATGTTTGATTTCAGATATTTGGCTCTTAGAGGCAATAACGTTTCCATATTCTCACAGTTCATCTGCAGCTTGTCACAAAGCTTCTGTGTAAAACTTGTAAAGCATTTTTATCAAAGGGCAAGCTGTAAAAATTCCTTCCAGCCATTGTCTATACTCTCTTGTCCTTGTAGGGTCTCCTTCATCAGACAGGAGCCAGGGTACATGCTAGAGTGACACAAACACATCCCTCCACACACACCAATGAAGCTAAGGGATGTGCCTTGAGAGACAGAACCCATGTATGCAAGAGGAGAACATGCAAGAGGAGAACATGCAAACTCCATGCAGAAAGACCTGAGATTCAAACTCCTTACCTTAAAGCTGCAAAGCACCGTTGCTACCAATTGCACTTTTGTGTTGCCACTTTAAATATTCAATTGGTTTAAAATATATGATACATGAAACTTGTGGTACTTCACACAGAACTAGATGGTGGATTAGGTGACTTGTAAAGGGGATTTTCTTTCTAGAGTAATCAGAATAATTGGGGCACAATAGAAATAAATTGTTTTAGACCATAACTACAACAAATCTTCAACAAGAGTGTAATTTCTTCTTTCCACTTCAAAAGTATGCTCTGATTTTTGTTGTCACATAAAAGTCTAACATAATATCTATAATCAGTATGTCTATAATGTAACATTATTAGACGCTTATTTACTTTTGCAGAGCATTGATTGAATTTTTAACCCTTCATAAGCTAACAGAGATTATTAAATGTTTGCACTTTGCTCAAATGCTTTCATCAGTAACATGTTTCTGTATTTCTTTAAGAAAATAGAACTTTCCTTCCCTCAGTTTCACCTCTGTGTAGGTTTGCTTTACATACAATGGATAATTTCTTTATTGAGACAAACAGAAAGTGAAACAAGCCAACAAATCGTTTTTATTTAGGTCATCTCCCTGAGTGAGCTGGCCAGAGACAGCACTTAGGACTTACTGAATGCCTCCCCTTCCATCAAGGTTGAAATTATTCTCCTCTGCCTCCTTCAAAGCCCCGTAATGCACATTTAGAGGAAGTGTGCAGAGCTCAGCTGCTGGTTCCTTACCCCTGGGTGTGCTAACTGAAGCCTGTATGAAAAAAGAGTCAGAGCACTCCACTGGGTCACTTGTGTTGGCATGTTTTAGATAGCAGGCAGGTCCAGTCCGTATCTATTCCACTTCAAGAATGCTTTTGTGTTGGGGTTCCCTGCAGCATCGAATGTTAACCGGCTGTGACCACTGACGTCAGTCGTCACAGTGGGTGAAGGAACTCCTGTCGCTCAGTAGCCATTCATTTTTTATGAGCTCCTGAAAAGAGCATCAGGGTGATAGTTTTGTTTTAGTCAAATCCTTTCCTTTTATTCCAATAATGTTCTTATGAGGTCTCACTTAAAGAGATGCATCTATTCTGTAAAACCTTATGCACCTAATAAATGACTGATTTAAATGTGAGCACAAGTTGGGCTCATTTCTCATAAAACTTAGTAGTTTGCTTTGATGAAAAAGGCATTATTTGTACTTTCTAGGAATGCTAAAGTGTTTGCTTTTTTTCACCGAAGCAGCTTTGCAGAGAACCTGAGCTTAGAAGCTATTCTTCATCTGCTAATCCATCCATCCATCCATTGTCTGTTCACCCTTGTCCCTAATGGGGTCGGGAGGGTTGCTGGTGCCCATCTCCAGCTACGTTCCGGGCGAGAGGCGGGGTACGCCCTGGACAGGTCGCCAGTCTGTCGCAGGGCAACACAGAGACATACAGGACAAACAACCATTCACACACACACTCACACCTAGGGAGAATTTAGATAGACCAATTAACCTAACAGTCATGTTTTTGGACTGTGGGAGGAAGCCGGAGTACCCGGAGAGAACCCACGCATACACAGGGAGAACATGCAAACTCCATGCAGAAAGACCCCGGCCGGGAATCGAACCCAGGACCTTCTTGCTGCAAGGCAACAGTGCTACCAACTGCGCCACTGTGCAGCCCTCATCTGCTAATATTGGTCCTAAGTTGTAATGAAAAGTGCTAGAAATACCGACTTACTGGAAGTTTATTTTTTTACTTTGACAGTTTTTTTTGTGTGTTTTTTATCTGTAAAACAGATCTATATGCTGTAGACGGCTGCAATAAACCACATCTTCAAATGTGAACTCAGACCTGCCAATAACATTTCACCCATGCATCTTGGATGGACTGTACGAGAACTGACAGAGACAACAGAAACTGTCAGTCTGTTATTTTGTTTTTTTTAAATAAAGAAACCGTCTCTCACACCATGACCTAAACCCCAAGGTGTTTAGTCCCTTGGCAGCAGGGCTCCTGACGCCAGCTGTGCCTCTGGCTGTGACTGTTGCTTTGTATTCACTGTAGATTTTGGCTTTTCTGGGACTCATTGTTTGTGCTGCATTGGTGTGCATGAGTGAATGTTCTTTCCCCCCCCCCCCTTTAGAAAACCTCTCCTCCTTTCAAATGTCTCCAAAGCAAATAAAATCATTATAATCTGCCTCTCAAGAATTTCTATTCTCTATTTGCATAATGTCTTGCATAATGATTACAGGTTCTTAATGAGGTAATTAAACTAAATGTGAGCATTATTTTAAACTTTCTTCTACAGATACAATTGGAAAGTTGAATGTGTGATTGATCCATTCATTACCTTCTCTCCTCTGTAACTTTGGAACGAATTACTGTGCTAAGTATTCTGCCTTTAAGTTGTTACAGCCACTGTTCAGCTTGTTTTTGTGCAGTGTGTTAACTCTTTTAAATGTTCTCCTTCAAAAACCTTTTAATCTGCTCAACAGTTCAAAAATCTAACTGTGATGGTGTAATGTTTGCAGATGGTTTATTAGCATTCACGAGCTCACAGAAAAACATACAAGTAGTAATGTCTGAACTTATTAAATAAGATTGTCATTAAGCTAAAAGTGAATCAAAAAATAAAAGTGGAAGGATTTCCCCCCCAAAATGACACAAATCCATTAAAACTAAGTTTTAAGCTGTCTGAATTATTACAGAAATTTATTACAATTGTTAAAACCCCTGAGATTTTTTTAAAGCTTTAAAGCCAATTCATATTTAATTGCTGTAGTAAAAGCAATTAAAGAAAAATGCTAATTTTAACCCGAGTAAATTCAGAACCTGGGAAACAATCTCACTCAACACTGACAATTATTTGATAAAAAAAAAAAGACTAAGGTATTTTTGCAATTAATTGTTTATAACCTGTCAGTCTCCAGGAAATTTTAATTAGCAATTAATAATTTTGGCTTATAAATGTGACATGGCAGAATTCTCTTAGCCAACTTTCAAAATAAGAAAGACAAGAAAACATCTATTTTAAGTGATACAAATGTGTTGATCTTTATAAGTCAGGACCTAATGCAAGAAAACATTTTTTGCATGGATAAACTTGCCCATAACTTCAGTCAGAAAAATAATTTAAAAAACTGGAAGTGTGACAAACAAGATGGAACCAGGATTCATGTTTCTCTGTCCACTATGCACAGGCAGTAGATTGTAAAGATGGAAAAAAGCAAATCTCCAAACGTTTGGAGAGAGTTCCAGCTAGGAGGGCGATCTTAGGTTCACCAAGTCCCCAGATCCAACATGCCAATTAGACACTTGGGGATGATACTAAATGCTGCTGAAGCTTTTACTGGACCGATGTGGTTCGGTTATGAGACTAAGGTTGATTTTTAAATTATTATTTTTTAACAAACACTTGATGCACATCTGGCATAAAACAAAGAATCATTATAAGCAACAGAGGAAAATCTTCAAACTAAGGGAAACATTTACAAGTGTCTGCAATTCATGCTGCTGGGTAGAAAACCGGTTCTGAGTACAACTTCAGAATGCAAAAATAAGTTAAGCAACACATTTATTATTGCATATTGTTCACTGAGAAATTTGTCACAAATCACTGTAGCTATAAATAAAAACAAAAGTGTCATAATGGTAAAAAAAAAAAAAAAAAAAAAAAGATAATGTAGCACACAATGAAAAACTAATGGGTCTTAAAAGATGCAAATCAATGATTCCCAAGAAAAATCTTACTGAACAAGACGGTTTGAAACTTTTTAAAAGAGTGATTAGTAAACTAAATGTGGTCAGATGGTTCCGTTGCCTTGGTACCATGGACTTTCAGGTTCTGCTCCACCTGGTCTTCTGTCGTGTTGTTGGAAAAACTAATTCATTCTGAGCCTCTGGGCAAAAACAACAAGCAGCAGTATATTTACTGAGAAAACAATATGGGGCTTGGATGTCTAGTTCTTTGTATCTTATGTTGATGAAATAATTTTAAAAAGTAGAAGAAAGAGGAGCAAGAGACAAAAGAACATATCGGGCAATTTATTGAAAACATTTAAACTCAAACAGGCTGTTAACAAAGTGATCAAACATCCAAAGCAGTAATAAAAGTGTCAGGAAAAGGGCCTAGTTAGTGAGCCGCTCCAAGGCTTTTGATGATTACTTAAAGAAGAAATGTGTTCAGACATGCTGGAGACGAGATTTTCCAGTGATTTGGGAGGGAACGTTGTTCAAGCTTTGTGAAAAGTTTCTACAAGCTGAAAGAGACGATCATCTCCACAAACCTCCCCTTCCTATCTGTAGACATTTCAGTTTTTATTAAAAATTGTTTTTGCTTAACAGATCTTTCACTCATATGCTTCAAATAAATGTTTGATTTTTCTGTCAGATTTTGCTCCTGCAAAACAAATTTGTTTTGAGTTTTTTCTTTCTTTTCTTTTTACACATCTTAACTTGTGCAAGTAGTTATGGAGAGCCCTGGAAATGATGAATCATGTCATCTGAGTGTAAAGGTTTACATTATATAATTTATACATCTGTGAAGCTTCCATGCGAAGTTGGGCTTTTATCATCAAGGTCGGCATTCCCTGCTGAAACATCAAGAGGAACTGCAGCCTCTGCATGTTGTTTACTGTTCCTGTGCAGAATGTGAAAGTTCGCTGTCCTGAAAAGGCTGGATTAGTATATAAAATGTATGAATTTAATTATTTGCTGTAGTCAGGATGGTGATTGTGCCCTCTCAAAATGAAGATTTCCATGCACTTCAAAAGCAGCATTTGGGTTAGACCTTAAATTTTCATCTGTGTTTTCAAGTGCTGCTGTTTATACATTTCACATACTATAAGCTACAAGCATCGCTCAAAAAACATCGGGGGACTTGGAATAATACAAGATGTCTTTTTAAATTGAAAACATACATCAATGAATAATAAAGTGTGCATTAATTTTACTTACAAAATTGAAGTGAAATTAAGAATATAGGCAAAAACTGTTTGCTTCCCATCGTGACTGTGAGCATAAAAACAACAGAAATAATTCACTTGGTAATGCTTCAGTGATTAAAATGAGTGTGACAATAAAAAACTGAGTCAGAAAGACCATCAGGTGGCAAGAGCCTGCAACTACACACTCAGCGTCTTGCTTATAGATCTTTTGATTGAGCATTTAATCACTTTTTGCAGTAAATTAAGCAAATAAAATGAAATAAATAGATTTAAAAAATGTATTTGTCTTTTTTCCAGCTTTACTGTTGTCCAAGAATATTCGAAAGCACAAGGCCACTCTTTAGCACTGACCTGGAAAATCTCCACTTGGCCATGGAGCAGAAGACAAATGAGGTGTGTAAAAACAATTGACTCTCACAGCATTTTGTTATTCCAACCTGGTCTTAACCAGATCCTTCCTCTTTATAGTGTCCCACCTCTACCTCTCCTCAGAAGCACATGAAGAACAGGTCTAAATCCACAGAGGAGATGCAGCAGTCCAGGAAGGTGAGCAGCAGCTGGACGCATTAACGTTTGTTCTCTGGTTAGAGCTGATCTCACTTTTTTATCTTCTTTAACAGGCATTTTCCTCACAAAAGTCACTGCCAGGCAGGCCTGATCTGGAAAAAGTGAAGGTAGGTTTTGTTTTCCTATTTGGTAATTGTTCACTTGCTCTTTTATGTTTACCTTTATAGTGGTTTAATTACCACTGCAATGGTAATTAACATTTATTCTGATAAGGCGTTGGTTTTGTTGGTTTTGCAGGAGTGTCTCGATGGCTCTGACACGCCTTCGTCCTCCACAGAAGAGTTGAAGTGACAAATGGCATCAACATTGAGCCACAAAGTTGCGCATATAAAATGTACATATGTCAACAAAGAAAATGCTTAATATTTATGATCATAGATGGCTAGAATCTACTCAAGCTGTGAATTTCAGGCTGAATCAACCTTATCGGAAGTCTACATCTGATGAAGTTGTGTCATTGTGCTGTGACTGAAATATATGTGTAGTAAAAGTACAGTGATGTTGTTGGATAAATGATTTTTTCTGTTTTTATTCACTGCAACAAGTCTTGCAGGGTACAAATACATTTGAATGTAGCAATTTAGGGACTCAACCTTTTTTCTTAAAGCCGCTTTTCCAGACATGATATGATAAAACTCTTGGTGCAGTATTATGGGGGCTGGGCAAGAACAGTGAACTTTTTGTGTATAAATAAAAGTGGTATTTCATCAGCTGGAAAATCTGCAAATAAGATGAAGGGAAGGCCATACATGGGACAAGAAAAACATGGAAGAAGGGATTCTCAACAGAGGAGTCCAGAGCCGAACTTTTTAGAAAGCAAAATTCCTTATGTGTCAGAAAACCAACACCTCACTTTACCATGAAAGCACCATCCTCACATGAAATATGGTGTGGGAATTCTTTTATTCAAAACAATTGGTTATGAGAAGGTGGAACAGCGACTCTGAACATGAAGCCAGAACTACAATGGACTAATTTATTGTGCTAGAATGGCCCAGTCAAAGCCCAGGCTCAAATCCTATTGAAAGTCTATGACAAGATAGAATTTTATCACCTATTCTTGTTTCAACCTTTACTTTAAATTGAAATTACATGATTTCTGAAGACAAATAATTATGATGGGTTCTATTTAAGGGCATTAAAGAAGAGGGGCTCGATAAAAACGGATGCAAGACTTTTTAGATTTTTATTTGTTGAAACATTGTATAGTTATAAGATAAATTTTGATTAAGAATACTTAAAATATTACAGTAAGCCCTGCTTATTATGCAATGCAGATGTTAACAGTTTAGAGCAAAACTTTTGCACAGTATTGCTTCTGATTAATGGGTCTCATTTGTTATTAAACTTGAGTTATTTTTCAGGATGAAAAAACAAATGAAGCACTTGAGCAAAGTGTTTAACTTTCTCAATCCACAATGAATTATTAGCCAAAGCAATGTCATGTCTTGTTATGCTGCAAAGTACACAGCAAATCACTCCTCTGCAGACAAAAAAAAGGGGATGTGTGCTTTGCTAAAGCCTTATCTGGCCGTCCTTAGAGTGAGCTTAGACCACAGCTGAAGAAGAGCCGGGCTGGACTGATGGCTGACCTGCAGAATGGCAGGATGAAGACACCGTCACTTCGGTTTGTTTATCCCCAGGATGACAGGTGGCAGCATCCTCTCAACGACTTCTGCATTTGGAGGGGATTAACTGCAGTATGGAGGGCTTTCTAAGCAAAGGGCCTCAGAGCTGTTCCACAGCTTTAGCTGGGTGTGTGGGTTTAGAAGTGACTGCATGTGAGTGGATATCCGTGTTTCACTCTTTCTCTGCCTGCAGCGTTATCAAATCTGAAGGATTTCACCTCTGTAGTCAACAAATGACTGAAAAACACCAACAACAGAGCTTGCCTCTGCGTCTCCTTCCTTTCTGTCCCAGCTCTCATCATCATCATTTGGCAAGTAAAAGTGTTGCTGAGGGTGTTATTGAATTCTGCTCCACTGGGTTTGTGGATGCAGGCATGAGGTCAGCAGGTTCGCCAGATCTGGTTAGGAGAACTGCTGACAGGAAAAAACTCAAGCTGAACTAATTATTAATAATTATATCACCCTGTTACACAGGCCAACTCTGTTTCTGAGAAGAACATCATGTGTGAGCAGTGGAGTGTAAGGGTAAATGTGTGTCTCTGTGTGTGAGGCTGTCAAAAAATTCCCCTGATAGCTCTTGTCCAATCAAAACATACTTAAACTTAAGCGCCCGAGGTTGAGGGGAATACCTGCACCAGCTGAGAGCAGATTACTCTCCAAAAATTTGAATTACTTTCACTGGCTTATCTTGAAAAAGAAATAGTCAGCTAATACACCGTCTCCAATCTTTGCTATGTTCCACAGCAGGATGAAAACGGCTGCGTGAGAACATGAGGACCAAACCAGTCAGCGGCATTCCTCCAGAGTCACCACTAGGTGTCAGATTTCTCTCAGTGTTTTCATGTTGGATCAAATCAAACTGGCAGCTTCATCTTTAAATCCCCTTATCTGGCACCAAATCAAGTGAAAATTACACCGTCTGAGAGAGGATCAATCATTACCGAGTGCACTACATACCCTTTTAACTAATGCATCATTAACTTATCTCTTTGCGATATTGATTAACAGTGTTGTCTCAAGTTAATCACCAAAGGAGCAGGTGCCCCTCTCAACACTTTCAGGTCTGAGAGCGTATTTAAAGATGATTTACTCCCCATCTTGATGCTTTGCTTTGCAGGTCTCACACAGACGCTGTTTGACACCAGGTAAGAGGCTGTACTTCAGAAACAATATCAATAAATATGATATTTGTGTCAAGTTTGATTTACCTATATTTTTCTCATGTGGAGCAGTGTGAAAGAATAGGTTTGCTTTCTTACATATTCCTTGTTTTTGCTGTTTTGGTTGCACTTAAATGTGCAGATTTTAATCCAAACGCAAATGAGGTTTTCAAATGATTTCACTTACTAAGGGAAATGTCTACTCAGACCAATCTGGGCCTATGTGAAAATTTAATTGAAGTTATAAATAATAACTTATTGTGCCATCAAACATTTGGAATAATCAGCAATAAGTTCTTTATCATCGAGGAGGAATTAAGGCCCTCTAGAGCGTGGAATGATGGTCTATTTAAGGCAATGACACAACATCTTATTTGAACTTTAGTTCAGAGTTAGACAAGACAACTTGTTCCTTTTTTGAAACCATTCAAAGGTGGATTTGCTGGGCTGCTTTTAATCATTGTCTTGCAGAATAATCCAAGTGTGCGTGAACTCGAGGTCAGTGAGCGATGACCAGACATTCTTCTTTAGGACTTTCTGGTTCAGAGCAAGATGTGTGGTTGTCCAAGGTCCAGAAGAAGCAAAGTTGTGATACAGTGTTCATATGATGCTTTTTGTTGCTGCTGACAGTTTTACAACTCATGTCCCATCAGTTCAGATTGGACATAAATTGTTAGGTTTTATAACAATACTTGTATGGGCCTAAAACTTGTCGTACCTCATTATTTGTCTTTCAACAAGCAAATCTGTAGCATCCCTGCTGCAGGAAGACTTTTGAAATTTCGATGCTTTTCTCGGACAAGATTTAAAGAAAAATTTGCCAACCGATGAAAAAGATTGAGTGGCGAACTGCCAGAGAACCAGCAACACTCAGATAGCATTCAGTGTGCATTTACCAGCACAAAATATGACCAGAGACTATTTAGCTGTGATCTGTAGAAGCTGCTTCACCCACTCCCACATACATGTACATATGCTAACAAGACCTCTCCACCCATTAGGAACTACTGGAAGATGTTGCATACAATGCTAATGATGCAGTGACTGTAATTACTGTGATTTTGCATGCTGTAATTACTTCCATCCTCTTTGCTTTTAAGGGACACATTCTTTTCTGCCTTGAAGGCTGTAAAATACAGCTGATATGCAAAAAGGGAAAAGTAGGCACTCTATGCTTAAAATAGAAAATTCTTTAAAGGCAGTCGTAGCCCTTTGAGAGGTGAAGGGTGCCTTTGAGAAAGTAGAAACGGGGGACAAGTTACACTGATAACGATGTTTTCTCACTGATTCTGAAAACGCTTTCATTTGCCAGGAGGTGTGGCACTCAATCTGACCTCAAATCAAGAAAAGGTGCCACTTAGAAACAATGTGGGTGGCTTTTGTTCTTTTGTAATTGCTTGTCTGCTGCCGGTCTCGGCGCCTCTGTGAGAGATGGGCTCATATACAAGAAATGCTGGTCTCCACTGATTTCTTGTTACTGCTGCAGGTGGCTGATAAACACATTCACTCTTATCTGTTTCCTCTACAGTGGTGCCATCCTGTGATTTTAATTACTTGAGCGTCTTTACACAGAACTCAGAGTGCCACATGTTTTCTCCCTCCTCAGCTGCAGAGCCCTGTGGATGGGGCACAGGTCTCACTTACTGTGGAAACATTCAGCCTTTTACAGTGTGACATACACTCATCATGGACAAGAAGGCCATAATATACTTTCATGGTGGAAGGGATTTTTGGCTTTAGTTATTTATCAGATTTACTTTCATGACTGCAAAAAGTGTGTCATCAAGATGCAAATTATTTTCTGTATTTAAGGATGTATGTTTAATTTTGACCATGTCTGGATTGAAAAAAAATAATAAAAAAAATAAAACCTATGTACCCAATTATTGTTCTCAAAAATCACTTGAAATGCAATTTGTTTACTTTCCTTCGGAGAAAAAAAGAATAGTTCAAATAAAAAAACCCTCTAAATTCAAGACAACATCCATGTTCATAGTCAGTGTGTATATGATTCTGATTGGTACGTATTTTGAAAAGCTTTAATGTCCCCACTAGGAACCTAAATGTGAACCCCGTGTTCTCTCAGGCATGAAGATGAATGTGGTTCAGCTTTCCTCCCAGCCCAAACTCTCACTGGAGGAGGACAGGGAGTCTGGCATCGGATCCACTCTTGACCTCACTGGCAGCTCTGAGTGCTACAATGAACGTCCCAATCGCTTCTCTACTGTACTGTCAATAAATACAGGCAGTGTACACACAGAAAAAGGTATAGGCATCAAGAGGAGATGAACACTTTCATCTCTTGGTGTGGCAGCTGGCTTGATTTCCTTAGAAAGGGGAATTCTTGTAGATAAGAAACATCTACAAGAAAGAGGCAAAAATGCCAATGGGATTTTCTGGCTCCCCTTTAACTCAGCAGGTGCTTCGCTGTGTATGCTGTACATTTGATAGCTTTGTTCTCATACAAGTACGAAATTTTTATATTCAGAAGCCAGATTTCACATGAAAAGGAGATCCGCTAGCTTGAAACTTGCTATTTTTCTGTTTTTTCTTATGGGGAAAATAGGTCAGTCTTAAGCTATTTATGCCCTGATGCAAGTCTAAACCTTTCCCTTGGTCTTTGTTTCCAACAGAAAACTCTCCGCACACTACAGCTGTGAGTCCAGGCAAGATCAAGCAGCGTCTTATCAATCTATCAAAGATCCCTCTCCTTTTCATCCTCCTCTTCTTCTTCATTTGCTCGTTGGACACGTTGAGCTCTGCCTTCCAGTTAGCAGGGGGTAAGTATAACCCTCACTGCGGGCTGAGTGTGACTCAGCTAGCTGATGTGTGACAAAAGAGTGACTCAGTGAGGGACAATTCACCGTCCTACTGTATCATTTACTGCCAAGCCATCATCTGGTGACCTTCTTGAAGAAGAGGAAATAAGCAGTGTGAGTGTTGTCATTCCTCAGAGTAATCAATTTTGTGTTTTGTCTGTGTTTGTATTTTTCCCTCTGTGTACGTGGGTGGGATATTTAACCAGGTAAAGTGGCAGGGGACATTTTCCAGGACAATGTCGTGCTGTCCAACCCTGTGGCAGGACTGGTGGTGGGGATCCTGGTCACCGTCCTCGTCCAGAGCTCATCCACCTCCACTTCCATTGTTGTCAGTCTGGTGGCCTCAGGATGTGAGTAGGCGCATGAAAACCTGTGTAAATGTTTGTGTGTTGGAAGATGAGCTGGTTTAAACTGTAAGTACGATTTTGAAATGGAAGGAACAGAGAAAGATAACCAGCCTGGTATATATTTTGTGTGTTTACTGCATTGTGTACTTATCTCCAGGCAAATACTTTGCATGCATACATATTACAATAAATGGACCAATATTCAGACAGCAAAGAACCCTGGGAATTGAAAACTCCCTTTGTACATTTTCGACAATAGAGCTTTTCAGAAATTGGCTTTGAAACCCAACTGACTGCAGGCGACACGGCATTATGGTTTTTGATTTGCTATTGGCATAGATAATGGAATCTAGATTAATTCAACGAAATCAGCCGGGATTAAAATATGTATGAGGTAAAAGAGGTAGATTGGATTCTGTGCACATTTATATGAATGCAGTGGTACAAGTAGGTGTTAAGCAGATACAGAGCCAATTACATTTTCTATCTTGGAAAATAATTGAGGACATAAACTGGCAAGTAAATCTCTATTTATGAACACTATTAGCACCTTTATTAAGCTTTGATTAGCTTTGACCAAATTAGTGTTGTCTGAGTTTAAGCTATGTGAGTGTAAAACCACTGACTGTGTACCTGTACCAAAATGTATGTTTATGTACCTAGGTTCACACCAAGAAATATGTGGTAACAAATCCAGTAACCTCATACAGAGAAAATAAATCACTAGTTTGTGTATTAAAACTCAGAGAAAAAAATAAGGTGTGAGAATCGGTCTGACCGTAAAAACTAATTTCTACCAGTAAACATATGTTTATGTAACATTTATAGTTATGTGTTTTTCTTGCAAGTTTGGACATAATGAATATTTAAAATTAATTCTAGCAATGCTGAGGAAGCAATGTAAATACACAATAAAAAAACAGAATGGCTTTAAAACCTTCTATAATAACAAATGAGGTTAACCTTTTGTAATTCTCAGATATTTAGTTTTGTATTTTCTTGGCTATTGAAGTGAAAGTGAATAGCAAAGTAAAAGGGGTTTAAAGATGTCTCTAAAGGATTTGAAATCAGTCATCCCTCTGTTTAGAAAATAGTTTACAGCTGTCAAAATACATGGGTTTGGCTGTCAAAGCAAATCCACCCTGAAAGAAAATGGCCAAATACTAAAAGTCTCCAAAATCCATAAAATGTCATAACAGGACCTCCAGCAGGCTCTCTGCTGTTGAACATAGTAGCTGGATGTGCACTCCTGTATGATAACAATGATACAACAGAAGACAAGTGGGAGGAATAAAATTCTGCTTTCTATGAAAAACATGAAGACCAGGTAAAAGTTTGTCAGTGAGAATGAAGATAAAGACCAAGGATTTCAGGACGTTTTGAAGGATGTTCACCAAAATTAACAGAACATCTTCCTGAACACATCATTTCAACTGTGAAATACCCTGGAGGCAGCGTCATGCTGACCATCCTGGAAGTAAACCTGCTGGAGGTTACAAATGACCAGGGCGTAGATTTAACTTGCAGCTGGAGTGATTTGCAACAAGGCATATTCATGACTATTCATATGTTATAATGGCCTAGTTAAAGTTCAGACCTAAATCAGTTTAAAAATCTGAAAACTGTTGCTCACTGATGCCTCCAACCAAGCATTTGAGTAGAAGTGCAACGGTGCAGAGATATAAACAAAAACTTCTGATGTAAATATAGCAAAATGTATTGCATCAATACTGCGTGCCTCAATTTTATTATTAAAAGCCTTTGAAAAAAATACTAAATGTATAGTTTTTCTACTGCATCATAAAAACATACTATTTTGTGTTGGTCTACCAGTCCCCAAATGATATGTTGCTTGTGGTTACAAGGTGAGAGAATGTGAAAAAGTGGCTCTGCATGATGTCAAGTCACACTATCCCAACTGTGAGTTTTCTCTCTTTCATTCAGTCCAGGATTTCTTGCTCTCAGGCTCCACATTGAGTCTGTAAAAACCAGTGAAATCATGCTACAGAAGTTGGCTCTCTGCTCCTTTTAAAAGATAAAATAAATAAATAAAATAAGATTTCTGATAATTACCAAACTTAGAGGAAGGTAAGGATGTTTGCCTGCATGATGTATGTCCTCTCTGTTCTCCCCATTAAAGATGCTCTCCACATTAACCTCTCCTGTAAAGCTGCCTCCTCTCACTTGGAAATCACAGCCATCTCTCATCACCATTAAAGGAGAAGGTCATGTGTCGCAATTATTGCTGCCATAAATGGCTCTTCTTGATAACTTGGACGTTTCACGGCAAAACAGCTCCATTTGTATGTGTGCGGTGCTGCATAGTAATGACCTTGATGCAGACTGTGAAAACACCTCTATTCTGTCTCTCCTCTCTCGCAGTGTTGAAAGTAAAGTTGGCCGTTCCAGTTATCATGGGCACAAATATCGGAACCTCTGTCACAAACACCATCGTAGCCATGATGCAGGCCGCAGAAAGAAACGAGTTTCAACGGTGAGTGAGCAAACAGTAGTGAGTCGAAGAATGAAGGAGACACAGGAGCAGGGAAGAGAAAACTGAAAAAGACGAGTAATTATTATATGGGGGGCATAAAGAGGAAAACTGCCCGGATGAAAGCAGAGGAGGTGGAAGAGGAAGCACTGGCAGCTGCTTGCTGCTTTATAAGCTCTATTTCAGTGTGAAAGTGACAATAATGGCACGCATCCAGTCTAATTCTACCCCGGCAAAAATCTGCTATGAAATGATAACATACTGAACAGATGGCGCATTATTTTATCTGCATGATTAAATAATTATTTATGCCAACATTTTGCAATAAACAACGTCACAGTCAAAACAGACATGCTCATCAAATCACTCATATCTAGAAAACTGCAACTGTAAAAATCTGATTAACAAGCTATTGTTCAAAGTAGATGATCAGCCTGATGCTGAGTGACCTTGGTGAACAGAGTTAATGACTGCGACCCTCGGCAGGGCCTTCGCCGGAGCAACAGTCCACGACTGCTTCAACTGGCTGTCGGTGCTGGTGCTGTTGCCCTTGGAGGTGGCGAGCGGGGTCATTACCCATCTGTCCCAGTGGCTGGTCAGTGTCTTCAGACTGCAGCCTGGGGAGGAAGCACCTGAGCTACTGAAGGTCATCACTGAGCCAGTCACCAAGCTCATTATACAGGTAAAAACCTTTGCTTGGTCGTGTTTGCAAATATCCTGTCCAATAACCCGCTCAATAAACAGATGGTGCCACGTCATCCTTCATTAGTTGAGTGTTTTCTTGTTGTTGTTTTTTGGCCAAAAAGTGTTGAGATATTAAGAGGACAAAAGTAGGGAACATCCTGATGCTCACAAATAAGCACCAGGATGCTCTTCACTCAGGGGTAGCTGCAATAGATCACCAGAGAAATGGAGCGCAGAGAAGTGATTATTAATGACATCTTTCTTTGGTAAAATGATTGTCATTGTTTTATCTCGCTACAGCATTACACATTACTAACAAAAAACCTTTTAACACGTCATTCATTGCCAGATGACAATTTGGCTTGAAGGTTTATACCAAATTTTCTATGCCAAAATTTCAAATGAAATGTACCTGAGTTCTCCCCTGTTTTTCTGCAAATACATGGAATATAAAAACAGAAATCCAGACTAAAGGGGTCATGCTTTATTCAAACCAGCCAGCAAACAGAGAATAGAAGGATGGACTTTATATTTATCTGCTCCAGTGAGATACAAACCCTTAGAAATACAAATAAACCCATTATCCCAATATCTGGTTTATTCTGATTTTTTTATCTTTTCTGTGTTTAAACTCCAATTTCCAACACACTTTGCCAATCAATTCACAAGTGATAAAATATGACTGTAACAAGTTTTCCAGACAGGAATTTGCTCTTATTTTTTAAAAAGTACCAAATAACCATTTAAATAATAAAAAAAACCAATCTTTTCTGTCAAGATTGGACTTTGTTAGATCAATATTTAGTATCCCAAACTAACATACAAATTCCAAATTTATGAATTAATTTCTGGATATTCCCAAAGAGGAAAACTGTTTCCCCAAAAAGATGGTAATACTTACATAGCAGACACATCAACGTTTTCATTGACAGCAACATGAACTCATACTGACAGTAGATGTTATAAAAAATATTTTTTCATTCTTTAACCTTACTGCCCTGAAATGTGCTGAAAAAATGTATCCTTTTCCCATCAGCTGGACAAATGTGTGATCACAGGGATCGCCATGGGAAATGAGGTCATGAGGAACCGGAGCCTGGTGAAACAGTGGTGCCGGGATGACACAGTCTTGGTAATAGCTAGTTTGATACACATACACTCTGTGGTTTAAATGTGGCTTTCATAACGCTCCATCTTTCTTTCTGTAGTCTGCTGGCAATAAAAGTGCTGAAGACTGTGGTCTCGGTTCTGACTTATCCTCAACACATGTCAAGTGTGGGTTTGCAGTTTTGCTGTGACACATTATTATTTCTTTAATGTAAAAAAAAATAAAATTCAGTGCAATAAAACAGCTTGTGGGATCTGTCTCTTTGCAGGCCGATATTTGTTTGCATCTACAGAACTGTCAGACCTCACAGTGGGGCTGATTCTCCTAGCAGCCTCTCTGGCCGTCCTCTGCACATGTCTGCTGCTTCTGGTCAAACTGCTCAATTCTCTGCTTCAAGGTCAAATGGCAAAGGTCATCCATAAAGTCATTAATACAGGTGAGCTCACTCTGCAGGCCTTCATATGTTGCTATATTCATGCTGTTATTAACAATCCTGGAAAAAACAATGACATTTTTCTAAGGACACATGGTAAATTGGGGTTTTTATTCCAGTTTGTTGATCAATAGGCCATGTTAACTTACAGGCAGGTTTGAGTGTAATTAATCCTCTAAAAGACTCTTTTGATGGTTGTAATTTTTGGTGCTTTTAATTTCTCCCACTTTTCTCTGACCAGACCTGCCATATCCATTTGGATGGCTGGCGGGGTACATCGCCATGTTTGTAGGCGCTGGGGTTACGTTTGTCGTCCAGAGCAGCTCGGTTTTCACCTCGGCTATGACTCCTCTAGTTGGTGAGTATCGTGCTTTATTTTCATGCTCTTATCAAGGGGACATCAAATTATTGTATCTTCTTTCGTGAACTGGAACGACTTTGCATTACAAATAAAAGAAAACGCAAAGTCTATTTCAGTTCAAGAACTGAAGTCACTCTCAAACCCCCGAGGTTACTTTTGCATAAATTTACTGGGAATGTAAAATGATAGAAATTATGGAAACGGACGTGAGATGTGCTTAGCAACGCAGGACTTAAAGTGAGACATCTGCACATCATGAATCAGAAATGAATAAATGCGAAAAGAAACGACAGAAAGGCTAATAATCAAAAACCTTTTGCAAGAAAACAGGGTTTTTTTTGCTGCGATTACATAAAGCACAATCAAAATTATATGATTTTATAATTTAGTGGAAATTTAGTGAAAATGAATTTGGAGCATGAGATAAGAAATGCAACAAATCTCCATGTGATGCAACAAAAAAGAAATGAGAGAGCACCTAAGTAGGCTTTTTTAGAAGGCAGGGCTGGAATATCATCGCATCTACACCAAACTCCTAATTACTTTCTAAAGAGCTAAGCAAACCGAGACCCACACCACACATTTTATATTATGAACCACTGACATAAACACTAATTTTCCCACTCAAACAGCAAAAAACTGTTTCTATGAGGCTAAATCTGTCAGAAATATATGTTTTTCCTTCTTATTCTTCATGCTCCTCTGTTTTTTCCTTTGCCCTGCTGCATATGTGCTCCTAACCCATAAGATATTAGAGCATATGATATGTTTTCATATTCCTCCCACGTAGACCTCAAAACTGGAGCTACCCTGCCCCCGAGGTGAAGCTGTTTTTGACTAAAATTGTTCACACTTACAAACAGGGCTGGATTGGACCTGGAGTCAAGATTATTATATCTTTTTAATCTCTATCTTTATTATTATTATTATTTTTTTTTTTAAATACATCTTATTTTCCTACTCAGTATTTTCTTTAAAACTTGCAAAAATACATCAATTAATTAAAGAACCTATACTCATATAACTTTCTGAGCAGTTTTTGAGTCTCTCCTGTAAGAGACAAAAACAACATAGCACATGTTTGAGCTATTAAAAGATTAAATAGGTAGAACATCAGCAACATAAAGGCACAGAGGTTCCTAAAGTAATTCGGATTTGAAGTATATACTAAAACAAGACAGCCCATAAACTGAGCTTTTGCTTCCAAGGCCATAGCTTCCTGTACATATATAAATTTTAACACCATGGCCTCTAAAAGGACATTTACTACAAAATAAATAAAGTGCCAACATACAGGTGTATTGTATTTGCTACTTATGAAATATTTAGTTATTTTTAAGGAAGAAAATATCAGATTTTTTTATTTTATGTTTGATTCGTAGATAAATATAAACATATATGACTGCATACATCCACTGACAGAGTCTTATGAAGTTTTTACGAGGACCTTTCATCACCAGCACAGTCTGTGGACGGCTAAAGGAAGAATATCAAATCGGTGACGACTGAGTCATCAGCCTGCTACATAGTGATAAATAAGAGATCAGAATAATCCCCACATCCAACAGAGGTAATTAACTAAGCTTAAAATGAAAAGGCAAAAACAGCTTTTAATACAAAAACAGATTTCTGCTTGTCCTGCATATTGGATTTCAGCTCTGGCTCCCAGTGAAATCACTGTCTTAACACGATGCAGAATTATGTAATAAAACCAAACCGCAAATGAAGAGCAATGAGACATCACTGACACAATTTCGGCTATTTTATTTTTCTGTCTTTCCACAACATGTTTTATTATTCTATCTGCTAGGAATTGGTGTCATCAGTCTGGAGCGGGCCTATCCGCTCACACTGGGCTCCAACATCGGCACCACTGCCACCGCCTTACTTGCAGCTCTGGCCAGTCCTGGGAACAAAATAGTAGCTTCCATTCAGGTTTGCTTCTGTTTTATTAGAGACGACTAAACAAAACAAAAATGTTACGATGGTAGGATTTTGTTTTACATGTATGTGAAGAAAGAGGAAATGTCTGGTCCTTGCTTTTCAACTGTTTGCCTTTGTTCCTAGATTGCTTTGTGTCACCTCCTCTTCAATGTTTTTGGCATCCTGCTGTGGTATCCTGTTCCATTCATGCGTCTGCCCATCAGGATGGCTTATGTTCTGGGGGAACGCACGGCCAAATACCGCTGGTTTGCCATCCTCTACCTTCTCTTGTGTTTCCTGCTCCTTCCATCCCTCGTGTTGGGCCTTTCCCTGGCTGGCTGGCAGGTGATGGCTGGAGTTGGGGGTCCTTTTTTGGGTATCACTCTCTTCATTGCTGTAGTAAATATGATGCAGGCTCACAGTCCCCGGCATCTGCCCACCAAACTCCAAACCTGGGACTTCCTGCCCAAGTGGATGCATTCTCTCAAACCTCTTGACCGCTTGATAGTGAAGGCAACTGTCTGCTGCAGTTTCACTTGCAAGGCAGGTCAGAACCAAGAGACAGAGGATGAAGACCCAATCTCACCGCACACAGTGTCTGTCAGAACGCAGGAAGAGTCCGCTTCGTCCCAGAAGAAAGAACAGCTGGCTTACAATAACCCGGTTCTGGACTGCTTGGAAGAGATCAGACCAGGTGTGCCGGTTTTTAAATTAAAAGGCTTGGAGAGGTGCAACAGTACCCCACTGTAGTTGGACTAACAACAAACTGCATTTTGTACTGTCCTTTGAAAATCTGAAATTTGTAACTAACCAAGAGAAACAAAAGAAGCTTTCTTTTTTCTGAAGTCAAACAATAGTCAATATGAAATGTTATCTTGCCTCAGCTTGTTTCAGCTGTGATTTATTTAAAAGGTGTAGTCTTCAATCTATTCAAATGCAGATTATTATGTTTAAATGTCCACTTCAATCATAAAGCTGTCAAGAATATTAGGCTCTCATAGCCCATTGTGTTCAATCTAAATTTAGCTAACAAATTTTTCAGCCACATTTAGACATCAAGAGGAATCTTTTCAACCACATTAAACTGTTATTTAGACAGATGCTAAAGCTGCTTTTTCTATGCTTTCTCAACATGTTTAAGAGGATTAAAGCCATCAAAATATTAATTAATAATCACAATATGACAAAAATCTGTAAAATGTTTACAGATTTTATTTATTTGTTGAAGAACTGGTGTGCAATTCTTCTCACTTCCTGTAGGGGGTGACACTTACTAATAGGGGGTATAGTGTCCTAACTTTTTCCCCCTGAAGAAAACACATTTTGTTTATCTTTTGGTGAAACAAATGAGTAAAACATGCTAATTGTTTACCTTTTAATTATAGCAATTTTTTTCAGAGATAATTTAAGATTAGACATAGAAATGTCAAAATTTCTCAATAAAGAACTGAGTACCTAGGCACTGTCAGTTTTCATGATCAAATAAAACACAACTTTAAATTAACAATATTTTTGCAATTTTATTTTTTAAATAGACCTGAAATGTTACAAAGATTTCTTCTAAATGAGTACACAAAAGCAAAGGAACACTATTTTTCCAAGAAGTTAGCAGCCTCTAAGGATTTCATGTGAGAGGTGAGAGACATGCAAGTTAAAAGTTCAAAGAGACAGAAGTGACATCCATCACAGGGTGATGAGGCCAGGATGCAAATTAGGGACGGCTGCAAAAAAGATCTTCATGTTCCATGCCTGGGCTGCTTGCTCAACTGGTGCCACTACCAAATACACATACTGGAAATTCAATTTTTATCAAACGATCTCCAGATAAAGCTTGAGAAAAATCATCAGATGGACTCAGAAAGAAAAACAGATGCTAGAAGACGTACAGCTGAGGGCTTCAACGTATTAGCACCTGTGCCTCCTGATTTACTCACCGAGGTAAAGAAACTGAGAAATACTGCACCAGTAAGCATTGGAATGAGCAAACAAGCTGAAATAAGTGGTGTGAAACCAACTAAGTGGGGATCAGGGAACTGAGATGTATCAGTCGCTGTAGTGAACTGTAGTGAATATGTTAAATGTTAAGTGTGCACGCCATTATGCCATGTTTTTTATTATTGCAGTTAAACATCAACATATTGCAGTTAACAAATATGTAATTTATTTTTCTGTTTTCCTTTTGGGTGAGTGATGTTCACAAGTTATTTTAATCATAAGGGTTCTGAATCGTTCTGTAATTTTTCTCCTAGTTAATTTTTATCTACAGCAGTTCATCTATAGATCTGTCGAGGAAAAAATCTAGGTTCAATCACCATAATATAGAGCATATGAAAGGCTGCTATGATGTAAGCTGCCTGTTAAAATTTGTTCTGCATCTGAGGTTATTTCTGGGTGAATGAATTTACACAGCTGCTAAAAGGAACTGAAGAGTATCTTCACATGAATGATGTCTGCAGCGACCTGTCTGTGTGTCCTGTGCAGTCTGTGTCTGCGTGCGCTTGTGTGTGTGCTCACTAAGTGGGTGGGTGTGCACATTTCATTTGGGAGGTGCTGCAGAATGTGTGAATTTGTGCTTTGTTCTTGTTTGCAGACTAACAATTGATCATGTGTTTCAGAAAAGTCGACAACTCTAGTTTGCAGTGACTCTTCAGCCGTGAAGCTGGTCCAACTGGTCCAGTGACAAACACTAATTGTACAGCAAAATGTTAATGTTGACGCAAATCATTTCCCACAGACAGGTGTTGCTTTACTACTGGCGACCAAATTGTCTGTGTGAAAATTCGATGACAATGTCCAGATATTAGTGATGCGCAGTTCTAGCAAGAGGTTGATGAAATATTTATATTGATCTATTGAAATTTTCATAGTAAACCATTTCACAAGAAAAAAAAAAAACACTGACCAGAGAGAAAATTTGATTTCAAAAGCATTTTTCTTTCAAAGCTAGAATACATAAATAAATAATGCAGGCAATAGTTGAAAGCATGCAATTTTTATTTATAGCAATCTGATCATCAACATTGCACGGTCTTTATGAACACTGAAAAGGCTAAAAGATATACAAATTTTCTTCAAACATGTTTTTTAATGTTTCAACACTAGGAATGTTAAGAAATTGTCATTTAAGGTATAGCACCTTGCAAAAGTATTCATACGCCTTTTTCACAGTTTGCCAAAAATGCAACCACAAACTTAAATGTGTTTTTTGGGTTATGAGTTGGAGACAACACAAAAACGTGGATGATTAATAAGTGTAGATGCCCTTTAATAAAATTTAGTGTGACCAATTGTACCTGGAAAACAACATCCACTGTGGTGTGATTTAATTTCAGCATAAGCTCACCTGATATTCGCTTGGATAGAATTCTGAAAATTGTCTCCCACTTCACAGTAATGCTCGTCATTGTTCGCCTGAAATTCACATTAAAAGCAATTCAGTTTGTTGTACTGTGAGCAAATGAAAAAAGGAGGCAAGTTCAAGTTGTGTCGAGCGGTTTATCACTGAACGACACAGGCTTGCTGCTGTTGATATCGAATGCACCACATTCTATTTTAGAGTAGGAACTGATCACCATTAGGATTGCATATGCAGCAGAATCCCATCCCAGAGCATCATCTGCAGGATAGAAATACGCTGCTGCAGCAAGATTCTCATATCACTAGTCACTTGAATTTCAGCAGCTCAGGAATAGCCTGTAAAATAATGACAGACCTGAGTCAAACTCACTTTTAGTTTTGACTAATAAATGACTCAGCAAAAATTAGGGAAATACATAAAAAAACCTAAACTGATAACATCTACCTACATAAACATAATTTTTTTCTTTTTGTGAGTCTTTTCACCTCTCTAAGTGCTTCAGTTTGTCTTGTCATGCTGGCTGCAAATTAAAGTTGGAAGATCGATGACTGTTTTATTAAGCATCTTCATATCAGATTTTTCCTTCTACTTCCGTGCGTCTTTTTATGAAAGCTTAATTATCTTCATATTTTACTCTGAAATGACGTTCAATGAGTTGTGTAAAATACATATGAATGTTTAGTGTCACACCTGCAGCAGTTAGAAGATTATTAATATGGCAAATGAAAGCAGAAAATATATAGAAAAAGAGCTCAATTTTATGACATAAAATTATCTAAATTTACAAAACAAACAAAATAATGTCCATGTTGTGGACTTTTACATCATTTTTATCTCAAGGAAGATGGTTGTGTTTTTGGGACCTCATTATAATAATTGCGCTGTGCACAGCCAGCTAGTAATCATTGGCCCTACACTAAAAGGATAATACAGAACAACACAAACGTTATACTGATCAAAAAAATTGTGTCAGTCTCTAAGCTGCCATTTTTCTAAAATCAGTAAGAAAAATGTTCATGCACACATCTGTATTTTTTAAGTATGATATCATTATGGAGATATTGTGTGGCAACCGTACCTGTCAGTGCAGCAACTGCTTTAATACAAACCTGCAGCAACCGTTTCCTGTCCTCAAACAGTGGCACATCTGCAGCTGAGATTTTGTTGGATCTCACAGCAGGTTTTTGAGAAGGTTGGTCACACCATCCTAATATGTCATCTCTGAGATCTGGTTGAGGGAAAGTGTGTTATCATTCAGTGATTCACTTTCTATTACCTAGTATCTCCTACTGTGTTTGAATGGTCAATTTCTCTTCAGCAGCCCCTCTTAGTCTTGGAGTTCCTCATGGATCCATCTTTAGGTTGATTTTGTTTCCTCTTTACATTTTTCCAGTGGATCATTCTATTCTCTGCTTTCGAAGTCATATTTTTGATGGTGAATTTGAGCTCCTACCATCTGGAAAGTTATCCAGATGGCTACAGATGGATAAAACTGTGATCCTCAGGCCATTATTCAGATAAATATAAAATGTAGTTGGACTTGATTGTTTGTCATTTAGTCTGCTTGTTTTACACAGATGTTTATACAATTTATTTTTACTCTTTTGTCAATGCTGTAGCGTGATCGTCTCTGGATTTATATTTTTTCTCCTGTGGGGAAAGTAATAAATACTGATATACCGATAAATACAACAATGACTAAACAATGAATGAGTCCCAATGACTGAAATGCCTAGAAACTATTTTTAGCTAATTGATATTACTTTTTTACATTTTATCCTCACTTATTAAATGCAACAGTTTCTTTGAATAGATGGAAATGTTAATTTTTTTTTTTTACAGATGTCGTTGTGCCTCCTGTGAGCCTGTAATCTGTCACATCCAGCCTCCGTCTCTGAGCATTAGCGTGTGCAATCTCATCAGTTTCTTTCCCCCCATAAATAGTAACCATTCTTTCCCCTGCTATTTGAGCCCAGTCTGATTTGAACAAGGTTTCAGTAAAGCCACATTCTTCACATACAAATTTTTTTAAACCCTTTCAACACCAATGCCAACAGATTTTGCATGGGAAGCATTTTCATGTTCACTACCCAGGGACTGATTCAGCAATATTCTATCCACAGCTATTTCTTGCTGTGCTAGCTTTTGAGCACATTCTCAGAGAGACGGCAAGATTCTTAATCTAAATGATCATCCAAAGAAGCTATTACTGAAACAGAAAAGCTCTATAGTGAAATATTTTGGGTCCATCTACCATTAAAATGGGAATATGCAGTAAAATCTCTCTGGATTATCTAATTTCAGGCAGGTTTGACTTCCAATAATGATGGTAAAAATGTGATGTTTTATGACTATCATGGATCAAATATGCAACTAAAACAGTTGGTTTATCCTCTACATTGTTCTAAATTAGTTGATTTTCCTAATAACTGAGGTGTGGCCATGCTAAATTGAATCGTGAAGCTGCATCTGAATGAGATGCAGCTTAGTCTCTTAGCTTTTCACAATTTTGATCTTCATGCCTACACATACTAACAGAGAATCAGACCTCACTGACCATGGAAGAGCGACTAAAAGCCTTTTAAAATGTGGCAGAGAGTTACCTAAACAGCTAGAGCCTGAGAGAGACATGAAGAATGCAGGAGAACGTGTCATACTGCAGTTAGGGTCACCTCTCCTGTCCTCTGCTGCTGGGAATAATAAGTGTCAGAGGTAGTCCTGAATTTAAATCAAACCCATGCATGGGAACTTAATCACCACTTTAACGTTTTAAATAAAGTCATTATTGTGAGAGTTGTTCATTTTTTTCTGTGCATAAATGTGGAAAAGCACAGACCTGAGTTTGAAGGAAGGTCATACTATGCAGCTCATTGTGAGTTCAGAAATTATTCATTAAGACTGGAACGTTCTCATAAGGTAAATCACTTCAAAAAGTAGTTAAATATGAAATTATAGCTATAAATAAGAAGTAGTTTGTAATATATAAATAAAGAATACAGAATAAACGGTTTTTAACTGTTTGTGCTTCTTTTCAGAGCAGTATGAACTAAATTTACCTGCACCAGAAAACGTAGCTTCACCAAATGTAACATTTTCTTACGACTGTCTAAGTTCTTTGAGATATGTTGAAGTTGTAAAATAGATTAAAACCACCTTTTGAAAACACTTTCAACAATTTAATATTCATATCAAAACATCATAAGTACAGAGTTGGTTGTTAATTTTCCCTTTTGAACGAGGAGCCCTGACATCCACCAACACAGATGCTTAACTAAAAATAGTGGGAAAGAAAAAACTATACTTTGAAACTTTATCCACAAAGTTGAGATGTTGAATTAATGACAGAATGGACCAGCCAGTTGCATGTTTACTATGGATTTCTGAGCTAGAAATCTGCAAAGGTGGAGCTGTTTTTCAGTTCCTTTCTGCTTCTGTTTTGCCCTGCCTCTTTCACAAAGAGTCAAGGAAAACAAAAACGTCGGTGTGTAGTTGTTGCCCAGTGCTGGTGTCTAGCTGCACCGGTTGGTGCACAACAGATGGGCCACACCTGGCACATCACAGAGCAACACACACGCGCGCACACGCACAAACAATTTTGCCACACCTAAATATTTCAATTCATGAAAATAATTTTACTATCAAGTCTTAATATTTGACTAAATATGAAAAGCAATCATCAAGGGAACAAAATCATACAAGTAGGTCTCACTAGTTTGATCATAAATTAACTTTGACCTTCGTAAGTTTGCTTAAAATGACCTTTTTAAATGTTTTCCAGTTTAATTACGAAAGCCACACCAAGGCCTGATTATTACAGATCTCAAAAAGCAAGACATCATGCTCCAGCCTAAAGAAATGGAAGAATAGATGAGAAACAAAGTCATTGAAATCTATCAGCCTGGGAAATGTTTGCAAAGTCATTTGTGAGGCTGGGGCTCCAGTGAACATCAGTAAGAGCCATTATCCACAAATGGAGATTACATGGCATAGTGATGAACCTGAGTGGAAGGCTGAACAAAATTACTTTAAGAGTGCATCGAGGGGGTTACACAGTTGAACCCATAACACCATATAAGTCACTGCGGTGTTCACTTTCTTTAGTAAAGGTTGGTGTTCATGATTCAACAGTGAGAAAGAGGCTGGGAAAAAATTACATCTACGGAGAAACTCAGAAAGACTCATCCCAGATCTGCCAGAAAAAATCTTATCATCACCAAAACTTAGGGAACTATTTAAACACGATGGTAGTAGTGTGATGGTCTGGGCTGCTTTGCTGCTTCAGGTCTGACTTTGCTACAACTGATGGAATCATGAATTCTGCTCTGCATAAGAAAACACAAAATAAAATGACTGAAATTAAATGATTGAATTAAAACAATTGTGCAGAAAACAGTGGGCTAAAATCTATTCTCCCCAGAACTTTGCAATATTTAGCATAAATATTTTTCTCCAGGAAAAACAGGAGTCAAAGCAGTTGTTGTCCTGTAAAGGCTCAAAAAAACAAGAAATGGTTCTATGGTTTTAAATGTCCTCAAAGGAAAAAGGATACAGCTAAAGACCAAGTTAAGTGAAAAAATAATAACTTAGACATTCATCTAGCAACTAAAAATAGTTCAAGTTCAGTTTTGTCATGCAAAGACTGAAATAATAACAACTTAGGTTTATCTATAAAGTCAGTATTTGTCCACAGACTATGGAGGGAAACATACAAAAAGAGAAAATGAATAAAATCAAACTTGATCCCAGTTCTAATTCATTGCAGTCTCTGACTGCTAACATACGTTTCTATGAAACCAAACCCACCTGGTTGCATTGAGCGACTGGCTTGTTTGCTCCTCAGGAGCATGTGGGGACAGTGGGTAGTCCACACATGAATCTGGCTGTTATCCTTGCAGAAATCCCAGAGCGTTCACATGCCAACTTTTTTAGTTTTGTAAGGCAAAACTAAACCTTGCAGGTGAGCTCCAACATTCCTATCAGGAGTTTTTCAATTTGACCGACTTAAGTTGAAGTATTGTCCTGCAACATGTCAGTGGACACAAACATGTGTCCACTTACAGGCTATCTAAAAATACTTTTGTCCATTACTGTTTTTTTTTTAAGTAAACCCTTTACTGAACTGGATTTAGGAATAGCATGACAGGAGTTCGAAGAAATTTATTGTTGATGGAGGAAACAAATCCCTCACTGCTTCTGTAGTACAGAAATCATCGAGTCTGAGCCACTTACATGAATAAAGTGACTCATTGCACCGACACAGATTTCCCTGCACACCACACCCAAACAAGCTTTTGATAATAACTAGCACCAAAAAACAGAATCACCAGAGACCTTTGCTTCTACATCTCCAAGTTGAAAGAAAGCGAGTGATAAATATGGAGTTGTGGGAATGAAGCTGTCTCTCTACCTGCAGGGCATGGTGGGTGGTTGATTTGAATCACACACTTTAATGCCATCTGTGTTGCAGCTGTTGTTGTGAGTAGGCTGGATGTTAAGGCTGTTTACGTTTTTGCTGAATGCCAGGAAATGCAGTGATATCTCACTCCTTTTTTACCACATTTACAAATTGTGTCATTAGTTCTCGGTTTACACAGGAAATGGTGCAGCGTTATCATCCTCATTTACGTCCATTTGTGACCATCATATCACACCATTCAACCTTAGACTAAAAGCAAAAAAAATGTAGCAACAGTAATGTGTGATAAATCATAGAAGTACGTGAGTGTGTGCATCGAGTGTGGATTATGGTAACCTTAAGGTCGCACTCAATTTGTGCTGTGTTGGAAAATAATTTAGACAACTTGGATCCCCAATGAATCCCATCTTAGGGGTTGATATGTTGCATTAACCTCTGTATTGGTTTGCACAAGTTCAATAGTGCACAAACATTGTGTGTCAATAAAGCAAAACCAGGAAAGCAACATCTTGACTGATTATGAGTTAATAGCAATAACAACAAAAAATCCCTGCAAATATATCTGAATTGACTCTATGATATTCTCTATTGAAATGAATGAAATTTCTGATACATTTTTAAATGGGGGAAAGAGAAAAATGATTCTAATGTTTGGCGACAATTAAAACAGTCTTGTTTCCATTTTCCTAAGGCATGTCTGGTTCTGAATAATTTGATGAATCTGAACATAAACTGACTTGTACCAGACAGATTACGTATTTACTGAAAACAGAAAAAGATTTTTTTTAAAAACAACAATTTTCTAAACATCCAATGGTTTGGTGTAATATATAACTGTCAGGATTTAACCAGTTTTGTGTAGAAATAAATAAGTGAAACACTCCTCGAAGTGGTTTCAGTGTTAATAATAACTTTATGTTGCAGCAGTGAACACAGAAATGTCCCTTCTGAAGCTGAGATTTGAGCAGTGATCCAGCAGGATTTCCAAGAGGAGGAGAGCATCTATGAGAAGGTGAGTTGGAAGCTACATTTTTAAGGAGGCTGTCCTGGGCTTAGATAAGTACTTTTCCAGATATCTGGTAAATTATTCTGTAGCATCAGTAGAGATGATAGTGTGGGTGGAAGACCAAGTTGCACTTGGACTTTACCAGGAGCTCCAGTACAGAGGGAGACACGCACAGAAGCAGTTTCTAAAGATTACTGCAGGTTGATCTGGTCGAAAGGCGGGCATGAAACTCTGAAGGTTTCTCTCATGGAAAAGAAAAGTGAGAATCTAAAAGTGCTTTGCCAGAATGCAGCAGTGAGAGAGAGCAGATAACAGAACAACCAGAACCACGAGGCCAGGAGAATCTGATTACCACTCAAGTCGAACATAATTGAATTCTTGTCAGTGGAGATGAGATGAAAAACAAAGTCTCTGACATCCATCAGTCTGAAAAAGGTTACAAAGCCATTTCTGTGACTTTAGGACTCCAGGGAACCGCAGTAAGAGCTTTTATTCACAGATGGAGGAAACATCAAACACTGATGAACCTTCCATTGGATGGCTGGCCTACCAACATCACTCCAAGAAGGCATGAATAACTCAGAGGACATAAAGAAACATGATCATCAGCTAATGCACTGCAAGCTTCACTCGTCTCGGTTAGGGTCAGTGTTCAAGATTTAACAAAAAGAAAGATACTGGACTAAACAGCATGTAATGAAGACTTCAAAAGACCAGCAGTCAGACATGGTGGCGGTTGTGTGGATTGTCTGGGGCTGCTTTGTTTCTACACAAGTTGTCCAACCAAGCATTAGGTTTAGGGGGTT
This sequence comes from Xiphophorus couchianus, assembly GCF_001444195.1. Classification (NCBI taxonomy): domain Eukaryota; kingdom Metazoa; phylum Chordata; class Actinopteri; order Cyprinodontiformes; family Poeciliidae; genus Xiphophorus; species Xiphophorus couchianus. Next base: position 17,563,832 of record NC_040250.1, read on the forward strand.
TAATGTCTGACATTAAAATTCATTTGGCAATCTGATACATTTCAGTGTGACAAAAAAGTGACAACAAAACATCAACCTCTTTCACAGCACTGTACTTGTTCTGCAGGCTCAAATCTTGTGGATTAAGTTGAACATTCCCATTGAATTTCATTGAGTCTGTTATACATTTGCAATATTATTCATGGAGCTACGTTCTGGATTAGTTGCATTAAAAGGAAAAGTAAACTGAATAGAAATCAAATCTCTGTACTGGATTGCTCACTTGCATATAGTTGGAGACAGATAGCTGCTGTTAAAAGAGATTATCCCACCTGGGTAATTGTCTCATCCAGAACCTTCAGGTATCATATCCCATCATGATAGCTGAGCTGGATCTGGGCTAGACTCTGTCAATGCATGAGAAATGGGACATATTCTAGACATTCAGCTAGACCATTACTGGGCCAGAAAACAGAGAAAGAGGCAAGCATGCACTACTGTCAACTTAGTACACACACTCAGCTAAATTAATCATATCTTACATGAATCAATGCGAGACTTTCCCAATTATTAGCTCAGACTGTGATATGTTACATTTATTCATGTAAAGTTACTGCTTGAATAAAAAAAAATACACTGTTTAGACTCAATGAAGCACAGACAAAAAAAAGGAAGCGGTCTTCTTCAAATGCATATTTGTTCCAGCTGGATCCAGATCAGCTGGATTTCACATCTAAAACTCATTTTAAAGAAAGGATAAGTTGGTATCTGTGTTTTAATGAAAGGTTTCTTCTATATCCTGCTCTTGCTCACACTTCCTGCTGGTTGGGAACAAATTACACACAGCACAGTCCACAAGGCCGACTGTGTTTCCAAGGTCTATCCACTGTTTACACGAGAAACACAGTTAATGTCTTCTAGAGAGGACACACAGGAGACACGAAAGGTGGATTTCACCTCTGCTTCCCTCGGAAAGTTCAGTCTGAGTTTCTGCCAGCTTCGCTTGTGAATCAAAATTTCTCAAAGTAAATAAATAAACAAGGGCAAAGGTGATAAATGCTGTGACATTATTTGGTGTTTCTGAACATGCACATCGCAGTGAGTTTTGAGTTTGATAAACTTGAACCTGAGCGAAGAATGACCACATTAGCAGACAGATATTAACACAGAGGAAAACTGACCTGATGTCATTGTGATATTTTTAGTTGTTTTCTTATTTTACTAAATCCTGTTTATATCCTGTTTTATTTATACTTCTTGAAGATGAACTGGTTATGTTATTACTAACTGCCTTTGTGCCAAGCAGTCCATTTTCTTCTTATTTATATTTTTCCTTCCAGTTCCTTGTCTCTCTTCCTGGAGGTTTCTTATCGATTCCTCCAATTTAATGTCCTTTGTCAATAAGTTGGATTCTCCTTGATCTTCCTACTGCTGAGGTGCCTTCCTTAATGATTTAATAAATAACTTGTTTCATCCAAGCCTGGATAGTTTCAACCATTCACTGTGACTCTGTAACACTTTGATTAAATATTCAAAGAAACCTCAAATCAGCATTCTCACCTAGCCTCATAAAAAGCATTTTAAGAATAAGATGAAACTGGGAAAAACTAAAGGATAATTTTAATGGCCTAAGCATTGGGTCCAAATCAACATACTTATTAAATCCTTACAGGTGTGCTGGTTTTAAACAGTATTTCATGCACACTGGCTCTTGTTTTCTTTCCCTTGGCAACATCTTTGAACTTATGGGCATAACCTGTATGAATCAGTTTATTTAGACAAATTATGGAAATAAATAATATACAGTTTAACTGAAATATGCATTTCTGAAATATAAAAAATAAGTACGAACCGGGCTTGTTCATATTAATCTTTCTGTTCAAAGTGTGTAAATATCACCAATATTTTTTTTAAAAAAAGCAATTAAACTAGACACTTCACTTCATTTTCCCTGTCCGTAATGAGTGGAAAGAGATGTTTAAAATACAACAGATACATTCAGGAGAAAGTAGAAATGCTGAAGAAAAATGTTTGTTGGAAGAACTCGTAAATAGGTCCCCTAAAAACAGAGGTTTTTAATCTTGATGTAGTTTTTATCCTAGGAAAATAAAGGTTAAATTAAATAAAAATAAAAATGCTAACGTTTTATTTTTCTCAGCAAGCGTTTGATTTCTTTTTCCTTTATAAAGTTTAGATCACTTGTTAATTCAGGATTAAAAAAAATAGAAAAAACATTAGTTTTAATGCCCCAGTCTATCCCAGCTGAGGCAGGATGGATGTTCAGTCCTGTTGCCTTACTTTGTCAGAGCAGATTTATGCCACAATAGCGGGGGGATGAAATCTTGCCGGTTCCATAATTGATTTTATTCAATTAAATGTGCAATAGATTGCTTGACAAGGGGAAGAGAAAGTGGAGGAAGAGGTCAGGGAACGACAACATTTACAGCAACTCAATGGAATAACTCAATGTTGTCTTATCTGAGGATCCACGGATCAAACAAAAACAGGTTTTGGGAATTCTTGTCCGATCTGGAGATGGTGTAAAAAACACAGCCTACTCTATTTATTAGTCCAATTTACTCTGACATACTGCAGATTTTGAGAATCAGTCAGGTTTATTTGTCTAAACATTTGTTTGAGAATGACAGCTAGTTCAAAGAAGTAGATAAGGACAAGTAAAATCATGCAAGGTGTAAGTTATATCAGAGCAACAGATCATAAAAAAAAGATCTTTTAATTACATTGGTGATTGAAATTATGTTTAAATTGAAGTTTTATAATCTCTCATTTAATTAACAAACAAAAAAGCTTTTATATTCATTGTTTTATTTGTTGTGTGTTGATAGGAGCTTATTCACCTGTCTAAAAGCATCTATTTTATCTTCTTCCAGACAATTTAAAAAGAGAGTGAACTCCTAACCCGCCACAAGGCAGGTTAAGAGTTCATCCTGTGTTTCCCTGGTGATCTAGCCAGGCTCAAAGAGATTCTCCTTTGTGATACAGAAAACTCAGACTTTCACTTCAACACAGCCAACTAAGCCATAAAACCTTGCCTCAGTGCATTGTCTGGATCGACGGCATCAGACAGTATTCCACATTTACCCAGCCAACTCTCAGTTATGAAGGTAATAATGTCTGATTGAGCCCAGGTGTCAGTATAGCAGCTCACTATCTGAAAATCTGCGAGGAAGCTTGCAGGTTGATGACGACTGTTTCATTGCAGTGAGAATCCACAAAAAGGCTACCTGATGGCGAAACAGAAGGGCAATTCATCACAAAGATGCCATCAGTGATTTCTAACTGCTGACAGAACAAGATTCATGAACTTCTTTGGGCAAAGGCAGCCAATATTATTACCTTAGAAATAAGAATGTCTTTGTTTATGACAATATTACAAAGCAGCAAAGTCACAGTAATGATTTACCACCAGATTCTCCTTGAGGCAGAAACTATAACCTAAACTAAAATGATATTTCTCATGTCAAAAGTTACATTTTTGCTTGTTTGTTTTGCTTTGCATTTTCCAGGAAACTCAGAACATCTCGGGTAATTGGTCAGTTCTAGACCACCATATATGCAGGAAACACAAATAAACACACACAATATAAAATATAAAATCTGCTTCTGGTGTTCTGTCTGAGGCCAAACAGCAGTGAGTCGGCATGAAAAAGACTTAAGGTGATTGCAGTAGGCAAACAGCAAATACAGCTAAGCCACAAAGCTTATCTTTACTGCAGCATCGAGCCTTTTATATGTGGTTTAGATTCTCTATTTACAAAAGAAAAAGTCTGAAAACAAAAAGAAAGAACTACACCACCAATATAACTATATTAATATTAAATTAATAGTTAATTATCTGTGACAGACTGCCAACCTGTCCAGGGTGAGCCCGCCTCTCGCCTGGAACGTTAGCTGGAGATACACACCAGCACCTCCCGACCCCACTAAGGGTGGTAGAAAATGGATGGATGGATAGTCAATTGTAATAATGAATCATAATTATAATAAATGATCATAAAAAACCTAAAATAAAATTAAACTATGACTAAGATGTGAGATTTTGTGGAGGACAATTCTTCCAAACATGTAGAAATACTGATAATTTGTTTGTTTGTTTTTTGTTTTTTTTATCACCAATTAGCGAATGGGATACTTTAACCACCAAATGTCCCAGTTTCAAATAACTTTAAACAACAGTTTTATTTTCCAGGAACCTGAACATCAGAGTCGTGCTCATTATGGCTAAAATCTTTTTGTACTATTTTCAAACTGAATGCAATGAATCCAATTAAAACCTGTCTTCCATTGCAGAAGCGTTGCTGCTTTGTAAAACTATTAAAAGTAGGAGGGGGCATAGTCTCATGTTGGTTACATGAAAACGATACTTTAAGTATCTTTTGAAATACTTTCTGTCTTTTAAAATACATTAAGTATTGTAAATGTCTGCACTATGTAAATATATTTAATTGGAAAGGATTTTAAACAAACTACCAAAATCTCAATATCTTGTTCAGTTGAGGAGTGTCAACAGAAAAAAGATTTATTGCTCACATTATGTGAGCAATAAATCTATAAACAATGACTCTCTCACAGTACTTATATGATTTAAATATGTATTTTTCTCCTGGCTACTTGTCATTTTAGCACATCAGATGACAACAGAAAGATCTCCAGTTGACATTATAACCCTGCACTTAGATTTTTTATTATTCTACAGAGGTTACACTCTGCAAAAGAATTGCCTTTAAAGTCCAAGAAATTTTGATACATTCACATATTTGTAGTAGCTAAAGCCTGAAGGACACACTCATCAAGCAGATGGCAGCATGGGAGCAGCTACATGACTGTTTTTCCAATTTTCAAATTGGTCAACAACAAAAAATCCTGGGGACCTATAATTGCTTACATTTATATTTATTTATAAATTTTTTTTTCATCACATCCAGTTTAGTTTCCAGAAATGACTTTGGTGTGCACCGAAAGGAAAAATACATGGTTGAATTTGTCATGATTCCAGCCCTTCAGCTCTGCCTCGGCTGTGCTGATTGCTCATTGCCCTCACCTGCACTGAGCTGGGCCCTATTTAAACAGCTGCTCATCACCAGCTCAGCGTGAGATCGTCTGTTGCCACTGTCACAGCTTTCAAGACTTGTCTCATGTTTCAAAGTGTTTTCTGGTTTCTGATCCTGCCTGTTTTTGACCACAGATTTTTGCCTAATCCTTCTGCTGTTGAAAGTCCTGTTGCTGAACCCTGCCTGTCTCTGACCCTGCCTCCTGCCTTCTGGATTCTGGATTTTCATTGCCTGAGACCCTCCCGTGCTTGACCCTGGACCGTTTCACGACTCAGCCTCTGGTTGGTGGATTTTGTCCCTGTCGTCTGTTTGTCCCCTGAGACCCCCACAGATCTCCCTTTGCCCATTCACCCCCCCGGCTCCTGGACTCCTGACCCCTGTGGATTCCTTGTCCCTGACCCACTAGTGTGACCACACCCTTCTACACCATTTACTTTTGTAATAAAACTTTTTGGTTAACCATCCTCTTGTTCTGGCTGATTCTGCTTTTAACATTACAGAATTGAGATATTTCCACAAAGTTTAGCTTATTTTATAAATGTATTTGAATGTAAACGGTGCAAAACAGATTTTTCACTGGGTTTCATATGATGTACCAATTATTCTTGCTGGATAATTTAACATTAAAGTAAATTATCATCAAGAAACTCTGCCCTAGGGTAGCTCTATTGCTGTGTGTGTGTTGATTTATTATAGAATGGATTTTAAGTGTGAATGTAATATGATTGTTAAGGTCTTTGGATAATGCAGGAGCCAGTGACTATAACCCATACATTTAAAGTTTATTTTATCTTATCTAAGCTATCTTGTTAACTGAGAAATATTTCTGTAGAGGAAACACACCTCAACCTGTTGTAAAGGTCAGATTAATCTCAGTTATCTGGGGAGAAGTCCTCACTGAAGAGTCAAGCGAAAGGGTAAATGATATATAAAGCAACCCAGGAAACAGGATTTCAAAATGTCTAACTTAAAACATCTTACTTGGGTGCAAAACTACTTACAGTTTCGGAGGAAATGTTTAAAGACCAACACAATCAAATCTTTTTGATTACACTTTCATCAGACTCATGCTTCAGTTTCTGCCTCTCCAGAAAAAAACTGTCTTACTGTAAGGAACAGCAAAAAAGAAAAGACCGTGAAAGAATAAGCGCTCTGTCTGCAATTTAACTTTCCCAGAAACCTTTTCAACAAAACTTGTCAGCATTGTATAAAAAGCACTTGATGTTTTGAATCTTTTGAATGCATTACTATTTCACTGCTCTCAGTTGTTTTCTCTGAAGTGTAGGATAGTCTTACTGTAGAGTGAAGCGTGCATCTTTTCTCAGCTGGGTAAACTTCAATCCCATCCAACCTTTATTTCTCTGACAAAGAAATTTGGTGAACACAATGAGTGTTATCAGAGCATATGGTCTGGAACATTGTATTCTACTGTTGCACAGCTTCAGTTATTACAACTGAAAACCAGCGATCAGGCCCGAAACCTGGGAGTAGTGATGGACTCTGACCTGAGCCTCCAGAGCCACATAAAGACAGTTACAAAGTCGGCCTTCTATCACCTGAAGAATATTTCCAGAATTACAGGACTAATGTCTCAGCCAGATCTAGAGAAACTCATCCACGCGTTCATCTTCAGTCGTATTGATTATTGCAACAGCGTCTTCACAGGTCTGTCCAACAAATCAATCAAACAGCTGCAGCTGATCCAGAATGCTGCTGCTCGCGTTCTCACTAAAACCAGGAAGATAGAGCACATAACACCAGTTTTAAAGTCCCTCCACTGGCTCCCTGTAGCTCAAAGAATAGACTTTAAAATACTGTTGTTAGTTTATAAATCACTGAACGGCTCAGCACCACAATACATTAAAGATCTGCTTTTATTGTATCAACCTTCCAGACCTCTCAGGTCTTCCGGTTCTGGTCTGCTCTGCATCCCCAGAACCAGAACCAAACGAGGAGAAGCAGCTTTCAGCATCTATGCACCACAAATTTGGAACAAACTTCCAGAAAACTGTAAAACAGCTGAAACACTGACTTCTTTTAAATCTCAACTAAAAACCCACCTGTTTAGAACTGTATTTGAATTGTAATCAATTACAAATTTAAAAATGGCGAGTGACTGAGGGTCACTGCGCGCACAGAAAACCCTGTCAATTCTAGACTCTAACAGGTAAAATATTGCACGAAATCCGTGGAGGACGGCGGAGTCCTCGCGCAAAATTCCGTGGTTAGGTGGACGGAGCCTGGTGCCTTCCTGTTCAGGGAGACGGGGCCCGACGAATACCCGTTGCAAAAAAGGACGACGGAGTCCTGCGAGAACAGGCGCTTAAATTCCGTGACAAAATCATAAAGATGGGGAACGGGATAAAAAATGCATTACATGCAGGGTCAAAAGATGCAATAAGATCATGGGTAACTAAACATTACATAGGATTGGGGACTGGAAAAATGGCGAGTGACTGAGGGTCACTGCGCGCACAGAAAACCCTGTCAATTCTAGACTCTAACGGGTAAAAATATTGCACGAAATCCGTGGAGGACGGCGGAGTCCTCGCGCAAAATTCCGTGGTTAGGTGGACGGAGCCTGGTGCCTTCCTGTTCAGGGAGACGGGGCCCGACGAATACCCGTTGAAAAAAAGGACGACGGAGTCCTGCGAGAACAGGCGCTTAAATTCCGTGACAAAATTGTATTTGAAATGTAATCAATTACAAATTTATGGATGGAACTTGACTTAATGCTTTGTTTTGATTATTGATTCTATATTGCATTGTGTTTCTGTGTTTGTAATGATGTAAAGCACTTTGAAATGTCTTGCTGCTGAAATGTGCTATACAAATAAAATTTGATTGATTGATATGGTCCATCAAATTATTCATTGGCTCGCAGACAGTGCATTTGTTTATACCTCAGTTCTGTATAAACGATCACTTCATTGCAATTGGTCCTAACAGTTTAAAGCATTTTCTCCAACAACATGCAACATCCACTTCACACTTGTTGGAAAATCCAATAAATCACATTTTCTTTATAATTAAACATAAGTTCAGTTAGGGTTGAGTTGTACTAGATATTTTGTCACTAAGATTAGACTGAAATATGTTGGATTTTGAATAGAAGATGTTTTTGTTTTAAATAGTGGTGAAGCCCTATTTTACTGCTCTGTCATGGACGTGGCATCACCTCTGCTCATAATATTTATAGTTCTTGACCACTTACAGCAAGGATAGAAAAAAGAACATGTTTAATACATATATTTGATTCAAATTGTATTTAAAGAGAAATTGAAATTATCTTAAATTAGTAAAGACAGTTACTAATTGTTACCATAAAAAGAGATATGTGTATTTTATTCTATTTACAAGCAAAATCTGCTTGTTTTTTCCCTTCTTATGAGCTGCTCTGAATATACTACTCATACTGCCTGAAGGACAAGATAACATTAAGTGGAACATTGTATTCTACTGTTGAACAAGCTGTACGGATGAGTGTGGAAAACAAACCCTGGGGACTTCAGAAAGATGACTTAATTACCGGTACTCCTCACATTGTTTTACTTTGGAGTCCATTTAAAGTTATGAGATACATCCATACCTAATCTTTGAAACCAGATTAAGGCGAATAGGTTGTTCAGGACGTTGTTTATGCCCCACAAGCAGAGAAATTACATGACTTATTTTTTCAAGAACATAGAGAAAAAAGGAATTAATAAAATAATCTAATTCAACATCTCCCAGCTAATTACCAAACTTCTAACACCTGGATTGTATTTTGACGGAAGGTTTTTGGAACCAGTTGATGGCATTTTTATAAGAGATTAGATTAAACATATCTCTTCGTGCACTGATTGAAAACAAAGTTCTTAAGATTTAATTGTTTAGTCAGATAGCAAACAGTGACTTACATGAAAATCCTTAACATTTATTTATTTTGAGTTCAAATTTCACTCAGATCAACGTTGGTTAGTGATTAGTTGACTCCCCAGGGCAATGGCTGCCCTGAATTTTATTTATTATCAGAATAAAGACAGCTAAATACCAAGTCATCATTCATTTTCCTTAAACTTTTCTATATAATTGCTCACTATTTTTATTGGTTTATTGCTAAAATCCCAGTAGATTTTAATGTTATGATCAGATGATATGAGTACTTTACTAATGTGTGTGAATGTGTGGTTATAATTTCCATGTATTAAACCATCTAATCCAAATCTGATTACATTCTAAACCTTTAAAAAAAAATCACGTTCACAGTGGTTCAAATTTTGAGACAGTATTGATTGTAGACGGTAGAAATATGTTATGGTCTGACTACTTTTTAGTCTGTCATAAAAGTCTAAAACTGTTCATCTAATCTGAGGTCATCAAAACAGTTTTCTAACACAGGCAACATTCTACTAACTCATAACCTCTCTGCAGAAACATTATGTTTATTAGTTTTGTTGGTCTTCATGTTTCATTCCCTTTGTGATATTATGTGCTTTTCAGCACATAATCCACACACATAGTTTTGCACAGTATTTTTTGAGAGGCCACTCGAACTTCCATCCATGTTGGGAAATATTACACATATTCCCACATTTTTCAGTGGTCAGAATAAATCCTCACAATCCTCTCACCTGCCTTTGAGTAAAAAAAACAACAACATAGTTCTGGCTTTATCTTAGCAATTATATAACCTGAACCATTTCTCACAAATCTTTGCTAAGCGTCACCTTCTGGCAGAAACACCAGGCTTCTTTGACACAATAAACATGAAGTCATATTTAGATTGTGGAAACAGAAGAACTTCACAAAACATGCAGTGAAAGCTTGAATCGGCTCAAAACGAGAAAGACAACATGTCGAATTTCCGAAGAACATGCAATTTATTTTATTAGAGGTGTGTGTGGCCCTGATTCAGGCTAAATAGATTCATTGTGTTCTTCCTGATGCCTCACACTTGGTCTTTGGCAACCCACAATGGAGGTTACACAAGAGATCTGTTTTGTAATGTAATGATAAATCCTTTAAAACAGGATTCTTTTAGTTCAAGATATAACATTTGAAATCTTTCATCACTTTCTCACCAAACCTAATAATCCTCACACAGTTTCCCATTTTATTATCTCTCCTTCTTTGATTTATGTCTCTTGCTAGAGTGTATTTGTCCTTTGTGGCTGTTCAGTAAATGCACTGTTACCGTTTTATTGTTGCCTCACTGTTTTTATTGCATCTCATTCTTTTTCATAGCAGTATATTTTCTTGTTTTAGGTCAAATAAAGAGGTTGCAAAGAGCGCAATTGGAAGAAAAATGATCACTATTCCACACACCGCTTCCCTTGCTGTGTTATTATTCTGAGGTTATTACCTTCAGTCAATTCTGCTGCAGGTAACAAAATAAATCAAAAACTGCTTTGAGTTTCTACAGTTCTAAAACTCATCTATAATAATTGGTGTGTTCAATCAGTGTTCCCCTTTAAACTACATGTGGAGTGTTATAATCAGACTCCTCTTAACTGATTTAGTTCTGAGCAGTGATAAAATTATGATTGAGATTCCAGTACTTCATATGTTGAAGTGTAAATGCTCAGGCCTTACTAAAGTGATTTTTTTTCTCTACTGCTCAAGTGCTGTTATATCATCCAGTGCCTGTGAGAAGAGAGCGCTCTTCGTTCAAACGGATCAGAGGCCAGACCACAGGCGTTTGATCTTTAAAGGTCAAGTGGATGTGTCTGCTTATCTCACTCACTTCATCTAAATTCAAAGAAAACAGTGGCTCTAAAAGAATTTAAAAAAAAAGACAATGTGTGTGAGTTAAACTCCAAAAAGAGGAATGTTTAGAAATATGTAGAAAGAAGAACAAAAAACAAGATACTTAATGAGAAAAGGTTTTGCTAGTCAGAAAGAAGAATTTAGTTTGTGTTTTGGAACGTGAAATAACACAAAGATCATAACTAAAATCCATATCAGTCACAATCTGATTGGGATGCTGCCTACCGTCCTATTTGCAAATGAAGACAGGTTGCAACTGCTGCTACTGTCTGCGATTTCCAGTGCAGATATGCAAACAGGCAGATGGAGGCAGATATGTTCAGATGCTGTTTTTGGGTCCCTCTGTTCCTGTTGTTGACAGATATTTGGCAGCTCTTGGCTTGACGGGGAGTTTAATACATTTAGCCAAAAAAAAAAAAAAAAAAAAAAGAGACAGATCCAGATGTCACAAGAGAGGATGTTTTCCAGCCTGGACTGAAATATTTTTCTCTTGATGGAAATTGCTTTTTTATGCTTGTCTAAAGAAAATTATATAACTAGTATTAATGTTTCTCCAACAGCTGGGGTGACAGCAGGCACATTTCATTTAACTATTAACATTTTAGTTAATAATTCTCAATGGAAACTCTGTTGTGTCTTTGCATGTCATGAAAAATTTAACATGACCTTCCAATAGGTTGAAAAAATAAAGTTAGAAAATTGACAGGTTTATGTTTTCGGCCAAAATCTAATTTAAATTGTATGCATGTGATCTTTTGAGTGTTGATCTAGCTGACAGATTAGTAGCTACTCTTAGAGCCATCTGCTCACTCAAGATGTTTTTTAAAAGGAAATAAGAAGGGCCCACATTTAAGGTCCTTTTAACCAGATGAACACTGTGTCTGTCAGTGTGATTCACATTTTTCCACTTCATCATAAACTTCATCCGCAAACTTCTCTGGATTAGATTGAATTTGCTCGATCACCTTCCTACTTAGTAGCAGAATTACTGCATGATGGGTGTTTTAACTTCCACTTTAACCCCATGGAAGAGCCACAGTGACTTCCCACTCTCACAAGGCTGCAAACAGCTTTTTCTACAATTAACTCATTAGGGACACAGGAACGAAAGCTACTTTGATCCCTTCCAAAATAATTCTTCAGTTTTGGTTTTGTGACAAAATGGTGTGAAGATAAATAGTCCCCAAGAACTTTATACATTTTTATTTCCAGCTCCTGTGGAGCCAATGTCTCACCAGTCAACCTCACTACATGCTACTGACTTGTGCTTCATTAAAGTGCTTCATTAAAGTACTTCAAAATCCTCCATTTTCTGTAACAAAATGTGTAAAAGTTTAATTATTATCAGGATAACAACTGTAAAAGCCATTGAGAAAGCTTTGTTTCAATCATGAGTGCAGGCAGCTACCCACATTATTAATTGGAGATTAACAGTGTGGGTGTCGAAACTAGCAGTAATAATAATGTCTTACAAACCCATGCAGTGGTTTGAATGTGGTGAAGAAAGTGGAAATGAGAAGAGGAGCGGGGATGGGATGTTGCCACTGAAGATCCCACTGGGAGTCAGTTTCAATCTGCAACCCTCCACACAATCTTGTGTGAAACTACAGACTAAAGAGCTGCCTTCGCTGATACATCTGCTTATTGCCTCACTAAATAACTGATTGTTTTCAACTATACTCACAATCTCTCCTCTCCTTCGCAAATGGCCTGCTAATCCCCCCATCTCTACCTTCCTCTGCCTGTGTGGGATGAAGCACAATGAGCAAGCCGAATCTATTTTAATTGACACTTTCCTCCTGCACTGTGGCCCAGCTGTGTGCGGCAAGCAATAGATGAAGGACATACCTGGCTAGATTTCCAATGAGGAATGAACACTTGCTTAATAGATTGAGATTAAGTGCGAGTATCTCTGAGTGTATGTGAATATCTTCACTTGGCCTGACTTCAGATGAGCACTGGCAGAAAAACAACTTGTGGGATGAAGTCTGTTTATAGACTTTTCTCTCCTTTATTGAGCAGTTGAGTAGGCAGAAGTTTTCACATATAAAAGCTGATTTTGTTTTTGAAATTATTATTAATAATTTGTTCATTTGTTAATGAACTGTCAAAGGTTTACAACTTCTCTTTCCTTGATTAACTCAGCGAGAATTGAGTTTCCATAGCAAAATAACAGATGAATTGTAGGGCAACAAATAGTTTCATACTTTTAATTTGGGAAAAAAAAAATAATCGGAGAAACCATTCAAAACTAACAGAATTATGTTTAAATCAAAATCTGTTTGATGCCAAACATGAAATTAAGCAGGAGTTACAATGTTGTGAAAAAAATGTCTTATCACACTGAAGTATTTTACATCATCTAAGAAATTGTAGTGTAGCAATTTAATAAATCTGAGCTTTAATTATTTTTTTTCAAAAAGTCCTGAACATTCATTAAGACTTTTTGAAAAGTTAAAGTCCCACCTTTATTTCACCACCATTTCATACTTACGGATTATTGCTCTGATTGTATGCTGTGACATTGCTCCTTAAACAAACCAACTTGTCATTTAAAAACTGCAATTTGAAATTATTTAGATGCTTTGTCCGGTATTACAATTTGTTTGATGATTTCAAACATTCAATTATGGCCCAAAAAAAAAAGCAAAAACAGACAAAACAAAGGGGCAATGACTCCACAGTAAGCATAATAATGGCAAACGGGAATGCATGAAATCCATCTCCTCTTGAAGTAATGTAATGATTTGCCATTCAAGAAAAATAAAAACGTTTTTTGTTGAATGAAAATATTTATAGCACATCCCCTAAATGGGTTTTCCCTAGTGAACAAGCAGAAAAACAAGAGGATTATCATGTAGTAAAACCAAAAAAAGATGTATGCGATGGGGTTTGGGTGATGGTAATCAGACTTGAAGAACTGGCGCCAATTTCACGTGTCATTTTTAAGATTAAATTTATATTTATTTGCAGGTTTAGAGCTAAAACTGTCCAACTTTTACAAATCACTGTTGAAATAAGAAGCAAGGATGGTCTGGTCTATGGCTTGAAACACTGAAACTGCCTCATTTTCAGTGTTACAAGGACAAAACAAAAAGACATCTCTTTGGTAATGCTTGCTTTAAGCTTGCACATAACTCCTGATAAAGACAATTGATATCAGAACCCAATCAAACCAGAGGCTAGAGCTGCATTGTTATGAAAGAGCAACAGTTCAAAGATAAAAAGCTTAAGAAGTTGCTATCTGGGAGAAAGTGGCAATAAACACAATTCACCTGCTTTTTTTCAACTCCAAATTAGTTTTCTAGGTGATGATGTTGATGGAACTGGGAATGTATAGGAGTTGAGCTGAACCCAAAGGTACAGAGGTTCTGTTGTTTTGATGGTTATATGTGGATCTTTGCATGGTTTTGTGTTAAGATGCTTCATATGCTGCATTTTAATTACTGTAAGTCTGAACTTTTTCAAGTAAAGTAAAGTCTCATCAAAGATTAGATTTCTTTTTATTTCTCTGGGACCTCCTTGGTAAAATGATGTGCTTTGTTTTGATGCAGCGCAGAAGGGAGCTTGTAAAGAGACTCTCGCCACTTGAGGCTGGAGATTTAATTGGAATGCAACTCCGTCCTCCCTGATAAGCTTCCTCACTGCGTGAATCAAGAGTCACCCAGTTCCATTACATCCATACGTAACACTGCAGTCATTATGGATGAAAGCTTGTTCATGACAGTGAGAAATATTACAGCTATATTTGCGTAGCTCTGTTCTTACTTCTTTGAAAAATGACTAGAATATGCTCTACAACCTGGCGCCAAGAACGTGCCAATCCACCGTGTTTAAGCTTCACCTACAGTAGGAGGCCGATCCCAGTAACAAGCTTACAAACTAAGGGGAACAAATTTTCAACTGCTTAATTTTTTCATTTGTAAGTAATTATTATTTGCTACTGAATAATCACTACCACAGTTCAGTGCAGTTCAGGCTGCATAGCCAGACGCATTAGTTTATACGTAGATCTAAGTAAAGTTGTTTTTTTTTATCTTAGCCAAACAATATTCAGTCCAACCGGTTACAGCATTTTTGGAGAAGCACTATCAAAATATGTACATCATGATCATCTTAATGTGTTTAATTTTTACTTTAATCTTGCAGGGTAAGAAATTATAAATATATCAACCTGTGAATATACTTGGATAGTGTAGTTAACAGCTAAACACCTGATTTACAGATATCTTCTGTTTTAGCTGTTTTTGTATTTAAATGCTTTATGTTACTAAACTATTTTAATATCAAACAAAGTTCACCTGAGTAAATACAAAAATAATGTGTAGATGGTGATGTCATTTTTATTTTTATAAAAAAGGTATTCAAATCTCTCTGCCTGTTTGAAAGGGTAATAAAGCATTTTATTTGGACATATTTTAGAATTAATGAATTACTTAAAGAAAACCTGTCTGAAAACTTCAAAGGGGTGAGAATATCTCTAAAGGCAACACACCAAGCTCCACTCTAAAGAAAATAAAGAATAGATGAAAAACGACTGATATTATTTATCAGTCTGGAAAGGTTTGCAAAGCTATTTCCAAGTCTTTGGGACTGTGGTAAACTGCAAGGTTATCATTTATAAATGGATAAAACATTGAACAGAATGGGAGTGCTGACTGAAATAACTAAGTGCACATCAATGTGTCAAGTCATAAAAAAAAAACCCAGAGCACAAGTTGAAGCAAAACACAGGTATTGCTTACCCAAGTAAAGGTCAGCTTGTTCATGCTGGTGAACAAGCTGACCTTGTAAGCTTGTGACAAGGTCAGTTCATTATAATGTGATGATCTGGGATTACTTCATATGGATGATTGGATTTGAATGGATTCTGCTTTCTAGAAGGAGAATCTAAAGAACTATGCCCAAGACCTTTAAATAATATTAATACATATTTTTTATATACTCAGTGTTTCTGACAGAGAACAAATGGATCATGTTTCTTTCTATTGTTAGGCATCATGTTGGTAATTACTGGCTTTAGCCTTACTGGTTACTTGTTAATGGTTAACATGCAGTTATCAAAATGGAACTCATAAATCCTACAAGTAACTTAACAAATCCCATTAAGCTCTTTGTACCATTCCTCAGCATGTAGGCGTTTAGATCTTGAGTGTTTTATTCTGTGATTCTGGAGTGCAGAGGCGACCCAACGCA
Organism: Xiphophorus couchianus; assembly: GCF_001444195.1. NCBI lineage: Eukaryota > Metazoa > Chordata > Actinopteri > Cyprinodontiformes > Poeciliidae > Xiphophorus > Xiphophorus couchianus. The sequence goes on from NC_040250.1 coordinate 17,579,827, forward strand.
GAGCAGAGGCTTTACTTTACTCTTTTATAGAATATCACTTTATCCAATAATACTTTCACCAAACCACCGAACCTGATGTTTACATTAGTTGGACTTGAAGTTTTAGACTCTCCTACCATTTAAATATACTTAGTATGTGGGTTTTCTAATGTAATAATGAACATAAACATTTTCTGAATTATTACATTTTTAAAAATATATTGTAACATGGTGCCATGTGGGAAAGTAAAAATATTTGTCCCTCTTTCTTGGTGTCAGATTGGACTCAGAAAAATATTATTCTAATAACAACATCTGACTCACACTCAACCTAAAAATATGACACAAATGTACAAATTCACACACATACCTGTCCTCCTCCTCATCCTCTGCCAATCAGCTTTCCTACACGAGGATATTTTATCTTGCTTCAGCCTTGATAAATTATGGCATTCACAGCAATCCCCACATAGGAGTGTAAATAAAGTAAAAATGTAAAAATATGGACATCCTGAGGAAAGTCGGCAGAAAGGAAAGATGGTCTTTTGATAGTTGACATTTTGTGAGATATGTACTGTATATGAGTTTGGTTTAGCATGTTATGGTTGGAATATGAATCTCCACTAGTGTCATTCTCTCATTTGCCCAACTAAGTATTGAATGTACACAGCTATGTTGAGGTACATGTCCAGACCTGCCTCATGGTCTTGTGAAGAAATTTAAATAACTTTGGATATGTCCACCCAAAGCATAAATACCCTTCCTATTAAATGAGGACCATTAAAAATCATGACTAAAAGTAAGTCATGCTGGTTCTCAGGTAGGTCATTATAAAGATTCAATCCAACATCCCCATGGACAAACTTTCACTGAAATTAACCATAATTGGCTGAGCAGCAGAAAGCCCCAAAACTGCTGGGAGTCCTGCGAATTTGCTTCCTTGTTTCAGCTGGCCTCTTTTCAGACCTTCTCTTTAACCCCAATGGAAACCAAGATACTTTCTTCCCCCTTATCCACACACACACACACACACGCATACACACCCGCACGCCCACCCCTGCTGCTGTGTGACCATGAAAAGGTACAATTGGAGTGAGAGGGAAACTCTGGATCTGTGCTGATTACTTTCACCTCGTTTCACTCGCCTGAACTAGCAGCTTTTAAAATTTAAACCTTGATTATTACCATAAACTAAAAGATTCTACATATGGACATCGATTAGGGGCTTCTGTGAGTTTATTTCTCAAAACTGAAAAACTGATAGAAGCTAAAACTAGTGAAGATTTAAAAACCAGTTATTAAAAATGTTAGGGTTACAGGTGCAATATTTTGTACTGGATAAGACCAATTGGAGCTAAATGCATGTTAGCATGAGCTCTACTGACATGCATAACCCATGTTGGCTCTCTTTAATGACTAAAACTTCATTAAGTTTTTTTGTCTCCTGTTAATCTTCAGTGAGCATTTTAAAATGCATAATTTATCATTCAGAATAATGTCAGATATAAATGTAGCATTTTCAGTTTGTAGAAAGCAGAAACCTGGATAAAATAATCCATATAAACAACTTTACTTTTATTAAGACCTGCATTCCTAATGATGCAGGTCAGTTTTGGATTTCCGTCACTAAATCCAAAACTGAATAGATCAAGTAAAGCATTAAGTTTCATCAGTTGTAATGATGAAGCATTATTACAACTTCTGCCCAGAATTTTTCTCCCCATCATCTTTACATTTATCTTAATATTGCAGAATGCAAACTCACTCTTGTCATAAATAAATAAATAAATAAATAAATAAATAAATAAATAAATAAAGACAACTACCATTTAGACTACCCTTTCACTTATATCTGAAGCAGAATTTGGCATGGATGAGCTCCCAGAGCCGTTACCAAATCCTGGTTGGTGGATTTTGTGTTGAATGCAGGCACTGGGGGATAAAATGTCACAAATTTCTCCAGCGCTGTCATTGTCAGGCATTGTTCTCTAAGCCATCCAACTGCTGCATAATTCATATACGCAGCACCAGGGACCCATTCCTGTAATAAGCTGGAGTGACACGAATCCTCACCTCCACCAGTAAAGAGCTGGCTGATGTGTGACAGGAAGTCGGCTTATAGCAGCCAAAGGATGAGAACCACTGTAAATAGTAATGTTGAGTGTAAATAGAGCCACATGCTCATCAACGCAGCACATTTTTTACTCAAAACGTTTGGTTTATATGAATATGTATTTGTTTTTGTGAAGGGTGCAAAATTGATGCCAACTACTAGCTTCAACTCGTGACAGAGGTGTGAAAGAAGAAGAAGAGGAAGAAAAAGAAGAAGAAGAAGAAGAGGGCAAAAATGAATGCTGGTACAGTAGGGATGCGATAATTAAAGGTCATAATTTTGGAAAACACCCCCACAAGCATAAACATTTGACCGCATAGGGCCAGTTCTTTAACAAATTAAAATGGATCATTTTAATGAGGCTATATCATCTAAAGGTCAGACAAACCCACCCGGATAAAGACATCTAAATAGTAATGAAAAACAAGCCATTAAATCATCTGGTTGGGCCTCTTTGAACAGTAGGAATTGGATATAAGGTGAATATGCTGTTACTGTATGAATCTATGAATTTTTCCACTGAATTCTGATCCCTCTAAATTAAAAACATTGTCCGATATGAAAAAACATGCAAATAAAGTGAAAAAATGAATTTTCTTTGATAAGCAACAAGATTTTTAATTTCTTTTTAGCATCCCTTTACTTATCATTGGACGGAAGCTTAATATGATCCTTGTATTAGTAACACACAGTGAACCAACATACATTAACATTAGTTTTAATGACCATATACAACTATCTAATACACAAGTGTCAGCAGTTGAATTTTTTTCATAAATTGCTCTCATTTTATGACTGCAGAGATCCTCTTTTCTATGTGACCCTCAACACAATGCAGGTAAAACACTGATTGCTTTCACAGCTTAGAAGAACCTACATAAAGCAAAAACATTTCAACTACTCCTTTTGGATGCCGCATACTGGAAAATGTGCAGCGGAGATCCCCTTATGGAAACTTGCACCCTTTACTTTGATCTGACCTCAACTGTTTTCCCTCGCTTCTTGTTTACACATGTATTCTGCATGTTTTACAATGATAATAAATGAATTTGGCAAGCCCCTCAGGCTATTACTTTAGGGAGTTTGTCTACATTAAATGAAAATAACTGCTCATGTTACCCTTGAGAGGCTAAATAAACACTTCTTCACATGGAACTAGTTGCTGGATTTGATTACTCAGTTTCATAGCAAAGGGATCCCCATGCATAAGGCATACACAACATAAATGTGTAACTGCTACACATTTAGGAGCTGTGCTAGCCAAACTCTCGAGCACAAATAAAACGAATAAGTCATCATGTAGATCCCGATTTGGCACATCAGGGACTTTAACTGGTTCATCATCTTTTATAAACTCTTGAGAAAGTAGAACACATTCATTACAAGCATAAACAGATGTTAACAGATGTGCCCTGTCTCCCTCCTGATTTCCCACTATTTCTAATTCTTATAGGCTGCACCAGTGCACTGACTTTTGGGCAAGCATGTGCGCTATCCGCCTGAGGCGTCAGGGCATGTGAGGTTAAAAGACGCCTACTCAGTCTTCTAATCGAAAATCATAAACACCCAAAGAGCTGAGCCTGAAGAAACATCAGTGATACCATCTGACATGGGCCTCAAATATAATTGTGCATATATGTGTAGTAGCAGAGGAGGCAATACGGCTCATCTAGAATGTCTTTCTTTTTTGCTTCAGTAAACCAGTGCCAGGCACTGTTCCTCTGGGATTTTTACAAGGCACCCTTCAACATGAACAACCATTGTCTGATTTGCTTCAAATACTTTTAAGACGGGGATATGTTATTTATGAACCACTACTGTGGAGACTGTGGATTTATGAAAGATGATGTAGCTAATAATCAGTATGGGTCAAAAATCAAAGGGGATCCTTACCGATGTTCATAACACAAAATTTAAGCATGCAAACAGGAAAATAAAACAGGTATATATCAATACAGATTCACTAAAAAAATCCCATAAATTATTATTTTAAAAATGCTTCTACAGTGATGTTTTTTCCTAGGTTTTACAACGGTCATGCTGTTAACATGACTAAAAATTTTAAATATTTTATCTGTGAACTATGTTTGAAGGAACTGATGAACCAGAAGAAGTAAACTCTGGTTCTGTAAACCAGAGTTTATGCTGTGGTGCGTACCAGAGATAGAAATATTAAATCCAACCATCAGCCAGTAAAACTGTTGGTCACCAAGGAAACTGAGCATTCTTTTTTCCTAATAAAAGTTTAGTTTTATTAGAAAATAAAACTAATTTCTCAATCAGAAATTGCTGAGTGAGAAAACACACTGATTCTTAGGCCTCCTGCTGGCCATCAAAGGATGTGACAGGTGCTCATCTCCCAAGTACTGCTTGATCTTCTGCGTGTAATGAAGAAATTATTACTTAATTGATATCCTTCTGAAAAAAGAAACACAATTTCCTTTCCTTTAATATGGCTATGAATTAGTTGCAACATGAGCAGCAGACTTGTGAAGATCATTTCCACACTTCCCACTGACTTACCACAGATGAAAGGGGTTGCATATTCTTTCAATGCATTTTCTTCATATTGAACAAAGCAGATGGCTCATGTTTTGGAGGACAGTTTTAACTATCTGGTGTTATTTTTAGCTTCACCAGTTCACTTAGATGTATAGTGAGCTCTATTTTTGAAGTAACCATTAGCAGTTATGTTTCTTGTTTCTTTGTGCGTCTGTTAAGATAATTTCACATCTACGAACATGTCTATTTGAAGCTTGGACATGTTATAGTATGCCTGTTGCACTGTTTGGAGATGCATCTTTAATTAGAAAAAGTGATAAAAAAAAATCTTTCCCCCATTTTTGCTTGGGGTAGACTGACCTCCAGAAAAAAAAAAAATTCTATAATGGATTAACAGCCCAGCTAAGAATAAATGATATATGGGCTCTAGAAATGAATTTTTCCATCCCTGACCACATTCTGAACCTATATCATAAAATTAGCCCATACAGTTAGTCAACAACACAGCTAATTTACTCTCAATTATTAAAAAATGTCAAATCAATGCCAAATTCAAATGTATTTTATCCCCATTCCTGTGCAGTGGAGACTTAATATTTTTAGGTCATCCCCCAGTCTGCCCAGTTAGACACTGATAGTGGTATTTTAACCAGTATCTTTGACCGCCATATCCTTGCTGTTTCAAAAGAGCAGACGTTTGGGTATTTTTGCCAATAACTAAGTACTTCAAAAACCCATTTTCTGCTTTACTGCTGTTGAGAACATTGTACTGCCTTGTATCCAATACCATCTATTCTAAGACATGTCTGACTCACAAGAAAATAAGGAAAAGTTGAAAGGATCTGGAAACCTTGTGTCATTAATGTATTCGGCCATTAATGACACACCATTATTCAAGATTCAGTTGAGGAGTCAGTTTTCATTAAAATAACTCAAGCAGAACTCTATAACTCCAAACTCACAGGATAATAAAGATAGATGAACTAGGACTGCTGCTTGCCCTTTTGCATTGAACTTGCATTTGCAGAAGGAAAGACAATGAAGTTGATGCAACATATCTAGAATGCAGCCATAAAATAATCAAAGAAAGACTAAGAAAATGGAAGCACCTTTCAAATAAACCTTCAATACTTTCCAAGATATCTATATATTAGAGTGGTTTTACCCTATGGGAATTCACTGCATAATTCTTTAATTCATCACATAATTTTAATTTATAAAACTGAAGCACTACTTATTTTGAAGTAATAGCTAGAGAGATCTACAAGTGCATGATAATAAATCTTAAACCCTACACCAGAGTTTAAATTCCTCTGTTATCACCATGCTATCAACCTTTCAACTAAAGTATGAATAAAAAATTTTGTTACTTATATCCTAAAACTTAGATGAGAGCCCATTTTCTCAATATGTCTGCTTTTATGAAAATATTTTAACTCAAAGAACTATTAATGATGAAGTAAATCTTAAGATGTGAGATAAAAATGCTGCATAAAATCCAGAAATGAATAATTGTCATCCTCTGTTTTCATCCATGCAATAAATTCCTTGTGACGGTGCCGATAAAGCAAAAATGAATACTCTGAGCCAAACTCAATTTTGTAAAGCGATGGCTGCAGTGAGACGCAAAGAAATGCAGTCAGAAAGGGGTCAGTAGGAGGGAAAACAAACTACTTGTTTGCATAGTTTATATTCTCTCTGCAGGACTATTTCCTCTGGGTGCCATCAGTTTATGTTTCATTAGCCCTGCATTTTTCCCTCTGCTGTTTTTTTTGATGCAACAGAGGAATTGTGACCCAGTGAGGGGGCCTCAATCCCACACAGCGGTTTTCTCTTTGGCAATTGCATTCAATCAGCGTCTCATTTTGAGTTAAAACTTCCTGTTGTCGCAAAGTGGTCTTCTATACTCCCCATGCAGCCATAGTTTGAAACACATCTTTGCGGGTGCATGGGAGGCCAGGCCCATGCATGATCCAAAACAGTTCACAGTTGAGGATAAGAAGAAAAAAAAACATGTCAGAATGAAAAAGAAATCAACTCCATTTGCCTGAACAGAGCTAGTTACGGACATGTCGCAAGCCAGTGAGAAAGTCAAAATTGTGGACCCGTGTGAGTTTATGCCCTTAAAATAAGAGATATAGCTGAGATTTTTCGGCTGTTCAAATCTTATTCTTATAATTCTATAAACATGATTAAAGCTGAAGCATTAAATAGCTACATTACAAGCCCTATACAGAGGGATTTGTGTTACAGAGTTGGGCCTCATTAAGGCTGCATTCAGATCACGGTCACAGAAATTGAGGTTATGACCTGTGTGACTCTCTCCTAGCCTTTTCCCACATCTTGTTCCATTTCCTGCAAATACATTAGTTTTTGCAGTTCCTTTTATTATCAACAGTTTTCCATTATAGTGGAGGCTTTACAACAAAGCCGTATTTTTAAAATAAATGTAGATCACTCAGGAGGTTGGTAAATAAAAGCAATTTTTTTAATTTAGAGCTAAGATGATAGTTTCCAGGTTAAACTGGATGGAAAATTACAGTCCAATCAAAAAAATGCAAAGATCCATGAAGCAGAAGACAAATTGTGCATTTTTCTACACTGTTCTAGATCTGTTTTAATTTATTTTTTTTAAAACTGAAAAAGTATATATTAATAAATCTATAACATTCAAGGTGGAAAATATAAAAATAAATGATGTGAATTTGTATTCTGTCTACTCTGAGAAAATCTCCCCAGCAGGATGCTGCCACTTCGGTGCTCCACCATGTTGATGATGTGTTCAGGGTGATGTGCAGTCCAAATTTGAGGTGTTCACAACTAATAGTTGACCTGTAAACAGATTATTCCATGTCAGCTTTGAACTTCTACACAACTTTATCTCTGCTCTATTTCCTGTGCTTCTTGGTCTTCATGATGCTGTTTTTTTTTTTACTCGCAGAACAGATTACTGGATTTATTGGGACTCTCTTTACTAATTGGATGACTGCTGAAGGGCACTGGCCAAATTTGATTAATCTGCAAGGTATTAGAGTAAAAAAGCCTGAATAAAATATTAATGTATCATTTTTACCCACTTCACAATTATGCTCCGTTTCATGCTGAGCTATTAAAAGAAATTACTCAAGTGACTTTGAAGGCAGCAGGTTGGACTGGATTTTATTTTAGTTGTTACAAAGCAAGGAGAGATGAATACTTTTCACATATCTTTTTTGAAAGCAACCTGTCATTTCACCCCAGCTTCTGAATTATGCACTGCATTTTGTTGGCATGATTTTGCAATAAAATATGGTAAAACTTGCAATACAATTTTAAAATTTATTTTTCAAAGTGCTACGCTACCTGAGGATAAACCACGTCTAAAAACAAGAGTTAAATCTACTGATAAGATAGATGCATACCAGATACAAAGCAACAAATTTAGTCCAAAGTTTGACTCCAGAATAAATAGTAGCCTGCTTTATGGCAGCCACACTGCCAGTTGTTCTTTATTTATTATTATTATTAATGTGTAGAGGCTAACACAGTGTTTCCCATATATGTATGTAAATTGCCCTTTATATTATTTTTAAAATGCATCAAAACTCCAACGTATACATATCTTCAATATCCCCCTGAGATTCTAATGACACGGATTAGCTCAACTGTCTAAAGCTGTTTTTTTAGCTTAGAAGCAGTTTAGGAGTCATAAAAATTTACAGCCATGAAGTGGATTCAGCCTTAGTTTGATTTCACCCGCATAAAACATTAATACTTTGTAAAATAATTATTGGTAACCTTTGACCAAAGTCTTAATAGCACCATCCTGCTGAATAATAATTCACATCTTTTTACCATCCTCTTGGAAATGTAACAATGGCGGCGAACAAAGTGATTAGAAATAATGTGAGCATGTAACAGTAATTAAGGCTAGGCGCCTGACTACTGCCAATATGGTAATAGGCAGTCAGAAAGGTTTGGCTGAGGAACCAGTGTGTGTGTGAAAAAAACACCATCAGACAGAAAGTAAGTTTAAGTTATTGCATTCAAACGTATACTTTTGCATATATTTAGGAAGGTATTCAATAATAATAATAATATTTATATTTTCCTATGAGTATAAACAATAAACACAACAGGAAAACAACAATAACAAAAAAAAACCCTGATAACACCCAAGAGTTTTTTTTTCTTATTCAAGTCCGTTCTTTTGTAGGCAGAGTGATTAATGGTCCATCAATCAATAATCCGACTGTTTTTAGTCCATGATCCAGGGCAATAGGTCCGGAAAAATAAAGTAGTTTGGCTCAATTAAGTCCTACTGCAAAGCTGCGGTGATCCGGTAGCTCGCCATCCTGGGTTGAAACAGGGGGTGGAAAAAAACCTGACCTAAATAAGGTCATAAATAAAAACAAAAATTAGCATATAAACTGGGTTAAACTGCTATCCAAAACAACTAAACATTCATAAAAAATAGCTATATTCCATAAAGTATTTCTCAGGAATCATTCAAATGAATTTCAAGTTAAAAATCACATTAATGTTACAGATCAAAGTAAAGTGCACTTTCAAGTTGTATCTAACTTTAATTGACATTAAAGTCAATTAAACTTAATTGACTTAAGTATTGTTTCAATAAACTGTGTCTGGTACAATCCTGAAATGCATTCAAAACAACTCTTTCGATGCTGCTTCTAGCCCATGCACAGTACACAAAGCAGCACTTGATGTGCCAAGTATGTTTTAACATTATTGATTTAGCAAAATTTCAATTTGTCAAACACATGCAAGAACCAAAAACACACTCAAAATATCTCCAAATTTGGAAGCAATATTTAATAAATAGTTTTGACTTTTTTTCACCAAAAATACAGATCAGATGTCAATAAACCAACAAAAAAACCAATTCAAATCTAAAACATAATATTCCTAGATCAATACATTTTTGATATTGCATCATGTCATACATGACACACATGGATTATGGCAATACATCCTTAATATACACATACATGTTTGCATGTGTCACAAAGCAGATGCTTTAACCCAATCAGTAACCAAGATGACATTAGCAAACAGCCACTTATTTGCACAATAGTTGTGGGGCAATTTTAGTTTGCTTTCACATTAATGTTCATGTTGATCTGATTAATCTGAAGTGCAATATTTGTACACCAACTACCTCTTTTTCCTTGAGGAACTATCTGGCTCCATAGCACTTTAAAGCACCTCTCTGTCTTGAGCGGTGCATTGTAATATTGTCCGCAATAACAACCCTCAGAAACTGTTTGTCCCTTGTACATCGCAGAAATACTGATCAGTAGAGTGTTTGGCTCACATTTTGCATGCAGGAGTGTGAACTTGAATCTTTAAGACAGAAGAAAAAGCTTGTTATCCTCTTCTTACTGTAGCTTGGAAGAAGTAAAACTCCTATCTTCAGGATTAGGAAATATGTGAAACTTCTTCAGCATACTAATAGTTTCCAGATGACTGCAACAAGGTGGTCTCACATTTTTTTTAGGAGGATTAAAAATTCCGAAATGCTTCACAACACAAGAAAATTCACATGACGAGTGAATCCTTGTGGGAGAGCCCCTTTTTAATATTTTTATCACATGAGTCTTCTTTGCAAATGTGCAGCATAGGAATCTTGGCTCAGGCAAAGTCCTGTGATCTTTGAAATAAACAGAATAAACATGTAAACACAGTTATTGACATTAAGTCAAATCATGTAACATTAATATCCACGAGTCAATCAAGCTTACTGCTCATCAATAATCCAATCTAAACCCTGAATTCTTACGCTTCCCAACAAGTTTTTTTTTCATTGCACTTCGAAAGCAGAGATTCCTAGTTATGTTCACAACAAGATGTTTACTTCCACTGTATAAAATTTGTTTTAACCTCTCTGCATAGTCGAGTTGTTGCAGAATGCAGAGTGGTCCCATGTTGGCTGCATCATTTGCAGAGATATTAAACTTATGTTAAGCCCATATAATATTGTCACCAGATAAAAGCAGGTTAACATTCAGAACTATTCACAATAAATGTACAGCTTTGAACCTTAACATGTCATGCTTAATGAGTTAGGACCAAAAAAGGCATTGAATGTAGGTAAGCTTGATCAGGGGAATGTAGAACAGCTGAGTAGAGAATGTAGAGCAAGGGACTGAGGAGAAGAGACTAACAAACACAATGAATACATAGGAAGTTAAACCTAAATGTACAAACTAAGTTAAACACTAATGAATGAGCTAAAATGGCAGACAAATAAACAATAATAACAAACAGAAACATTAACAGAAATGGAAAGGAATAATCAAAGGAAAAGAACAAGAAAAAGAAGAGAAGTGATCCCAAATGAAACATAAAAGAACAAAACAAAAACATTTGTGAATCATGAGATTAGATAATTAATTATACTTTCTGAGCTGCAGGTGGCTTGACATAAAACATTAGTGTGGAATGTCATGAAAACATCACATTTTTAAAAGATTAGTTCAATGCTTTGAGAAGGATGTTTTGTTCTGAAGAGGCCAAGAGCTCATTTTATTTACATAATGAAATGTATCAGACTGTTTGAAGTGAGATATCAGAAGCTCTTAGGAAATGAAAAGTTTAAAGTTTGACTTGCAGTACAATAATTAAAATATCTATATAGATATGGTTAGACACTGTAAATAAAATAGTAAAGTCAAGTTATTTTTTTCTTTCTGAATATGTGCCTTATGTTTTTTTTTTGTTTGTTTTTTTTTTTAAGTTCACTGATGTTCATCAGGACTGGCTCTTGTAATCCAGAAGATAAAAAAAACAGAGGCAACAGATAATGAAGTAATTTAAATTTGTATCTGATTGAGTGTGTGGCTCAGCAAGGACTCTGAATAAAGAACTGATGAGTATAAAAAAGATTTTAGCATGATGAAATCACCTCCTGCTGTGGATCCATGCTGCCCCTGCCTGAATCCCATCCATTACTTTACTTGAAGGCCTGACAAGCATAAGGCTGAAGATCGGAGGCCACCCATGTTATTCATTAAGACTGATGCAAGAAACGTGATGCATTTAAAGACTCTAATTTAATGGGAGAGCAGTACAAAATAATCTTCCCTGCCTCTGAAAATTCCAGATGATTTCTTGTTATGTCTTATCTCTTATTGAAGAATGAGAGCGACAGAAACACACAAAAACATAACATAAATTGTAGAATAAAATTATTTTAATTGACTAGTAGGTTGTTTGAAAAGTTTTTCTCGCAAAACCTTTACACTTCCATAATGTTATATCATGCCCCCCCTGTCCAGTATAATGCCCTAATGGCGTACCAGGAAAATCAGTCTATTACCTGTTTTAAAATATAAAAGTTCCCATAGATCACAGGCCATAGATGCCCTCTAATGGTATATGAGTCAGTGCTGGAAATGGATAAACACATTGGAAAGTGCTGAAGGTGAATACAGATGTATGTGTTTACAGATGATGACAAGAATAAGTATTAAAAAAAATAGACAATGTGATCCAAAAATATGCACTATGTTTTCTACATCAACACAAGGGATGGAAAAAAAATAAGTGAAATGTCTTCTCTAGTCGGGAGAAATGTACAGATACAACGGCAACTAAATCGGTCTAACAGGGCGCATTTTCTGCATACTTAATCATAATATCTTTAGTGTATGCAAAGGTTATGAAGATTGCCCAGGCATGAGTATTATTATAGTTATACATCTAGAATACATACTTTCACTCTGATTGTCCGCTTTACTTTTTACACATGTAATTGCTTGTTATTTTTAATAGTCAATCAGCCATATAAACTTTAACATTTTACAAGCCGACAGGGGCCTTTAGAGTCTGAGAAGTACATCTTGTTTTGGGTAAGTAAGAACCTTACTGCGGAGCTCCAAAAATTATCCTTCATTAAACCCAAAGCTTACCAAGCTTCTTAATCCAATCCTTCACAGCTTTCTTCCTCTGACTCGTGATCAAACTGGGATTACTCTCCAACACCCATGATCAATAAAGTGTTTAATCAAATGAGTGTGTTCATTTCAAGCCTCAGCTTATAAGAGATGTCCGATCTGGAACTGTAGTCTTGAGGGTTAAGGGTTGAATCCTTTTGCAAGGTAGAGTCTTCAGCTTATCTGAGGGCCATGGTCGTCTTCTCCATCTGCAGGGTTCTTTGTTTGTCTTGATCTGCTGTCAGGACACAACCCATACTTCCTCTTTCATCCCTCCTTTTTATAGGGCTTTTTGCCATACAGATGTGTTTCCTTATTGCCAGACTGACTTTACTGGTTATCTGTTTGGGTAGATTATCTCAAATCCCATTTGCCCAGCAGACATGATGTCATGCAGTTTGTGTTCTTGTTATTCAAGAGCCACATCCCCCATAGTTCCTCTTTTGTGGTTCTGCAGCCACCTAGTTGTTTCCATCACGATAGGAATGGTCACAGTTCTCAGCTGTTTATCCTGTAGACTACTTCATGACTACAACTTTTAAGTACAACCTAGTTGACTGTACTGAAGTCTTATTGTCATAAAAGCCAAAACAAGAACTGCTTTCGCAAATTAGCAGAGTAAAATATTTCTGGTGTCTGCTTCTCCTGATTTTAGTGATTGTGGCTTGAAGTTTGTGAGAACCGAAGGTTTATTTTCTCAGAAGATTGAAAGACTGTAACTTAAAACCAGTGAAACAAAACAGCTGCGGTTATTTCTGTGCTTATTCACTTTTTTGTATCATGCATTTTCCTGCCAGAAACCTTTCCATTAGAATGTTCAAATACTCTAAATAGCTTACTTTTGGCCATTTCAATCCCTCTTTTCTCCTTAGCACAGGAAAAGACACTTGTGTAGGATTCGGTCCTCTAATTGTAAAGTTCCAATAAATTCTTGGATAGATTTTGCTGGACAAGCATCTCAAATCTGTTTACTCGTGCACCTTTTCTTGACGTATTTACTTCCACCCTGTTTTCTATGAATATGGCTTTGTGAAATAAATATATACACAGTGCAACCTGACAGTCAGTGGCATGCTCTATCCATGAGTTTATTCTTTACATAAAAACATAAAACACAACATTAAACTCATCCTTGTTTGTCAATCACAGCCATTTATTTAACTTTTGGTGAAATAACAGTTATTGGAAGCCTTAAGAGCAAACAAAGTTCCTGGTGACTTGAAGGTTTCATCTGAAACTGCAGATGTTTCATTAGTAAAAGATCTAGATCAGGGGTCCCCAAACTTTCTCCTGTGAGGGCCACATAACTTGTCCCTTCTCTGATGGGGGGCCGGGGTCATTTTGTAACAGAAAAAGTGTGACGATTGTAAGAGTGCTAAACATAAAAATGTATTGTTTTTCAGAAAGCACAATCAAATAACCTTTTCTGGATTCTTCAGAGAACAAAAGTCAGGAAATAACACTATTTATGAAATAAATAATAACCAAATAACACTGGGTTCTCCACATAAAAAAAAGGGTTAGGGTCAATTATATGCATATATAAAATAGTTACTAACTAATAGTTAATAATAAATAAAGTTCATTACTAAGGAACATTTTATTGCAAAAGTCCAACTTATCAAATAAAAATGCACATATATGAAAATACTCTGGTATTGTTCAGGGGGCCGGACCAAATGTGGAGGCGGGCCGCATCTGGCCCGCGGGCCGTAGTTTGGGGACCACTGATCTAGATGGTCTAAAGTTCTTCAGAGTAAGAAGCACCTGTCCACAATCTGCTGTTTCTGTACACTGTATTCACAAATACAACATGATTCTCAGGGACGTAAACAGGCATTCTGCTTTATGGATTTTATAAATGTCATTCTGAAACTGATAAGTGAGCAGGCAGGGTCCAAACATATTTGAATTTGCACTTTAAATAATGAGGCTCAGTGAGGAATAAACAATGAGAGATTTTACTTAATTCACTTCATGAACATTTTAGTTGTGGATTTTTTTTTTCTGTTTCATAAATCCAATATCCTCACTTCAGTTTTTCAGAAATCAAAAGTTCAGAGATAATAAATCTCAGAGTTCTTTTCTGTTTGTTTATTTAAAGAACCGAAACCCATCTTTACTTTCATGAACAATATGGGAGTTGTATTTTTTACCAAATGGATCATATCTAACATATTTCTGAATTTTGTTTTGAATTACTGGACCCAACAGCAACAATATGTAAGGTCACATAAATTACTTTGAGTGTAAATTTATTCCATCCATCCATCCATCCATCCATCCATCCATCCATCCTGTTTCAGGAACTGATTAAAAAACATCTCATGCAGTGATGAGTTTCAAAAGAAACCATCCTACAGATACCCTACAGATGGTTTAAATCTGTCATTTCAAACCTATTGCTGCACTTTCCTGATTCCTTTTATCACCTGAGGTAATTTCTTACAGTGTTGCCGAGTCCCTTGGACCAGCCAGTTCCAGTCCCACTTCAGCGTGACACAGGCTGATTTACACTAATGACAAAGCGCCTCTCCTTCTAAAGATGCGTCAGTGGATAAACGGCAGTTTTGGCCTTGTTTCGCTGTCAGCCCTTATCTTGTTGGAGACAACAGAAAAAAGCAATTACCCACAGATGCTGCAGTGGCTGACAAAGTAATGGAGGAGACGACAAGAAGCTGAAGCCACTTCTTTCATCATTACGTCTGTCTCTTCTGCACTGCACCTCTCTGGAAACATTTATACCTGTCTCTTTTCTGACTGCTCTGACTGCAAATAGGCTCGCTGACATGGCTGACCCTAAACCTCTATACCTCTCTACTTCTCTTCTCCTATAGCTTAAAAAAAAGCTCTAGTTCATCACCGCACTCTGGCAGTCATTTAGGCTCTTAGCAGTAGGCCCTGCTGCTCTTACTGAGCCTTCAAGTGAGGGTTTGGGAGGTCGAAGAACACAAAAGTGCTTCAACTCCTCCTCAGCATCTATCAAACTTTTTCTTACCTACAATATATATATATATATGCATTTATATATAGTTGGTAGATAGATACAGCGAGAGAATTACATAGAATGCAAACTAGGAAAGTCCCAACAACAGCAAATTAATGTGTATAAATACAATTTTTGGAGCATTTATCTGATAAACCTTTTTATACAATAATAGCCTCAGATTTTTCAGTCTGCTCTTTCTGCATTCTCCTCTCTCATCTTGTCACCCTTCAACTAGTTGCACTCTTTAGATTCTACCTGTAAACTGTATAGTTTAACTTTGAACTTTCTACACAAACAACACAAATTTTGATAATTGTACAGGACAACAAGCAAATAAAAAAAAATGGCTCTTACTCTGAAAAAGTTATGTTAATGAATATCCATATCAAATATTTTTGCTTTTATGTACTAGATTTCTGGAAAGTGTCAGGTCTTCTTCTCATCATCTTCAGCTTCAGAATTAACGTCAACATTTTAGCTTATTCAGCTTCTGTGTCAATGCATCTAGTTTTCCCAACCCTTTTACTTTTTGCACAGGTACTGTTTCATTCTGATTTGACTGATATTAGCACCAGTAACACATTTGAAGGTCTTTCTGTTATACATCGCTGCAGCCTTATAAAACAAAAAACTAACTCTAAATGATTCAGTTTAATAAATGAAAACCTCTGTGGTGATTGCATGAATTAGACTATTAAAGTACTTTAAAAAATGTTACAAAGATAACCAGTTATGAAATGAGGACTTTATTAATCAAGGTACACAGAAATGTTGAATTGCTGAATTGTTTTAATTCTGTAATTTTGACAAATTTATTTATTTTTAAGGTGATGCTACAGCATCCCAGTCAAATTTAAATCCATACTTTGACTAGGCTACTCTAAAACCTTAATTTGTTTCTTTTGAGCCATTAAGAGATGGACATGGTGGTGAGATTTGGATCCTTGCCCTGCAGAAACAACCCATCAATTATGGCAACTTGTCCAGATCCTAAAGCAGCAAAATTGGTCTCTAAATTAGGGGACTTCAAGTCCAAGTACGGTGTCCTGCAACTCTTCTGCTTCATCGTGCCTATGTGGCAAATAATAACATGATTAACAAGACTCTGGAGAAATTGCCTGCATACTGATGGGAAGTAATTATCACTTGGTTCAGATGTGTTGGACCAGGGAGACATCTAAAAGTTGCAGGACACTACATGGCTCTCGAGGAGTGGACTAAAAACCTCTGCCATAAATCACCATAAATCGTCACATCACCTTCATCTTTGACTGATGTTATGATGTTTTCTTTTTAAAATGTCTTGTTGTTTTTATGCCAAGTCAAACAGGATTTTTGTTTTTAACACTGGTTCGCAAAATGTTTTCAAAACATGAAAATGAGGTTTAACAAATCTTGGAATCACTGAGCTTTTGTTTGTTTGTTTTTCTGTTTGATCAATGGTGGATTTCACCTCATAACTCTCCCATGGATACCATTTTTATCCATTGGCCTTCCTATTTTTGAATCATGAACATTGACCTTAACTGAGGCCAATGAGGCAAACAGATGTCTGTGACATTGTTTCTCTTCTGCTTTTACAAGT
This sequence comes from Xiphophorus couchianus, assembly GCF_001444195.1. Classification (NCBI taxonomy): domain Eukaryota; kingdom Metazoa; phylum Chordata; class Actinopteri; order Cyprinodontiformes; family Poeciliidae; genus Xiphophorus; species Xiphophorus couchianus. Next base: position 17,596,932 of record NC_040250.1, read on the forward strand.
TCCTAGAAGAGGCCAAATGTTTTGCTTTCTAAGTATTTTATCTTGCTTCATCTGGCAGGTTCTATTATAGTTTCTTGGTTCTACAGGTCGAACTTAAACCACATTCTCGATGTGCACTTGAACTCAGCTTTCCAAAAAATTAGGTTAATAACTAGAAATTCATGATTTTAATAGAGTGTGGTACCCTTTTGGCTGGAACTGGTTTTTCTCTCCTAAAAAAACTGTTTAATTTATGTTGCATTTAAACTGGTGATAGTTTTATATTAACATTGGTTCATTGGTGTGAAACACTTAAGAGTGATTAAAAAAAATCAACAAAAGCAGAAAATATATATGAGGGGGGTACCATAATTTTGGCAATGTCAAACAGGGGGCCCTCTGAAATTTATTTATTTTTTTCATATAAATAAAAAAAACTGGGGCCCTGTCAATTGTAAAATTAATCATATTGTGTTTTCTAAAATAGTTTTTAGCAGTAAAAATCAAATGTTGCCCCTCCCAGTCCAGAAAGCAGACATCCATATTTGCCGTGAACTCCCCTGGATCTGCATGAAATGGTTCGTTCCTGCTTGGAGCGCTTGACGGTGATGGTGTTCAGCAGCAGTCAGTGGGAGACACTGACTGCTGCTGAATGCTGTTGCAATGCTGCTAAGAAAAATAATAAAGTCAGGTTTTCAAAAAAAAAATAGAGAAATAGAGAGAAAACAAAACAAGAGTGTCAATTTATAACCCAGTTTTTCTCCAAGAGACGCGAGTAGACTGTGTGAAATTATCAACCATTTAGCATAATTAGCTTAGCTTCAGACTACTGTAAACCTCCATTTCACTAGCATTTTATGAACGAAGGAAAAAAAATTACCAACATATTCGTATATTTAACTTGTGCCTGTACCTCTTACTTAACAACAGATGAGTCAGTCAGCAGCAGCTCTAAACCAAGTCCCTCCTGACCTGACCTCTCCCAAGTAAAATTAAAGCTGCAGTATGTAACTTTTATAAAAATATTTTTTTACATATTTGTTAAAACTGTCATTATGGTATGGACAGTATGGTATAGAAATGATCTGTGAAAAATGTATTTCATCTGCTTTCTCCCAGTACTATCTAGAAACAACCAATCAGAGGCAGGAGAGTTTTAGTGCTGTCAATCACAATCTCATGTGGCTGCTCCCTCCCTCCCCTTGCTCTGTACTATGATTGTAGCTAGCAATAATGATAAGTTGTTTCTCTACCATTAACACATTTAGCAGTGAGTGAATGAGGTTGATTGACAGCACCAAGACCCTCCTCCTGGTTCTGATAGGTTGTTTTTGGCCAGAACATTGTATTGCTTTAGCCAGCAATAGTTCAGGGAGGAGGTGGAGGGGATTGATTGTTTTCACAGATTATCTCTCATAACAAACTATCACGACATGGTGACAGCTTTAACAAATATGGAGAAAACATATTTTTTTATTAAAGTTATATATTGCAGCTTGAATAAAATGCAACAACATATCATTTTTTGAGAAGTCTGGATTGGTTCATCTATATTTTGCATGTTGCCTATGACGGTTGCTCATGGGGAGAGACATTTCAGTAATCTAAAACTAATAGAAAACATTTAAGCAACCTACTTGCAAACTGTATGCGGACTATTTCATGTAAAATTCACGAGCAGTAAATATTGTGCTAGTATCAGTATGGAACCAAAGAAAGCAAGGCCGTTGCAAGCATTTAAAATCGTGACGCTTTTGATAGGTCAAATAGACTCACGAAATTGCAACGGCATCTGTGCGGGAGGGGGCCCAATTACATTTTTTGTCATGGGGCCCAAGATTCCTGGCGGCGCCCCTGGCTACATGCATGTGTAACATGAAGACCCACGCTCGCACAGGAAAACACATTTGAACAGCTGCCACTGCTGTGAAAACTATGCCTGGAAAGACACAATTTTACAACTTACCCTGAAATAAAATTTGTGCTAAATAAAACAACATGCGTGGGTTCCAGATAAAAACAGGTTTTCGTCTGAGGAGACACGATTTGTTCCTGCTGCACTGAAGCATCTGATTAAAAAGACAATTGAAATGGGATGTGAGATCCAACAAGGGAACTGCCCGTCATGACGGATGCTAATCAGTGTATTAGTGAAAAAATTACAAATGAATGTAAACATTTTCTACCTTGGTTAATGAAACACAAATTGATAACTACATCCTCTGGAGAAATTAGGTGACGGCATGCGTTCAATAGCGTCCCAATAAGTTACAGGCAATTAAACATTGCCTTTCTTCCACAGAAGGAATCTGGAGGCTCTAATTTAACTCCATCTTCCGAGTGTGGCTCTGCTCAGACATTTCATTTATTTCAAGAGTTTGTGAACCCCTCAGAGATTAGGTTTCCTTCCTCAAAGCAGTCACAGTGGCCTCTTATTTTTTAATCTTTGTTCAAATGTAAAAGAATATCAAATGTGCAGCCACCTTCACTCTTTCTTTCTTGATATTTTATTTAAAAAAACCTCATGAATATGAGCATACTACCCGAAAAAAAAAGAAAAATATCCTTGCAGGCACGACACCCCTAAGACCGAGTGATTGTCTTTGGCGAGGTGCCATTGAGCTTTGAAGACATTCCTAGTAGGATATAAATAGTGTATTTTTCCTCAGCACCGCCGTGTAGACAATGGTAGAGATATGGAAGTGGCCAGTCTTCCTCTCACTAAGTAGTACTTTCCCAGAGAAGTACAGGCCTTTACTCAAGAGGCCAGTAATATATGAGACTGACCACACTTTTTAAAAAAAAGTGTTGACAAGTTTAAAGTTAGACATAAATAAACACCATCCTCTTTTCATGAACTTTGTCATGTCAACATTAATCATTTAACACCGATGAAAATGTAGATTATGAGTCATTTTTTTGTGTCATTTCTTTGCTTGTTTGTATCTAAAGATGGTATATGATGGGAAATAGGAAGTATGTAGTATGTAGCTGTTAAAAAAAATAGATATTCTACTCCAGAGTAAAAGAAACAATCACCCGTCATGATTGTGAAAGCAGGTTTTACGGGAGAGATGAGACCCCAATCTGTTTAAATATTTACTGTCCAAATATTAAGCTGCTGCAAGGAAACCAAATGTGAAAATGTCTGTATTTCATTTTTGCTCTTGCAAGCCTCATATCTGGCCATTGTTCAAGCATGAGGCAGTGTGACGGCGTGGCGAGAGGGTGAGAAAAGACTCTTACATAAGTTTGACTATTTCCTGTGCAGAATTGGCTGAGGTGGCTTGCAGAAGCAAACAAAGAGATGCACCTTTATAAATTAGCCTCAACGTGGGGAAGTTTAAATGCTGCCTTTTAAACCATCCTATCATCCTCCACACACATACATTCAAGCTCGCCTGCCAGCTGCCAGGCTTGTATGCAAAAGATGGTGAAGATTATTCTTGTATTTATGAAAACACAGAACACTTGCTTTGAACCCACAGTCAGTACTGGAATTCATATCAGTAGTTTCACATTTTTACTTTAAATATGTTCTGCCTGTGTGCTGCTCCAACCCACTTGGTGAAATAAGGAGGTGTTCAAGATTTCTTATGCAACCTAAGATTTCTCATACCTCAGAAAGAGTGGCATAAATATGAGATTAATAGCTTTTAACAAATATTATATATGCTCCACCAAATAAATTTTATTCATAGACAGTAAATACAATGAACTGTTTTTTTCTGTGTAATTACAGTAAAACGATGAGGCAGCAGTACTCTGGGCTAATGAGCCACACTAACACATTTTTAGAGATGCACCAATCAATAGGCTAGTTTTTCCTTAATAGGCTCTAATTGTTGATCAGAATTTGAAATACTGAAAATTATGTTTTCTTTTCCTTTAAACGCACCAGAACTAGAAGTGTTCACCGCCTTTGATCTACAAATTCAACAACCAACAAAATGTACTTGCACTTTTTTCAAGTGTAAAAATATCTAAGACATACTAGGGACATATGCTTTCATGCATAAATAGGAAAAAGTTTGTAATTCCTTCTGTTGGATTCCAAACTAATATCTATTTTACAGAATTTACTACATATTTATTATTTTATGTGGGGGAAAGCTGAGAGACAAAACTAGTAATTCAAGACAGTAGTTGGTAAGTTAGACCTTAAAAAATATATTTATATGTGCTTTAGTAGCATTTCCACGTCTCATACTAATGAGTGAGAGAGCTCCAAGTCTTTCTAAGAACTTGCACTACTTCCTTCAGAAAAATAAATCAGATTTGGTCAAATATGGCAATGGCATGTGAGTGGACATTGATATCGGTTATGAAAGCTGAATCGTTTATCCGCAGATCAGATGATGAAATTTTGGTGTGTTTTTCTCTCCATTAAAGATATCAAAATCTAGATCTAACATTAGTTTTAATGTATAAACCACGAGCCATAACATCATAAACTTTGATATAATATTTTGGGAAAAAAATACTACATAAATGTCATTTCACTTTTATTTTAATTAGTAAATGAGCTCCCTCTTTAGGAAATCGTGGAAAAATAGAATTGGTAAAAACTGGAACCAACAGGTCAGATCCCAAATAAAATCTGAAATTCCAAGAAAAGAATGACAATGCTGGCCAGAAAAGGTCCAGTCGATGAATCTCCATACATACATTTTATTATTTAATGTGTCATGTCTCTTCGGGAAAAAAAGGGAACTGGCATGTTGAATCTCAAAGAAAACCAGAAATTGGCATCGGCCTAAAAAAAAACCCCTGATTGGTGCATCTCTACACATTTTCAAATCTCTTTACTAATTAGTGAGTGAGGCAAAATATAAATAGTACCCCTCTTCATGTGCGCTTTGAAGTTCTGCATATGATTTTCTTGAAGGCTTTTCTGAAGTCTCTATTAAAAATAGTGTAAATAATGGGGTTCACCGAGCTGTTGCAGTAGCCAATCCAAAAGAAAAGTTTGAAAAGTGCGTCAGGGATGGTGCAGCTGTTTCTGCAGATCGCATGGAGGCTGTAGGTGAAGAAAAAGGGGAACCAGCAGAGCACGAACACCCCCATCACCACCGCCAGCACGAAGGTAAAACGCTTCTCCCGCATCTGGGCCACTTTGGTCTTGTTAGCCGCGCCCAGCTGCTGTCGCTCGGCGGGGTTCTTCTGCTCCGGGAATGGCTGTGACGCCCGGGCCGAAGCCCACGAGAGGCGGCAGCTCTGCGGAGGGCAGCATTCCGACCCCTCCACCTTTCTGCGCTTGGTGAAGCGGTGATGGCGGGGCTTGGTATCCGAGGAGTAACAGCTCTCTTCCAGGTCGATGTCGTCCAACTCCCCTTGCCTCTGCTGATGGCTGCCGGAGCTCAGGCTGCTGGGGCTCTCCACCTCGAACCGGTCCTTCCTGACGAAGCAGGTCTCCGACTGGGAAGGTTCTCTCTCCAAGCCGTTCTTGGCCACAAACACGGTGGACGAGCGCTGCTTGGCCACTTTGTAGATCTTACAGTAAACCAGAATCATGATGAGACCCGGAGCGAAGAAGGACACAAGGCAAGAGGAGAGGATGTACCAGGTCTCGTCAGTCAGCTCGCACTTCCTCTCGTCGTGCTTGGTCATGAGAAGAGGGGGGAAGGAGATGATGGTAGATATCACCCACACCACAGTGATCATGGACTTGATGCGCTTCGGCGTTCGCTTCAGGTTGTAACTCACAGCCTTTGTCACTGACCAGTAGCGGTCCAGACTGATGGCGCACAGGTGCACGATGGATGAGGTGCAAAACAACACGTCCAAAGCCAGATAGAAGGCGCACCAAGTACTTCCAAAGAGCCAATAACCCATCACCTCATTGACTAAAGAGAACGGGATGACCAGCGTGGCAACCAGGATGTCCGCCGACGCCAGGGAGACCAGAAAAAGGTTCTGTGGCGCACGGAGTGCCCTGCTGGTCAAAACCGCAACAATAACTAATACATTGCCTACAATAGTCACAGAAATCATAACAATAACTACAAGTATGATGAGTGCCGTGGCTGCCTCCGGGTACGGCAGTGAGAGCGGTGCGTCGGTGATGTTGCCATCCCTGGAAACGTTTTCCAGCAACACATTTAAATCCATCAAATCCATTCTGGCTGAAATCTGTTCTTTCGGATCATTTTTGATATATTTTCTCCCTCTTAAAAGAACTGAGGCTGGGCACGCTATGCTGCGTCGCTACAGATCGGTGCTCCGCTGTGCGCAACGCTCCTGTTCAGAACAAACGCAGCGCATCATTCAGAAGACTCCAAAGCTGCAAACAACACCGATTTCCTGAAATAGCATGTTTTGCATGAAAGTTCGTGGACACAGTTCTAGCACTTCCACCCGATCCCGAACATAAAGAAAACATGTGAACAAAGTCGCTCCCTTGTTGTCACATTGCCCTGCGTAACGCTGGCTGCTTCTGTTTCTCTTTGGAGAGGAGCTGGCGAGCCACGCTGCGGGTGGAATGAATGTTCTCACAAGAGTGGGGTGACATCACAGCAAGTACCAGCCCATCTTCAAAACTCAAGCACGGAAAGAAGGAGAGAGAGAGAGCAGATAACATTCTCTGCATGCCATTTCTCCTGGGGTTGTTGTGTTTCATCTGTCCCCGGTGTTGTTTTTTGAAATATTTCGCAAAGTAAAAAAGTATAAGTTACAAAGTAAAGTTTACCACACTCATTGTAAGTTGTGTGTATTTTTTCATGTTTTCACTGGGCGTATTTGTTATTTTATTTTATTTATTTATGTACTGCTAGTTGTGCAACTAAACTTAGAACTACCCCAACCCGACAGTTCTATATATACTATACACTGTTTCATTAAATTGAATTTAGAATAAGAGATAACAGTTTGCAACAAACATGAATTTACCTATTATATTGATTATTCGTCAATTTTTTGTGTTTTAAGTACAATTTTGCATTGATGTGCCAACCCTGGATTATGAGTGACCTTCATCAGAGCAGAGCACCCTTTGGAAAGCTGATCCCATCTCATATGCTTAAAGTCAAGTTTTTAACTTCTTGCTGCGCATTAGTACCAGTTAAATAGACGTAATTCCTTGTATACAGCAACGTATATGAGTAGATTTGTAGATAAACGGGTTAGATTTTCGAGACCATCATGAACACAACTTTATCTATTTAGCCTACTTGATAACAAATATCTTTCACTATCAGAATAATGGAGACAGCCTTTTTTAACTTGAAGTATTATGACTGAAAATGTCAATACAGAAAACACCCACACCCACACGCCCACACCCTGCCCACATCCCCCCTTATATATATATATATATATATATATATATATATATATATATATATATAAAATTAAACTGAAATACTGACAAACTTTAATCTGCTGAAAATAAAAGCAGCTATCTAAGTGTTTGGAAGCTGAGCTTGCTATATACAGTATATATATAATATACAGTATATATACTGTAGCTTGCTATAAAAGTCACTCTGGTGACTTTTTAATCACCAGAGTGGTTAAAAAGTCCTCATTGTTTCCACAACTGATTTAGAAAAATTACTTTAAAGAAATAAATATTACTTTTCAAAAAATAAATGAAGGTTCAGTTCAGTCACCAACTCGTCTAGTCTCACATTCTATCCCAATTACAATTTTAGAGAATGGTTGTTCAGGTTTCTGTCTCAAGGCGAAGCCCACTGTTGTTTATACGCACAATCGCTCTTCCATTATTCATGCAGTGTAATCTGGGGTCATTCTCTGCAGCCACACTGAAGCCAACTGTTATACCTGTTGCAGTTTTATCTGTTTGCTCTCAGTTATATCAGATGTGTGCCGCTGGGACAGACAGCTAGAGGGATATATGCCTGGATACAAATTGCCAGGGACTTAAAAAAAAATATTACCATATTCAACATTGCTGTAGAAGAGAAAAAAAAAACATTACAGCTGACAAGAAAGAGTCTGCCTAACACAAGCAGATCACCAGTTTTGAGTTGAATGTATATATTTTTTAACATAAACAGCATCTGCTATGAGGCTATTGGGCTGGGATTTGTAACCCATCTGAAGCTGCATAAAAGCCAACATTTGCAGATATGTGCACGGTTGTGTTCACTCTTGAGAGTGAGTTATGTGGAGGCTCAAGAAGAACATTGGCTGCTGTGAGATTAAACCTTAAAAAGCAGTTCCAGGGAATTTTATAGTGAAAGAGGAGGCGGATTCACATTATCAAGCCATTTTTTTCTCTACTTTTTGCTGTGAAAATAAAACAACAAAAAAATTGTGTAAAGGTCATAAGAAGGGCTCATGTCACTATGTATCACTAGTATGTGAACACCTGCCTTGAGGGTTTATCTCCATTGTAAAATCAGAAAAACGCTGCCTCAGGTAACCAGCGTCCTCCAACACATGAATCATCTAAAGCAATGCAATTTTATAATTTTTGCCCATTATTTTATTACCTGAGGAACCAAGATATTGTGTGCAGTCATAACAAGCAGGTTGTTATGCACATATGATGAAAGATAGCCAGCTATTAAAATGGGTTCTTTTATTGCTTTGTTTGAGCTTTAAAGGGCAGCTACAGATGAAAATTAGCTCAGAGCTAGAAGGGATGATACAAAACATATGAAATAGGATATTTTTGTAGGTAATTGTCAAATTTTACCTTCGCAGTTGTTCCACCTTTTGTATGTTTTATGTTTTCCAAAGATGTAAATCCTTTTACATGTATTCATTACAACAATGGTTATTGTAGATGAGGTATTATTCAAAGGGGTTCAGCATGTTTATCGAGAACAAATACAAACAGTTGAAAATATGGTTCAACACCTGAAATAAATTAACATCTAGTTTACCTCTCAAAAAGAACTCAGAAAACACTTTGTCTATTTTCTTTTGGTGTATATGCAAAGAAATGAAACTCTTCAACTTTCTTCAAAGTTACTGTGCAAAGTCCAGAGGCAGAAGACATGAGAGAGAAGCTAAGCAGCAAGTGTGTTAACTAGCGTGTCATCATGAAGAATCACCTCTGATCTCATCCTAGAAAATTACCATGAGGCCTAAAAAGGTTCAAACATGAGAGAGGAATTAGATACAAGTTCATTTTATTTATTCTCAGAGTCTGCTTCTTGTAATACAGCAACATCTGACATCCCGTGATTTTGACTCCCGCATTTGTTTGGCTAAATAGAACATCACACTGAATGAAGTGAGTACAGAACAAATCAAATACCATCCAAGAACATGTTTTAATAAAAACTACAGCCATTTTTGAGCAGATAAAGTTAATGAGCTATTTGCCATGCTGCATGTTGGATACCTTTGAGACATACATGACCTCGGTGTGACGCACATGCCGGATCCATTTACCATCACATTTTTAAATATTATCAGCACAGAAGTGTCGGAAGCAGCACAAATAGACGCTCAATCAGCTTTAAACAGATCGACTCATCAATCATTAGATATGCATAGTGATTTGACAACTTGTCCAACTGCCAGCAGGTAATGTTTTGAGTCATGTGGTTCTAGTGATAATGGCTGCCCTCAGAAATTATTCATTAGCTCAGAGCTGCATATTAGTATGCGACCTGAACATCCTTTTAAAGCAGAGCGACTCCTGCACATATATGTTCTCAGACTTTCTGAGGTCACCGCTGAGCTAGTTGCATTGTGTACAGGTCTGCAGGACATTAACAAGAATTGTAGACATTTCTTATCAGCCTGTATGGGGAGAAATTGTTGTAAAAAATATGTAGTTATGCTGACACTTGATGAAGCAGATAACACTGTTTATTGGCAATACAAGACAGACTGAGTCAAGTGCACACAATATGCAGGCCTGAAACAAACCCACAAATATTGCTCAAATATTCATTGATGATTTTTAAGCCTGCCTTGTGATGGGCTGACGACCCATCCAGAGTGTCCCCCTCTCAACCAATGACAGACAGCTGGTTATAAGCAATATATTAATGGCTGGATTTTTAAGCAGCAATCAAGATTCCTCCAATGCAGCAACTGTATTTGCATAAATTTTACAAGAGTTCATATTCATTGGACTTTATGTTGTGGTTTGAAATCACGATTACAGCTTAAATCCCAAAACTGAAAGGATAACAGAAGTTTTCACTTTAATTTCACAGCCACAGATGCTGTTAGAGACAAAAGAAAAGACCGGACTGCAAATGTACCAGAAGGCTCTGCTTCAAAATGTTTGTGTGCTAAAAATGTTACTCCTACACTTTAATGTTCATCTATTTGGCAAAAATATCTACAGTGCTTAGGGAAAAAAAAGTCCCAGATTACAGATGTCATTTTATTTGGTAAAATTCAAATGCTTCAAATTAAGTTTAGCAACACAAGTGACCAATTTAAATAAAAAAAAAAACAATTTTTTTGACATGATAATGTAAGTTAAACATGTGGGGGAAGAAACATGACAAAAGATGAACTTTAGCATAAAACCAACACCGCATTTAAGACAAAGAACATGAGAACAAAAGTCAAAGAGGGGATTGGGTAATGTGATGATTTGGGGCTGCATTACTTCTTCATATCTGCTGTGCTTCAAAGCATGAATTCAGTTACCTACCAGGTAAAGTTTAGCCATCAGTTTGCTTCCCTTAGTTTGGATCAAATCAAAGTGCAGAGGACATTTTCATGCTGAAAAAAATCTTCAGTGTAGCTGAATTACAGTAAAATAATTCCTCAAAGAGTGAATCGGAATTACTCTGCAACGGTTTTAAAGACTTACTGCAAGTCATCACAAATACCTAATAGCAGTTGTTGCCACCGAGCATTGAACATGCATTAAGTTTGGGACAATGGAGCAGATTGGTTTGAATATTTGTTCCCCTAAATGCATGAAACCATCAATTAAAACTGAATGTTGTAATTACTGAATCGTTCAATGCTTGACAAAGAAGCAAAATAATAAAAAAATTAATAAAAATGTATTTTTTTTATCTTCTTTTAAACGCTCCTATTCTTGATTGTGGATGTTAAAAGATGAAAGGGTTTACCACTGAAAAAGGAATAAGATCAGAGTTGACTTTTTTCTTCATAGAGAAAATTATAACATTTGATTTTCTTGGTGGAAAATATTTTACCCAGAGAATTTGTTATTAAGTCAAGAAAAATACTGATATTTTTATGTTCTTGACTGCAAGGTTTTTGCAGCCTTTGACAGAAAATCACATTTTGATGGTCTCAGAATGAATGTCAGCATCAGTCAACAGTCGGAAACCTCTAAGTCAATTTTAGATGAGTTTGGTCTGCATTTTTACAACCTTTCATGGGAAGTAGGAGCCATGGAGTCAAAGAGCCAATTATTTATATAGAATCATCTGCCATGGTTGCATGTTTTCTCTTTCACCTTATAGCACAGGAGTAACTGTAAGTGAATAAAACTTCATTTTCTTCAAGGTTTAGCTAACAAACGTCTGGTGAATTCTTGGTTGTATGGACTGTAATTAAGTGGATTTAACTTTTTTTCAGGTATAATTAGCATGTAATTTAAATAAGTTGACAGCCTTTTGAGGTAAAAATCTTTCAAAAATGTATTTGGTTAATTTGACATAATGTATATTGAGTGATACTGAGGATTGGCCTGCAAGGTATCCCACACTGCATTGCACAGGCAGCAGTAATAAACGGAGAAAGTGAGTGTAGAAAGTTTTAATTTTTTTAAACAACTATTTCATTTATTATAAAATTTAGTTTTAAGATATTTAGGGTGAGACAGTAGACCTCACAGCTTCATCTATGTAGTTGGTTAATCAAACGTGAGCCTGATTTGAAATGCAGTCCAGAGTTTTTGGAGCAGTGCACATTCACTAGTCTTACTAGCTATTTTTTTGGCAGGTACCTTTATAGTAATAAAGCATTTTAATACAAATCAGAGTAAACCTAAGTCAGTGCAGTGTAAGCATATCATTATTTTGCATAAGAATAAGTATGACATGGCACTGTGGACTAAAAAAGATTTCTCTGCACTTTTAAAGTGGCAGTATTATGTACCATACATTTTCTTTAGTTTTACATCATGTTATAATGTTATTCCCTCATTAAAGACATACTTGGATTGTTGCCTTCCTTCTTTAATGCATGTTTGCGAAATCCACGACTAAAAGCATTGTTAAATGTTGACCATAGAAATGTTGATTTGATGATGTGCTGAAGGTGTAGTGTTGGAAAGAGCAGGAGCTTCTTAAAGAGACAATGACCCTATTTCAAGGCGTTCAATTGCTAAATCAAGTTTTTTTAAAGGGGCAATATTATGCATTTTCCAGGCACATGGTGCCTTTTTATAGCAAAACAAAGTAACTGTTACCTTCAATTGTTATAAAAGTTCTCTCTATATTTATATACCTTCAGCCTGCAGCTGGCTAGTCTGAAGGAGACTAGCCAGGGGTGTCTTGGGAAAGAGGTGCTCTGTGAAACAAAGATCCATAATTCTGTCCCTCTAAAATATAGTTTGTTCAGGTGTAACCTTATCTTGTGCATTATTTCACTTTCTGTAGACATTTGTGTAAAAAAAACTACACTACAAGAGCAAGAGCCAAAAACTATTTTTGTAGATATACAAAAAAATTAGTTATCGGTACTATTAAATGATTACACCTTAAGTTAACTTAAGGTGTGCATTCTAAAACATATGTTATATGTTAATGCTAATCAGTAAATTGAAAGAAAACCAGAATATTTTGAGGCAACAAGTTTGCTTTTATTAAAGTAAAAATAAATTATTAGAATATGACCATTTTAGTTAGATAGGGTCACGTTAAAAATCTTACTGAGTTTAAATAATAAAAAGTTGTCATTGTCAATTTAGGGAATTGAGAGGAGAGTGTCATGTAACAGATTTGAGAAATACCCTATTCTTTTTTGCAAAAAAAAAATGTTCCTGTTAGTTAATCTACTCAAACAAAGCTTCTTAGTCATTGACATAGAGCTCTACTTCAGTATCTTTGCATTCTGCAATACAATACATGTCAGTAGATAAACCAGAGATATTCTGGGAGGGCACCTTGTTTGGTACAATTTGTATTTTTCTTTTTGCTGCTTTAATCCTCTCACCTCCCTGTCTTGTATTTTTCCTTCCAAAGGAGGCTATTTGGCTGGATGTGAACTGAACCCACTGCTGCCTTATGTAAGTTTCCAGGAATAAACAACCTGCGGTGGTGTGTGGAAACCTTAGCTCAGGTTTCAGGTGATCTGCTATTGTAAACAATTTTAGGGCAATCAAGCTGACAAAATTCATCCTGGCTCAGCTTACACACTGTAAAGATATTTTTATTTGCATTTTTGATTTAGAAGGTTCTTGGCTCACGTTTGTGTGTTTACTTTTTGGAGTGGGAAGGAGTCTGTGTATCTGTGAGTTAGCCACACTGTGATTCTTTTTTCAGTAATCTCGCTCTTCTGTATCTCCCGCCTTCTCCCACTGCTGCTCTCCCTGTTAGTGGCCTTGGCAGTTCAAAAGAAATACATGACACGACCTTTATTGTGCCCCAAACAAACAAGATTATCCTCAGATGTTTGTCACATCTAGGACCAAACTACACTGGAATGTGAACGTGTGACTAGATTCATAAATCCTCAAAGGTCAGATTTGACGACTGTGAAATAAATAAAATAAATGTATTAACAATCACATGTAATTAATGATAAAAATCAATTGTCTCATCTTCAAATTTGAATACCAAAAGCAGTTACAAACAGGGCAAAAAAATTGGCTATGGTACTTCTCTCCTGATATTTGCTTATTTTTACAAATACATAAATATATTTTTGAGGTTTAAAGCCTCAAAACTGTATACAGTATTAATGAATCTTTGGCCTGCAGGTATCAGACTCATCAGCTGAAAAAACAAACTGAGGCACTAATTTACAGTCTTGGACAATGACAAGCAGTAAAAGGTTGGGTGATAGTACTGGGAGAAAGCAGATGAAATACATTTTTCACAGATTATTTCTATACCATACTGTCACAACATAATGACAGTTTTAACAAATATGTAAAAAAATATTGTTTTTTATAAAAGTTACATTCTGCAGCTTTAATTTTACTTAGGAGAGGGCAGGTCAGGAGGGACTTGGTTTAGAGCTGCTGCTGCTGACTGACTTATCTGTTGTTAAGTGTGGTAAGAGGTACAGGTACAAGTTAAATATATGAATATGTTGGTAATTTTTTTCCTTAATTCATTAAATGCTAGTGAAATTGAGGCAAACAGTAGTCTGAAGCTAATCTAAGTGAGTGAAGCAAAGCGAGTCTTGTTTTGGCACCAGCTGTTTGATCAGTTTATGTAGGATGTGCCATTGCATTATTTTCCCCAAGATACCTTTAAAATATATCTAACAACGTATCCATGAAGACACAGAAGAGTTAAAGTAGGGGTCTCAAACTCCAGGCCTCAAGGGCCACTGTCCTGCAGTTTTTAGATGTGACACAGGTACAAAACACTGAAATGAAATGGCTTAATTACCTCCTCCTTGTGTAGATAGGTTTTCCAGAGCCTTGCTAATGACCTAATTATTCTATTCAGGTGTGGTGCAGCAGAGGCACATCTAAAACTTGCAGGACACCTGCCCTTGAGGACTGGAGTTTGACACCTGTGAGTTAAAGCAATGAGTCAGTATTAAATAATAATTGTAGTTGAGTTGTGACGTCCAAAGATCAGAGGGAACATAATTACCGTAGTATTTAATTGCACAACTTTTGAAGGATTTGACTGTGATCAATTGGGTATGAAGAGATTTTGAGACAGAGGAAACAGTTAAAGCTATATCCTTTTTTTAAGTTCGTCCACAAGCTAAGATCTTAAAATGTGTAAAAAAAGGAATTATTTTGTACAAAAATCCAATTTGTACTTTTTAAAAGATCAGGTCACAATTTAAGGACAGACAGGGATAACTTTTAGCTGGAGGTACCAGAGGATAGAAGAGGAACAAATCATGTCCTTAAAATACCTCAGTGGCTGATGACTAACATGCCCACCAGCAACATGACCAGGAAATATCACAGTTGTAATGTGATTTGTTGAAGAGCAACAACAAATTCTCAGATTAAAAATTGTGCAGCCCTAATTTTGTTACAGGTCAGATGACAGATGACTGCACTCACATATATATCAAAATATACAACAATAAGAGAAAAGCTGTATGTACCAAAGACAGAAGACAGAGACCAAAGTAAGTCCTTACTCCATAACTAGGCTTTAATTTTATTCAAACAAAAACTGCACAACCTCAAGCAAATTATTGTAAAAAGCCTTTAATGTATAAATCTTAAGGTGTTGTTATGTGACAGCGGTGAGTATTTTACTATGCTAATTGGTATGAGACCTTTTGACTGCTTTAAAAATCCTCTGGTATGAAATGTATTGTGTAACTTTGCAAAATGTTGAGCAAAATATGACATTAAGAGAGACTCAATATCTTTTCAAAGTGCTGCATGCCTTGTTTTTGTTTCCTTTGGTTATTGCTTCTGTGTTTTTCAGTGACCGTTTGCATTTCTCATTTTCTTGGTCTATAAATATTTATTCACCCTTACTTATGCTGGTTCCATTCAAGAGAAAATGAGGGGAATTGTGTTATCAATTCTAAAATTAATGTTCAGTAAGCTTTTTAAGTTCCGTGAATGTAAAGTGAATTATGTTCACTCGTTGTCACACACTTTTAACCGTTTTAGTTTGAAATTTGTCTAATTTCTGCACATTCGGAGTCTGTGAATTAGATTTCTTTGACCCATGTCCAGCAGTGACAGCTTTGACAGTGAAGTAATTTCTCTCGAAACAACTATTGTTAGGTTTTAATCTACACAGTCCTCTGACTGCTATATGCCTGACTTTAAAAAGACTGCTTAGTATTCGAGCCTGCTCTTTAAATCCTGCTGCCAACTCAACCATGAAGCCCTGATTTCTGAGTGGGACTTTGGTCTCAGTTCATGTTAATTCTGCATCATCCTCTGTATTCCAGTTTCCTTTTCATTTTCACATTTGTCTTTGAAACAACATTTCATCAAGTACAATGAGTTGGACTGTATTTAATTTTTTTTCTTTTTTCAAAGTTAATCTGTATGTGTTGAAGAATAGAGTTAAGGCTTACATAAAGTTACATAAATTAAACTGAATTTAACTGGAATGATTCAGTTTGATCCAATTTTATTTAAATCTATCATAATACATAATATATTTATGGATATAAATATATGGGTATATATGTGAATTTGTGATCAGATTTCAAATGTACCAGTGTATTTTCGTCCTGGAGAGGCCTTGAAATAACTGTTACTGCAGCTGGAGCAATCTGAAACCGAATGAAATGAATTAAATGTATTTGTATTTGAATTGCATTTTATTGAACTGAGTTGAATTGAAATGACGTGAATCAATTCAAACTGAATTAAATTGAAATGACTTGATTTTATTCAGTTAAAAAAATTATTGAATTAAGTTGATCTACATGTGACTGAGTTGAGTTGCATTTAAATGAGCTAAATTAAAGTGAAGTGATCTGAACCAAAATGAACTTAACCTCAAATACTAAAACTTAACTGAATCAGTTTCAATGAACTAAATGTAATTCAACTAATTGAAATAAAATTAACTCAACAGAATTAATCTAATGCAGATAATTTGAAAACTAAACTACACTAACGTGGACTGTATTAAAGTGAATTGAATGGAATTGAGCTAATTTTCTTAAAGTATAGATCTAAAGAATTATTTTTTTATGTATCTTTTAAAACTGAGTACTTAGACTTTTTTTACTTCTTTATCTATTTATCTACAATATTGATCACATAAAATCTTTATAATATTTTCATTATAATTAAAACAGATGGGATTACCTTTACACGTTGTTTACACGTTTGACTACAATAGATTGCAGGTTTCTATGAGTTACCGTTATAGCATTTAGTTGATCGTAACTGTCATGTAAACGATCCTGGTATGACACTCGTCACCCTCTGAGGTCACAGATTGTGGAGTGAGTCACTGGGCTTCGGCCCACGGTTAGCCTCTCCTGTCTCCCAATCTGGCATGCTCTGCCATTCAAATAAACCCTGTTAGGTGTGCTGAGCTGCTGCAAAGGCACAAAAAAATGGGTCATACTGACATGCTTCTAGATTTGTGTGGCAAGCATGCCCTAAAGATCTTACTAGCATGATGGGGCTTCAAGTAGCAATACAGGAATTTGAGAATATGGCAGCTGGATAGTATCACTGGTGTTCTTTGCTTCACGACAGCTGGCAACGGATGCCTCTGGAAGTTGCTTTTTCACTTTGCTTCTCTACCTGCAGATCTATCTCACTATCTCTCTTGTGTTTTTTTTTTCTCACATCCCTGACCATCTGCTGGGGCTTTTTGGGATCCTCTGCCAGTCCTTTTTTGTGCTGCCCTGTGGCAACAAACAACAGCTACACATAATTCACCAGACACACCATGAATGCACTGTGAGCATCCATGTACAAAGCTCCTTTCTGGAATCAAGCTGTCAGCCAACAGTGTCTTTTGGCATCTGATTTGTTTTGATACTTGCTGTTTGGTAGAGGTTGTGTGTGTGTGTGGTTTTTTTTGTTTGTTTCTTTGACTTTATCTTACCATAATCTCTGATCAAGCATCAGAAAGGTTTTAAGAAATTTGATGAAATACAAAAACCATATCAAAGCACTGACTGATTAAATGCATGAAGCTTAAATGCTTAACTGAAGCATTAATGCACAAGGCAATCAACATGATGTGTTAGCTTAAATGGGAGCACACAGTTTAGTATACCAATTCAAGCCAGAGCTTTTTTTTGGTTTATTACAAAAATGTACTAGCTTCATGCAAACCGATGCTGTTTTCAGGCCATTAAATTCACAATGTCCAACAAGCTCTTTGTGGGCCCAAAGTGGGAGGCCATCAATTTGCTCTGTTTTGAACAAACAGAGGAATGCAAAGAAGGGATAATGAATGAGGGGTTTTGGTAGCATAATGATGCTGCAGAGTGTCTAGGGTTTGTCTGTGACATGATGGGACAAGCACAATTAATCCAGTGTGGAACGGACACTTTCTAAACTATTTTTGGTCTTACTTACTCATCCCTTTATCTTGTGAAGAATGAAAGTAATCCTCTTTAAATTAAATTGGGCATCTCATCTGTTCATGTAAAACCTGCCCTTTCTGCTTTAGAGTTTATTCAACTCTAGATACAAACAGAGGCAGTTCTTGAATGAGGCAGTCTTATGTCAAATTGACTTTTTTTTCTTAAGCTGTACGTCATGTTATAATGTTACTCATCAAAAACATATCAGGAGTATTGCTTTGATTCTTTCGTGCATGTTTGAGAAATCCTTTAATCTCACTCTTTCTCTGGGTGCAGAGAAAGAGCGGCATAACCAAGCGTTGCATTTTCGACAAGCTCCTCCCCGAAGCTACAGTCAGGCTGAGGTCCAATTTCAAGGTGTTATATTGCGAAATTTTGTGTTTGAAATGTTTGATATATACAGCATTTTTAGAACAACTGAAGGTAAGATAGTCACTTGATTATGCTATAAAACTTGTCATGCTTATCTCAATATAGGATAGCATGTGCCAAGTAAGCACATCAAAATGGCCTTTTACTTTGTGTAAATTACAAGCTTCAAATTCTACACAAATTTTAATGTCATCAGCCATGGCAATATTCTCTTTTGTGCGAACCACAAAGGGGCACCTAGTCTGATTGATACACCATTAATGGAAACTATAACCCTGGATAGAAATCCATATTATTTACTTGATCATTCTTTTTGTTGTTGTCGTTGTTAAATCTTTCAAAGTTAAAAAGTCTTAAGTAGTTAGGTTTGCAGGTTTGCAAAATTGCAAGTTGGATGCAGAATTTAGAAATGATAAAGCCATGTTGTAACACTATGAACATGTGCAATGCAGATAACATAACTCAATGCAATGCAACTGAACGCAACGCAATTCATCACAACTCAACTCAATGCAACGCAACTCATCGCAACACAACGGAACACAACTCAACTCAACTCAACTCAGCGCAATGCAAAGCAACGCAACTCATTGCAATGCAACTCTACGCAATGCAACTCAACGTAACGCAACATAAAACAGGCTGACAGGATATTGCTACTCATTGTTTTAAAAGTTAAGAAAAGATTGACTGTTTCAAACTATCTCTGTCCTAATTGCAGGTTTAAAAAGTGTCATTGTTTGATAAATAACTGTTTTTCTAACAGTTTGCCGATTGCCAGAGTATTGGTTTGTTGAATGTGGTACTATGAAATGTCAGGATGAATACTACATTATGCAACCATCTTCAAAAACACCTGACCTCCAGAAGAGGGGAGAGAAGAGGAGTTGAGTAGATCATATTGAGTGTAGGATACCTGCAAAAACACCAGGCTCTATAAGGACTTTATTCTATAATTCTGCCATGTTTTGGCCATTTCACATTTCATCCTATTTATTTCATTTTGTGAGAAGAAGGCAAGATATGTCTCCTCCAAACAATTTGTTTTTTTATTGTTCATGGATTTTTTCTAGAAAGATTTCTAAATCTATTTTTTTCCAGATGAAACCTTAATAATGCACAATATAGCCAGCCATTGATAAACACCAACATACCTTTGCTTACCTCTAAAACAGTATGATTGTTAAGTATTTCCTCTTCAATGTGTGCTAATGTATGCAAAACTGAGCATTGTAATGGATTGTAAAGCTACTGTCACACTGTCTCTTATCTCAGCATGGATGCAGATGTACCCATGAACAGGTTTTACACGGGTTTAGACATGAATAAATTAAACCCATTTTGTGAAATGTCAGTTCTTTGGATGTATATGACATTTATGTGACAGTGATGATGAAACCCTGATGTGATTTATCTTTTTCAAATGTAATGATTGCCTTACCGAGTGGATATCAAAGTTTAATTTTAGTCTATACAGTACAGAAGTGCCCTGAAGTGGTCAAATAGTTATTATCCAAATTCATTAGAAAATAGGTCAGGATGCCCTGCTGTTGAAGTCACATGAATGTTTTTGCATGGAAGTATGTTGTCATATTGCAACATGAGATTAAAGGTTTTCTACGGTGGCCCTGAGCTACGGTGGCTGGTACAGCAATTGCTTTTACCAAAAACAAATACAGATTAATATGATAAAATAAAATGAACACATAAATAAAATTTTAATCATTTTGGACAAAGATAATTATGTTGACATTTTTTATTTTTTACCATATTTTGAGACTAGTGATTAAAAGGTTTAGTTTTTACCATATATTGAAAATGATGCTGCAGGAGAACAAAACCTGCTTTTCTAGCACAATGAGATATTTGGAGGAAATGTGATTTTTATGCATTTTATGTTTGTTTGCTTACCAGTTTTCTTTGCTGGAAATATGCCAGAATTTTGTGTTGGTAGGTTTTGTAGGAACATAGTGTGTACATGCACGGACTAACCAGCATGTCTTCTGATGCAGAAGCGACACCTCTGTTTCCAAAGTTGACAGCACAGAGACTGGCTGAAAATCCATGTTATGCATACAAAAAAGCTATAGGTATATTGGTATGAGTAAACAATGAGCCCTGGTTTCTCCTGAATAATTATTAAGTAGCAAGGAATGAAAGGGTGGGTGACACAAAGCTGCATTAGCAAGAAAAAAAGAGAAATAATTGTCAGGTCCAGTGGCTAACGGTTATATTATCCAATAAATTGGCTTACTTTGTTACGTCTTGAATGACAATAATTATGCTCAGCAAGGTCGATATATGTGTCAATAAAAATGATTAGTTAAAATGATACTGAAGTCTCAAACCTAAAGACACTAGAAACAATTCTCAACTGAACACCCACAAAATGCTCATCTCATCTCATATAATAACAGAAATTACTATAAATGACAAACATATTAATTTGGACTGCCAAGGCTTGAGCTTCTCAGTCAGCTCCAAGTACCCATTGTTGTATGCCAAGCATGTATTGGTCCAACTCTTCATGAGTCCAGACGATAGTATTATAAATGTTAACACTCCAAATCTCTCTCCAAAAGAATCCATTGTGATATTCTGTCTGTAGTTGACCTCCTTTCAATCTTCTGATCAGGAGACCTATTATGCTGCCACGTTTGCAGATGTTTACAACTGCTTGTTACGTCCTGCTACGTTGCCCTGTCGGCCATTTCATATCCATGTCAGGTGTTTGTGCTTTCTATTTTTCAAAACCAGTACACAAAGTATACCAGGGGTCTCAAACTCCAGTCCTCGAGGGCCGCAGTCCTACAGTTTTTAGAAGTGCCACAGGTACAAAATACTGGAATGAAATGGCTTAATCTCCTCCTCCTTGTGTAGATCAGTTCTCCAGAGCCTTGCTAATGATCTAATTATTCTATTCAGGTGTGGTGCAGCAGAGGAACATCTAAAAGTTGCAAGACACCGGCCCTCGAGGACTGGAGTTTGAGACCCCTGATATACACAGTGTAAAAAAGGGATTCACAGGTCGAAAGTACAACAAATATTGAAAAGAGGTGCATATACGGCCTTTGAAAGGACACTATTCTCAGGTGATTGCCTCATCATTTATATACTATTTGCATAAAATATGTAGCTGTAGCATCAGTATGCAGTATGAATGGTCTCTGAAAGTAGTGTGGCTCAAGCAGAAATGAAATTACTTATATGCTACAGTATTAGATATGTAGAAAGACAATGCCTGAGTGAATTTCTTTAAACCCACAGAAACACAAGAAAATGTGCGGTATAGTGCAATTTGGTTAGATGATTTCAGTTTTCTCCACAGCTCTAATGATCAAGCAATGTTGCATTTATGTTGGATTTAAATTTTCTTGTTTTCTTTATGTTCTCATGCCAAATAAACTGATCCACTGAAAACACTGCTTTGCAATAAATATAATTTTCCTCAATTTACATTTTAAGCTAATTTCCGATGCAAAATTTGTACAGCAGTTTTGTAATGCTAAAAAGCCTAAAGATGATTCCCAAGGCACACGCAATATGCAGATATAAACACAGCCTTTATGTATTAACCACCCTAATAAAGTCTTCACACTGCTGAATGGATGTCAGGAGGGTTGTATGTGTCTGATGGCAGTGACTCATCCTGCCTGATATTTCCTCACAGCGTGAAATGGTTGGAGACATCTGAGGTTAATAACCCTTTTCATCCAATTACATGAGACGCTGAAATCAAAATGTAAATTTCTTTGAAAAAAAAAAACAAGAATGACTCGCAAAATCATTGTTTCGACAAACCAAGTGGGATTTAACAATGCATGTAATAAGAAGAAATAGAATTCAAATAACAGTTAAATCATCTATTTGTAAAAAAAAAAAAAAAAGGAAAAGAAAAAACAACAAAAAACATGAAACCTCCAAGGCGGCAGTAATTTTGTGGGCACAGGAGTTACAGCTTAAATCGTGGGGTTCACCTTGTTGATACTTGCCTGACAATTACATAAATGCGATTAATTTGTGAAATATGTAAATGCGAGAAAAAGAGTCCTTTCTCAACAGATAGCTACCATGGAGACAAATTGAAGAGAAAAATGAAGGAAGTATATTCACAGAAGTGCTTAAGAAAAGTTAAAAGCAGAAGAAAAAGTGAAAATCAGAATGGAGGAAGTGTTTTACTCTAAACTTAATATTTCCAAAAAGCCTAGGAGCATTATGTGTATGCATGGAGATCTACAGACATGTTTTTTCTCCATCTTTTGAACATCACGAGTGCCATCCAGTGGTGACAAATGAGAATACATATTCACTCAGAATAGAATAGAATAGAATAGAAGAGAATAGGATATGTTGTATTGTCCCTTAGAGAAGAAAATTATGTGTACCAGCAGCAAAGTGACAGAAAAATTGATGCATGCAGAGTCACAAAAAATAGCAACAAAAAAAAGAAGAAATCTGAGAAATAACAGTAATTTTACAATATAAGAAAAAATACTGGGGGGCATAGTGTTATAACCATGTCTAGGAGCTTCTGGGAGGAATTATCTGAGATAATGCTCTTTTGTGCACCTTTAAGTAGTTTATTTCTGTAGGAGCTGCAGTTATTTCATGTATGACGTGGAGTGAAGTTGGTCTTTGAGAATTCCCTCTGTCTTCCACCACCCTTTGTGAAGGGGGCATTCTAGCACAGAAAAAATAAAAAAGAATAAATAAATAAATAAATTGTTATAGCTTCCAGTCCATTGAGAAGGCAGGAACTGATGGTATAATGATGATTTATTATTTCAATCCTTTTATCTCATCAAGAAGAATGAAAATTACAGTCATTTCACCATTCAAATAAACTTCAATCACCGTTATTAACCTTGTTCCCTTACTTTACAGCATTGAATGCTGTTAACTTTTTCAGGTAGAACTGCCCTCTGTTACCATAGCTACCGTTACAAAAATAAAACTACAGCATTTAAAGCGTGGTTACATTAAACAAAAAATAACTGCACTCCCTTGGCCTTTACAATGATATTTTATTTTACTAATGGGTAAATATTTAATGATTTTTGAGGTCTTAAATATGAATTGATAATGTTTCTAGGCCTGGTGTTATGTATACCTTCACTGGGTGGAAGGCTGACAAAAGCAGGGTATGCCTTTGCATTCCTGTACAGCAGGTGGAGGTAGCTGCAACTACAAAGCTTTATTTGATGCGCCATACAAATAAAGAGGAAAAAAATGACGGAGGAAAACAAGGAAGCGGTAAAACGATACCTATCATTTTCTTGCTGCTGTTGTGAGATTACAGCTTGATCAAACGTTTTGAGGTGGTTTATTTGAACGCTACACATGGCCGACAACATTATGAGTGTGGCGTGTAATTCTAACCAGGAAATGCTAACAGTTTGACGCCTCGGCAGAGAAGTTGTCATGTGTTTTGTGAAAAACGTGATGGGCATTTTCCCCATTCACGATAGATCGTCTTTGTTCGGGACAGTGCCAGCTACCGCGGCTCTGCATGACAAGGTGAAGCTTGCGTGAGCGGCGGCCCTCCTGCTCTAGTAGACCTTCTGCTCCGTGTGAAGGCGCTGGATGACGGGGCAGATGGAAGAAGTGATCTCCCTCAGCTCAGACGACTCCGATCTGGAGATTGTCGGCTCTTACGGTGGCTTCACTAAGTCCAAGCCCCCGCCGCCGCTGTCAGAGGTTCGAGTGGATGTCGAAGCTGTAAACGTCAACATCCCCCGGGTAAGCTAACGTCGAAAGTTGTTGCTGTAGAAACTAGGGCGCGGAACCTTTAAACTAATATTGCATAATATTGCAGCTTTAAAAAAAAATCACACGCCACCGGTGCTCAATGGGTAAGAACTTATCTATAGCGCAATACATGTTCTTAATTTCTAAAAAGAAATGTGCGTACTTCTTTGTCTTAGGTCACAAAGTGCTAAAGTTAAAAGCTGAAATTTGCATAACAGCACATATTGTAACTCGTTTGTCTGTCGAAGCACATTGTTTGAATTAGCAGGCTTGTTTTATTATATACAGTGCAGGAGTTTACATCTCCCCTGTATTTAGCTCTATTCCACCCATCTTCCTATTAATGCTGTGGAATGCTTTTCTGTCCTATTGCAGAAAAGCATGCCACAGCATGGAGCTTCTACCACCATGTTTCACCAGTGGCGCAAAAAGTGGGTATGCACTGTATGGAACACATAGAGGGGGCGCAAAAACAGACTTTTTTTTTTTCTAGTCAGCATTTTAAGTGCTTAACAGCTGTTTGTGTATGAAATGATCAATAACAGAGGAACAGCACTGATTAGGCGCCACCCCCGTCACATACAGGTAGCTTGGGCAGAGTCCCTGAGAACGTGCCGAGGCGCGTTTTTTTTTTTTTTTCCTTTTAAATGGGAATTGTAGTAATGCACTCAACAACAGGGAGCTAAAGATGGGGCGGCACGTAAGAGGGGGAAGGAGAAAGATGTTGGAGAGACGAAGAAAAGCTTTTCAAAGTGGTTTAAAGACAGTAGGTAAGTAATGTCAGTGTATCAACAAGAGAGTTGTAAATATTCAGGTTAGCTTAAGCTAGCCCAAAATGACAGGTGGTTGTTGTTGTCCAATCTAGGACGGGATTTATTCCGTATGGGCTCTTTGCACCTGCCGCGCTGACGTCACAACCGCATGCGCAAATGCGGCTCTCTTTTTTCCGCGTTGAGTTACCATGACAGCTAGAAAAGACAAAGTCGTATTTCAGACGCAAATAAAACAATACTATGAACATTGCTGTCTTCCTAATATAATGGGCTTTTAAGGTTTTATGGATTTCCAAACGATCCTGAATTAAGAAGACGGTGGCTTGTAAATATTCGTCGCTACCAGTTAAAGCTAACGCCGCACAGCAAAGTTTACAGCCTTCACTTCACTCCGGATCAACTTCTTCAGCCTAAAGCAGAAGGTAAAGGAGCCTCCTGTGTTATTTCCATGGAATCACTTCTGTATTCAGCCCGAAAGAGAGTTTATGGGAACGAGAGAGCAGACCAGAGCCAGACAGCCGAGCTACTGATCCGCCTGTACACACTGCTGTAAACACCGTCCTGCTTCACAAGAAACATGCAAAACTAATAAAGCGAAATAACACGGAGACCTTAAGGAACACGGCCATATTTTTCTAAAAGCAACAACTTTGAACCTGAACAGTCAGCTGAACTAGAACTCCGACACCAGAGCTGCTCTACTGTTAAGCTATGGGCTTGTTGTTCCTCAGGCTTCAGAAGCAAAAAGCCTGAACCGTAAAATCCCCCGTTGCTTGGTCTCTGACACTAACGACAATAAACCACGTAATATACTTGAACACAAGATAAAAACATTGTCCGTTAGAATGGATGAAAAATGTTTAGATACTTAAATAGCATGTTTTTACAAAAAAAATGTCTAGCATAAGCTAAAGCCAATGTTAGCCACAAAGTTTAAAGAAAGTAAAACTCACCTTCCCCGAACGCGGAAGCTGCGGTGCAAAGAGCCCATTGCTATAAATGTCTGATAGACACACCTACATCTCAACAATAAGTGTAAAAATAATTACCAAAATAAAACACAGGGAATAGTAAGGACAGCTAAATTGTCGTTGCGGGACCTAAATAGGACCCTCCCCTTGCGCAACCCTCATGAACTGACGCTGTTGTCACCAGACGGACACTGCGCAGCCGTGGTGAGCTGCTATCAACCCGTGTCTTTTTAAAATGTCTTAAAATGTCTTTTTAAAATATTATTGATACTTTAATTAAAGATGAGTTGTACAAGTTTATGTCGTGTGGGGGGGGGGGGGTGATGACATGTTTGTATATACCTCAGAAAGTATGTAGTTGCGCCCCTGTGTTTCACCATTGTGTGTTCAGGGTGATGTACAGTACTAGTGCTCCTCCACACATACTGTTTTTTCCCCCCAAAAGCCTTAAAGCTCCTTCTTTCACATGTTTGTTGTGGCCAGTCCCTACATGTTTTGTGGGAACTCTATCCACCTTATTCCTGGCAGGCTTATTGCGGAAACGATTATGGGTCTTACTTCCGGCGCCCACCGGAAGTAGCAGTATTCCATGGGGGAATTCTTCTGCCATTATCGAAGAGCACACATGTTCAGTCTGAAAGCAGGATTTTATGTATTTTGTTCTCAAAACTTTTAATACTTTTGCTTACATTTTTACTTTGAGGGCAGAACTTCATGTCTTTCTTCTCAAAACTTGTAATGATTGTTCCCAAACTTCTCCTGGCGCTCACCTTCAGCCTCTACTCGGAGCAAATCTTCACTTGTGAAATTCTCTGCTAGCTTGGTGGAAATTTCCTGCTATAATCCAAGAGCGCACATTTTCAGTTTGAGAGCAGGATTTCAGGTGTTTTGTTCTCAAAACTTCTAATACTTTTGCTTACATGCTCATTTTGAAAGGAGGACTTCATGCCTTTCTTATCAAGACTTGTACTCAAAACTTCTCCTCAGGCTCACACTTAGTCTCTGCTAGTTCACAAAACATGGAACTGCCTTTTTGGCAGAGACGCCTAGTGACCTCTCAGCCAATAGAATGAAAGCCTTGTGCTTGAGTGTGTTTCTTTCATTCTAGCCTGTGTTCCTGTGTGGCTACTATCGATTGTAGCAGAAACCTCAGCACTGCCGGATAATTTTGTTCATATTGACGGACTATTGACGTGAGATCTCGGGGAATAACGTTTAACAAGGAAAATGGACACATTACTGTTTATGTTTTGTGAATAGAATATTACTATACTGTATTTATGTCCACGGGCAAAATGCCAGCTAATATTACCTACAGTGCGTTGGTGTCATACCGGGGTTCAGCCAACGCAATGAAGGCTAACCAAGATTTTATAAATCTTAAAAAGTTTTAATTATCCCCTAACATTGATTGTGGCAAAGACTCTTATTTGTATGTAATTCTTTCACTCTGTCTAAAGCAGGGGTGCCCAAAGTCGGTCCGGGCCCTCGAGGACCGACTTTGGGCACCCCTGGTCTAAAGTAAGATAGCTCCCGTTTTTATTTTGAAGGTTTCATAAAGACACGATGTGAGGACGAAGTGGGAAATGTCCGAGCAGATACTAAGTGTGAGCTGGAGGAGAGGTTTTCAGTACAAGCGTTACAAGTTTTGAGAAGAAAGACATGAAGTCTTTCAGTGCAGGTAACTGTTGTGTTGTTCGTGGCTGCACTCAAATAATCAGACCAAGTTTAGTTTGTGGCTGCAGCAAGTGTGTTTTGAACGTGCTCCCAACACAAAAGCGGTAGTTTTCATCACCTACCGACTGATAAGGAAATAAAAAGAGTTTGGCTAAAAATTCTAAACCTTAAAAGAGAACCCAAAAGGCTTTATGTGTGCTCGTTTCATTGTGTGGATAAAAAGCCAACCGAAGAAAACCCGCATTTGAGTCAACTGAGTCAGTGAAGTAGCTAAATATGATAGTGCGGGTTATTTGAGGTCATTTCTTCAGGTCACCATCCCACCCCGCATTAGCTGTAGGTAGCGGTAAAACAATATTACTACATTTAAGCTGTAATAGCTGGTGTTCCCAGATATTTTATAGCCTAAAACCTCAGATGAAAGCCGGTTAGCGAGTTGCTAATATGTAAACAAATAGCGGTTCCGGTTTGCGGCGGAAGTCGTGCCTATATATCATGCAAAGACTCAAGGGGACTAGGAATAAGGTTGATTTACCAAATAGGTGACTGCACTGGACACTGGGGTTTATTTAGAAGAGACTAAAAGGGGCTATATATATAAGAGGGGTACATATTTATCACATATCTGTTATTTCATTTGCCCATCTTGTCTTTCTTTTCTGTCACACTTTCAAGTATTTTGCTCATTTTGGTGACATTTCCCCTCTTTTTCCTCAGCATTACATTGACCTCACTGATCCAAGATGGGCTTGTCCAGAGCTCAAGCTGCGCCCAAGGTTTAACATCCCAGGCTCCCCTGTTGTAGACTTGACTGCAAATGAGACAAAGGAGACAAAGCCGGAGACAAAGAGCTCCCTTGCCTTGACTGAGACAAGAGTGACAAAACCAGAAATAAAGGGCTGCTTTGAAATTGGTGACAGTCAGTTCAACCAAAGTATTGTGAATAAAAATAATGTCTTAAATGGCCAAGGTTTTAAGCTACAAGAAAGCTCTTCCGGACACTCCCACATCTTCCCTCTACAGCAGGACTGTAGCACCCAAAGTCCAAAGCAGAGACGGTTGAATTCTCCGATGCAACCACAGAAGCAAAACCTTGCAAAACAACCCTCTCAGGATGCACCTGATGTGGAACCAGATCAATTGCCTTTTATCGAATCACATATCAAGAATCTGAAAACATCAGGCAGTTGTGTTCAGCTAATCAACGATTCTCCACAGATGTCACTTTGTTTTAAACCAAACAATCGCTTTGAAGCACAAGAATCTGCTACTAGTTCAGAAATATTTTCTTCTACATTATATGTTTCCCTCACAGAATCTACTGTCCCTAAGTGTCTTCCTATCATGTTGAAATCTACAACAAAAGAACATGAAAACCCCCAGGAATATACAAGCAACCTGTTGCAAGCTCAAGCAACGCAGGACCTGCAAATTCCAACTGACTGTCCTAATGCGGGACATGATGATGCAAACTTAAAGCAGCACAAAACTATAGAAAATAAATTAGATGGCTTTCATTCATCTGACATGATTCCATCATCAACTTCATATCAAGATAAAACACAAAAAGAAGCTATTTGCTCCAATTTGGAAAAGCTGGATTTATATCCAGAATCTGGACAAAGATCTCCCTCCGATCATCCTTCCTCTCATTCATCTCAAAGTTCTAAAGCTGACTCTGTTTCATACCCAGGTTCCAGTCCTCTCAATCATACAAACCAAGGTTGCCAATCACCCAGGTCTCCCTACACTCCTACTGAAAAGACGTGTGAATGGGAGCTGGAGTCACAGACTTATGAAGAGAATACCGGAGGTGATAGTCCGATATCCTTGCCTTGGCAAGGAGAAAGTGATAGAGAAGACACGAATGAAGAGAGCAGATGTTGCACAAATTTCCGAGAGGCCAGTAGAGAGGATCGTAGACATGTGTGCCCAATCACTCTTAAGAAATTAATGTCTGGACACCATCAAGCCCTGGTAGGAAACACCATGTTTATGCTTTATTTTCTGTAGCTCTCACAGCTTCTTTATACAGATGCAAACAAATACGTTGGCTGCTTGTTAAAGATGTAGAAAGTTTTAAAATAATTTCTTATTTTATTCCAGTACCATATTCTTACAATGATTTTGTTGAAAACAAAGACAACCTTTAATTTGAGTTCATTAATTCAGTAGGAACCAAATCACATATTGAAGCACTTTAAATAAAATCTCAAGTAGCCAATTATTGGTTTCAAAATAAATCCCTTTATGATCAGTGTAACTGAAGTGTTTCTGTAATTCATACTTTTTAAGTTCGTCAGTGTTTTGATGAACTTATGCATGGCTTTTTGCTTCCTGCCGGAGAATTATCCGTTCTCCATGCTGAGTTCTTGATGTATGAGGTTACAGAAGAGTCAGAGAGTTGAATTCATGAATTCCATTTGTTAATAACAAAATACAGCTGGTCCAAAATGACCTACTACCTCTAAGAGCTAACAGACAAATGGCGACCAGCAACAGTTGGTAACTTCTTTTGTTGGCCTCTGTCTAAGCTACGCCCCAAAGAGGGCGTTCCCTAGTGTGTCATTTTTTCTAAGCAGAGCTATCATTTGCATTTCCTTACATGTCATTTCTTGTAGGTTTAGCTTAGCTTTAGCTAAGCAACTAGCTAAAAGAGATAGAAGGAAAACACAGAATTATTTATTCTCAACATTCCCTTGATTGTAAGAATGGCATTTCTCTTTGTCACCTGCCACCAGTCGGAATGGACGCAAGTTTATTTTCTTATCACAAACACAGTGGACAGGGTAGCTTAAAAAGAAGATGAAACAAAGTAATTCTTTTTAAAATGTTTCTTTCATAGATCGATAAAGATAATGTAAGCCCTAAAGCTCCTGAGGTGCTGTGTCGTCAGAGCCTGAGTCTGGTCTATAGTACAATCGAGGAGAACTACCCAGAAGGCACTTTGCAGCTGCTGTCTGACCTACTGCAGCCTGGTTTCTATCCTCCCAAAGATATAACCACCCACCTTCTTCGTGGTATCCTGCTTGACCCACATTGTCCCCATCATCTCAGCTTGCAGGCTTATAATCTTCTTATGAGGACTCAGAGGTCAGAGGCACAAGAAACATTATTTTTCAAAACATGTCATAGCTTTGTGTCAGAATTTTACTCCCAGCCTTTGATTTAAATGTGCTTTTGTATTCCAGACACCACCGGGCTAATAGATCCTCTGTTCCTTGGGATTGGGAGTTGCTTACCTCGGTTATGTCCAATCAGCTTGAGCAGAGCAAGCAACAATATGTGAGAATGTGTAGTCCCTTAATATCACAGAGCAAAAAGAAGTGTTTGTAACATTCTATAATAAATTAATCTCAGATTTCATATTTATGTTGAAATAGATTGTACTATTTGGTTGATATTTCTAATATGAAGTAAAAAATAAGCAGGTGTTTTTGTTGCCTTCTTTCACTGTTAGGATGGCAAAAAGGAAAATCAATGGGACATTATCTGCCTGCTTTTGGAGTACTGTGTGCAGACTTTAGAGGATGACTTCACTGCCAGATGCTCTTCATCTTCCCTCAGCCATTCCATTGCAAAGGCAACTCTGTCATGTGATCGGCAGTTTTCTCGGGTCAGGTAAGATGAACAAGCCGAGGTCTGCATTTTACAAAGGAGTAGCCTCTGCCTTAAGCATTTCTACTTCTGCTGCTGTTTTCACAACTAAGCAGCTGAAATGTTTACGGTGCAGTAAGAACTGCCCAGAGGGCACATTACAGCCATTGTGTTAACTACTGCAGCCTGATTACCATCATCCCAAACATAAAACCATCCAAGTACTTACTTAGGGTAAGTCTATCATCTTAGCCTTTGTGACGATGTGATCTATTTACTTTGCTGCATCGCTTCCCTTTGGATGCATTGGCAAAAGAAAACAGACAAGTAGAGTTACCAAAATATTTCCTTAGCCCATATTTGGAGTTCCTGAGCTGTCTCACAAACATCAAAAGACAGGATTAAGTGGGAGTGTTTTGAGGAAATGTGCGCAGACAAGCACAGGTACTTTAGTACTTTCGAGAAGTATTGTTTCCCCAGTACAGGCAACAGAATGGAAAAATTAAAAGCATGCACACACAGTATGCAGTTTTATATAATTTTTGTACATCAAATTTAGAGCTGCACAAAAAATCACAGTAATAAGGTTTGTCATATCACAATCGCAAAGGACTGCTTAGATGTAATATTTGGTTGGATATGATTTTCCCCATGCCATACATTCACATTCTATATGGTAACAATATTTATGGGGAACTGGATGGAAACTCACAGAAAATAAATTATGAGAAACGGAAAGAGTTGGGGAAATGTGAGTTTATCTCATGATCACGACATTATGCAATAGTATCTGTGTTACATGTTTTACTTATCAATTTACTTCTCTTTATCAAATTCCAGAAAGTAAGAGTTGTCTGTTTATGAAAACTACAGTATACGTGGTGTAATGTAATGCCTGGGCTGTGAAATTCAATTCTAGTGATTTGAATGCTATAAATTACATTTTGGCTGATGGCCAATATCTAATACAGTTGTTATGGTTCAGTTTTCCTTTTACTCTCTCCAATGAAAAAAAGGATAATGCACCTTAAAAAATAAACCAAATTTATTCTTAAAAATATGTAGAAAGTCTATCTTAGAACTTTTTCAAATGTAACAGTTTTAAAAGCGTTTTAAGAGAACTTGTTTTACCATTGCTAACTTAAAATAGTTCCCATTGGTTACATCGCCCAACTTCCTCCTCAGAAAGCATAAATTAGATGAAATAAATCATGCCAGTAAAAGAGCAAGGTCATTGCAACACTGGATTACAGCCGGAACATATATTTTTACTGACATACGCCAGCATCAGCTAGTGTATTTGTTACAATGGGATCCCATTAAAAGAGCTTGAGAAGCAATGGGTTAATGTTGTCTTTTTAGACTTTATTGATTCTGCGTTGCGTAAGATCTAACTCTCTTTTGATGCAATGTACTCTTCACTCACAATATTTTCAGTTTAATTTAAATGTAAATTTCCAAATTGAAAACCTTTTTGTTTTGTACTTTTATTACTACATAAAAGTACAAAACAGAGCAACATTCAAATGTATGAATGTTGCTCATTCATACATTTGAATGAGCAAGTGAGAGAAACTGTAAATCGGTGGAAGTAAAGGATGCAAATCTAATTTATTTTCACTTTGTTTAAAAAAAACAGACAATTGCATGATTAGGAAGCAACCACATTTTTAAATGTGTTTTCTATATATATATATATATATATATATATATATTGGCAGTGTTGGTTTTTAAATTTATTTGGATAATCTTAAAATGTCTGTTTTGGCTTTTTCTTCTCAACAGAGATGTTATCAAGTGGCTGTTTTGTGTCATTATGAAAACAACCGAAAATGAAGACAGCAAAGAAGGAATCAAAATTAAGGATGAGCAAATAAGGTACAAAAACAAAACCTTAAATAAAAACCTGTTGTTGTTTCACTCTTCTCTAGCTTTCTGCACACTTATGTTCTGGCTGCACCTTGTCCCCTGCAGAATAGTGTCCGTTTTCCAAAGGATGCTGTCTCTGGCCCTGGAGGTTGACCGTT
Organism: Xiphophorus couchianus; assembly: GCF_001444195.1. Taxonomy (NCBI): domain Eukaryota; kingdom Metazoa; phylum Chordata; class Actinopteri; order Cyprinodontiformes; family Poeciliidae; genus Xiphophorus; species Xiphophorus couchianus. Next base: position 17,630,166 of record NC_040250.1, read on the forward strand.
CTCCTGCTCTGAACTCTGCCAAGCTTTCCCATGAGCTCTTCCATATGGTTCTCAGCCACATGCCTCTAAGAGCACACAGGTGACAAGCAGGCAAAGAATGCTTAGGACTACCATAAATTCATAACTACAGGGAATGCTAAAATTAAACGAAGAAGTTTTTTTTTTTATTTCATCATTTTCCTTTTACATTATGAATGCTCAGAAAAGTAATACGTTCTAATTCAAATATGCAGATGAATGCACTGAATCATCTGAATTGTTTTGCAACCATACTTGCACAGGGACTGGTTCCCAGTTTTTCAGACTTTTCTGTTGGTGATATGCAGGATGTTGTTGTTGGAGAGCCTGCAGAGTAAGCTGCTGAGCTGTAAGCTGTTGGAACAGTTGCTGGACTATGCATGCCCAGAGAAAGTCTCTATTCCCATGTCGCTTAAGCTGCTGCTTCACTTTCTGAAGAACTGCACTCTGGCTGCAGACCCAACGGTGAATATCATGCTTGTGTATTTTCTTCTGTTATCATAATGACTTAATACTGTTTGCAAATTTCATTACTAATAGTAGAACTTAATTTCACACAATGCAACTTTCAGAGAGCTCTAAGATTTGTAAAAGACACTAAGAGATTTCTGTTTCACAATTGAGAGACTGGAGATCACAAAACTGCAGCTGCCGGGATCACAGAGTACAGGATTTTTGAAACCAACTGAAGCCACCTGAACACATTAAACTCTCTTGGAAACTCTTTAGGAGGGGAGATTTAAGCACGCCAGCTGGCGGTAGAAATAAAGAATATTGGGCGTGCTGTGGTGACGTAGGGGATGGCGTGACCCACGTTTGGAGGCCTTGAGTCCTCGACGCGGCTGTCGCGGGTTGGATTCCTGGACCCACCGCCGATATTTGCCGCATGTCTTCTTTCCCCTTTCCTGTCAGCCTACTTTCATATCAGGGACACTAGAGTCCACAAAAGACCCCCTGGAGGGGAGAGAAAAAAAAGAATATTCCCAGAGTTCAGAGAGACTACATTTTTCTTTTCATACCCTCTTAAAACAAAAGAGATGCAATATAATTACTTAATGGAATATCATTTAGCTCACAGCTGAATTTCTCCAATGAAAATTGCATTTGGTTAGTATTGACTGTGTTTTCTGAAGTACTTGTGTTGAGAAACATTTATTCTTTTATGTAGGGATGTTTGTTTTTGAACATGTTTTAGTATTGGATTTATTCTTAAAATATTTGTTTCTATTTTAGCAGACAGCAATATATTGGTTAGGGTGAAAAAGATTGTGTTAAACAATTTAGCTCTAATTGGAAAATGTTTCATCCATAAATGTGGATTCCTTAAAACTAAGCTCTACCTGAACCACTGTCAAAACTACTTGTCTTTATTCTGTAAATTTATAACATTTACATTTTTAAAGTCCTTTACCTCACTTTTAAAATGTTTACATGTTTTGTTAATTTTATAAACCTTCATTATTTATTTTAAATGTATATCTCTTAATACTTTTGCAGGTGTTTGCCTTTTTTTGTTTATCATTAATGTGTGTTTTGCTCAATCTAAAACTAGGATAATATATGATATATCCCTGTTTTGAGTTCGTTTACAAGTAGCAGGGGTCTCAAACTCCAGGCCTCGAGGGCCACAGTCCTGCAGTTTTTAGATGTGCCACAGGTACAAAACACTGGAATGAAATGACTTAATGACTTCCTCCTTGTGTAGATCAGTTTTCCAGAGCCTTAATGACCTAATTATTCTGTTCAGGTGTGGTGCAGCAGAGGCACATCTAAAAATTGCAGGACTGCGGCCCTCGAGGACTGGAGTTTGAGACCCCTGAAGTAGAGTAAAAAAACATCACCTCTCATTGGTTGTCAGCAATGTGTTTGCACTTCAGTTGCTAATCTGTTCACAAAACCCACTGCCTCCATTTACAACTCAAAACATTTGTCTGACAGCAACTGAGTGTAGTTTGTTTCACCTTATCCCCATCAAACTAACTATTTTTCGTGCGAACTCACCCAAGTAGAGCAGACTGTTGCAGACTTGTACTGACTGTTCATTGTGAGAAAAGTTGGGCAGAAGAAATGGTGTACTGCCTTTTCAGCTATGTTTTTCTACGTGGATTCAAACAAGAACGTGTAAGTCTTATCGAGTGAGTTGAGTTATTAGATTTGGGTAAAGAGAAAACCAACCAAATGAAGATGGCAAAACAAGTAAATCTCTATAAAGCTAAAACATCAATATGTTTTCCAGGATGGCTTGGAACGCTGGCGAAAGTGGGAAGAGTTGATCCATCTTCTCTGGATGTTACTGCTCAGCTATAGCAAAGCAATGAAAGGTGAGCTGGTAGAAAAAGGCCTCAACAGCAAATGTTGCAGAATACTGCACTGTATAGTATGAGATCTTATAAATTTAAAAAGAACTTTACTTGTGGTGTTGGTGAGGAGTATTTCTCTGAGTGGTGAAATAAATGTTTTCTTCCCCAAAACAAAAGTTAGCTAGTATTATTTTGGATAATTAAACTATCTATTTGTACAAAGTCTGTGTTAATAGAATTTAAACCTGCAGGTTCACTGTGTTTCAAACAATGTTTGAAATGTATGTCCTTCTAACATAATACAGTCTTCTCAAATGCTTTTGTAACATAAAAGGGATCTGTTGGAACGTCAGTTTCATTACTGAAAAGTAGAGTTGGTATTTAAATACATCAAAAAATTAAACATCTGTCAGATCTTTTGGGTTAACTTAAACACATTCAAATGTGACCTCTGAAGTGTTATATAACACTAATTATGTTGTAATTGAGACACCTATCAGACTGTGGGATCTAATAGGCAGAAGCAGACATTTTGTTCTTAAATTTAGAGTATGGATTTGAGTGAGTTTGTCTGGGGCCAGATCATGATGGTTGGGGATCATGAACGGCCAGTTTGGAGGAGCTCCAGAACACTAGCTTGTGTATGCTGGTCCAAGTTTGCAGTAGTCAGTATCAATCAAAAATGTTCCAGGGAACTAACAGTGGTCAAATGGTCAGATCATTGGCTGCTGAGAACAAAGACTTACCTTTGTAGTCTGATCCAAATTGCCAGAGAGGTTTATGCTGATTCTGATAGAAAGGTGTCAGCGTACAAGATCATCATGGGTTATTGTGTTTAAATTCACTTACTGTTTTGCTCACTTTCAGCAGGAAAATGTGCCTCTGCTACCAAGCATAAATGGTTCAGTAACAATTTTATGAGAGCATGTTTAACTACAAATTCCCCTGACGTCAGTCTAATAGAACATCTGTGGGACGTGGTGAACGAACAAGTATCGACCTCGGAGCCCCATCTTGCATTTTACAGGACTTGAAATGATCTGCTGCTGACCGCTTGGTCAGCGCAGATACCGCAGCACATCATTATGGGTCTAATGAGTCCATATCTTGACAGATCACTGCTGTTATAGCAGCATAAGAAAAACCAGAACACCATTAGCCAGTTGATCACAATGTTATACCTGATCAGTGTATTTCCTTTTCCTGCTCTCACCTTTATTGCCCACATTTTCCTTCCTGTTACAGTTGCAATTAAATTAAGTTGTAGAAGTATGCATGTGGTATATTGTTATGACATAGCTATTCTTGGTCTTTATGTGCATTTGTTTAGTGTTTTTTACTTTTTTACTCAGTTATCTGTAATAAAATTTTGCAATGCCAAGTGGTTTGTTATATATTCACATGTAAACTGCAATGTTTGTTCCTGGTGAATGCACTCTAATTTATATATGCTAAAGTTACTATTTTGCTGCTAATTTTACCACTTTTCTGAATATTGATTGTATTAAGGAACCAACTGGTCATGGTCACTAAACAATTATGTGCTCTTAGTTTGAAGAAGTCAAATAATATTACTTTTTACAAACTTAATTTTAGATATTTAGAAGTCTTAAAAGACTAGGTCAAAAAGTATATTTTACTGTTTTATATTTGTATACTTAATAAAGAATTGGGGATACATAAAATTAGGTTGATGTCGGTATTAACATTTGGTAGAACATTTAAGAAAAACATTTTTCATTTGAAATCGTAATCAGCCAAAACTGGAATGGGCAGGTGAAAAAAAAACAACCATAAATCAGTATCGAGCATAAAAAACTTAATCAGGGTATTCTGCCCTTGATGCAGGAAAGCAAGCGGTCAAATTACATTTTCCTAAACAATCAGCCTGACTTCCATTTAATAGTTAATTTTTGCAAAAACTATTACCTAAATAATGTATGTTCTGATTGCCTGTGTATTTCCCATAATATACCGACAGCTGATTAACAGCTGTATCTAAAATTAAAATTCTATATCATTTATTCACAACTTCTGTCCTTCAACCTCTTGCTTTACTTTATTCCCTACTCACACGTTGTCATCTGTCGTCTACAGGCTGTCTGACCAGCTCTCTCTTTGAGCAAATTGGCAAAGAGGCCACATTAGTTTACAAACCAGACGACATGGTGTCAAAGTCTGCTGTTCAAGAAGCAGTGAATGCTTTCCTGTCCCGATCCCAAGAGGACATCGGTGAAGCCTTACCTCTTCATGTGGAAGAGTCCCTAACTTATCTTCAGGATCACCTGTTAGATGTCTGTCAGTGTTGATTTTGAAAGAAAAGAGACTTTCACTTGTTTTATTCATCAGATGATTTGAGAAGCATATTGTAATTTATAATTGATTTTTTGCGTGCGTGTTCATTTGCACAGTTGTTTGTTTTAAAGTTGTGACTTACTTAAAATTAAAATGTTAATTTATTCTGTTAATCAGGAAGTTATTTACGAGTTCAGTTTTCTGTTTATGCCACACTACCTTCACACAGAGCTTTTGAATAAAGTGGTCCTTCAGGTATATTTGTAAATTTATTGCACATCTCTGTGTTTGTCTATCCATCACAAAATGGTCCACCAATCTAAAAGCATAGGTTTCTATTTATTGTGGTTCAACAGCTGGTTGGACCTTCTAGACGGCAGCCAATAGGATGCAGCGCTGTTATCGAGCGAGAGAAAAAAAAATCCTTACAGTCGCCATGATACAGCAGCGGAAACGGGGAAGAAGTAGCTAGAAAACAAAAGAGAACACGCAGTCGTCCTCGCGATTTGGTATGCTCTTGCAGGTAAAATGAAACCCTCTGTGTTGTATTCGTATTCATGTAAAGATATTCTTTCTCATCGCGTCAAACATCTTTGTCTTTAATGTACACAGCTCTCCCTTCGTGTAACAAAGTATTTCAATAGGAACTCGGTCAGCTTCAAATAATTGAGATGTTAGCTTGTAGGCTAGCCAGGCTAAGCTAAATAGCCCGCAGTTGCTTGCAAGTTAATCGTTTCGGGCCTGTTTTAAGAGCGCAGGTGTTTTTTTCTTCTTCTTTCATTTATTAGCAATTATTGTTTTTGAAAGAAAAATCGGCGAAAGTGGTGTTTTGCGTGTATTCGTGGCCTTGTGTTTATGCGCAATTCAGTGCTTTGCCATTATGTAAACAACAAGTGCACACTACATTTTCAAATTTATCCAGCATATTATTTTTGACGTTTTTCGAAAGGGCTTCGGACTATGGTAACTGAGATTTAATACTAATTCAAGTTGGCCTTTTCACCAGATTGCTAGTCTGCGAGGTAGTTGGGGATCTGGCTTTGTTATGTAGTCCGATAGCTGCCAATTTAGGTTAAGCTAGGCTAATCAGTTAGCGTCACCGAGGGGAACAATCGGTGAGAGTAGCGTTGTTTGTCTTGGCTTTATAGCTGTCGAGCTTTTTTATTTTATCCAGAACAAAACCTCGTTTTGTTGTAAAATTGCCGTTTTTCTAAATCTGGCGGGAAGATTCTATAATGAATTCTCTAGGTGTTCCGTTTTTAACTTATGTAACAACAAAGAAATCAGTCTTTCTAGCCATCTGTGGCACGTTTTACTTATTATTATTATTGCTTCTGATGCACAGCTAGATCACGATCTTGACAACATTTTTGAACGGTTTTAATAAGTGTTGACATTTGTCTGCAGATTTGTTGAATAATAAAATTGACAGCCACATCATCCTGTAGATGGGGTTACTGAACTATAGTTTCAGGCCAAAACGATAGGCTATGTCTTGCAATTTATTGCATATTGACGGACTTTTTATATTTACCACTGACAGCTTTATTACACACGATTTCTGTAGTGTTATAGGAATGCCCAAGGAAAAATATGACCCGCCGGATCCCAGGCGGATGTACACAATTATGTCTAGCGAGGAGGCAGCAAATGGGAAGAAGTCATACTGGGCTGAGCTGGAAATTAGTGGTAAGTGTCTTCTCCTGTAGGAAATGCAGAGAGTCTTGCTGTGATTGTTTTATGCTTCCGCCTGGAAAACCTTTATTCTGTCTGCAACCTTTAAGACTGAGGGTTTTAATTGTTTCTCAGTTAAATGCATTGTTCTTGTCATTAGCAAATCATTTTTTTTGTCAGTTGATTTCTTAGCTGTATTTTCAACACTTATGTCAAAACAAAGGATTATGACTAAGAAGTTTTAAATACACAACATAATTCCAGGAATGTGTGATGAAACATTTTGATAGCCACACAATATGAAAAGTAAAAATGTGATTGTTTATGTCCCATTTACTTTAGAGGATCTAAGGTGAGCTGACATGTAATAGCCCCATTCTTCAACATAAAATTCATATTTGTTACTGCACAATATTTTCTTCTTTTGATCAAAAGCAACAGAATATTCTGCAATATACAAAAAGCTATTCAGTGTGTATTCAATGTAAACAGTTTAATTGATCCTAACATTGTCTAAATTATGTCAATTTATGGATGGTATTGAACATCTGTCCAATACCATCAAATTAATGAACTAATATCTCAAATCAGTTTTATTTTTTCTTATTAAGGTAACTGAAAACATTACCTGGCACACACAGAAGTTGCTTTAATACATTCCTTTCCATTTACGTAAATTTGAACACAATTTTGCCAAACCGAAACTTAAAAAAAAATCATGAGCGAAATACAGAATTTGTTCCTGTTATCATCAGGAAATCTCAAAACTTCACACCAAATTAGCCAATAAAACGTTTTTCAGTAGAAGTCACAGTTGGTACCATAATCCTCGATGAATGCATTAGAGGGCAAAAGCCAGCTATGTACTCACTGATGTTATTTATACATGTTTTGTAATCAATAAAACATGTATAAAATCTTTGTCATACTAAAATGTTTTCCATTAATATGTCAACATAAAATGTTATGATTTTATTGCTTATTTTACATTATGAAAATAATACAGAATTGTTGCTGCTGGAGGCTGTTCAGTGAGTTTTAATTTATTGTTGTAAAAATAAATGCAACACAAAACTCTTTTAATAGTTTGGAAAAAAAGTATAGAATTTTTTTAAATCAAGAAGGTAAATAACGTGATCATTTGATCTTTAGGGGAAAAAGTCAAGTTCTGAACCATAAACGCTTGAAATTCACTGATGAAATGATTTTTCATCAGTCATGTTCCAGCATTCTCAGATGGAGTTTTGTAATCCCCTTTACCTTCGATTTTCACCAAAAGTCCTAAAGGAGAATGAGATCTGGGCTGTTTGCTGGTTATATGATTGATGGTCTTTGCTTTCCCATATGCTGCATTATTGTCGTAAAAATGATTATGTGGCATATTATGAGAATAAGAAAAATATTTAAATTTCAACGTCTGCCTGTGGGTCTTTTGTAGAGGTATTGAGTGCCATCTGCTCTAGTTGTTTATCTGACACAAAACTCCATATTGATGAAAACTCTTACCAAGAGATTGCTCAGGAGATTTTTTTATTATTATTTTGGGGGAGGTGGGTTGTCATGGTAAATATTTATAATGGTAGTTACGCTACAAAAACGTGTTTCATAACCAATTTTTCTGTGTGAATCTGAGTTTGTGTGTAAACAGAAAAGTTAGCTTTACTGCATATGTGTCTGTTTTTAAAGACCGGGGAGCAAAAACATTTCTCCAAATGTTGTATTATCCTTCTGATTTGATGTTTCAAAGTCCAGCATCTGGCCTTTAGGTTTAACCTGCAAAACCTGCTTGTGCAGATAATACCACCATGGACCATTACAGTGTTCCCAAAGATCTCAACTAAAATCTTAGTGTTATAAATGTCCAGATGCTTGTTTTAGCAAACATTACTTATTTACTGTGGAAGTATGGCCTCATTGCAAAAAACATAATTGCTTAATTTTTTTAGGTGCTCTATAATGATTGAGTCACATCTGCCAATATCCAACATCAATTTGTAGGTTGATTGGTAGGTCAGAAGAGGACAATGAGAAGTGGGTTATTTATAATTTAATCTAAGACACAACTTGGATCTGCTTGTTTTGTGGAGTGTCTTAGAATTTTTATAGTGTTTTTTTTTCATTATTTTTATTATAGTAATCTTAAATTATAAAGTTGTTTAAGTTCTTCCTTTTTTTTTCTTTTATATAATTGTGTCCAAACAAGATTTAAGACACAGTAAATGCATTTACATTTTTGTCTTTGCTTTTTGTTTTCTCTTCAGGCCGAGTAAGGAGTCTCAGCACCGCCCTGTGGTCTCTCACCCACCTCACTGCCCTGCACCTCAGTGACAACTCTCTGTCACGCATCCCGCCAGACATTGCCAAACTACACAACCTGGTGTACCTGGATCTCTCATCCAACAAGATCAGGAGCCTGCCGGCAGAGCTCGGCAACATGGTGTCTCTCAGGTCAGTGATGCCAGGTTACATAATGCAATTAGTGCAGAGATAAAGAGGGCAGCCACCACAAGTTGCCTGTGCATTTGGACTCTGTTTATTATTTAATTACATAAATGCTGAGAAGTATGAAGGTTTTGGTCCAAATCTTAACACAGGGAGTGTGGTAAACTGTTTCCAAGATAATATGTTTATTTTTTTTATATATACATATCTTATTTGTCCTCTGCAGGGAATTGCTTTTAAATAACAACCAGTTGCGAGTTCTCCCGTTTGAATTGGGAAAACTTTTTCAGTTACAGACACTGGGGTTAAAAGGTAAGTGGCTTGCACAAGTTTTTTATTTTTTTTTTAAGGCGTTAAATCCTGTTGTGTTTTTTTTGGTACTTGATACAGGCTGATTATCTCTTCCTTTCCAGGAAACCCACTTGCACAAGAAATTATGAGCCTCTATCAGGAACCTGATGGCACACGGAGACTGCTCAGCTACTTGTTAGACAATCTGGCAGGGGCTATTAAGCGCAGTGAGTACTTAGCATCCTCTGCTAACCTGAGACTGGAGCCAGGAGTGTGTTTTTGGTTTTCTTCTGTGATATGTGCATTAAAAATATGTCAAATTTATGCATTCAAAAGCAAAATTTAAACACTTCAACTTTTTTATATTGACCTGTTTTTCTTCTTTTCCACAGTACCAACAGAACAGCCACCAGCCAGGTCATGGATCTCGCTCCAGGAACCAGACCGAACACGTCCAGCAAGTAAGGCTGATGTACACACACCGTAACTTTAAACAAATGTTAGAAATGGTTTTTATTCCTTTGTTTCATTTTATTACTGTTTTTGTTTTTTCCCCTTTCTTACATTTTATACATGTTGACGCAAAATCAGGTTATTTTCAACAGCAACAAACCTTGATAGTTTGTTGCTGTTGAAAATGTATCACAAAAATAAGGCTGATATATAAATGTCAAAGTGAATGTTAAGAGTTTTACTTGTATATTTCATTTTAAACAAACAAAATAACAAAGTCAATTTTTCAATTTCCTTATAGTAAGACATTATCATACTAATATTTAACATTTTCTGGCTAAATTGAGCAACTCTGTTTTATGGCAGAATTTAAAGCTACAGAGGGTTTCTTATTTTCTGTATAAATCAGCAACATATGAGGACTTGACTCATTTCTGTTCAACTAAGTGCATTTCTTTTGGTTTCTGTTTCCCTTTCATAGCACTGTTCTCAGTTATGTGTTACAATGTGCTGTGCGATAAGTATGCCACACGACAGCTGTACGGCTACTGCCCCTCCTGGGCTCTGAACTGGGAGTACAGGAAGAAATCTATCATGCAGGAAATCCTAGGCTGCAACGCAGACATCATCAGTTTGCAGGTAAGAAAAAATAAAGGATACTTAAAGTTCAGAAAGTTGTTTGTTTTGTTCATTAAATTAATACCAAAAAGGTTTTAAAAGCATCTTTTTGTGAAAAGATACAATTTTGCCCCTACATCATATGATTACACTAACATGATGTGGTGCCTTATGCAAGAGTTGCTGCTCAAAATAAAACCCTTAGCAAAACATCACATACAAGTCAGATAGTGTACCTCGCTATTGTAAAATATATTTTTACAATAACCCTCTGGATTTAATGGAACTAGACAGTAGGGAATGAATAGATCAATCATTGTTGTTAGAATGAGAGAAAAGATTTTCACCCAGTTATTTAGAAAGCTGTGTTGCTTGATGGTTAATACCTGACTGGAATAACTCGAAAAATGAATGTACCCAAAACCCTTTTCTTTGTTTTAATGTTCAAACAATCTGCTTAAAAATAAGCTTTTCCTGTAAATGCAAGCGGTTCTTTGTTTAATTTATGTATGTTGAGCGGTAAATTAAGTTGTGGAATGGGAAATTAGTTTTATGAATATTCAGCCAACAAATCTGCAGGATCTGTAATTCTGTCATGTTGGTACGGATCAAAATATGCGAGGAATATTTCTGACGCGTTGAATTTATGGCATGAAGGGTTGAGGCAGTTTTGACAGCAGAGACGATCCATTCAGGCACTAGCTTGACGTTAGTATTAAAGTGTCACTTATGTGTCCCACTAATTTCCAGCCCAGTCCAGTCTTCCAGTGTGATATTCATACAGTGACTTTGTTGTTGGTAATGAGTTCTAATGAAGTTAAGAAATCTAAAGAAAGTAAACATTTTACTTATTGTAAGTAAAGGTAGCTATGGCAGTATATGCCTTTTTACCCACTGGTTGAAACTTCTTTGTTTGAAAGTACATATTTTTGTTGTGGATCATATTAGTTTGAATAAAGTTTGAGTTTTATTTTTATTGATTACAAAACTGTGAAGGTTTTTAACTAAAAACTATTGAACGTTTTTCAAAGTAAACTTGAATGATATTGTGCAATTTCAATGTTTAATAATTGTGTTAAGTGATGAGCCTTCACATAATATCAGCATAAAAATTTAAGTTGGCATTCAGTTTGAGACACTTTACTAAAACTTTTCTTTGTGTGATTTCTGATGACATTTTGGCTTTTTTCATGGGATAAAGATTTTTACTCCTCACCACTCTGTTAGGTGACGGTTCCTGCTCCTGTAAATTTCTCAGATTCTTTGGGGTTTATAAAGAGCCATATTCTTCTGTACCCAGACGGTTTTGAATTATTGTAATTATAGCTTAATTACGTTCCATAAGCAGCCACTTGATTAGGATATGTAAATGCTGCGTGTAGTTTTCTGTTTCCATCTGCCAATGCCAACTGGGGTTTAATATTGTTCTCTGAGTTTGAAAAAGCTGCATTCAGGTTTGCTGGTTGGCTCTGACCTTTCTGTGCAGATTTTAGCTGGTTTCCTGGTCCAGACATTTGCATGTAACATTATTACATGCAAATGTAATGTAAATAAGCAAATATTTGCTTATTGTAAATATCTATTCAAGTTTGTGAAAAGTATATAAACTTCTGTGGGACTCATGTAATGGACCTTTATGCACCGTTCCTCTTGTTCTTTGTGTCTGCTGGGATGGACTCCACCCAACCACCGCCTTAGGCAGTAGAGCATATCAGTGACCTGGGCAGATGAATTGTTGCTACAGAACTTGTAAAAGATGGGAAAAAAATTTACACCCTGTTCATTTTTAAGGTTTAATGTATACGATCACAGAAAAATCTGTTATATTTCATAAATATAGGTAGGTACAATTTCTGAAATAAACACACAGCACCTATTACTTTGTACATTCATCTACCAGGAAATGAACAAAAAGGGTCTGTGAGCTAAATCTATCAAATCAGTAACTTTTAGAAACGTCATTAGCAGCTGGATCATAGTGTAATGATCTTCTGTGACCTCATTAGTCTTTCACATCATCTTCAACAAAGTCAGGGTTGTTATATATCAGTGTTTTTGCACAACTCTACTAAACACTACAGCTACCTTTTAGCTAACGTTGACTGCTGTTTCTTCTCCCTGCAGTGAGAATAAAAGAAAAAACACTTTTGACGTTTTCTTTGTGTAGTTTAGTGAGATTTAACAGTTCATGCTCTTTGGGTGGTGAAATTTCCCCACCTTAGTTTAAGCAACGTCTTCTGCTTCCGTTTGAGACAATGTGTTTAATGGGCAATCAAAAAATCAGAAGCTTTTACTGGTGTCATTACTAAATATGGTTTTTATGCATTTCATTTTATGTTGATACTAACTAAATCTTAGTTAGTTAGTAGGATTTTGTCTTCAGCGTAATTACAGCGTAATTATGAAGATAAGTAACAAATTCTTCCCCGTATCACAAGTTATTTCATGAAGCTGAAGGAAAAAGGAGAAATCAAACTGAGGTCAGAGCGAGAGCTTAGAACTACAATGAATAGAATTTGACCTCCAGACAATCCTGTGATGTTTCTGCTGCAGCAGATTATGGACGCATTGTAATAATCTACAAACTAACATAGTCATGTTGCCCAGGTTGTGGTTCCTTTTTCTAAGAACTATAAAACACACACAATCAGGTGTTTAAACTTACATGAGATCTATTTGAGATTATAATTATTTACCACAAAGAGAGGGAGAAATCGCCTAGCCGTTTCTTTATATAGGAGCTCAAACTTGGAATACACTAAATAGACAAAGGGGTTACAAAGTTATTCACATTTATGCAATGAAGCATATACACAGTTTGTACAACACAATACAGTATTTTTTTTGTTTCCAAATAGCAAAACAATATTGTAAAATTAAAACATTGTTGTCCCAAAGTAAATCTGAAGAATTGTTAAATGTTAAATTGTTAATTATTTTTCCCCAGATATTGGTGTCTCTGCTCCATTGCCATCGTAACACTTTGCAAGAGCTAGATAATTTTCTTCCTTAAATAATGTTAGTTCACTACAAAAATATTGTTCACATTTGTTGACAGTTGTTGAATAATTTTTTAACATGTTTCAATATATAGTAATATCTCAGTAAAACATGCTGCAGTTAACATTTAATAAACAGATGGATTTGTTTGGTGTTTCAGAAATGTGCACCATCCTATTAGCAATTTGTTTTATCTTGTTAATTTGCAGGAAGTGGAAACGGAGCAGTACTTCAATTTCTTCTTGCCAGAGTTGAAAGAGCAGGGATACGACGGGCTCTTCAGTCCAAAGTCACGAGCTAGAACGATGTCCGAGTCGGATCGTAAACATGTGGACGGATGTGCAATCTTCTTCAAAACAGAAAAGTAAGTAATGCCAACATTATTCCTGTAAGGTGCTGGAAATATAGATTGAAAAAAAGTCTTCAATCTTTTTTCAGCCCAGAACTTGGGCTGTCAGAATATTTAAAGAAATCTATGGAACAATAGATTTCTTTCTTTTTGAGAAGGAAAAAAAAAATCTGCATTTTTCTTTTCAACTTGAATGATTTTTTTTATACCTTTAGTCTTGGCATTCTGACACCATTTGGAATGAAATGTCAACAGGTTTTCAAGTTATGAATTACATACACTTGCGGTGCCGTATCTGGGAAAACAAGTATAAGTCTAATTAAGCTCATTATATTTGTGCTAATAAATAAAACAACATAAAACTTCCAAATGTAAATATGATTAAACCAAAGAAGAAATTAACAGTCACAACACAACTACAGAGGAGAAAATATTTGTGTTAAACATTAAGGGTGTATTCAGACCAACCCAGGATTAGAGTCCTGAATCAGACTCTAATCCGTTTGTCTAGAAAGTCCAAGTTTTTGGGGAGGTCTGAATGCAAATTTGAATTCCAAAAGGGACTTAAAAACCGAACTCTGATCCACCTAAAAACCTAGGTCTCGGTCCTGTTGAAGTGGACCCTAAAACCATAGAAAACCTGTCTGAATGCAACCTGACTACGTTGAGACAGTTTCAAAAGCAGGAAGTTAGCAACAGTCAAAATATTACTCTCTGCTCTGCGGGTTAACAAAGATGTTGTGGCGGTTGTCATATCAATGGGTTTGCGTGCCGACACTAAGCAAGGAAAAGCAGAATATAAATGGTTTGAAGTTGTTTTACAACTTTTTAGCAGCTTATTGTCCCATTGCTGTGACGCTCTGCAGCTGCTGTAATTTTTAAACCTTTAATAAATGATTGTTTGAACATAATCATCAAATAGGATGGAGGAATTTGCTTAGTCCTCTCGTATCTTGATAGAAACCAAACCGTTTATGATTTATGTCAAGGGAGAATACTTACAAACATCAGCAATTTTCTCAGCTTTAATTTAAGCCATGTTTATAGAAATCGTTTATAGAGATCATTTTTGTGATTCCTGCTCATCCCGCTTTGGAACAGCCTGGTTTAGTGGACAGACTCACCGCGTAGTAACGGCGCCTGCAGGAGCGTCGCTAGGCATTTGTCTTGTTAAAAGTTAATTAATTTAGGCATTCACAGTGAGTTCACAATTATTAAATGTAATTTTGTAAGCAAGATGAAGTAAAAATAATTTGAGCTTCTGCATAAAGTCGACATATTAACTGCATACATATGGGCAGCAGAGGTGAGCAGTTACATTACTTTACATTCACTTGAGCAAGTTTTGGGAAGAAAATAATTGTAAGAGTAGTTTTACTACACAGTACTTCAAAATTGTATAAAAAAAATTTAATTTGTCTTCAAAATATCAAAGTTTGCGCGTTAATTTTATGCTGTTTGTCTGTCTGACATTTTTAAATGTTAAGTCAGAGGTTCTTATCAGTTATTCAGAATTTAAGCAGCACTTATACCAAATACTTTTTTCCTCTTGAGTAATTTCTTGAATTGAAACTATTTACTTTTACTTGAGTAAAAAGTTTCAAACAGCTGTGCCACTCATACCTCAGTACAATTTTTAGGCTCTCTACCCAACTCTGGTGTTAAACAAACGTGTTAGCATTCAACAGCTTTAAAAAGAAAAGCATCATTAAATTTATTTATTTTTTCTGGCTCATCAGCAGTCGTTTCTGTGTCTTTTTCTACTCTGCTGCTGCCAATACCTGAGCTTGAAGAGCACACAGACCTCTATTTATATCTTATTTTGATACTTGACACATTTTAAAAATCTTGTACGTTAAGAAGTAATTAATCCATTGAGAGCCAACCAAAGGCTTTTCTCCTTTCAAAACATGTTCAAAAGTATTTGGAGAAAAAAGCCCTTATGAATCATTTTGAGCTCCCATTTAAAGCAAAGTAGAAATTTTCATATTTTTTCTTTGTCAATGACCTGAATTGCATCCTTTTACAACATACCGTAAGAGATGTACTTGGTTTTAAAGACATTTATTCTTCCAATTGCCTTCAAAATATTTTTATTTCTTCCTTTCACTCTAGATTCAGCGCTGTGCAGAAGCATACAGTGGAGTTCAACCAGCTGGCCATGGCTAACTCCGAGGGCTCAGAGGCGATGCTGAACAGGGTGATGACCAAGGACAACATCGGAGTAGCTGTATTGCTTGAAGTCCGCAAAGAGATGATGGAAATGTCTTGTGAGTAGTTTTGTTTTTTTCCCCCTCATCTTTATTATTTGAATTCTTGCCTATTTTGACCTCCTATGTCTTAGATTTGCTTTTTACTATTGATGCTTATGTGGCTTTTGTCTATAACTCAAACTATTGTAGTTTAAAGAGGCCTATGATGCATAAAAATGTATTTTCTGTTATAAGAACATGTTGTAAATATGCTCATGATTGATCTTTTTAGCTGGTAAGTCACTCCACGGCCTGGACAAGCAGCTCCTGCTGGTGGCAAACGCCCACATGCACTGGGATCCCGAGTACTCGGATGTCAAGTTGGTCCAGACCATGATGTTCCTGTCAGAGGTGAAGAATATCGTGGACAAGGCAACACGCAGCTTCAAGCTGTCCACCTCTGGTGAGACCAATGCCATTCCACTGGTGCTGTGTGCTGACCTCAACTCCTTACCTGACTCTGGTAAGTAGGCGAGAGCAACAGTTTTATATGACCATTATAATTATGGGGATGTGGGTGTTTTAATTGATCGGCGTAAGATCCCACAGCTTTCATTCAAAAACTGCCTTTTCTTTCTGGTAGCTGCTAATTATGGCTTTGTATTTGTGCCACCCTTCAGAGCGCGCAGTGAGATTGATGTATATATTTCAACAAGCAATAATTTGTGGTGCTTGCTTATAAATTTTTACGCTCGCTCACTAAAAATGTGTTCTGGCGCTTGCACCTTCTCAAGGGTGTGAGTGCCACCCATGAGTGAATGCACTTAACCCCACGTCTGCATTCACAATTTATCAAATTGTATGTTAATGAACCAGTCATAAACACAGTTTTGGATTAAAATGCTGAAAAAGCACAAAGCATCTATAAAACGTATTACATGCATCGCCCTCCCCATGTTTTCCCCTTTAAGCTGCAGGCAGCAGCAGACCAGCAGGGAGGAATGATAATAAAGTTTAACGTTGCCCACAATATTGCAGAAGAACTTCTCTTTACCAAGTTTACTAAGTCTGACATAATTCTTTCACCTAAAAATGGCTTGACGGTAGCAAGATGTTCCGTTTGATATGTCCATGAGCTTTTCAGGAGTGTTGAAACATTTGGACTCATTTAGATTTTCTTCTGTTTCTTCCTTTAAATTTTAATTTATGTTATCTTGATGATATCCAGTCTTGTGCAATTCTGATTCAAAAACATATCTTTATGTTTACTAGATAACTAACTAGATCATTTATGAATCAATATTACCTTTATGGACAGTAATAACAAAAAAATATATATATAAAACTTTGAAGTTAAATTTGATGCAGTTGAAGATTTGGGTGCATCTACCGTTTCTTCTGGTGCTCCTAAGAAAAAAAGGCCCCAGTGCAAGAAGTCAGTCTAGAGGTCTGGTTAGACGAAGCAGAATAACTAAAAGGAAACATTTTCTGGACTTAAAAACTTCCATTATATATAATATAATTATTATATTAGTATAATTCCATTCAATCCATTATTGTTTTCTGTTTTAAACAAAACAATTGATACTCAACTTGTAAGGAATATATATTTGGTATTGTATTTCTGGAAGAGGTAAGCTGTGTTTTCTTTTAACTGTGGTAAGCTTTTCAAAATAAAGTTGGCTTCTGGGGACATTTGCTCTATTTACACTGCATAAACCAGGACTAAGACAGATTAGGTTAGAAATTAGAAATGCAGATAAACGAAATATAGCCAACTCAAACTGCTTATAGGGAACCTCCTCTTTTCAAGATGAAAAGAACAAGCAAAGTGGATCATCAGGGCTGATTTTCCCTCCATCCAGGACATGTACAGGTCTAAGGTCAGGAAACGACAGCAGCAGTAGTTTAAGGAGGGACGAGCCGAGGAGTCAGTAGAGATAATTTACGTGAACATATAAGTTTGTATGTCATTGGAAACACAAACAAACGAACAACAAACCAGGACTTTGAACTTTACGGCCCAAAATCCTGGATTTAAAAGAAAAAGTTCCTGATCATTGAAAATTCAAGAAATTATCATGGAAATTATTATTTTTTATTTAAATAACAGACTAGCACAGTGGGAAATGTGTCAGTTTATGTGTCATGTTTTTTCCTCAGGTGTAGTCGAGTACCTGAGTACAGGCGGAGTGGACTGCACCCACAAGGATTTCAAGGAGCTTCGCTATAGCGACAGCCTGACCAAATTCAACTGCAACGGCAAGAACAGCACTTCTAATGGCAGGATCACCCACGGCTTCAAGCTCAAGAGCGCCTATGAGAACGGCCTAATGCCTTACACCAATTACACCTTCGACTTTAAGGTAATTAGATAAATAAAACACAAATTTGTCCTTTTTTTACCCTTGTCTTTAATCTTTTACCTTTTTCTTTAAAACCAAGAATCGGGTACCATTTTTGCCATTAGGAGTCATTAAATATGCTGCAACAAATATGATGGTGGCTACAAAAAGCGTTTGTTTGTATCTTGCTGAGAAATGACAATTTTTGTCTGTATTTCAGGCTGTATGTGTAATTTTAAACCTGTTTGGGTTAGAGAAGGGTCTACATTCTGGTTTTTAAAATTCATTAGAGTTGCGCTCCACTTTAAATGGAAAAAAATGGTTGAAATTCCTCACAAAAAGTAAAACAAATTGATGTTAATTCCAGCGGTGAGTTTATTTATATAACTCTGGAGCAGCCCAAAGCGTTTTATTTGCTCACCATAATCCTTCTGTCTCATAGGGTGTCATCGACTATATTTTCTACTCCAAGCCTCATCTGAACGTGTTGGGCATCTTGGGCCCCCTGGACCCTCACTGGCTCGTAGAGAACAATGTCAGCGGCTGCCCACACCCCCACATCCCCTCTGACCACTTCTCCCTCTATGCTCAGCTGGAGTTGCTCCTGCCCAATGTGCCCTCCCAGGTCAATGGGCTGCACTTGCCTGCACGCAGGTAGTGAGACCCTGCCATGCCACCAGGGGGAGCTGCGACCACAGCTTCCCCCTCTACCAGCTCTTACCTCCGCCACCTCTGGAGGAGGAAGACCGAAAAACAACGCAACCTGTAAAATATTCGTACAGTGAGGTCTGGCTGACAGGGATTTCGTATAAAATGTTATAGATATTCTATATTTTTCTTTTATTCTTTCTGATTTTTTTCTTTTTCTTTTTATGTCCTTTTTTAACTGCTTGGTTCAGTCCTGTTTATGTATCACGTGTTTTGGACTCCCTCTTCTCATCTGGTTCACAAACCCCCACCCCTGCATACTTTTTATTTTTCTGTCTTTCAGGCTAGAGGGGATGGTAGCTCATTCAGATTCATCACATGAGGCTCTGTGTGGTTTTAATGGGGAAGCTTAAAAGCGGCTGGGTGGGTGACATTTAGCTGAGAAGCTGCAGAGCTGTCTGTCTGTCCCTGTATAAATCTAAAACCAGCAAAGACAGCAGACATGTCTGTCTCAGTCCCTCCATGTTTGGCTCGTGCTCGCTATCCATCTGTACTCTGGGCAGCCGGCGTAGATTCTCGGTCTCTCCAAGATATGCACATTTGGGCTTCGGGTAGAAGCAACTTTTCATGACTAGCTAAGCATCCCAGCAAGCGGATGCGCCGCAGCTGATCCGAGGGGATCTTTCCTGCTGTCATTCTGTGGTGCTCAGGCCTTTTTGTGTGGTCACGGCCTCCTGCGGTGCTACAAGATAGTCCACACCTCTGACCCCTGGTCCTGGTGCATAAGAAGCGGAATTATGTGACATCGGCAGTTTGGAGAAAAAGTGAGAAACTGAGAGCAGCTACCATCCTGTTTGCAAACAGTTTCACCCCTGCTTGTATAGTTGTTATGCTAGTCATGTGCTTAGAAGCTCATGTGGCCCAAGAATCACCTTTTTTAGAGCAAGGAGCGAGGGAGCTAGGTCAACCGGTTAAGCGACAGGAGGTAGGGGGGCTTTCACAAACCTTTTCATTGACGTCATTTGCGTTTTCCCAGAGAGCGAAAAATGGCTGAAGAGTAAAACCAGCATTCCTCTCTCTATCAGGAGATGACCTCCAACTTCACTCATGCAAGATCGAACATACATACACACACACACACACACACACACACACACACACACACACACACACAGGTAATTTTCAGGCAGATGTGTAGCACTGTCTCCAAGGCCAGTAGTGACTCCTCCCCCCACCCCCAGCCATACGTTCACACATAGAAGCAGTGATTTTTCACGAGTGTTTGTACAGAATAGAAACCTAGACTCAGTCTTTACATGATTGTATATGAACCACAAAAAGACCTGTTTTCTGGCATTTTTTTGTACGAAGAGTAAATTATGGTCAGATTAAGAAAAAAAAGAAGATTGTATTGTAAACTATGGCTAAATTTTTATCCAGTTAATGTTGAGATGAATTAATATTACCAGCTTGTACAAAAGACGTAAGAGGAGGCTGCTCGCCGCGTTTGCTCTCACTTCTTTGCACTCCCAAGAGATTAACTGTAACGCATCAGTATTGTTTTGGCTGATTTGCTTTGATGTAAATAGACAGAGTCAAATTTTTTTTTTTTTTACCTGTTGCTTTCTGCCTATTAACAAAGCCAACGATCCAGGCTGCTGCCGACGGTTTGGACGAAATGACACGCAGCACCAATTCGCATCTGTTCATCTGGCTCCAAAGCGAAGTGTAAACGACACAACACAGAGAAGTCCCGCGCGTATGCCCCATACTCACTGTAGCAGTTGATGTTGTCTTGCACTATTTACATGCGACGAACGCTCGAGCAGCCTCCTCTCCTTTTATTTTTAAATACTGTTGAGACATTTGTGAAGATTTTATGTCCTTTTTTTTTTTTTTTTTGTTAATGTTTATTTCATTTTTTTTATGAGATGTGACAATGTAATGATGATGTGTATATCCTTCCTATTCATTGAGCTCTCTAGTAATCAGGTATGCTTTCTCCACCCACCCTCCTCTCCTCCACTGTACGGAACATGAGCGGGGTCGTCTTTATAAATTCACTCAGATTGTTTTTTTTTTTTTGCCCCCAGATTACCTGATCCCTCCTATCTCCCTTCCTGGCCACAAATAGCCCTGAGCTTTTATCCATCACCACCACCATAAACCATCCAACCTCAGACTTTTTCTGCTACTCTTCTCAATTTTTTTTAATATCCCTTGCCCCACTTTTTTTGTATAGATTTTCTACAATTGTCATTGCAGCTATAGTGCCATTTGTGGACCACCCCTGCCTCTTTCCTTTGCATTGAAAAGGGTGGAAGAGCCCATTGTTCTTTTTATTCCTGCTGTTTGTCAAAACGGCCAGCCTGTCAAGTTTCTGTTAATCAGATTTGTTCCATCTCAAAAACAAGTTGAAATCGGTTAAATGTGAGATTATTTGAAATGCACTTAAACGATTCAAATGCAGCTCTTATTATACTTCAACAAGAACTTTTTTATGTCGAATAAGCAAGAAAATGGGAAGTGTCAACTTTGTCCCTGTCTCTTGTTCCTCCCGTTTTTTTCCCTTTCCTTTGGTGAAAATCAATGTGCCCAAATTGATTTTTCTTTCCTGAATGGCATTAGTATTGTAGTAGATTTAAAGGGTAGCTTCTTTATTTTGTTTGTCCTTTTTTTTTTTTTTGTAAAAGTGTGAATAAAAGATGTACTTCTTATTTTCTTTCTAAAAAGACATAATTTTTGGTGTTTGTGTAAATCATGATTTATACAATGACAATGATGATCTGCTGCATTGTTTTTACCCTTCTTTGACTTTTCTTATCCCTTCCACCACAAACCAAATCCTCTGTCAAAATCACGACACGTTGACTCGATGGGTTGATTGGAGAGGTCGAAGGTTTCCGAAGATGCGTCGCAAGAAGGAAGCAACTATCAGTTAAAACCCGACACACGGATGTTTTTTTTTTTTTTTTTTAGCTTTTCAGCTTTACTTTGGCAGTCTCTGCACTAGCTGGAGAGTGCCGGTGTCCATAGGTTAGGGCAGCAGAGCTGTCTTACTAGTTGCTGCAGTTCAGTATTAGCAAATACTTTTTGACGGGTGTTAAAAAAAAAAATACAAAAGAATAAAAAACGTGTTTGTACGGCAAATGCTAATGATATGCCGCTAGACCGGTCATGTGATTATTTTTTCCCCCCGTACTTCTAGTCCCACCTCATTCTGATCTTGTGCTTTACAGTGGTTCAGTCTGTTAAACTAGCTAGTGATAGTATTGATTCACAAATCTATTTCTTTGTTACTTCTCTTGTTTCCTCTAAAGATCTGTCAAATTAGAGCTGGATTTGTCATTAGTGGGTCATCACATTGCAAGCTTTTTATTTGTTCAGGCTTATTTAGCTTAGTGTTTTTGTGTTATTTTGTCTGCTGGCTGCATCTTTTTGTAACAGTGCAAACCAAAGCTGCTTGTACTACAGTTGTGTTGTAGCGGAAACTCTTAAACCAATCAACCCTTTTTATTTCTCTTATTTAAAAAAAAAACAAAGAAACCTCCATCTTCATGCAAATTAGGGCTGTAAGAAAAGCAAAGTCGTTTTCTCTCTGATCCCATTTAATTTGTCCTTCCATCAGCTAAACTTGGCAATAATAACTGGAAACTTTCACATTCAGCCATTTTGTTTTAATCTTTAAAATGTAGCTGTTTAATCCTTCAAAACTGTTTTGCGCATCTTAAATTTGCCTACCTGAACCCTTTTGCCCCCCTGCCCCCACTCTTCCTCTCTCTTTTATCACCCATTTTGTATATTTGCTCATCTCCTTGCCAATTTTAGTGGTAGTTGTTCAATGATCAGGATTGTCTATCTGTAGTCAGCTGAGTACATATATTGATCTGTGTCACTGTGTTTATGCACTGGACCAACTATTGTTTACCATTCATAAAATACCAGCAAAAAAGGAAAAAAAAAAAGATGAACACTTGCACAATGTTGTAGAATGTCCATTAACCCAGATGAGAAATCAAGGCAGCTGTTTTCAAATCAACACATACTGTTTAAACCTGCAACTGAATGGTAAACAATGCTCTCTGTTGTATCCTTTAGCCGTCCTTTTTATTCTCTTTGGACTAGTTTTATTCTTTTATTATACTTTTTTTTTCTTCTTTTGACTACAGGTTCTGCTTGTTTCCTTTACACCTATCTATGTATTTTCCTACTTCTGGTTGAAAAATAAATTCTGTATTATCTGTTTCAAGCTGTGTCACCTCCTATTCTTTGCAATGGATATTGGGAATAAATTCTATATCTGTTGTCCTCGTCTTGCCTGTTTTCATTCTCATTTTGTTTCCTCCAAGGCGCATTTTGTCAATGGATGCATTACACCTTCATTCATTATACACATTTAAGTTGCATTTTTAGTCTTTTAAGCATTTTAGTAGATGCTCAAATATCAGGCCTCAAACCCAATGAACTTGTTCATGATTCCACAGGTGAGAAACCTAAATTTCCAAAACCTTTTGTTGGGTTTTATTCGACAAAACAACACAATTTTGTGCCTAGTTTTTAAGTGGAATGAAAAAGACATGGCTTTGGAAATATTTTACAAATAAAAATCTTAAAATGTGTGCATTTCTAGTTAACCCCACTGAATCTATATTTTGTTTCTTTTAGATAGATAGATAGATAGCATTTATTGTCATTGAACAGAATTCAACGAAATTTCCATTGCAGCTCCCGTGCAAAAGGTCAAATATATACAGTATAAATAAGCAAACACACAATAATAATAACAATATATACAACTAAATTAACTAAAGGCACTCAACCACACCAAAGAAGTAGCAGCAGGTCCAATTATGGCAAAGTACAGATAATGTGACAGTGCAAAGTGCAGAACAGTGTGGCTGTGTGGGGGTGGGGGATATGTATGTGTGACTGCGAGGTTATGATATGTGTGGGAGGGGGGGGGCGGCAGGGAGTAATGGCTCTGACGGCTGTGGGGAAGAAACTGTTTCTCAGTCTATTTGTTGTAGTCCGTATATTCCTGTACCGCTTGCCTGATGGCAGCGGCACAAACAGTCTGTGGCCCGGGTGGCTGGAATCCATGGCTATGGATCCAGCTCTCTTCTTGACCCGGTCTGTGTAAATGGAGTCCAGGTCTGGGAGGGGGCATCCCACAATGCCTTGTGCTGTTCTCACCACCCGTGTCAGTTGTTTCCTCTCCAGTGCTGTGCAGCTACCATACCACACAGTCATGTTGAGGCAGAGGATGCTCTCGATCGTCGCCCTGTAAAAGTTCACGAGCAGCCGTGAGGAAAGTCCAGCCCGTCTCAGTTTCCTGAGGAAGAAGAGCCTTTGTTGTGCTTTCTTCACCAGGTGGGAGGTGTTTGTGTTCCAGGAGAGGTCAGAGGTGATGTGGAGGCCCAGGAACTTGATGTTGTCCACACGTTCCACCACTTCTCCATCTATGAGAAGGGGAGTGTGAGCCGTCCTCCTGGACCTTCTGTAATCCACAATGACCTCCTTGGTCTTCCCTGTGTTCAGCACCAAGTTGTTGGCTGAACACCACTGAGTGAGCTGCAGAATCTCCTCTCTGTAGTGGGTCTCGTTGTTGTCTGAAATGAGACCCACTACTGTTGTGTCGTCCGCGTACTTCACGACTGTGTTGGTGGGGTGGATGGCCACGCAGTCGTGTGTAAACAGGGTGAAGAGAGCTGGGCTGAGCACACAGCCCTGCGGCGTGCCTGTGTTGAGGACCAGTGGGGACGATGTTGAGCCACTTATTCTCACCACCTGAGGCCTGTTGGTGAGGAAGTCTCTGATCCAGTGGCACAGTGAAGCGGGCAGCCCCACCTCGAGTAACTTCAGCACCAGCTTGTCTGGGATGACGGTATTAAATGCTGAGCTGAAGTCTACAAATAGCATCCTGACGTAGGTGTTGGGATGCTGCAGATGGGTCAGGGCTGTGTGCAGAGTGATGGAGACAGCATCCTCTGTTGACCGGTTCGCTCTGTAGGCGAACTGAAGGCTGTCCAGGTTTGCGGGGATGAAGTCTCTGATGTACCTCAGAAGAATCCTCTCAAAGCACTTCATGATCACCGGGGTCAGAGCGACGGGCCGGTAATCGTTCAGGCTGGTGATGGACCTCTTCTTCGGTACAGGGATGATGGTGGAAGACTTGAGGCACTCAGGAACCGTGGCAAGCTGCAGGGACAGATTGAAAATGTCCAGAAACACTCCTGCCAGCTGGTCGGCGCAGGTTTTCAGCGTCTGGCCTGACACCTTGTCCGGTCCTGGAGCTTTGTGGGTGTTGATCCTCCTCAGGGTGGACGTCACCTGATGCTTCTGTAAGACGAGGGGCTGGTGCTGCTCTTCCAGTTGGGGTAGATGTACGGCTTCTCTGCTGCCCGCCGTGTCAAAGCGGGCAAAGAAACTGTTTAAGGTGTCAGGCAGGGTGGGGTCGCGGCTGGTCAGCTGAGTGCTGTGTTTGTAGTCCGTCATGGTTCTAATGCCTCTCCACATGCTTCATTTTGACACAATGTCTCTCCCACATCTATACAGGTTTAATTTTTTTGGGCTTTTTATCAAAGGCTGAAGTAAAATAAGATTGGATTCTCCAGTTTTGACACAGTTGGAGTAAAGACTTTGACTAGGCCAGGGATCCTCAAATCCAGGCTGTGGGAGCAAGTTGTAGATGTCTCTGTTTCAACACACCTGTGTCAAATAGTTAGGTAATTAGCAGGACTGTGGAGAACTTGGCTGCACCGAGGAGGTAAATCAACCATTTGAATGAGGCGTGTTGAACAGGGACAAGGACCTGTGCATCTTGAAACGCTTCACCTGCGAGGTAGGATGGCTTATCGGTGTATGGTGACATGTTCGTAGTTTGAACAGACTAACATACTTGAATGTTTCATGTAACCTTTATTCAAGCGTTTAAAACCAGGTATGTCGCCCCTCTAAAGCGAACCGCACGAACTTTGTGAGTAAAATATGACGAAAAAAATGCTCATTGTAAAAAAAAAAAAAAAAAAATCAAATAAACTCCACCAGTTGTCTTGACGTCAAATAGTACAATGCTAAGCTAAACGTCGAGCCAGACCTTTAATTTTTTTTTCTTTCTTTCTTTTCATGAGCTGTACAGAAAATGGACGTTTCCCTTTAGTTTCGGCTAAATATTTAACACGTTACATCTTTTGCAGCCTGGGGGTGATTTCTTTGTGGTCGCATGGTGGAGCCAGAGGATCAGCTTTAGACGAGCAGCGGGATCCGGTCTGCATGCGCGTCGCCCTCTGACAGAGCTGACCTTTTCAGATTGACAGGTATGAAAGAGTTGGGACTTTTCACCTTTAACACTTGAAAAGATGGTTTTCATCAAAAAATGAGAACTGTCTTACCTCAAAACTTCCATTCAATGAAAACTGCTCTTTTTGACATCGAAGATAAAAAAATAAAAAAATTATGTTTGCAGTGTGTAGAATTCAGTTTTCTGTGTATATTGTATTCAGCACAGGTGAATTTGGTGGATCTATCAGGAGATTTTCTATTGCTTGCTTTAGATCGTGTGGTGTGAAGTAGTGCTTTGCTTCCTTGCAGAAAATGACTGACTCTCAGCCTAATGTTGTTAAAATATCATGCTGAGCTCTTAGAAGCTCTTAATTAACAAATAAACCTCCAGATCTTGTTCGGTATATTACTACAAGTTTAGCTTTTCACCTGTAATGTTTTTTACTTTCCGTTTTTGATCCATAATAACTCTTGGTATGCTGGTCGAGTGAATCTAAATTTGTAAGTGATACAAAGGCTGTGTGGTTGTGTAATTTAATGTGTGACTGGACCATTTTACATGCCATCAGTCAGGTGGAACAGGTGAATGATGGCGTGTTTGGAGTTTTTCTGCAGTAATGTGGGTGCTGTTGCAGTCTCTTGTGGTAAAGAAGAGCCTGGCCAAATGGCAAAGCTCAGGATTTTACAGTTTACATCCTGCCCCTTACTCCTGGTCATGAGATATGCAGCATGACCGAAAGAATGAAATCGCTCATAAAGCAGGAGAAATGACCCAACTCAAAGTAGAGCTGATGGATGGATAGCCATAGTCTTAAATATGCAACTCTTTTTAAAGTGTTTCATTACAGATCTCCTCAAAAACTGAAGTTCTAGACTTTGGAGTTTTTATATTGTTCTGGTCGATGGTTTTTCTTCACATAAACAAAGCCTACAGCTCACAGAGCCCTCCTAATCTGGTATCTGAGCTGCTTTAAGAAACCTCAAGTCCCAGAGCATCATACACTCTCCACCATGCAACTTAGATGCCACCGCATTATATAGAGGTCTAATTTGTATCCAATTTTAGAATATTATAATATCATGCAACATAATATTGACATAGAAGAGAGTGAAGCTCATATATAAAAGTTTTGCTACTGAAATGAATTGATTGTCATTGGGCTTTTAATTTTGAGAGGTTTTGTAGAGAGACGTTAAAATACTTTTACAACAATTTTACCAGTTATTTTTCTTTTTCTTTAACAAAAATTGCAGGAGTGGAAATGATTATGCCTCTTTGGTAAATGTACGAAGCCTGAGGGCCATGGGCCCACAACAAAGTTCAATGTCTCTATTTTATTAGAGGGAGAGTTTCAGAAATGAGAGGAACAACAACGAAGCAAAAAAAACTCTCTATGAACCATTCCTGTACTCTTTCTTACCCAAGACCTGAACTCTATACCAACATTTTCTTCAAAGTGACTACAACCTAAAATGCCCCACCATAAAAGCAATACCTTTTGTGGTCTTTCTTTTGGAAAGTGACAAGACAGCCCCCTTTTAGCTTTAGGTTTTGTTTAAAAGTTTTGGCAGTTTTATTGAATTGTTCTTATATCAATATACTCTATTAAAGAATTTAGACCATCTACACAAACTATCATTGCAATTTAAGGCTTTGTACTTTTCACTCGTCACATTTAATATGTCATATATCTTACAGAATAGCAATACTATATGTAGCACATTCAATATCCCTTAATCAGTCTGTATAAAAGGCATCACTGCAACAAAAAGAAAATCAGTGAATATGTAAGATAGATTTTGTTCCGTCTTCTTGTTCTATACAAATGTTATGTTTTTAGTAAAGGCGATAAAATATTTATTGAGATACTAACCAGAGATATTTCCCCCCATGTTTTAGATCGGTCAGGATGACCTAAATATCTCTACATGTTACAGACAACATCTCAAACATGCAGCTTTGTTGTGTGACCACATGGGAAAATCAAAGAAAATCTGTAATCAGGAAGAGACCTTTGGATCCTTATAAGTCTAGTCCACATGACTGCAGATGCCAAATTCATCAGTTCAAGCAATTATATAACCCTAACCCTAAGTACACAAATTGATACTGCATCTCTTATTCAGACTGGTATACTATGAATAGGCATACAACCAGGGGTCCTTTTGGAAACACTTGTACAGTCTGTTTACATGTCGCATCAGTAAAGAGATGCCATTTAATAAAAGAGATGACTATAGTGAGAGCTCTGCTCGATCAACCTCTGATCTGTGCAGTTTCCACTTTGTGTTTTTCTTTCAAATGCAAAGAAGAACATTTTGCACACATAAACGCCAATGCTTGAGAATTGCAGCTGCGTCCTTGAAATTAGTACCGGTGAACAGACCTTGAGGGAAGTGAGCCACCATCTCTCCTACATCGACGATGTGCACAATGAAGAAGAGAGGAAACTAATCCAAGAAATGCAAGCAGACCTTTACCAGATGCCCACAGGAGAGACACCAACTCATAATGAGATTGCAACTGCTCTGCAGAGCAATATAACTGTTAGTAATATGTTCTGGTTTCAGCTCTTTACACAAAGTCAATGAAACTTTATTTCACAGAACATGTACACAGAGAAACTCATGGTTTCCCATAATTCCCCTGAAATGGACTTTGACACTGCATGCAGTTCTCACCTGAATTTGCTCAAGTGGAAAAAGAGGGGCTTTAAATACGCTGTTTTTATTCTGTGGAGTTAGTCTGCTTTAAATGAGAGCTCGGAAGTTGGAAGACGACATCAAGAACTTTCCAAGAAGCAGCTGTTCCTCTGAGGCCATGAACTGTTTCTTATTTTAAATCCAATTTTTATTTACTTATTTTTTCCCCGAGCCAAATGTTATCCAGCGTCAGTTTATTGACAGTTTTTTAAGAAAATAAGAGGAAACCAGATCCTTCCTTTGGCGTTACCGGGCTGTCTGTCTGGTGTTGACGTGGCCTTAGACACTATAAATTTTTACGCTCTCTTGCAATCTCTCCTTTTTTTTTTTTTTTGCTTCTTTTCTTGGATCCGATGTTTTCACTCCTCCCTTCTTCAACCATTGTTTTTAAAGTAAATTCCTCCAAAATTCCAGCTGGGGTGTTTCTGTAGTGAGTGTGTGCTGTGATAACTACTAGGCCTGTTTCCTGTGTGATGTTTAGCCAATTCCTCCCTCACTAAACTACTTTGGGCTCCATGGCTGTGGATTCAAGCAATAAAGGCTCAAAAAACGAGCACATAAACTGTAGCTCCGCATGTCTAACTGGGCCTAGGAAGAGCCAGCCAGAGACATTTCTAACACAGAGGGATTTTGGCTGGAAATGTTCCTGAGGTTTTTCACCGAGTGAAGTTGACCTCTCTGTGCTACAAGAGCGAGACTGATGCAATCTGTAGCCAATCTGACCAAAAGGTTTTACTGCTGATGGAATAACACTTGATGATTTGCCTCTCTGCAGACACCACATGTTCATGCTTATGTGTGGCTTTGTGCTATTAAAGAGAAAGTAAAACCTGACAGCCACCAGGACAGAAAAAGCTTTGCATACAGATTTGGACTGCAGAAAAAAATTTAATAAATCAGTGTTTCTATTTTCTTAGAAATCTGGGAAATTTCTTATGTAAATTTAAAAGATCGAGACGTCTATTGCAAGTTGTATTTAAAAAAAATAAATAAAATCAATTGTGCCATCCCTCCATTTTCTGCACCAGGTGAGACCTAAGGCTAACTATCTCCAGGGATTAATGGATGAGAAGTGGGAAACATCCAGGATGCATTGCCAGTCTGCTGCACGGCGCTCAGAAACACACACAGACATACACACATCTGGTAGCAATAGGTGGATTCAACGTATGGGCGGTGGACACTTAGCCCCTTGTAAACCTACAATATGGAAAACGTTTTCACTAAGATTTAAATAAAGGACTTAATGCAACCTCTTGGGTATTTTGCACAATAAAAGCATAAAATAAACAAATGTGCTTTTCGAGTTTTAGGACCTTGGATGTCTGTTGACAAATTTGACAATAATGTATTGTTGCTTCTGTTCACTGATTTTCAACATTTTTATAAAAACAAATAATTGGATAAAAAGTTTTTCACTTAAGTCTGCCTCAACAGATTAGATATACTATACTTTATTAATTTATTTAAATTAAAAACTACTTGTAACTTGTAAATTAAAAACTGGCTCATCAGTTTATAAAAGAAAATTGCTATTTTCCGAGTTTCATATTCATCCAATAATAGATCGCCTAGAAACTCAATGGAATTGCTCTATCTTTATACTGCATATTTTTCTTTCTCTCTGTAATTATCATTAGTTTAAACATAGCTAGCTATAGCAACAGAAATTTTAGTGAAATGAAGCCTGGAATGCCTTAAACTTTGTTTTCAACATGCATTCTAATAAAAAAAAAGAAAATTTCTGAAGTTTTGCTTTATCGTCTTTTACATTTTATGTTTGTGGGTTTGAAGGCATTTTCTCAGAGACCAAGCCGACCACGCGACATCGTGAGTAGGCGTGAGCTGTCAGAGTAATGTCATTAACCTCGCCAAATCAGAACTCTAAAAACAATTAAAACTCAAATGGGAGATGCTACTTTAGTGTGAACTGCTGTGTGTGAATAATTTACTGCTTAATGGGAAGTGATATAAACTTCAAGAGTTACTGTATGTTTAGGCTATTTTTCCATCTGAGCTTCATTGTTCTGATTTTGGATGAACATTCTTAAATATATTCTTGAAGTCATGTGCTGTTTATGACAGAGGCAATAAAAGCATCATAAAATGTCTGCACGAAGCTGACAGCTTAAGCATGTTTCTTGCAGGGCAGCTTTGCTGCAGAAGTTAATGTTTTCAGCTGTCAGTTCTGACATAAAGTATACCATTCTGCTAATTTAGCCAAATTAAACTTATGAGTCCTCCTCGCACTCATTAGCTATTAAAGCTATTAAAAAAAAAAGTTGTGTTCTGAGTACTAAATCATCTGACAGAACCCAGTTTGGTTATCTTTTAAAATTCATAGTTTCATGTTAGCAGGGAAGAGTAAATTAACCTTGACCTGCAGAATTCATTTAGCAGGAGAACATTAAGGGAATGACAAAACATGTGGAACAGACGGATGTGATGAAGATGGAGGATTTGGTAACCAAACAACCCCACCTCCTTGCAAACTGCACACAACCTGCAACCTTTTGAACAGCAACAATTCTGCCATCGACATATAATCCACAGAAAGAGAAAACAAGGCTGTTTATCTGTGAAGTCATGCCAGGAATTCACAGCATGAACTTCATGAAAACGTAAATAAGATTTGCCTGCTCTGATTTGTGTCTAATTGGTGCAATATGATGTGACCGTGGTTTGTTTGTAATTAAATGATAAGCGGTCAAATAGGAAAAGCATTTTTGTCATTATTCTATTTGGTCATGTATGACGATTATTAAAGAGTTTTTTTTTTTTTTTTTACCAGATGTTAATAGTGGTAATGAAAGCCTGCATGGAAGGAACACATGCAGATGAAGTTATCCTATGGCTCTGACTCTTTGGGACTGCTGTGGAATGGGTAAAGTCTCTGTTATACCACTATTTCTTCCAGTCTACGAATGTGTTTTAAAATGTAGGCCCCCTTCTGAAACTTTGCATTGTAGCAGGATAGAATATCTTAATTTGCAGCAAATTGTTACCATATGACTGCATCACCTCTTTATATCCAGCAGTGTAAAGACATGAAAATATGAAGCTATTCTCACTGGAATATTTATATCTTTTCAACTTTTTTCATACGGGCAATATCTGTGATAGCCCAATGCAGGACACAAAAAGGGACATAAAAATAACAAAATCACAATCGTCATAGTGTAGCATGATTCTCCGCTCCAGACTTTGCAGTTGAGCTATTTTCATTTTCAGATGATGAATGAAATCCTGAGATGCTAAATGTTTGAAATCTTACTTTATAATCTAAACCTCTCCACAACTTTAGCAATGACTGTGTTCCTTTGTTTTCATAAAATTCATAAGTACAGTTCTCTGACAAATCTGAGTGCCTCAGTAAACTGAAAATGTTCTGAAAGTGATAAAATGCAACGGATTTAAAATGTCTGCTTTTAAACTGTCATACAGTGTCATGGTAGCAAGAAAAATATTTAATTCATAACATAAAGTCTGTTTTTGAGATAATTAAACTTGATTGTGTTGCGCATCAGTTTGTCGGAAAGAAAGCTGTTATTGTTATACAGAAACCTTGTGCTTAATTTTTGTGGATAGAAATTGCTTGGTGGAAAGGTGATTGACCTTTAGATTTTTGAGATCTTGATACCATTTTATTTTTGATAGCTCATTAGACTGTTTGGGTTAATATGTCTTATTGTAGCTAAGTCATGATAGAGTATTACCAGCAGCTGGACTCAATTTACGACTGAAGAATGTGTAGACATTTGCCAATAAACACAATATGTGCTGACAAATTTGTGCAGGAAGTAAGTAATACTCCTTGGACCATTAGACGTGTTTTTTGTGACTCAGGTTGTTTTGTAAGTCTGACACTTGCTTGCTACACAATTGACCCCAAAATTATTTATATCTTTTTGAGAATTGGATTTGAAGAAATCTTTTGATTTTATCAAAATCTTTCTTTTGACTGTAAAACATTTTCACATTGCAGAGTGCCCTAGTCAAAGTCTTCACTTTAATCTGGTAGCAATTTTATGGAGGCATCTAAAGATTACGGTGGCGATAAGGAGGCCTTATGACTTTGACGAATTGGACCTGGTAATTTTAGGCATATCTCTGGAGGCAGTCTGCATGATGTGGTGGCTTTGCATTTTTTTCCATAAATTTTTGATTGTAGAATTGCCAGAACCTCAAAACTGGCATGCATTCCATTTAATCAGATACATTAAACAGATACTTCAGCAGCAAAAGTAAAATCAGAAAACCACTCTGTGTGTTTGATAGAAACAGACTTCATCCATGCAAGCAGTTCTCTGGAGCAAGGTAAGTTTAAGCCAAGTTTAATTGTGTGGATCCGATTGCTGAGTTAGCTTCTGCTGCTGTCATTGCTGTCACCGTTAGCGCTGATGCTGCTGTTGCTGCTTGGGTTTGTGGGAGAGGGCTGAAGTCTGATGTGAGAAGCTTCTGGTTGCGGTTGTCCCTTTGTTTACTGTTGTTTAGTCTCCTGTATTTATAGATTCTCTGCTGCCTGTTTCAGCTAATTATACCGTGGATGCCATAGGGATAATTGCAGTAATGAATGGTTGGCTTCCCAAAGAATTCAGGTTTTTTTCCTCTGTTCATTTTGCCTTGCACAATAAGTCCCAACTTCAGCAACTCGGTTTGTGTTAGACATTCCTGTGCACATACATCTGCCTGCATGCTTGGAGCCACATATGTTTTTGCCTTAATTCATGCCAACTCACTGAGTTACCTCAGAGTGGCGCCGTTTAGTATTTTTTATTTTTTTTATAAGAACACATAATTCATGCACTGCTTTGAAATTGCCCATTTGATAGGGGCACAGGTCTCTTACTACCTCCACAGCTCACTTAACATGCAGAAACAGAAGCCAGGAATGTTCTTTAATCAACCTTAATTATGGTTTCCCAGACTCTGCTGCTCTAAGGTCAGCTGTTAATCCTCGCTCCAGGTTCACAAGTTCAAAGTGTCATTAGCTTAGACAGTGAGGGTCTCTAAACACACCATGTGTAAAATACTAAACAATATCAGCACCCGCAGAACTTGCATTTATCATAACATCCGCGGCAACATAATAATGCCCCATTAGCCTGATGTTGGAGTTGAAGAATGTGGGGCTCTGTTTCTATGTGGATGTTTCATTTTTGCTGTTCTCCTCGATTCCTGTTCTTAACTGCAGTTGTTTATTGGGCAATGGAGGCTTTCGCAGGTACTGCACATTCTAAGTAATGGCCATGTTAGTGTGTCACTGCTGTGTTTTCTCACATGTAAACGGCAAACATTTCTGATGAGCTCTTGCACAACAATGCAGGGCAAACCAGGCCAGATCCAGTTGAAAACACACACATTTGGAGCACGTATGTTCTTGATATAGTTTGGAAGAACAGCTGCGAGCCACGCTGAGAGTGTCCTGGAAAGGTCAGTAAGGTTTGACGGGAAAAAAACAGTCTGGTTAGAGCTGGTGATTTAGATCCCTGTCTGGCTTCAAACTCACAACTTCTAGAGCCTCTGTGTTTACACATGAACAACCCAGACGAAAACCTTTTATAGAAGAGATGTCAAACGCTCTGACATTGGTGACACTAAGAATTAGAAATGTACATTTTTGTATTTAAACAAATTTCACAAAAGTATTTGAGTGTGGTTTGAATATTTATCAAAACAGCAATTTACCATAATTGAAAAGTGTAAAAGTTATAAAGTGAGTATCAACATTGACATTTTTACTTTTGGGAAATTTGAAGAGTTGAAACATGGAAAATATAATCTGTGATTAATTACTTTAAATAAAACATGCCTATATTTTGTATCATTATGTAATAATTGGCTGCAGTGTTGGGAACAATCTAGTCTGAGATACTCTACTGACTTAGTTGAATGTACAGTATGCTGGGTTACTTTTCTACATTTCATGCTTTCATACATTAAATGATTATTACCGGTAACTTTAATTGGTATTAAAATTCATTATCATTGTTTGAGCTTCAAAATAAAAGTCTGAACCAGCCAACTCACATGCCAGTATACCAGTGCACAGACACAGATGAGTGAGTTTTGCTGTATAACATCTTGACACATAGTTTTGTTCTCAACATTTTCTTTTATTTTGTAATCATAAAGAACCCAAGTTTGTTTGTGACTCTTTCTGAACTTGAGTTGTAAATGTCATGAAGAGTTATTTAACCACTATCCATCAGCTTTGTGTTAGTAATGTCTCTCTGATAATTAAAAGTCCTCACATGTTGTTGCTCATTTTGTTATAACAAGCACTTTTGCTCTTCAGATATGCATTTTTTTCTTGTTACATAATAAAAAAGCAGGCTTTG
Source organism: Xiphophorus couchianus (assembly GCF_001444195.1). Classification (NCBI taxonomy): domain Eukaryota; kingdom Metazoa; phylum Chordata; class Actinopteri; order Cyprinodontiformes; family Poeciliidae; genus Xiphophorus; species Xiphophorus couchianus. Next base: position 17,665,116 of record NC_040250.1, read on the forward strand.
GTTTGCTTTGGACAAGAGATCAGTTTAGTCAACAGTATCTATTGACCATGTTTCCTTGCCAGAGCAGGAAATGTATTTTCAGCTGGTAGCTGGGATACAACTCAATTTACAACAATGAGCTAGAAACCACGGACTTACATCACTTCTTACCAGAGTGGAAAAAAATACTTTATTTCTGGCACAGATAATTACTGGTTCATTCATTTGCAGCATGCTTGGAGCTTTCTTTTCATCACTAGGCTGCATGCTACTTGTTTTCATTCATGATTATTTTCTTGTATAAAATTGTTTTTCTTTGTTCCAAAATTAAAAATTAGATTTGTAATTTTTATTCTTTGATTTATCCAGAAAATAATTGGATTTTACAAAGTAGGGTTATAATGCTTACTTCATTTGAATGGTTATTTTTGGCTGTTAAAATAACAACAAAAAAACAACAACCTTGCATTAGGAACGAGGATGAATACCAGTGTTTGAATTAATTTGTAATTTGATCTAGCAAATTCTCAAAGCAGTTTAAATTATTAAATTAGTTTTTAATCATAACTCTCATAACTTTGTCAACCTGTCCTGTATAAATTCAAGATGACTTTTGACTCCCATATAAGTAGTTGCAAAGTCCCTATATACCTTGGATTGGCCCTGAGTATATAAAAAATAATGCTGAACTGAATTAAGCCAAGTTAGAGTTTGGGTTGTATTGGGTATCACCATTGCCTCACAGCAGGAAGGCATTCAGTTTAAATCTTGGGAGTTCTAGGTTTTTTGTATGATTTGCATTTCCGGTGTAGAGCTAACCTGCTTTGATGTCAATTTTATGACTGAAGCAACCTCTGTGATACTCTAAAGATGAGGTTGAAACTTTTCACTTTGGGACTCTGATGTTGTGCTGGTAACTTGTGTACCAGATCTGGTGTTTGATATTTAGTTCTAAAACAATGATCAAAACCTTGGTCATGATAGACGGACAACATGCGGGCTGTAATTAATTTCTCTCCTTTTGACTTTTGTTGCTGTGGAAAACAAAAGTTTTACTTTAAGTAAAGCAAAGAACATTTTCATTATGATGAGCCCAAGTTGATATTTCAAAGTCGTCTGCTGAGATGATGAACTGAAGTGGGACAAAGAGGAGCAGAAAAGCTAACAGGACAAGAAATAATGATGTGAAGCTGGTGTGTGTGAGCCCCTGAGATTTCTGGGAAAAGCACCTCTGCGTGTTGGGGCAGAAATTGCATGTAAACATCATTGTCATGAGAGCAGGTAAAAGGCTTTGACACCAGACAAATGTCAGCATTGATTAGTAATTCTTACCTTCAACATTTTTCTAGAATATGATATTGTTTTGATTCGTTGCTGATCTCAGTTGCTCAATGTAGATTTATCCATTTGTTAGTCAGCTGCTTCTGGGATTGTCTGTGGAAACACAATTCTATAAAACTCAGAACATCTGCTGATTATTACATTTTACCATTATGTTACACATTGTGCAGCACTGAGTTCTTGCTTACACACAATTTAAGTAAATATTAACCTCACTAAGCCATGAAATTCTTTTTATTGAATCCTTAAACTTATTTGTGATACAGTGTGAATAATCTGTATACTTCCTCTGTTTCCATCTGTTGGCAAGTGGCAGATGCTCAACCTTGACTCTGCTCAAGGGCACTTTTGAAGATGACCACAATTTGTTAAGCATCAACAAGCTCATTCAGTGAGAGGTTTGTTTCATGGGCCACAGCTAAATCAGGGATTTAGTGGGAAATTTATGAAGCTGTAATGTAGTTAAAACTCAATTAGATTATATTAATCTTCATGCATTGATCTGAGACAAAACTTCATTGAAAATCAATGTGACAAGCAAATATTTTAGTTTTTCAAGACACATTACTTCAGAGGGGAAAAAAATCTAAACTGAGTTACAAACATAAAAGAGCTGATTTGTTGAGTAGAAATTAAGAATTGATCAACAATCAATTCTGTTTGATAGTTACTAGACATATTTGGCAAGTTTACTTCTTAAACTTTACAAAATTAATTATACATGGCTTCAATACATCTAAACTATGAAGGACCAAAACTGACATAATTAAAGATATATATTCTGATCCTCCATATCTTTTGAGGTAAGCTTTCACCAAGCCTTTCGTTTAGTTTCCCTATCCGTAATTCTGCTACTACCATGCTGCATGAGAAAACAATATATTCAAATTAATGTTCAGTGTTGTACATAGTATTTTGCATGTTTGTAAAACAAAAAAAAGTTGAGTTTTGGTTTAATCTTCTTTTACATATTTGCTCTGTTCCCTAAATGACAGCAAACACACTTTCTTATGGCTTCCTTTCATCAATAGTTTTGTTCTCGTCTCTCTTCCATGAAGGTCATATTTATGGTGCTCACAACTAATAACATTCCTATCAATGGACACTCAAGCCACATCTTGGGGTCTCTGCAGCTTCCCCAGAAGTACCACAGGCTTCGTGACTGCTTCTCTGATTAATGTTCTTGTTGTCCCGCTTGTTTGTTTGGGTCATGTCTTTTTTAGGTTTGCACTTGTGCAGCCCTCTAAACAGTGTTCCTTGAGATGATCAAAGCTTGGCATATTGTTTTATAACCTAGCCCTGCCAAAACCTTTCCCCTGACCAGTCCGCTGTGTTCCCTGATCTTCATGAAGCTCTTTATTCCCTAATGTTCTCTAGTAAATCTCTGAGCTCTTCACAAAACGACTAGATTTATGCTGAGATTAAATTACAAACAGTTGTGGTTGATTTACAAATCAGGTTACTTTACATGGCAAATTCTTTGCACTTCATGCAGTTTATGGTATGATAGTAAAAAGAGCTGATTAGAAGTGGATATCGCATTTTTAAATTAAATTAAGATGCATTGAAATAAAGCAGGAACACCTCACTGAGTTTTTTAAAACCAGCAGAAAGATTCTATTTACTGATAATACTGAAGAAAATTAGTTTAAACTGCATTATTTTGACATATACTGACATGCATCTAAATAAATCAGGCTTCTTATTGTCAGAAACATTTTATTTGGTTATGGTTTATATTCTTTGGAATTTAGTGTCATTATCTGTAAGATATAAGACTATTCCATCTTAGTATTCTGTCATGATGGTCAGATTTGGATATAAATGTTCCCTGTGTATGTACATCATTATAAAAAGCCTGTTTTCTGAGCATCAGTAGTGCTGCATTATGAATTATAAATTTGTGGATCAAACTTAAACCCAGATTGGTTATAGAAATGACTAATTCCTGGAACTTTGGCGCATTCTCTGACACAAAAACAACTCGGACTAAAAACACCTGCAATATAAGGTGCTAACAGGGTCCCTAGGACATCATAATTATTTGCTGTCTGAAAATGTACACCTCTAAACTTTTTCTTTGGAAGGTAAAGGCAATCACCGGATTCTTTTAAAAATGAACATGTTCCTACAGCGGTGCATTGAAGCGGCGTAATGCGGTTACAGACAGCACAGAGGTCTGAAATGTCTGTTGTGTAAGCAGTGGGGAGTCTTTGAACTAACTTTTCCTGTTGCGCAACCACTGAGGGCACCTGTACTCGCTGTCCTGCCACGTCTTTAACCTGTGCTTGGCGACACCTGAGTGTTTGTTCTCAGACAGCAGTGTATTAGTTTGACCTTTGGTCTGTTCCTGCAGAAATGGCAGCCTTTTCCATCATATTGCTGCTCAGCCTTGCAAATCCTAGTAGCCAGTGTAAATACCAGGTAACACTCAGATGGCTCAGTCTGTTCCTCTTTCTCTGTGACCTCCAAGAAGTTGAAAGAGAAATGTTACTGAGCGCAGGATGAGAGTGGAAGGTGATGGATAGCCCTAAGCAGTGTAATGGTGTTGCCCTTCTGTATTGAAAGAGAACAAATATCTTCCTGGGCTGTATGATGTGTGGCCTCTGCTCGCATCATACGTTGTGCCAGGTTGTCTCATGTGGCTTTCTTCGGATGTTCTGTAGATGCTGGGGGGAAAAAAAAAAAAGGCAGAGCTGTGCAGACAAACAGCCTGACAAAAACGATGGGAGACTTGAGGAGGAAAATGAGATGAGACAAAAAGAAAATGCACCAGGGATGGAGCAGATATGGTGTGACATTGAGAGGCAGAGACGAGAGATCTCAGCTCTGTCAAGCTTCTTGTCTTCACACGGCGCTGAAAGATGGTCCATGGCTTTTTCCTGGTCTAATGATCACCCTGCAGGCTTGATGTCTTATTTCTGAGGTAGCATTTTCAAAATCTCACACAACCCTACAATCATACACATTTTTCCTTTTGTAGACGAGGATAGGCAAACAAAGAATTCCAATCAAATTTTCTTGAGTCCTTTGTCTTAATCTAAACCCTGGGCACAATCTTTGATCTATATTTTAGACAGTCGGAGTACGTGTCCAGAATAGATGAAGGTATCGCAAACTTGACACTCCTGTCTCATAAAACCTAGCAACGCTGTTCATAAATTATTGCAAGCCAAGGAGAACTGTGGCCCTGAGGGGTTTGGAGGAGACCTTTAGCAGAGCAGAGACTGCTTTACACCTGTAATATAAATTAAGTGCGGAATGGGGAGGGGAAGGGATGGACACCTGAACCTGGGAAGCAATAGATGGAGCTTGACTTTAGCAGCGCATGATTTATTGTTGATAGTTGAAGCAAGGCTCAATTCAAAATCCCACAGCTCTCCTGTTTTAACTTCATGTAGAATGTTAATCTTAATAGGTTCACTATTATGCAAAATTCACTTTATGCATTTTTCTGTACTTCCAATGGGGATCTACTGCTCCAGCAGTTTTTTGGGAATAAGTAAATGTTCTACTGGTGTCTGCTAAACTACCAGTTTCAGAGACCATTAAGTTGTTGCCACAATTTATTTTTAGCCGAGCTACTAACCCTAACCCTTCACCAGTCAACTCAAGTGGAGCTCCACCCACATCACTTTAAGGCAACTCTACATTTGTTCTGCTGGTTTTACTGCTGTACAATAATTGCTGGAAAAGAAAAATGTTTTGTTGTCTGCTCCAAGACACAGCTTGTGTCCATGCATTTTCTCAGTCATGGAGAACAGAACTGCATGGCTTAATTTTATTTTTGCTTACAATGTCCCTGCAATATTGCCAAAGAAAGTTGTAGTTTTGGCAAATCAGTTTAAGGAGGAGTTGTTTTGAAGTTTGAAGTTAAACTACCAACAGTACACTGCAAGATTTGTTAAATACTTCAACTGAAGGAAAGTTCTGTTCCTACTGTTCATCATCGTCAGAAATCTGTACATGATGGCAATGTTTTTGTGTCGGACATTACCAATATCATCTGAATGTATTTATTTTTGCGTGTTGAGATAAGTGCTTCCCCTCTAATCTTAAATATACATTTAAAAAAAGGTAGTATTTGTGGAAAAAAAACCCCATCTGTGCTGAAATAATGGTGACATAAATGTGCATCAGATCCGCAGTGTTTCATCCTTCAGTGGTTGTGGCTTGATGGTTGATCAGGAGGCTCCACTTTTGCTTCTGAATCTGCTTCAGGATCAGAGATATGATTGTACCATTGTGCATCTGCTTGTTGTAGCCATTTTCAGGTGTTTGAGGTGCAAACTTAAACGCTGAGATGGGAGGGCTTTGCCAACAGCAGCTTATCTGCATAATTGTGACATAGCGCTAAAACGACACATTCATAAATGAGCTCCGGTCAGAACTGGTCGGGTGAAATCTCAATATCTGAGAATGATTTTGGTTATTGCATGCAATGACCATGTTTTATATAGCCTACAGACCTGACCTAGCTTGTTCTAGGAAGCATAATAGGTTTCAAGCATTTAAAGGTGCACTAACAATGGAAGTGCCATAAGATAATAATGAGCAGCAAATGATTGTAACAATGCTGCAAAAAGGCTTAAAATAATTTCCATAATTTCCCACTAAAAATTAAGAAAAATACAACCTTTAATGAGAGAGAGGAAAATCTCAAATTATGAAAAAGGATATTGTAGTAACTGGAGAGAAGAAAAATATGGTCCACTGGCTAAAATAAATAGGCTCCTTTGTCGAGATATATTTATTCGATGGGGAAAACAGCAAATCAAGGATTCCTTACAACTCTTAAGAACTTAAAAACTAAAGTAGATTCTTCTTTTATGCAGAAATTATTTGATTTATCAGTACAGCCAATTTACCATATTTATAAATCCTGAGCCAGTGAGACTGTATTAATAATACTGGTGATTAAGACTTGCAATTTTAGTCCTGTTCCATCTCAGGAGAAAATCCAAACTGCTGAGTGCTTTAACCTGAAGAAGTACTTCACTCTGGAACAAAATGTCTGCCAATCTAAAATTGATCATGATTGTGTCCACATTCTCTAGTAAAGACAGTCCTTCAGGTGAAGAGGGGTCTGAATTACCATGTTTTGCTGCAACTTGACTATATAACTAGAAACATTAAAAAACAAAGCAAATCTAAAGGTAACAAACACACACCACTGTGACACTGTTTGAATACCTGGTGATCATTTTATTAGAAGCCACCAAGTGTGGCAAAATCCCATGAATTGTGACCCTATAACTACACTTTCCCGAGCACTCAATCATTCTTGTTTTGCTTTGGTGTGGAGAGACATACACTATATAAATCTCCTCAATTTCTGTGATGATTCTTTACACATGGAATAATAATAATAATAAAAAAAGAAAACACGTTTATCCTTTCTTCTGGATGAGTCATTATTCTCAGAATTTTTTTCCTAATTAAATGTACCAGATTATTATTGCAATTGTGATGAATCCACATAGGGAGCTGGATAAGGCAACAGGTGGATTATCTGGCCTATGACAAAACCAGCATTGTTACTTGGAAACACAAAAAAATCAAAAAAATCTCATTCAAAATGCACAAAACCTTAACGTTGTGACATTTTAGTTATATAGTTCATGCTATTTTGAAACAGAGTTTGGCTGGTTGTGTACTCTTTTACTTGGTTAGCTGCATTAATCTGTATTGCTTATGATTTATACAATTAATAATGGGGACTCTCAAAGGTTTAACTATTACTGTCTTTGTAAATTTTCACAGACAACATTAGACAAGAAACCAAGAAATAAGCAACAAATTTAAGTCTCAAATCTGACTTCTATCGGAGTGCTTGAAATATGTTTATTCTTCTGAAAATCTGAAGTGAAGTTCAACGTGCTGAAGTTATCTAACCAGTCTTTTCAGAATGTCTAAGACAATGTCTGAGATTCTTCCTCCTCAATTTATATGCATTAATATTAAGACAAAACATTACCTTTTTGAATGAAGTCTTAAGCAAGCGAGGATGAAACTGTTGGAAATTTTGCCTGTCATGGCCTCACTCCCTCTCTCTCCCCCTTCTGCTTCCTGAATGTTTGCTCAATGTGGGAGAAACAATCAGCAGTTCTGGAAGATTCCAGGGGGCTTCCATGAAAAAATCATGACTCAATTAGAGCTTGTTCAAAATTTCAAACAGAGCGATCATTAAAAATTCACTGGGACTTCTGACTGCCACTTTTAAATACATCGTTTGTATTGCTTTAGCTGCTGAGGACTGGGTCAGGCGAAGCTCCTCATTTAGATGCTTGATCTTCTGATTTGCTATCAAGTTGTTGCCATGGTTCATTTAAGGTCCCTTGAGAAAGTGATTAATGTTGGCAAAGTTGCAACTTTTTATCACAATATTTAACCTCTGCTAAGCCATTTGTTCTTTGCATCTGTTTAACCAAAATTTCACACTATTTATCTTGTACATCTTTCCATGATTTAAAATCTCTCTTTACTTGGATTTAATGAGAACAGCCAGGTGTTAAAAATGAAGTGAGGACTGCAAGGTGCAAGCACTTCCTTACCTGCATACACTCTTGTGCTTTTTCTCTCTATGCCAGCTCTTACACAGGCACAAACACCCCTTCACACACTATCTCCCTGCTTTTCCCTGGTTTCCATGGTGAAGGACCCGAGAATTCAAGGACAGGTATGTTTTCAAATGAGACTTTGCTAGCATTATATGAGACTTTGCTAGCATTATATGTCCACTGATACACCACAAGCCATGATTTTCAAAGGCAGGCTGAGTTTGTTTGAAAGTGAGAGAGATTTGAAAGTGTAGAATTCAAAGAACATGACACGTGTTGGTATTTGTCTGTTGGCCTGCTGCAAGTTCTGTACATCTGCAGTCCATGCTGTGTTTGCATGTTTGCTTGCGTGAGTGAGAGCGTGTGTGGATCACATGTTTGGCTGCTTCCACATACAAGAACAGACACAAACACAGACATGCTCCAATATGGTCTCTGATTAGGAGAGCAGACTGACCGACTTAAATCTCAAAATAAAAACAACCAAACAAGAACGGTAATGTAGAAAGAAAATGTAAACGTGATGCTATGGAGAACAGTTGCATCAAGTACATAACATTTGCAGTTTGTCACTGAGCTTTCAATGCACTCAAGTAAGAATAGCTCAATTTCAAGGAGGCAAAAACCCTGTTTAATCTGATTTAATTTAGGAAAATAATGTAATTATACAACAGAGAAAATATTACATTATTTGCAGGTTCCAGTACTTAAGACAGATCAAATTAAAAAAAACAAAACAAATCAAAATAAATCACATCTTTGCAAAATATGAAATTTGGATAGAATGCTATCTATCCGACACCAACACGAAGTCTAAGCTAATCATCTTAAAGTAACTCACACAGTAACATTATACATGATGATTAGCTTTGTTTCCAAAAGATAAATATGTTCATCAGTTAAATTTATTGATCTTATTTCACTCCCCATAAGACTGTTGTGTTGCAGGCAAACTTTATGACAAGATTCTAACCTGAAAAATTTCAATTAACAAAGACTTGAGACTTGAACTTTGGGTAGAATACTTTTTAGGCTTACATTGGAATTATTCCTCTGTAATTCAGACATAGCTGAAATAAGAGATTTCAAACTGAGGGGAGAGTTGTTCTAAAAGACATAAATGGATCAGTCCTCTGATTGTGATTTTTGTGACAGGGATATATTGCTATTTAAAATTTCATTTGTTATTGTGTAACGTGTGATCATTGTTGCACTTTAATAAGAATGAAAATGTTTCGCTGCATTCACAGGACATCAGATGATGCAGCGTGTAACTTTACCAAATACAAGTCACTTCAGTTCTAAAAAAGAAATGAAATGCATTTTGATATGGTTATCAACCTCCTGAAGTTGTCCCATTGTAAACTAAATGTATAGGTAACTAAGTGATGGGAATAACCTTACTACTTTACAATGTATTTGTCATTGTATTTGTCCTATCTTCAATGGTTGATCTTGTTACTATGCTCTCAATGTTAGGGACTGCATACCTCCTGTAATGCACAAATGTATACACAAGCTGTTCTGCCCCCCTATAGCACTCTAAACCATATGTCACCCCTGGAGGAACAGCTATCACACACTGCTGTCTCCGACTGTGAGTTTTCTCTGTCATGCTGCAAACACCGCAATACAGAAGTCACACACTGTGGTTTTACTTGAATGTAACGATGGGTGTATACCTGTACGGTTTTGTGTGTCCCAACTCCTCAGTCTGTCATCACACTTGTGTACTATATATCCAACGTCGGTGTGACTCCAGAGTTAAAAGGCTTGATTTTCTATTTTTTAATTTTTTATTTTATTTATTTATTTATTTTTCCTGTGTGATGGGTTGAAAACTGGGGGATTCTCACATCTTCAACACATCTGCATGACAAGCAACTTGTCTCTTTGTCTCTCTTGTTCATCCTCATTAACTCAGTGTCACACTTATAACGCATTAGTTATTCTTGAGATTACAAGAAGAAGTTGTGGCTCAAAAGAATATTAGTTTAAAGGTGTGCACATTTATGTATGGAAGCAACAAACCCGCTATAAATATATTTCAGTCATTATCCTAGGTTAAAGGAGTAATTATCTTGCTATCCCAGGTTTTTGAAACTCATTTCCTTTTGATAACCAGTCACTTTTAAATAGATGACTAGTATTAACATAAAGCTGATTGGATCCTACTAGTTTCACGTGTTGCTCATTTACATAGTCCGCATTAATGATTAGAGTGAATCTGATCCCTCCAATACTTTCTTTGAGCTTATCTTACTTAAAAAACTTTTCTCTTCACTTGTGTGGAAAACCCCTGCCATACTGCTTTGTCATTATTTCATCATGTTCCAATGGGTGACTGTTACGTAAGGTGTGCCGTAATATAGCATAAAATGTTTATTTATCTTTCTAGGTCTGTCTGGCTCCTGTAAAGGGCCAGATGTGGCCTAGTTGCTGTAAAATACCTAGATATATTCTAAAGTAAACTGTCAGTTTCTAATCAGTGTTTCCAGCAATTTCACTACATCTAGATAATTTGAAATCAGGGTCAAATTGATCTCTGATACTTAAAGTAGTTTTAAAAGGCTAAGGACAAAAACTAAAACTACTTTGAAGCTGTAACAAACAAAGTAAGTAGCTTTTAATATATATATACACAGTATATGTATATATATACATGGAGGTTAGTGAAAGCAAAAATGGAGCTCCCCTGCCTTCTCTCTGTTGCTACTTTTATCTGGAGAGTTATACCCAGGCTCAAACAACCTGGAGGAATGTCTTGGCACTGTCCATCATTCTTGTTTACATGTTGCTCACCTCTCCTTCTTGCTCTCTGCTACGTGGAGCCTGCTGTGAATACACAGGTTAGTTAGCATGACCACTGATTACGTTAGATAGCAGTTGTCACTATTAGCACAGCATCATACCCTCTGTCACAACATAGTGACAAATATGTAAAAATGAAAAAAAAAACAACAAATGAGCTACTGCAGCTTTAAAGCTGTGCGGGAGTGGTACTTAAACTTAATTGGAAGAGGTGTAAGGGTTGTTTTGTATTTGTGACAGACTGAAGAAAATCTACAATTTCTTTTCAGAAGAATGTTTTTTGGATAGCTGTTGACCAAAAAGCACAGTAGCATAATGGAGAAAACGCAGTAAAAGATCTTGGCACACGCATTGTCAGCATAGTAGTGGAAGGCTGATGGCTTGTTTTACAGCCACAAAGTCCTGGGCACCTCTTTAACCATCGCATGAAAAAAAATAACTTCTCTAAATTAGTCAAAAGTGAGGCTGTCTGACAACTGATGCGTGTTAAAGATTGGATCATACGGCAAATCTGTGACAAAATGGCTGAGAAGTAGAAAACAAAGATGTAGTAAAGACTCGGCCTAGTCTTTTTGTCCCAGCCTTCAAGTTAACTGCGCTGCTTTGGCAGTAAATTTTAAAGAGCTTTGGACGAATGATAACCTAGTAACCTAAAACAAACTAGAGCAACAAGTGTCTGCAAAATAAAAATCTTTAAAGTTGCTTCAGGGAAAATGAAAGGTGCAAGTCAACAGGTTAACCACCATTTATACTCAGGACAGACAATGTCAACTTTGGCTTAACACAGTGATTTAAATATCCGACTGAAAGGAAAACATTCTAAAAAGACTGGCTTGAGGCAAGCAGTAGTATACCTCTTCAGTTTAGACTTTCCTGTTTATGACTTCTTCTTGCCAAAGCCAGACAGAGGAAAAAAAAATAGATCTGGTGTGCATTCTTCCTCCATCACACTCCCTCTCTCCGTGTTTTATCTTTAATTGGCTGTCATCTTCCCGTCTGCTCCTTCTCTCTGTTTGCCTTTCTTCATTTCCTTACCGTTCCCTTTCTCTTCCCCCTGTCTGCACGTCTTTCTCTGTGTTTCTTTTCTTGTTTATTCCCTCAGTCAATCTCGCCATGCTTCTCTCCCACGTCCTGCATGGGCTCTCTGTTTGTGTCGGATCCTGGCATAGGTGGCACAGCTTCCATATGGAAGTGTTCAGTAGATGATATAGAACATATGTGACCCCAGCTCGCTGGCTTGGGACTCTGCGGAGATCACACCGTGTCATTAGTGGCAGTGAAAAGAAGGAATGGAAAGGACAGATATAATTAGGTTAAGGAAGGGGGAAGAAGTAAAAAGGACAAAAAGAGCAGGTTATAGTGTTGAGTACATTGTGTCCTTTGAGAGGCTTAGTATGGGTGTGTGCGTGTGTGTTCTCAACCCCTACTGGTTACATCTGGGAGCTAATGTGAGTCGAACTGAAGCAGAAATGCCAGGTAGGCGCTCACGCTCCAGTGTGCACTCACTGTTTGCTTTGAAGCTTACTCTTCTGGAACCAGTCTTAACAAATTGATTTTGTCTCAACAACTGCATAACAAGATCTGTCAGGATCTATTAACTTTCTATTCTAAAGGGGGAGGGGGGGGGAGTGCCGAGTACAGTGCAACGCTTTCATAATGACTACCAAAATGTCAGCATGCCTAACGGTGAATCTGAGGTTTCACAAAGTCATGAAGACATGCGCTGATGTCATACAGCTGGAACAGAGCTCATAACGAAAGAAAACTACACATTTTCCACATGGAATGAATCACTGGGAATGAATCTATTTTGATTGTTGTTTAATTTGCCTGACTTGTGGAATGATTTGGTCAAGCCAGAGTTATTTTTGGTTTGACTTGTGAAAGTCAGCAGAGCCCAACTTGATTTCTCACACTTCATACTGCATGAGAGATATTGCTCATATAAAGCCATTTCATTTCTTTATGAAGCCACACAAGAAGGTTTGACAGATATGATGTGCGCTAGCCTCACAGTATGGGGACCTTAGGATAAATATTAAAGATTTAATAAAAACTTCCAACAAAATAAGAAGCAACTGGCATAAAACCTTGCATGCCTGTGGAGCCAGTTCTCCTGGACTAGATGCAATATACATAAGGTTTATTAAAATCAAACATATTTAAATCCTTGAAAAACATAGTTCAGTCAGTTGGATCTATAAAGAAGAAATGTTATAAAAATAAATAAATTTGCAGTATAATAAAATGTATTGTTTTAAAAAAGTTTCAACATTTTTCAGGATTTCTTCAACAATCTGTACAGAATAGTAGATCATTTTCAAAAGTCCCCTAAATCTGTCTTGCAGGTGATGCAGCGTTCAAACAATTCATGAAAACATTTCAACAAAAAAAGCTTTTCATCACTTGAAATTTTACAATTTCTTTATTTATCAATCCAATGGGGTAATTACTTTTTCTTAATACCCAAATTGTGTTTCTTATTACAACTGAGAAGTTTGCAACTGTTAATTTTATTAACCAAAAAGTCAATTCAATCTTTTTCCAAACTAAAACTTTAACTCTGGCCACTCTTCTTTGCAGAATTGAATGACCTGTTTAAAGTCACATGCAGCGTCTCAGTCTTAAAACCTTTGACTAAGCCACTTTTAATGAAATGTGTACCCCAGGATTGTCGAACCCCAGTCCTCAAGGGCCGGTGTCCTGCAACTGTTAGATGTGCCTCTGCTGCACCACACCTGAATAGAATAATTAGGTCATTAGTAAGGCTCTGGATAACTGATCTACACATGGATGTGGTAATTAAGCCATTTCATTTCAGTGTTTTGTACCTGTGGCACATCTAAAAACTGCAGGACACCGGCCCTTGAGGACTGGAGTTTGACACCTGTGGTGTACCCAAACCCCAAACTAGTAAGATGTTTTGGGTGAGTTGCACATGAGCCCACAAGTTTCGGACACTTCTAGGCAAGATTTCATCCACATGCAAGATATTTCTTGACAAGGCAGAAATGTCAATGTGACATATCAATGTGAACTTGATATCCAAGTTCTCAGTAACTTGGATATCAAGAAAAAAAATCTTATTGTGCTGGTTTGCCAGAATGTGCAGTTACAAATCCCAGTTCCTTTGATTTTAGATCAGATCAAGGCAAACCACAAAACAAGAGTAAAAACTGGGCAAATATGGGTCAATAAATGTCAGCAAGGTTTTATAATACCAAAATGGTCTTTTTACCTTTTAGTTAATTATGAGGTTTATTTTTAGTAAAGGCCTGTGAAGCACAGAAACACTAGCAAAGACAGTCACCACAGCTTAAAAAAAACTTTAAAAGTCGCTGATATAAGAGAATATGCTCAATCCAAGTTAAATGAGATTTTTGTGTAATATGTGTTTCTGTATGCATTGTATTAAGCCACATTTATAAGATTTTTAATAAATGTATTAATGCATACAGAATAGGGAAATAGAGCTGAAAATGCATAGCAGGAGACAGATGAATTGTTAAGTCAATAGCCTGAGGACAGAGGAGTCACGGTTTTGAATAATTTAAGGGAAATAAAGAACATTTTGAAGTAAAAATGTTCCAAAATTAGTTGATGATGAATACTTTTACGTATTTAAAGCTAAAAATAAGATTAAAGAAGATAACAGAGGATGAGAACCATCCAGCAGTGGGAAAGATGGCGTCTGGCGGAGAGAGACAGACAAAGCCTGTTTGCTCAGGCATTGATTCGGGGGGCCCCTGAGGCTGCGTCTTCCATTTACCAATTTGTGTCTTTCCTACACTCATCCTCACCTCTGCCCGTCTTCCCTCTCTCCGGCAGATCATTCGCAGGGAACAAACAACGCCGCTCGGGAACGCCGGACCCTGGGTTGCCAGGCAACCACACACTGACTTGATGGAGTGGAAGCAACTTCAGAGGCCTCTGTGAGCACAGCATCAAGGTTGCTATTAAACTCAAGTCTCAACCCTTCACACAGACACATACACATGCAAATAAGGCAAACAAATCTGAGGGCGTGTGCTAAAAACAAATAACATTCAGAAGCTTCTTTTAGTGAAACGACTGCAAACTCAGGGCTGCAACTTTACCGCAGCTTTCTCTCCAGGTCAGATGTGTGCTTTCTCCACCTATACTCATGTTTTTTATAAGTTGTAAAGGAAGTACTGTTTCCTTCCTGTAAGCAATGGGTGTGACTATGATAATAACAGGGGCACTTATTAATTAAAGGGAGAAGAAACACCCAAATTGTCCACTTACACGAGAAGCTGACAAGTAAAAGACAACAGTGGATGGCTTTAAGTCTTAGGTTGAATGAGTTTTTCTGACCAGATGTGCATGTGTTCATACTTACATTTTAGTGTAACCACTTAAGCTAAACTTGTTCTTAAAGCCATATGAAAGCATCAGTGATGGCCTGAGCAGTCGCAAATGTTCTTCTGGCGGAGAAGCACTTTGGGCTACATTAACTCAATAAAAGCAGCAACTAAAAGCATTGTATGTTTGATGAAAGATGAAAATCTTGCAACCTGTTATGTTGTTGCTAAATAGAGCAAATAATTAAATAATAACACTAAGATCAAGGTAATTTTTTTGTTTGGACTCCTGTATTTCTGAAACTCGCTTTGCTTTAAACAGCACTGTTGAAAATATCCTAAATGTAAAAAATGTCTGCCACTAATTGTATCAAAATTTTGCAGCATTTTAAAAGTGGCCAGCATAGAACTGGTCAATTAATGGGAGGTAAGTGAAAATAATGGACATCATTGAATGGACATGGAATATCCAACAGTAAAAAACGTCATTAAATGTCGACAAGAGGAAGAAAAGATGGTGTAAAATTTAAAAGTTCAAAAACTTTATTTTGCTGTCACTTTCAAAGACTCTAAAGAGCTTCACAAGACTTCAATATATATATATATATATATATATATATATATATATATATATACTGTGTATATATATATATATATATATATTTAAATGTCTTTTAATCTCTGGACTTTTTTCTGATTATTATTATTATTATTATTATTATCATCATCAAAGTTGTTTCTAAGTTATATAGACTCAAAGTTTATTGTGTCCAACTTTCTAGAAGTTAGTCATAAAATACAAAGCAATAAACCAAAGAACGAACCTCATCTGATTGATCACCGGGCTGAGACACCGAGAAGTGTTCTGAACACTGTGGCAACAAGATAATCGGCTTGTGAGAGAATAAAGTTTGGGCAGCAGAGAGGACAGGCACAGAAAAATCCAACTACTGTTCACCACCACCAAGGTGCTCTGTGCTGCTGGGAAAGCTCTTTTTGTTCCCTTTTTGTGTTTTTACAGAACATAGAAAAGCTCTGACTTTTGTTTCAGTTTCTAAATACCCCCTCTGGGAAGCTGCATTTCATGCTATTCAGAGGATATGCTCCAGGTAGAGTGAGCAGATTACGAAGTCTAAGCAATGGAATAGCCAGAGGAGGGTATTCAAGTTTTGGAATGCTGATTAAAAGGGTTGAGAGCTACATCTGTGACACAAATGATGCTGCGAGATCCAATGTTTGCTTCAGTGCTGGGAATAAGTTCACTTCAACTGTTGACAGCGTACTGAACTGAGGCAGCTGCACATTTGTACAACAACTGCATTTTAATTAGCTCCTCCTTTAAGCATTGTCTGATTCTCATATCAACAGTGGGTAGCACAGTGGCGCACGGTTGTTGATGCCTTTAAACAAGAAGATCTTGGGTTCAAGTCGCATACAATTTCTCCATTAGGTCAGGTTATTTGTTAAATTTTTTGCATGTATGTGCATGCATGGTTATTTGTCCTGTATATGTCTGTGTTGCCCTGTGACGAACTGACCTCCTGTCTGAGGTGTTCCCTCCCTCTCACCCAAAGACTGCTGAAGATGGATACCAGCCACTTTGCAAAGACAAGAGGGGGATAGATGATGGATCATTTTAACATACAAATAGACCCAAGATAAACTCAAAGAAAATCTAACATTACAAATTCATAGTTATCTTTACTTTATCCCCCCCACCCCTAACATTGGCAGCATATGCAAGAAGCCCTTGTAACTTCTTAAAGTAAAAATGATAGACCAATTAGACTGCGAACTGCTTTCTAGCAAAGAATTTACACAAGGCCTGCAAGTGTCATGATATGCGAGTGTTGAAACTTTAGGTTTCATTTGTGTTTGTTTTTTTTTTTCCTTGTTGCTTATTTACTTATATCTGGGCAGTATAATTTATTTATAATTTATTTATGCATTTATTCTCATAGTTTATGTTTTAGATCTGTTTTCCTAGATCAGTGATTCTTTCTGCAGGTTTCATGTCTCCCTTTCTCCTTCTCTTAGCCCAGTGGTTCCCAACCTTAGTCCTCAGTGACCACTGACCTGCAAAATGTGTTTACTTGCTGCTGTACACTAGATGTAAATGAATGGGTTATTAAAAGGCTTAACAGCACTTTATGGTATGCAGAGGAGGTCATGTAATCATTTGAATCAGGTTTTGGTGGAACAGAGACATCAAAAAATGCAGGACAGCGGTCCCAGGGTTGGGCACCACTACCTTAGCCTGCCACTTTGCTCACTTTCCCAGCTGCTTTCAATCTCCTATTTCCCTCAGTGTGGTCTCTTCCCCAGCTGCCCTTACATACCTCTGATTAGCTCCTCTTGTTCCTGTGTCACCTCCACCTCAATATTTAAGCTCACTGTATTGTTCCCCACTGACTCTTTCTGAAATTCACCGTCATTTTCCATCTTCCCTGCTGTGCCACCAGTTTCGTAAGTTATTCCATTTCTCATTAAATGTGCACTCTATGATTATCCAGAGTTGTTGTCTGTACTTTGGTCCACTCAAAAAATCCCTTTAGATGACAGCAAGAGATTATCTCTACAATGAGAAATCGCCTTCTGACCCCCAAGTTTTAATCTCGCATTACAAAGATTTTGAAATAAATGTATGCTTCTCTTAAGCTTAAAAAGGGGTTGATATTTTTCATGTGTTTTTAAATGATATCAAATATTTATACATGGTTAATGTCAATGAAGCAGATATATTGACACCTATTTATAGTCAATCTAATGAATGGAATTCCTCCAGCAAAGCTGAATGTAGTGCAGCAAAGTGTTTTTAGTGGTTAACAGACTTCAGATATAAAAATTAAAGTAAAAAACGGAGAATTTTTTTCGTGTGGATTTGAACACATCCTTTGGCTTGTGTGTTTATTGGATTGGTGCACAAATGTAATTCCTGCACATGTGCCTGTGACTCCTTACACATAAACAGCTGGTTTGTCCTGATTTATTTGGATGAGGTACTACTATTGTCAATATGAGCGTTGTGGTGTGAGTGAGCTGGTCCTCACAAGTTATTCTCTGCTCCACTCTAATACATGCCGTCATCCTCTTAGTAGACCGCAGGTCGACTCCCCACAATAAAATGTTGCAGAGAAAATTATGGGCGCAGTTTGAAACTTGGATTGTGTTTAAGTCATTGTTCTCGGATGATGCTAGACCTTTACAAGAAACTTTTTTTATTTAATCTGCAGATGAAGTCATATAATAGAGAAATAAATAATGAGAAAATGTCATAAAACTAGATGAATCAAGAAACATGCCATATTTAGTTATATGTTAATATATAAATATGACTTAATTCGCTATTTTCAGCTAGGCAGTTTCATGTCTGGGAGGCCTGGGAGCTTGAGGGCTCTGAGTCGTATCTCGACTGTTTGTGCTTTTCTGAAGCTAGATCTGCTATGGAAACTCCTCCAATCAGGCGCCATCATTAAGGCAGAAAGGCAAGTGCCAATGAGGACTTGCCTTTCTCCAAAATCTCTGTCCTACTTGAGCCCTTAGTATTTCTCAAGCGTTCTATATTTTTGCTTGGATTCAATATGTCTGCCACTACTGCGTTTTGTGAGTCTGTCCATCACCACATTCTCTGGATGGTTAGCCATCACCTTATTCTTATCAGCGGTGATCAGGAAGTTCCACAAGATCTTAACTTCATTGTCTAAAACCAACTTTGGTCTTTTTTTCTCACTTTGACTGCGGGCCTAACAGGAGGTATATATTTGTACGTGTTCCATATATCTTTGCATAAATCAAATAATTTTTTGTGCTTATGTTGCAGGCATAATGTTTGTTTTGTATTATATTCAAGAGAAAAAGCAGCTAAGTTGAGTGCATTTTCTACAGCAGAACCAAAAAGCCCAAATGTAAAGGTGAAATAAGAACAACAGAAAGAGACAGCCATCTCCCTCTGGCATTTGTAAAACAGTACATTTCCTGGTTGGTATAATGGATTTATCTCTGAGGAAGACCTCCTAGGAGCACTGTCTACAGATTGCTCCTCACACCATCTCCTACAGGGTTATTTGTTTGTCAACAGCTGTTTCAAAAGGGGCAGAAGTGTGAATGGAGATGGGTGATAAAAACTAAGACTATTCCACACAAAACATGCGGGCGAGAGATTTTTCATTTACCATGAACTCATCTCACACGTTCACTCATCTAAACCTCAAATTAAGAAACAGAGGGTCTCTCCAGCTGTTGCTAAGCGTGAGGCAAGGGGTTCTAAATCCCCCTCACTTATTTTATGGTGACAGACATAAAACCAATCATTCTATGATGCGCTGTTTATTGCACTTTTGGCTCCACATATATTAGATCAAATCTGCTGCGAAGATGCCTCTGGCAATTTGGCCGCTGGGTGGGGTCTGTTTTACCGTGGCAAGCCGGTTCATTTTTAGCAGAGCCCAGGGGGAAGCGGTGAAGAGCGAGGTCAGGAAAAATTGGAAATTTGATCACCCTCCCAAAACAGTTAAATGGCCTTCTAATAACCTTGGGACCAGCCTCAGAAAATGGCCCCGGGGCCAAAGATGTGTGTTTGCATTGTATTTATTGTGTACAAGTTTGAGTCTTTTATTTATAATATATATATATATAATCTGTGTATGTAAAGCATAAAAAGAAAGCAACACCATTTCTGCATAAGGATCACAGCCTCAATAAATGCTGGCCATGTTTTCCCAAAACAATGCTTTAGATGCTGAGAGGGATTCATGGTCTGATTTTGTTGTTTTTCCTGTGATTTTAAAACGGGACACAATACTATACTGTTTAAACTGCAATGTCCACAAACATGCTTCAGAGTTAGTTTTTGAGGATTGTTAAAGTTTTGTTTTAAGTTAAAGAGGCTAGTTTATAGTTTGTGGAGCTTGAACTAACGGAGAACAACATTAAGATAATAATCTGGACTAGCGCCAGAAATGTATTTGACCATTTATCGCATAAGCTGAAAAATATGTGATGATTCAAACTTTCTGTAACTAATATGTAGTTGTATAACAACTGTTCTTCACATCTGCATGACATGTAGTTCACCAAAGTGAAAAGTTAATAGCAGGAGGAGAACAATGAGCTGGGAATTTCAACAGCCGATGTCCTCTTATAGGAAGGTACCATAACATCAATCTTGAAATACTACAATCTCGTTACAAAAATTTTGTGCATTCTCCAAAAAGTCAGGGGCCACTCATGATTTATTTTGTGAAATGAAAGATACACAGTGTTATTAATGAACCCAAAATAACTCACTAAAATCATCCAGCAAACAGGAACAATTTTAATGTCATGTACTAATCCCCTTTAGTCACCAGACAGAAAATACGCAAAGGAAGAAAGACATACAGCAAGGTATCGGGGGTTGGAAATCGAATCCCAGACTGCTGGACTACAGCCTCTGTGTATGGGACACCTATTCCACCTCTACACCATGCACAGCCCCAAAGTACATGTTTGAGTTTGTAAAGAAAAATACAAGCAGTTCTGATATTTTTAATGTAACTGGACTTTAAATTCAGCCTGAGTATGAATATTTTTTCTTTTTTTCTGTGAGCTAAACTTTGAATTAGTTTGTGTGGGATAGCTTGCACATAAGTGTTGAGACATAAATGGTAAGTGAAATATTAAAACAGCTTTTAATAGGTCGTAACAAAAGAGGCACTTATTTCTGTGTGCAAAACAAAACGTGTCGAACTGAGAAAAAAAAAGATGAGATAAAAACAGCTAGGTTATCTTGAATTAACAGGATAATTAACCGCTGGTCTCACATAATAAATTAATTGCAGGCATAGACATTTATAATCTCCAACAACCCACGTTAAAAATACATTTTAATAAGATGAGGCGTCACTAAATACTGAGAAATATCTAGTTCACTTTCTATGTCCCTGTAACCACATGTTGGTCAAATATCCTATAACTTTCTGCTTGTGTCATATTTGGAGTGTGTTTGAATTTTAATGAATATTTTTCAGCACCAATTTCTTTAAGCTGTAACGAAGAGCTTCCGCTGTCTGGCAGAAATTTCTATGTGGTCTTCCTGTTGCAGAAAGAACCCACCACTTCTCCCCTCCTCCTTTTTTAGTCTTCATTTTAAAGGGAATGCCACCCACCTGGAAACTGGTAAATACTGAAGGTGTGCAGCTGAATAAATTAATGAATGGCCAACACTAATGAGGGGAGGAATTTATTTGCACTGTGCGTGCGTGTGTGTTTATGTAGAAGAAAAAGAGGGATTAAGAGAGAGAAATGAGAATTTTTCACAAAATACACATATGTGTGGATTTTCACAATTTGCGGTACATTAACCCTACAAACTTAAAGAATTTAAACTCTCCAGTGTTTTAGTCCACAATATGATCATGAAAGCTTATGTGAAGAACAACAAATTTTGTTTACTTTTGCATTAATAGAACGTGCAGCGTGTAGTGGTGATGAGAGTTACTGCATGCAACTCATATATAAGAGAGGCAATATGTGAATCCATGCATGTGATGGGGTACAATATGGCTATTAAATATATGTATATTCTTAATTTAGTATGCATTTAAATTTAGCCTTCTTTAATTCAATACCCCTAAATTAATTAATGTGCAATCACTTGCCTTAAGATGCCAGCTAATTTTGTAAGCTGAGTTTACTGGTGTGATGTAACCTGAGTATTTATTGTTAAAATATACCCATAACAAACTCATTTGTAATTTGCAACAAGACATGCAAGGAACACAGCAAACATGTGATAGTAGGTGCTCTGGATAAATGCCAAAAAGCTGAGTGTAATGTAAAACTAATACTGTTCAGCGCCCAGATGACACCAATGAAATCTAAGGGTAGAGAATGCTTTTCTTCAGCAGAGACAGGAAACCTGGTCATAGTTAATGGGAAGATGGATGGAGCTAAATACAGGACAGTTCTGGAAAAAAACCCCCAGAGTTTGTAAAGTACTTGCAACTGGGATGAAGGTTAATCTTTCAGCATCACAAAGACCTTAAACACAGTCAGATACACAATGTAAAAAGGGTTTGATGTTTCTAACTGTAAATACAATACCTTACTATCAAATTTACTTAAATACATGTAAATCCACCACTTATTCGGTGACTGTAAGTCTGAAAAGGAGTATGATAAAGTTTAACTTATATAATCATACCCCTTTTCCATACATTAATTCATAGCATAAGTAGTCTTCCTACTTGGATCATGATGAGTCAGTAACGGCACTAAGTCAATGTTAAAACAGCTGGAAAATATTACATTTAGGAATGAGGTGTATTTGCCTGAAGAATACAAACAGTTTCCATTGTTTTCAAACAGACTCATTAGCTAGGAGTCATATGCACTTGCCCATGTTGGTACAAAGACATTTAGAACTGTAATATAATGTTAACAATGGTATCTTTTGATTTTGTTATTATTATTATTATTACTATTATTTTGTGAAAGTGCTGGAAGGTGGACATATGTAGTACTGGAAAGGACCAGAGGTCATTTGGCAGCAGCATTAGGTGTATCTGGCAGTCAGTACTTCTCTCACTGGGACACACCCTCTGTCTAATTCTCACCTGCCAATTTCTTATTGGCATATGGACGTCGGCCAATGACAATAATGTGGCATTACTGCCTAACAGCATGGCTAATATTCTAATTGATGCTTATTCAGATCTGATTGAGTAGTTTTTGTTACCCAGATTTGGCATTTCACATGAAAAAAACTCCCAACACAGGCCTCAAAGCAAAATGTGAGGCCAATTTCTTTCCTCAGTTTGATTTACTTTGTTTGATTTAATTCTGGTTAAATTAGTCTTACATAAACTGCGTCTGATTAGTACAAATAGTGATTTCCTAGCTTGATGGTCAATTACCTGATTTAAAGTGTGTTTGTCAAATTTAGGGTAGTATCCATTTACACCAACCAATATGCATAGCTGCTCTATTGTTTAAATCCTCTATTAAAAAAGTCTTTTACACACTAAACATAAATCAGAGAGGGTACTGGTAAACAAAATCTCAATTCTACATGAGACAATATAAGATAACTTAAAAAAAGGTAGTATTTTTCTTAGTTCCTAACAATATCATTATTTTGCTTTAGTAGATCCAAATTTTTGCAAGTTATGTAAATGAACTTTTTGAACTCAATGTTTAGTGGTGAGGGAGGCATTGCAATCTACAATAAAATGGAAAAATGTTATTGGGAGGAGATGATACAATAAAACTGGGAAAGTTGTTAGAAATATTTTAGTTGTTGCTACTCATTAACAAGATAGATGGACTAACCCAGTGTTACTTTGCTGTTTAACTTTGTGGTTATTTGTGCTTACTGATTATAAACTCCTGGATTTGGAGCTTAAAATACATAATTTTCTTGGCTGTACCTCAAATTCCCAACTTTTTTTTTGTTTAATGCGCACTCCAGTGTATCGGGTTTACCATTTCTTTCCTCCCACACTTTATCCAAAGCTTTGGATTTTGGTTTTAGGATTTCCCGTCATTTCAGTTTGGTTTAAAAAAAAAAAAAAAAACTTTAATTATTTTCACTTTCTGCATTCCTCTGGAGTTACACACAACTGACTGTAACTCTACCAAAATACATCACTCATGCTTAGATGGTTTGAGGTTGAAAGCTGTTTGGCCTGATGCAGTCTAGTGAAACTGATGTCTTGCGTCGCTTTATGTCCAGGATGGTTTTCATGTTAATTTCACACATGCTCTTTAAAATCTTGGTTTTCTTCTACAGGCCACATCATTTTAAGCATGAAGGCTATTTATATCTAAATTATAAAGGCTATTTGGACCACATCAAACAGGCAAATTGACCCTCATTTTCAACATCTTTGTTGAGGCTAAGCTGACAATATTGAAATCTGGGCTATAAAATGATATTTTCCAAAGTACTAATCCCATGATGAATAGCTAAATTGGCAGTGTAATCTAAAAGAGAAACAAAAGAGATTCTGAGGACAAGTTAATGCTTCAAACATAAAATGTATATTAAAGCACAAGTATTAATTTCAGATGTTCAAAAATTTAACAAGGTGGCTCCAATTTTTTTTTTTTTCTGCTGTAGAACATCTTGAAATGAGTTTTCTACATAAGGTTAATTAACTCAGACTTTACCAATGAACCACAACACTGATTTCATGGTTAAAATGTTCAGACTGAATAGTAAAAGTGGAAGACGGTCTGATCATGAGTTATTTATGCACGTTGATTCATGGGTAAAGTGATGTAACCGTCTGCCATTTGGGGTTGAGGATGGGCTTTGGGTTCAGTAGCTGAAGGTCTGACCTCTGAAAAGGTTTTCTCTTTGCTGGATGCATTTGGATAAAAAAAAAAGCAGTGAAGGTAGAGATTGTACAGCTGTCGACAGTATGTGCTAATGGTGTGTATAGAAAGCAGATGTTTCACTGAGCACTGACCCGTGTGTGTTGACTTTATGGATTTTTGTTTTTGCTCCAATTTGCCAACTGCTCATATGGCACAAGAAATTGAAGACATTTGTCTAAAGATGTACATTAAGGCAGATGTACTTGTTTTTATGTTGTTATGGAGGTCATAACCTAACAGAACACTAAAACTTTGTTTAAATGTCACTTTATTTGTTGTATTATTGTTTGGGATCCAGTTGTGACAGTCATCTCTACAATGACGAAGTAAGATAATGTAAGATGGGGAAACAAGTTAAGTTTGTCTGCCTGATTTATGATTATGGAACTTATTAATACTGAAGCGCTCACAAGTCTGTCCATTTCTTCATGTTTAGATTGGCTCTACGTTTAAGTTTTTATGTCTTCATTATCTTTTGCTGCCTCTTCACTTGGTCTAAAGAAGCCGGGAGGTTCTGATTATCTGTGAGGCATCTCTGGCAATGTGCAGATGCAGTAATGAAGAGGTTGTCCTGAATTTAAGCAATTCCTGCAGAATTAGAGACAGATTTTGTAGGGGCTCTAGTGAGATTACAAGGTTTACCTGATCCACACTGATAGTTTTTTTTTTTTTCTTTTTTCAGTAGAAGTACACACTAAACTGAATTTGAACTCTCGTTTTACCAGTGGGATCTGGGAGTTTATTAGTCATGCTTCCAACAGCTGTATTGTTTTTTTTTTGCATTTTAAATGGCTGATGCCTAATTTTAAGAGTTATGCATACAGATGTTAAGATTAATACTTGACGAAGAAAATTCACTGACAGACATGAGGAGAAAAGAAACACGGATGTGCTCTTGAGTTGACCTGTAATTTCCTTCATTTATACATTACTATGTTGTAGTTTAAGCGTACTCTGTGGCGTAAACATGGATTTACACATTGTTTTTAGGATTTAATTTCAACACATGGTCTACAGCTGTCGATATTCTAGGTCATACACATACTTTGGACGAGCAGTGGGCAACATAGAGTTTTATCACAATATTTTTTGGTACTATTGTGATAAAAGTGATAAGAGATACTACTGTTTTTTAACAAGCTGTACAGCTGTGAGTTCGTGACACAGCAGTCCACACAAACACAAATACTGCTCTTGAAAAACATACCCATTTTTATGCTGCTTCAGGACATCAGTCACATAAATAAGTGTGATTTGTATTACTAAACTGCTCACAGTAACTGGATTTAATCATCTTGTCAATTGTATTGATATTTATTGATACACTCATTGAACAGAAAAACAGTAAAATTAACAATCCCAACAATACGGACAGTTTTGGAGTTTTTTAACATCGTTAATCAGAATTTATCGTGATGACAATAATTCAATTATATCACGATAATAAAGTGTCACAATAAATGATAAACGGTAT
Source organism: Xiphophorus couchianus (assembly GCF_001444195.1). Taxonomy (NCBI): domain Eukaryota; kingdom Metazoa; phylum Chordata; class Actinopteri; order Cyprinodontiformes; family Poeciliidae; genus Xiphophorus; species Xiphophorus couchianus. Next base: position 17,690,963 of record NC_040250.1, read on the forward strand.
GGTAATTTGTTATACAACTGCATGCCCATGTTCCATGAAATAAAGATTATACTTATTTTCCAAATTGTCATAATGAGGTAGTTATGTGTTGAATTTAATACAATTTAAAATAACTCTTTAAAATGTGCAAAAAGTGAAGCACTTTGAATACTTCTGAATCAACAGTATTGATTTCACTTAAAGTGCATCAAAGAACATGCTGTTCCAAAAATCCTGGGAATGTTCTGTAAATCTACTTTTAATGAACTAGGAACAAATTGTACATTTTCAATATTAGTCCTTTTGATCAGTGATCAAGGGCATTTGAACGATTTTGATCGACTGGTAAAATTGAAGTTGAAAAATGATGTTTTACATTAATGTTTCCACTATGAAAGGACAGTGGACAATTTTTGAGAAAACAATAATAGAGTCAAGGAGTTTTTCACCAGCAGCACACAAGAGTCACCTTTTGTCCCTCATAGATTTGTTGATGAAATCTGAAATTAGAGAAAGCTGCTTTCTACCAATGTGTCCCACAGATTTCTTTACTGTTGTTCATTAACACTGCTTATTTTTGGCAAAAACCCTTTGACTTTTTGGCATAAACTTTGGCAAAGCATTATAAGAAAAGCAGAAAAGATTCTTGTCAGAGTTCTTAAGAGTCGATATTGAAGGAAATGCAAACACACATACAGACATTGTACAACATAGACAGCAACCCTCTCACAACTCACAAACACTCTTGAGTTGCAGCCTTGGCAACTGTTTTTCTGTCTTTTTTTAATTAGAGCAAAAGATCAGAGAAATACCAAGTGTCAATACTGCAGAGAATGAGAATATGGCAACGGCGACCTTTTAGAGCTCTTTGATCTTTTATAATGTCAGGGATGGAGCATCTTGTTCTTTTCTGCCATACGTTTGGGTCCTCTGTCACACCCTTGCATGGAAAATCTGAGAACTGCATTGTAATAAGAAAAAAACAAAACAACTTATCAAAGAAAGCGGCAACAGTCTCCTGCTATTAAATGTACGCTGCATGTTAAAAGGTGTTTAACCGCATTAAGATGTTCCCGCATACTTTCTGGTCATTATACGCATGAAGGCATTTTTGAACAACATGGCAAATGACTAAATAGTGGCAATGTCCACCTCTGACTGTGAGGAATCTGTTCCTAAACCGCTTGATGTCACACAGCAGGGTGCAGAAAAGGCTGAGAGTATTTCTTTACTTTGAGCTATTCAGGTGAGCTAGCTTAATTAGCACTATCGGTCCAGTTTAAAACATAAAAATAATCGCAGAATCATTTGTGAATGTATTATGGAGATGTGTTTTGGGAGTATTTTGATGATACATTTCCATTAATGAAATGGTAAGAATTTAATGGTGTGTCAGTAGGTCGACCATGAGTCTACTCCAAAAACTATGCACGGCTCATAAGGCTGGTGCTGTAATTTTGGTTGTGAGAGATGCTGATTAATAGCTACATTTGGGAGTTTTGGGAAAAAAAACATGGACTTAGTTTTAAAATTTGAACAAGCACATCTTGCATGTCTTCTCCTTGTCTGCTGCGATGCAGCCTTCCCAGAGCTTGCTGTGAAATGTGAGAAATTGACAATTTTCTCGTAAGGTTAGGTTGTTTGCCCACAATTAGCACAGCTGGGCACCAGCAATCTTAAGCTTGAATGATGACAAGCACCAGAGAGGTGAGCAGCACATACACAAGCTTGATTGACATTGCAAAGACATTCCTGGGTCCAAGACATTTAGCACAAGCTGGATTTAGTTATTGTTGATATCACTCCCAGAAGCAGCAGCATAGATCTGTCTTATAGAGAGAACACATAGAAGTAATGTAGATTACATTTGATAGATGTTGCTGCTAAACAGGATTATCAAGCTTAGGAAGTGATTGTTTTTTGACATAGAACCAGGTAGGTTGAAAAGCTTTTCTCCTTTAAATGAAATTGTTTATTTAAAAAAATGCCTTCTGTATTTAATCTAGTTATTTTTTTCTGATATAAAATTTAATTATGACCTAACACATTAACAGATGACAAAAGCAAAACTGAATGAACTCTCTAAGGGAACAAATATACATATATATTTTTTTGTTGTGATGTATTGTAAAAGTTACATAAACACATGGATCAGTTTTAACTGCATAGGAAACCAAATTGAAAGCTATGAATCCTCACTAATTACCATAAATTATAAACAGAAAACAAGCCTTTCACAGTAATTTAACAAAATAGAATGGGTTGAGAAATACATGAAAATTAGCTGGTTCAACAATACAGGCAACAACTCCCTGGTAATTGCAGTGAAAATGGGGGGGGGGGGGGGGGGGAAACCCGCTTTACTTACCAGAGATTCTCAGATGAAATTGAGTCTTGGTCCATTAGGATAAATCTGTCATGTATGCATCTCCAAAGCATTATTGTGATCATTACCTAAAGACTAACTAAAGCTGGATTTTATGAACAAAACTGAGCGTTGGTTTGTAAGTTGAATTAACAAATCTGGGATAGAAAGAACATTGTGTGACCTTCCAACAAGTTTACCATGCCCAGATCAGTTTGATATGAAAACCGTCATCGGGCTGACGAGAAAAACTTAAAAGGATGAAGAAACCCCTCCCCAAAAAGGATTTTATCAGTCTATTCATGTAATGCAAGGAAAAAAAAAAAACTTGAATGAATTGTGGTATGTGTGAAAAATGCTTCATTCCCTTGGTTTTGCTTTCCTAATTAGACCCAGTTTGAGATCAACATCAATGCTTTGATGTTGCAATGGACTGTGCTGGCCACATGCTCCTTTCTCCACATTCCCTGAGCATCAGGCTGAGAAGGAGATAAATCATCCAGGCTAGAGGCCCAGTGGCTGGGATCATCTCTTTCTGCAGAGATGATCCCATCTCTTCTTTGTGTGGATGTCCGTATTAGCAGTTGGCATGAGTTTTTGCCTCCGGCTGTGAGGCAAGGGAGGATTTCAATGTGGCGATGATGGCCTGGTCAAGTTGAAAGCAGTCTTATCTCCTAATCCTGTTAAATAAATGGCCTGCATTTAAGTTGTAAGTTGGCTGAAGCAAAAATGGAGAGTGAAAAGTGAAGATATGTTATACCCATCAAGATTAAAAGGTGCTCCTTGCTTCTTTCCACTGATGGAGGTGAGAGGAATTAAATAATAGCCACCATTATGGTATTTGTTGTTTGTTATTTTAGTTAACTATATATGGCTTTTTTTCCTCCCAATTCCTACACATTATGAAATTATTATTTCTCTATAAATAGAGAAAATAAAGTTTTCCATCATACCTGATAAGAACTAGATAAAAAGCAACTCAAAGAAATGCAAATAAGATCAGCAGTACATTGATTACACTTATCATATGGGATCAGAAAGCTTGAGAGAGAGTAATAAACTATTTCTTACTGTGACATTTGAGCATAAGTGGAAGGCACATAAGCTTAAGTGTACTACTATATTTGTGAAGTTCATGTAAAATATATGCATGCTCATATGTGGGTTAGTGATATCATGTGCATGTCTGACTGCCAGCAAAGTGGGTTGGCCTGGCTTGTGGCCTACGTTTATTTAGCTGTGAATTCTTCCTTTTGATCCAATGACTCACAGCCTGTTTGTGTGTCTAGAAAACTCTAAGCTCTGGCAGACAGTGTCCAGTATCACAGCAAAACCCTAACTTCATTTTGAGTGGGCCCTAGATTTTTGGGGATGTTTGGAACACCTTGAGGGACCTTTAGAGACCTCGGCACCACTGATGAAACCACGTTATGGGTTTACAACGCTCACTCACACACTAACTTATTGGATATTCTGACTAATATTACACTTTTGCTTTGTAAACATATTTCAAATGAAATTATTGTAATTTTTTGTATTAAGTAATGGGGAAAAAATTAAATCACTCAATGTTTATTCAAAAGTTGATTCAATCTCAATTAAAAAAAAAGTACAGCATTGCTTTGTTGCATGACTTCTGATCTTGATTTGAAATCCAGCAATGAACACAAATATTCTTCATTAATTATGTACCAATATTGCCATTCAATTTCTTTAAGATGCAACTTGAAATATATTGTAATGCTTTTGTTCCTTGAAAAGATGGCTTATTATCCTCAGTTATCGTCACTAACCCTACACTCAGTTGACGCTGTACAATGTAGGTCTGACCTGCAATGAATCGTGGATTCAGGAGGAGTAATGTGACATTAATGTGATTTTCCTTATTTCAAAGCAAGAACATGCATCCTGGGGCAGGTTTTGTTCAAGTTCCCTAAACGGATCATTTAGACCCAGACTGCTTAACAGAAGCGGAGACTTGGGAGTTTGAGGCCATGTTTAAAGACTTCAAGACTTTGCTCTGTTTCTGAAGCTGTAGAGTAGTTACTGTGTTGTTTTCGGTGTCATCACAACTAATTTTACTTAATTGATCCGCAAATTCAAGGAACTCAGAACATATGCTGTTACTAGCTTAAATGGCACACTATGTATGTTCCTCATCGGTGGTTTTCTCTGTATGGCCACAGAATATAAACAGTATTTCTCTTGCTATCATGCGAGAAGAACCACCAAACTCTGACAGACAACTCTTATAATCAACACATGCTGTGAGGACAAAGCACCAGGGTATGTGTAAAACAACAAAAGCTCAACTACTTTTTATCTCGTACTTCTTGTCTGCTTGCTCCTCATCACGAATGACAGCCCTGATTTGAGCTTTCACACAGCAGTTCGGCTCAGACACTCAGCCTGTCTTACTGAAACTGTGGATCCAGTGTTTTCTAAAACATGTTGAAATGGAACAATCCAAGATGTCTCTCTCACTGAATTTGTACAGTACATCTTGGGGAAGAATTCATCACTCCCAGTTTTTAGTGATGTACTCCCAATGTATTTCTGCATTGATGTAGAAATAGATCCTGGTATTGTTTCTATCATTTTCAATCTTTTAAAAATGCAGTAAAAAGCAAACAGACAAAAGAGAAAAAAACAAGAAAGCTACAGTGCATTTCCAAAGCATTCATACCCAGTTAGCTATGTCATTTTCTACATTACCATCACAAACTGGTTTTGTGATTGTATTTGATGAATGTGCATAGATTTGTACATTCTTTCTGGGATGGAGGATGAAATACATCAGGTTTTATTTTTTCTAGGAAGAGAAATAAAAACAATACAGTACATACTTTTCCTGGGTTATACCCATATTCCACTTAGTAAAATAATCTCGTCAGTAATCTATTGTAAAATACAATAAAATCCAGCTGTTAAATGAAGACATCAGAGGTTTGTTAGAGTACTTGTGAACGCAGAGCACCAGGAAGACGAAGATGAGCATGCTTTAAACTGATCTAAGTTATGAGACAAAGTTTCTTGGTGTATTCTGTTGCTCTTTCAGGGATATGTTTGACTTTATTCCATTATTAATTCTTCATGTTTGGTTCATGAGCTTTGGAGGTCTTCCCTTTTTTGGCAGGGTTGTTGTTGAGCCAAATTCTTTCAATTTTCTAATAATAGATTTAACATGTCTCCAGATGATAATCAGAGTATTTTATTTTAAAACCCAGCCCAGGGTTGTTTATTTCCCTTAGTTTTTGTATGAATGATTATTATTTTTTTGTTGTTCTCTCTTGAAGCTTATTCAGTGTGTTTTCTTACAATACTGCAGGTTCTAAGTCTCTTTAACACTGAGCGTGTCTTGAAATGTAAGGTTTTAGCACTGAACAAATACTTCATTCAGGATGGAGCATCATTATTTGGATTTTTTGCGATCATCCTGAGTTGTGATGATCAGACACAGACTGGGAAGAAAGCAAGATAAGAGAATTTATAAATAGTGTGGTTGTGTGAGAAACAGACTTTGCAAGGCCAAAGGGACATGAAGGGGGTGTTAGGAGCAGTACTGGCAGTACACTCTGTAATTGTGTGTGTGTGAGAGTTTGTGTGCGTGCATGTGCGCGTGTGGAGCCCAGATGGACTGTACTAAGGTTACTTGGAGAGAAGAAAAGACTCATGTTGTTCGGGAAATGGACTGGCGTACAAAAACTTGTTAAATTTGCTACATCTTTATAGAAAAGCAGATCTGCTTTTCAAGATGTTGTTGTCCTGCATCGTCAGCTGTCAGAATTCACTTGTGCTAAAGATGGGTTTAGGCGAGGAGGCGATGAAGCCAGAGAAAAGCAAAGACATAAACAGAGAAGGTAAACAAGAGAAAGCTGTTTTCTGCTTGTGTTCACTAAAGTTTGCTTTATACTTGCATGGAATTAGGTTTAGGAAAAACTCCTTACCAAATGATTGTCAAAGCAAAATCCTAATTCAGATTTGTTTGCGTACACTGTGTTGATGCTTTGACCAAACTGATCTGCCAAAAACAACCTTGAGGTTTGTACATGATATGAATATGGTCAGATGAGTAAACTGTAAATAATGTTAGTTTAACTGTAAAATTAGACTTACAACAGGTCTTTACTGTTTATGCAGTGAACACAATTTTGCTGTAGAGATGATGGTTTTCACAATAAAACTACATTATTTTCAGCAGTTCTGTACTTTATTACATATGACTGTGGATTGCATTCTGGTAAACATCTTATTACAGCCTCCTTATTAGTTCAGGTCTGTCTGAACTAATTACCAGATAAGGCAAGCTGTCAATGATTTATTTATTTATTTATTTTATTTTTTTGAAAATGGCATCAATTCTGCCATGAGTGTCATAGCTCTCACATGCCTGGTTTACTCAACATTTACACAACTGCATCCCAACCTTCTGAGCAATGGCCAAACAAAAAACACTTCACTCGCCTCTGGATGCTGGATGCTTGAAACTGAAAATGAAATTGATTGCATGACCAATACGGCTTCTCAAGGAGCATAAAAATTTCACAAAGTGACAGATGACTCTTTTCAGTCTTCATGGTAAAATAAAAATAGTTATGTTAAAAGTAAAACCTGGTCACAGTTCAGCAGAACACTATGAAAACAAAAATGCACACCTATTCAAAAGGAGAACATGTACTTCAAGCATGCATTTTTTGTTTATTGTAACAAAACAGGTAAACAAGCACATGTTTACCTCATGTTACACAAAATCTGAGCAACATCCAGCTTGAGCCTATTTCTTGTGATCCCCTAGTCTCTGAATTACTGAAGCATTACTGTTCTGATCACACCTTTTCTGCAGAAAGCCCAATAAGCATCCACCTCACTAACCCCCATCTATGTGGACAGATGACCGCGTTATAGTCCCTGTAACCTAATAGAAAAAAGAAAAAAAACACATAACACTCAGACAATAGGAACAAACCAGAGCATTGAGGAGAGTTGGAATATAAAACATTCTAAGCACTCTATGTGCTTTTCTGATTAACTTGTGTTGCATCTACACTGGGAAACAATGCAACAAACAATCCAATGAATGAAACCCGCCCACTCTGATGTCATAGAAATTAAGCATTATATGTCTATGCAGTTAGTCATGCTTGCCCTCCCAGTCATCCACACTGCATACCCGTTGGCTCTATCAATATTTATTTTAGCCGTTGAATTTTGAATCACAACTTATATAATGATTTGATTATGCATTGACACAAATTATTTTGCATCCAGTCTTTGTGAGTTGGCGTGTGTGAGACAATCTGCGGCTTCGCATGAGCTGCAGGGGCAGTTCCATAAAGTTTAATTATATGTTGCATTCCCAGTAGAGGGCCTGAGATTAAACTAAATTAAATTGTGTTGGGGTGCATAAAACGTTTCTGTGCTGCAGAGCAAATACATGCAGCGCAGCTGAAGCGACTGAAATTGTGGCATCTCTTTCGCAGGTGACATGTAGTGACAAGTTAGAGTCCATACGGTTTTGTCTAGTTTGATCTTTTGAGCATTAATCAAGTGCAAAACGTTGATGACATAATGTGTGAAGAGGTCAGAATGTTTCAAGAAGTACTTCCATGTGTCGTCTTAATGGCACATGGAGGTTTTGGGCCTTAGTTTTAAAGTGCTACCAAAATCATTTTATATTGACTTCATTATGAGAAAGTTCATATGATTATTATTATGAAGCTTTACCAAACATGAACAGCTTAGTAAGAATCTTTTGTAGCTCACAGTCTAATGTTCTAGGTTAATAAACCAAATGCTCCTCATGAACAGTGCATTGATGTGGTTTACTTCCTTTAAATTGACTTCATGAAACCACTATATAAAAACAGATAAACTTGACAAAAACATACATAAACTAACTGACAACCAGGCATTTGTATACAATAGTGGTATTCCAGAGAAGATGTTAATAATTTATTGAACTGTAATTGTTGGTGACTTAAAATCCTATACCTCAAGCACGAGCTAAGTTGAGTTGAGTCGTGCAACTTTAAATCCAAGTCTGATGTTTGTCTTTTAGTGGCTTATGTGTGTCAAGGTTGTATAATTATTTTTGCCATCTGTGCCTTTAAATGGACAATGAGGCAGCCATAAAATGTCCAGATCTTTAACTACACTTTTCAATAAAGAGCAAGAGGTTTTTCTTTAACAAAAGTCTAATGCAAATATTTTGCAATGTTTTTCTAATTTTATGCTGAGGTGCAAAGGTCAGCTATTTTTTTTTTTTTTTTTAGTTTTTAAACTAAATGCATTTTTTTTAGCTTGTACAAACCATAATCCTGACATGGACTCAGTTTGAGTCTATTTTTTAAGATATTTTGGTTCTTGTAGTCTGTAAAAAATAAGATCAGAACAGCATAAGCATGTGGGCTCATTTACTCCCTCTTTTGAGAAACAGAGGTACTGCTTACCATACCTTTTGCTTTTCAGTGTGATTTTGTTGCCAGTTGGCAAAACTGCATATGCAATAACAACATTACAGAAGTGTAATAAAACAGGAAAAGGTTTAACTTGATTTACGCTGTATATGCCCTCTAGAGTGAGGCTCGGTTTGTCTCATTTGGGTTAGTTCACATATTGGTCTCAAAAAACAAACATACAACCCTGCCCCCTTTTTTTTCTTTTTCTTTTGAAGCAATAATGGTGACCACACTTGAACTGAGCCAGATAAGCATAAAATAAGAATAGAAGATTCTTTATTTTATTTTACTTTTTATTGTGTTATAATATTTTTAGTATACCTATGTATGTAGTTTAGATAAATAGAATTACATTTCATTTCCCATAAAGACCCAGCAAAACTAAAAAAAACATACAGAAAAATATTAAATTGTGAGAGAATTCAGTGCGATTGCAAGTTGGAATTATTAAACGAGTGCATGTTTACAGGACATAAATACCTCGATACCCTGACCTTCACATCATTAAATAGAGTTTACTTTAGTTTCATACTTCATTAGCATCACTAATTGAAAGCAGACTGGCCTCCAAAAGAATACATCTGTCCTTCCAAGTTCTCTTAAATGATATCTGCACAAACATTTAAAAAATATATATAAACCTTATGATTTGTTATGGAATTGGTTTGTACTCATAATGGTTTTAGCCAATAACTATTACTTAACCCGTTTTTCACATGTTAAACACTTTGGATTCAATTCAAGTCTTCCTATATCTCTGCATAAGATTTCCAGCCCTGTTCTTTGCAAATTAGAAGTAAATTTGTCTCTGGTGAACCCCAGAATAAAGATATTGGATCATTCCTCTCAAAGGCTTTTCTGTAGCACTCAATATGGCTCAGAGTGCAATTTCTGCTTATTTTAAAATCATGTCAAAACACGCCAAGAGCTTAATTAGGATTTGAGCAGTGATTATGTTTTATTATTATAGCATTAATAGTATGGCATATTTTATATTTAGCTGTGTTAATCTGTGGATAAGTCGTTATAATACTGTAACAAATACAGGATTGGAACATGGAATTGTTTACAACACTTAGGCAGCCTATTGTCGTACTGTTTTTTTTAATTAACGCCTGGACCTGAGGACCTGTTTTTTTTTTTTTTTTTTTTTTTTTTTTTCTTTAACGGGTTACTTTTGCAGTCAGGCCATATTTTCTGCATACTCACATTACCAGAAATGAAGACCAGTAAGTAAGAGCAAACATGGCTTCCATATGGTGTTTCCATATATGTTCTCTGCAGAGAGTTTCTGTGTGAAAATAATTATAGAAATCACATCCAGTCCAGATGCAGTTCATGTGGTGAGTGTCTGCACATGGCAAAAGTTAGCAGCGTACTGAGAAATTATAAATAACTACTGGTGAAGGAGGGCGGGTCTTTAAAGACTTTTCCATGGCTCAAGCAATTGTGAAGCTACTCTTGGTTTGAGAGAGACATCATTCCAAAAGTTATGCATTTTCTCAGCAGGCATTTTGTTTTTATTACATATGTTCTACAAACCTTTCTCATTTCATCAGACATTATCTTATTTCTCTATCAGTCCTTTTAGGTTTGCATACAAACAAACTAAAAATAAAACGGTACAAAAACACACCAAAAAAAAAAATCAGATTCCAAGCTGAAACGGATCATCCATGGTGGTTTTTATTTTCAAACATATTAAATATTCAGTTTTCAGATGTGAGAAACAGAGGATGATTAACAGCTTCGGTCTTGCTTAATTTCCACCTGAAACACAACACTCAGTAATACCTTTAAACAGATGCAGCAGTTCATTCTCAACACCTTCAAATCACAAATCATTTCAATAATTTTACTTCCGCTGAAATTAATTTGGTAATATAACAAACTTAGACTTCTGCAATTATTAACACTACCTGACATCCTCCCCATTGGTATCAATTCTTCATGTGATTAATTGGCCACTGCAGCAGAAAGACATATTCTTCACCTGTTGTGCATTTATGCTCATTTAGTTCCCATATCTCCGTAGAACCAGTGTGACATCTATTTATTCTTCTTTTTTTTGTGATGGTTCACATTAGACTGCCGCAGTATCGACTCTGAAACCTGCACAATGCACAGGGGACAAAAAAAGGTTTCCATTCAATTACTAGACCCTTCTGCCCCCTCGCGCTCTGCAGAGCCGATAATATACCTACAGTATGCGCCCATGTGTGGGTGTCTGCACACTGGCCACAATGCTATCATTCCTCTCATTCCTCTGAAAGCAAGACATGCTTCAGAGGGATTATCTCACCTCATGAACAATATGGTGAATAAAGGTTCTTTGTTCATGTATAGCAACCTCATGTTCTATTCTACACGCTTTTACACACAGAAGCAAGTAAAATTCATTCAAATTTTTTTTTTCTTTTCTGTGGGGTAACAAATTACTTTACAGTGTAAAATTATCATGTTGAAAATAATTGAGAAAATGAATTTACATCCATTTTGTTGCAGTACAACCATAAATCTTTGAGGTATTTTGTGAGGACTTCATATGAAAGACCAACACAAAGTAGTGTATAATTGTGATTTGGAAGGAAATTTACTTGGTTTTCAAAATCTTTTATTTATAAAGAATCCAAAAATTCTGGTATGCATTTGCATTCAGACCATTGTTACATTTGAAGAGAAAAGACAGAAGTTTGCAGCCCTGAGGACACAGTCCCAACTATGAAGTTTGGGGCGGTAGCATCATTTTGTGTGGGTGTGTTGCTGCAGGAGGGACCGGTGCACTTATAGAGACATAAAAAGAAAAGAACATTAACGTTATTTGAAAATACTGAAGCAATATTAGAAGGATGCTGATTCAAAACTGTAAGAAAAGAGGTTAGATTTCTTTTATGCCGTGTATGTAAATATCTACTTTCAAATGGATGTTAACATTTATGTGATCTGGGGTTTACACAAAACTAAAAGTTCATCCATCATACCATCACCAACCCTGGATGATGAATGCAAGATTTGAAAAAGAGACAAATGACGTGATAGAAACTATTATAAAAAATGTCACAAAATCAAGTTTTCATATGATTTAAAAATGATTTAAAACTTCATTTTAATGTGTTTTAAAAACAGAAGTAAAATCATTACATCCTTCAATTGTTCTTTTTACAAAATTAACTTCTTTTATGTCTGTTAGCAGGAATGCTGGTTCATTACTGCAGCAAATTTCAGTAATCATATTTATAGGGGAAAAGTGTTTTGGCTTGCATCCAGACTGAATTTGAAATAGAGAAATGCTGTCAACTTTCTGTGTTTGATGTTCTGAAATGTACTATTTTAGTCGTTTCTACTCATTAGATGCTTCCTGTCTTAAAAAGTACAAGTGAATAGACAAGCTCCATCACCATGGATGTTCTTGTGCAAATTTGACTCATGCTGTTATGCTTTATAAATGTTTTTCTAAAGTCTATGGTCAAATCATTAAAGTAGTTTCCCCTCAAATGTTGAAATGCTTGGGGAAGATGTCACAAAATACTACTTTTTTAGATCATGATTGTTTGAGCATTTTACATCATCACAAATGGATAATTTATTTTCAAGAAGATTGACTCCAAGAAAATGAACAACAAAAAAACACACAATCTAATCAGTGCAACACTGACTATAATTATCTACTAACTTCAACATTTTACTTTATGCAAAATTTCAAAGTGACTGCTTCAATAAGAAATAAGGTAACAAAAGTTTTTAAAAATATATATATTTTTTTAGACAAACAGAGTTTGAAGTTTGGGAGTATTTCAAGTTAGTTGACAATTTATCTGCCATATTTACTAGTTAAACAGAATCCCAGCACAACACATGAGCGTCTAACAAAACAGATGAAATGACAGCTTGTGTGTTGTTAAGGTATTAGAAGAAGATTTGTGCACTTCTACATAACACAATTCACAATGCAAAAACACTTCCCTTGCTTGTTCAATGACTTCTTTCAATGCATTTCCAGAAACATAAATAAGGTCAGGCTAAACTTTAAGAGAAAAATTAATTTAGTAATTTAAGAAATACAAATACGGAAGAGGATTACGGCCATGGAAAAACAAAAAAAAAAAGATTTCTGACTTTAAAGTCAGAGTTACGAGATTAAAGTCAGAATTCTGACTTTATTCTCAGAAGTCTTTTTTTTTAATCCCCTTTGCCCCAGATTATTTGCTAGTAAGTGTAACAGAGTAATAGAAAACCCAACAGCTATGTACACTGCTAATTCTGTTTGAAATATTCTTTAAAATAACATGTTCAAAATTGTAGCAACACTGAGGTCAGTCAATTAAATGACTGAGAATTGGTTAGTGAAGAGAATAGAATATACTTTATTGATCCTCAAAGGGAAATTGCTCCTTTGTTGACATGCTACTGAGACAGAGATGGAAACAAAGGAACCAGATGAACTAATCAGAAGAGATATGGTACAGCTGTGGCAGGACAAAAAACGGTGAAGTTGAGGCAGGGAGACCAATTAACAAAAAGGGAGCTGAATAAACACTCAAAAATCAAAGGGAAAAGACTAGAGAACTAACTCCAAATGTACAAAGAACAGAACACAAGAAACTAAAAATGAATGAATGAACTAATGTGACAACAACTTGCCAACAATGAAATGAACTAAATATGCCAAGAACTATCCAACATAAATAAACATGAAGGAAGTAATCAAAACACAAATGAAAACCAGACCACAAACACAAGGATTGGAACAAAATGCCCCTTTGTTCAATAGCAGCAGCCTAAGTAAGGAGAAACAGACGTCGCTCTCCCCAACCACGTCATCCATAGAATAAATTACATACATTTTAGTTTACTGATTATGACTGTAGTTTCAACTTTACTAAAGCTTTTCATGTCATGAAACGGTCTTTGTTGCCTGTAAGTGAAAATCCAGAAAAAAATTATATTTTGACCAAACATATGATTACATTAGGCTCATTTTTTTAAGTATTTGCATTGTCGAGAACATGACTGTACCCAGACAGCACAATATGAGTGAAACAACATTGATTCAATGACACATTTTCAACATTGTTTACTTGGCTAGAATTGGATGATTGATTGATGGTTGATCCACCATCATTTGTTGACCTCAACCAAAAATCAACCATTCTGACCATAATTCAACGTTGAATTACCATCATGTGCTATCAGGGTAATTTTCTGTCAATCACACTCATGCATTAACTTGATATCTGATATCTCTCACTATTTTGCAACAGCAGTAATACTACTTTTTTAAATCTATATTTTATATGTACGCCGTATTTCTGTTGATGAAAAAAGGGAAACTTTCAGGATTCGGATTTCCTCTTTTGCCATGGTGGATGGTGTTATCTGCCTTCCACTGATAAGAGCTTTGCATATGCTTACACTCACGCATATATTATCAAATATTATTTCAATGGTTAATATGAAAGCCAAATCTTCAGTTTATACAGTACGTGTTCTAATTTGTAAAGAAAAATGTTTACAGTTCCAGCCTTACATTCTCTCTTTCTGTTTTATTCTGAAAAGTAAAAATAAAATCATGCTCAATTTGAAAGAGACTATGATGTCCATCCAACACACTGGATTCTATTAATAATTTATCAGTTGAGATAAAAATCTATTTTGAGCTTTTCTCACAATTAAAATTATTATTATTTTGAAACCAACATTAGTTCAGCTTCTGATAGTGACAGACTTGGAGTTTGCCAAAACAAGGCCAGTGAATAAGTGATGGATGGTTGCGGGTACAGAACCATGAGCTTACAGCAAGATTTCCTGTCTGAATCTCAGTTCTGTATGCCTGTCTGTGTGGAGAAACTGATCCAGCTTTCCAAAGCCTGGATAATTCCTCGAATAAATCTCTGCACCATTTCCAGAGGAGGAGATGAAACAGGAGAAAAATGGACAGCAGACAGAGCAGGAGATTAATCAATCAGTCAGCCTTTAATTAAATAGACCGCTTTCAGCAGTCGTGTAGATAAGTGTTTTAATTACCGAAAACCACAAATGCAGCCAAATTTGCTTGGATTAGATATCCACATAAATAAAAGTAAGATAGAAATTCTAAAGTTAATAAAGTCAAGTAAAAATAAAAATGTTAGAGTTGTAAAATGGATAGAACAAAATCAGAATTCCAAGTACCTATCAACCAGAAGGCAGATGCAAAGATAAAAGAAACGGATCACAAAAATATGCAGCGATTTATGGTCAGACTTGAAAGCATCACTATAAGTCTTAAGTATCTTTTTTTTTTTTGTCTGAATTTAAAGGTAGAGTGCATCTGACTCTTTAATGAAAACATGCTGGTAGCACCGTAGTAGGGGGATATAATAGCTGAAGGCTATGCTAGACTGGGAAACTATTGGAAATCCTGCATTCACATTTCAAAGTACTCCATTAGGTTGACAGGGGACTGGGATATCTTTAAGATTTGATGGGGTTTGGGCATTGGGAGTTCTGAAGGTGCAATGAAGAATGTGAAAATCTGTTCTGGCTTGTAGAGGGAGCCACTGCAGATTGTACAGTAGAAGAAATATGGTTTTATTTATGTTCTTGCAAGGGCTCTAGTTTCAGAATTTTGGACGAATTGAAGACTTCTTTCAAACTCAAGGAATGTCAGAGGCCAGAGGTGAAAGCATGAATTAAGATTTTGTCAGTGTTGCACATCGTAGAGAGAAGATCACAAATATTTAAAAATAACTCTTAGAGTTTCCTAAAGTTTGCCCTTAAAGTAGCTTAAAGTTACTGACAGGAAATTGAGGGTTTCCATTTGATTTACTTTGCTAAAATCTAATTTGCCCCTTCATCAAGACACAGATGGATGAAGGGTGTCTTCACCCTTCATCCAGTCATATCCATATATTTCCATATATGGATATGACTATCCATATATTTCTGTTCAGTGAACAGTAAATCACCAGGCCAAATTATTGCCAAACAATAAATCAATTTAGAAAATCTGACTGCATAAAGCAGGCCAAGCAATTAAAAAAAACAAAAAAAAAACAATCATGCACCAATCTAAGAAACAGATTAAGATAAAATTATCCATTAGTCTGGGAACGGTCACAAAGCCATTTCTGATGCTTTTTCGACTTCAGTACACCACAGTGATTGTTCAAAAAGTAAGAAAACAAACTTTCTCTGGGATTACGGGCCTACCAAAATTACTCAGAGATCCTATCGAGGATATATCTAAAACAGGGGTGCTCACATCCAGTACTCGAGAGCTACCGTCCTGTAACTTTTAGATGCATCTTTACTCCAACAGGCCTTGATCAACTATGAACAGGCCTGGTAATGAGACATTCATTTGATTCAGGTGTGTTGGAGCAGGGAAGCATCTGAAAGTTGCAGGATGGTAGCACTCTAGGACTGGACTCGAGCCCCCCTGATCCAAGAGGCCGCTTATGAACAAAGGACAAAATATAAAGTCTCCCTTGCATCAGTTAAGTTCAATGTTCATAATTTCAAAATAAGAGAGGGACTGGGAAAAAATGCATACTCACTGTTGCTTTTCCAGGAAAAACTCAAAAGTATCAGTGATTTTGGGGGCAATATTCTGTAGACTGTTCTGAAAAAAAATCTGTTGCATCTGGTGTTAAATTACACCTAAGTCAAACAGGGTTGTGGTAGTATCATAGTCTTGGTTGCCATGTTTCTTCATGACTTGTCATAATTCATGGAGCCATGAATTCTGCAATCATCCAGAAAAATCCCAGACAAAAATATCTGACCATCAGTTTACAACCTTGAGTTCAAATGCACATAGGCTTTGCAGAAGAAGCAGAAAAACAAAATTCATAGACTTAATTATGGAAAACATCTAATACATAGTCGCCATTTACAAATTAAACATGTCAACAAACTCCAAATGTTAATCCTCTGGAATGTATCAAATAGCCAAAGTGAATTTGGAGATGGAACCGGGGAAAAGGCATTCGGCTTGATTTTGATAAGTCAGAAAGCATCCGATGAGGTAATTGTCTTGCAATAGCTGAACTCATCATTTGGCATACTAGTTAATCTCAAAAAATATTCTATTTATATTGCATAATTTAGATTTTTTTTAAAAGCACTTTTATGCATTTAACAAAGTTGTGATGTTTGGGTTACTATTCCAAGCTTCAGGTGGCATAAAGCAAAATTTAATAACATTTCCTCTGATTGTACGTTGTTGAAATATTACAAATGTACGTTGTTATATTTCAACAACGTACTGATGCATACCGAACCACTGTGAAAAAAATGCATGTCAGAATTGATCAACTATCACATTGCGAGCTGTCAAACAAATGGATGGAAATTTTATCCTACTGATACTATGAAATTACTTTCCTAGACCTGAAAATGTTCTTCTTGCACTTAAAACCCTGAATAATAAAGCTCCATCACATATCAAAGATCTGATTATTTTTGTGAGTTCCCAACAAAATGATTCTGTGCACACCAAAAGTATCTTTATGTTGATTTTTCACTTGACTATTGGATAGTCCATTGGGTAGTCTAGCACCCTGTGTGAAAATAAACAGGTTCAGAATGGCATGATGTTTTTCTTTGTTTTTATTTGTGCATGGTATACATCTTAATCACTGCCAAGCAAAACAATTAAAAAGTAGATGCATTTGCATTTTGCTTTGTGAACATGTTACTGCTCAAGCGACAAAAAGACCCACTGTCAGTAGAGGTAATCAAACAGAGATAAATTGCAACTGATGAGCAAAGAGAAGCATTCACTGTAACAAACTATGAACAGCTGTTGCCTGTACTTGGAGCTTATTAGACAACAGGGGCAGGTGGGCTGATCAGATGATCAGCTCTGCACCGGTGTGGTGGCCAGCTCTGAAATGGAAAGAGAACTGAAAAACTTGTAGAACATGAACATGGTTTGACATTTGTGACACTCAGTTAAACAAAAAAGCCCCTGCAAACAAGAAGAACTTGAATGATTCCTAATTCAAGAAGTTACATGAAGGTGGTATAGCAAGAAATGCAATGTGTAGAATAAATCCTCAACCTATCCACCGGCTTTTGGAGGTGAAATTTGTGGTTTAGTTGAGTGCTACAAGTCTGTCAAGTTGCCAGTTGTGATCACAACCTTACAGATGTGGTTTAGGAAAGCACATCTGTGCATCAACATGAGATCAACGAAAAACATTTACTTCAGTCTTTGGCTCTCTCTTGTAATTATAATAGAAAACACTTACTACTGGGCAGAACCTTTAGCTTCCTGTGGTCAGTTGTCATTTAGACGACTCTGCCTCTTATTTCTCCATCTTAGTGGGATGTCGGATTGCCCAGAGGGTGGCTGTAGTTACTATCCAGTAGCTTTCCACCATCAGTATATGAATGTATGTATGAGTTGGTGAATAACTAAATGTAAGGTAAAGTGCTTTGAGGTCCTATAGACTTGATAAAGCAAGTACAAGCCAGTTACCATTTACCACTGTTGGAATTACAGTCCAGACTTTTAATTATTGAGGCTCATTTTGACAAAGTGGCTGTAACTCTCAGTTCTGAAATATTCCAATAAGTGTAAAGATTAATATCATCTGGAAAAGAGATTCCTCATAATCTTCTTATATGAGAAAAAGATTAGGGAATATTAATTTAGATTTGATCAAGAGGATAATTTGGAAAACAAAATAGCTTATTTCCGAACAGAGCTTAAGGGAGCTTTCCTGTACTGTATTTTATATAAAACATCCCTCACTGTAAAGCTTGCATAGCGCTGAGTTGAAAGGAGTAAGTAAGCAAATCTTCATTCCCTAGATTCGTAGTCATCACTCAGAACAGAGGTCATATAAGCCTTTAGATCCGTTAGGAGCATAAAAGAAAATTGACCATAGACACCCGATGAGAGCTTGGATAACATATGGTGCTTAAACAGTCAATAGCAAAGTCTGTGTAAACCTGTCTGTGTGCGAGGCTGACATAAACGCACCTGGTGGTCCAGCAGCAGACTGCTTTGTGCTGGCACTGTAAGAGGTATTGAGTCCGATAACTGAAATGCAACATATTACACAAGCCTTTTGTAGAGACAGTTATCTATCTATCTGTTGCTTTTAACTCTTCGATGTTTGATATTCGTTCAACATGGGAAAGGTCATTTCTGCAATTAGCAAGAAACAAATTTAGCAATGTGTGGCGCTTTGTAAAAGTATTCATAGCATACCCTTTGAACTCTTTCATATTTTATCATAAATAACAACAAACTGTAAAGTATTTTATCTATATTCTATGCATGAAGTAGAGTTTAATATAGTGCATTCTGAAAAATCAGAATAATTATGTACATGTATGTCACATAAAAATCTTCTACAAACAATTGTTATTTATTATGATGAAAAAAATACTTTTTTGGGGTTTTTTTTTCCTTCCATGCTTTGTCTTATGCTTTGTTCCACACCAGCATAAGACAAAAATAGAAACGGATAATTTTTGAAAGGCAAAATTTATGAGGCAGGTCATCCCCTGTTTTCGAGTGGTATCTGCCCCTCCAGCCAAACTGTGGCTCCTTCATTTTAAAGATAAACTTGGTGTTCATCATCATTTCCACCCAGGTCATTTTGTGGGCAACAGAAAGGAGGAGACCCACTGGCAGACTTCAAGTCCATGTGTCGTCTTCTGTTGCATCACAATGACCCTCCATATCTTGACAAGAACTCTGTATCTTTTTTTGTATTTATATTTCTGGAAAAGTGACATCTTGTAAATCGAACAAAATAGACGTTTTTAATTTCTAATTTTGTGATGGTTCAGCTGCCTTGTTTCAGGATCAAACTTCCTACATATCTAGCTGATGCGAGTTAACTTTCTGGAGCCGATTATGTCAGAGTTCATCGCTTTGGCCTGATGCGCTGTCATGAGGTTTTGATGCCTCATCATGTAACCTCTCTGAGAAACAGGGAACACCTGTCCTTGCACTCATAAGTTATGCTAATACATGCAGACACATGGTGGCCCGCTGCCTGACCTTGCTAAGAGAGCCTGTGTCATTGGAGAGAATAGTGGTGACCACGCTGCAGGACACTCTCTGGCATATGTTCACTCAGTATAGTCTTTAACAAATCCAGTGTGAGCTAGCTGTTTAAAGCTGCTTGCTGGTATAAGCAAACACTGTATAAAACCAGAATAAAGAAATAAAACAAATCTGGCCAAAGATCTGTTTGATGGCCAAATGCCCCTTATAAGAGGCATTGTTGTTGTATATGTAACACAGATGGAAAACTGTAATAAAATAAACATTGCCTTTTTTAATGGCTCTCGTAATAAAGATTTGGTGGCTGTTGCACTGAAAAGAGAGGATTGTGAATGAACAACATAACTGTTTTATGTACAAGCTAGAGTCAACTCATGTAGCACAGCTAGCTGCTACGGAAAGTTTGAAAGTTAATTTTTAAAACTCCAAAAAGTTGACTTATTGTGTATGTGTTTTTTTTTTCTTAAGCTACTTTTAATGTGTCTGTAATCATTATCCTTTTTGAACACCTAAATGTGTTCAAGTTACAACCCTCCTGCATGGGACTGCATGATATTGGAAATATAGCCGCAATTTGCTTGTTAAATATTCCAGTGACAATATTGGTCATGGTAAGCCCACAATTCCCCCTCTCTTCATGTTCCAACCCCTTTCCTTCAGCTGAACCACCTTAAACAGTAGCAGTGTTTCCATTACAAATGTGTGCAAAACTTTGTCGATATTCCATTGTCAAAAAAAGTAATTCCCCATTAAATAAGAAACACAACTAAAATCAAATGTGAATAATGTGTTTTTAAGTCATTAAAAGCCATTAAGTCATTAAAAAGATAATGCACCATCTTATTTACTTATTAATAGTCAAATGGAAGCTCAACAACAGAAGGTAGCTATGATTGATTTTATGTATGTAAATTCTAATTGTAACTCTATGGCAGCATGAAAACATGAACTGCAGTGACTGCAGGATTTACATTTAAGCACCTTTTTATGCTAATGTTTATTTTAAGCATTTTATAGAAGGCAGATTTTCACAAGCCTGTATTATTTAAGTCATTACTCACCCGATTTTGCAAAATGCGTCAAGACTTTCTGACCCTCTTTCTTCCTCTGGCTGCAAAAGACTTGGACTTTAACATTGGTTTCTCTGTTTCCTGAAAATAACCTTACAAACCTGATGTAGTACTTGTTGGAGAATTGTCTTGCCTGTTGTCTTTGTGCTGACTGATGAGGCAAAAATGACTCAAAAACTGTCTTGAGTAAGGCATTGAGTTCCACTATGTCTGTCATTAGCACTATTTGTC
The DNA here is from genome assembly GCF_001444195.1 of Xiphophorus couchianus. NCBI lineage: Eukaryota > Metazoa > Chordata > Actinopteri > Cyprinodontiformes > Poeciliidae > Xiphophorus > Xiphophorus couchianus. Next base: position 17,712,077 of record NC_040250.1, read on the forward strand.
AGAGGTTTGCTTTACTTTCATATGGGGTGGAGCCGGCATCATGTTAAGGATTTCATGTCAAATGGCAATTCACAGAAGTGGAACATAAAGTATTTTCATAACCTATGTAAATACATAAAGCACTTCTGAATTTGAATCAAAATTTTCAAGCCAACAAGGTTTACAACCTCCAAAAGAAAATGGATACAATAGTGACAGTGCATGATACTCCAACAGAACAGCTACCCCCCCATTTGTCTAACAAGATGGCTCCTTGTCTCTGCATGCAACCTGTTTGCACATGCACAGGCAATGGACATTTGAACACTATTGTCAATGACAATCACACAAATTATGCAACTGCACACAAACTCTCCCAAACAGTCATGCAAGACTTTGTTTGAGTGGCTGTTTGTCTAAGAAGAGGGATATTATTGTCTGTCTCTCCCATTTGCCTTCCGAGTGCACTTTTCAAGGTGCAGGGCTTGGTATCTCCATAGAAACAGCAAAGCGACCAGGAGTGAGGGGAGGGAGAAGGTGGGCGGGTGGGATTTAGTCGTGGGCAGGGAACATGGTAGGATGTTTTTAGGCATATGGGGGGCGGCTGGCCTTCTGGTTTCAGACAGACGAGCAGGGCACAGAGACTTGGGAACACGGTGACATTTGTGTCGTGACAGCGGAAAATAAAAGTGACAAGGGAGTGGCTTTCTCTGGAAGGGTTTCTGTGTGCATCTTTAGTGACATCTTTGCATGTGTGCTCCTGAACAACCTTGAGGAGAACTGGTTTCTCAGAGCCCAGGTATAATCCTGATTCTTGGTGAAGGCTGACCTCTCGCTGTAAGTCACACACCCCCTTGATGGTCAGTGTTTGTGAGGCACAGACCTCCAGATATTACTGGATTGTGTTTACATGTACATGTGTCCACGTTGGCCCAGAACTGTCCACCTCTGTAGATTCTTCTTTTCTTTCTCTTGTTTTTTCTTTAATTTGACCTTTATTCTACTGCAGTCACTTTTGGCTGTCTCTTTGTCTTGGATGACAAAAAACCTACAAACGTTTTAGAGAGCAAATTTCTCTTGAATTGTTTCTCTCCTGACTCTTCACATCTGTCTGAAGATGATTTTTCGTTTTATCCATGTTGGTTGCCTTTTCTCAAACTGTAATTGTATGGAAACACCTACACAGCAAGTTAATTCGTGACAATGTTATTTATAATTTATGGCCACATAGAAGAAACTCAAATTGTAAGTTGGAAGAAGCCCTTCTTTTCAATTTATCAATGTCTTGTTTTGGCTGCTAAAGATATTCTCACCCTTGAAACATTTTCATATTACTTTTAAGATACAACCACAAATATCAAATATTTTTCATTAGGTTTTTGTAAAGATGTTTAACAGATACAACTGGAAAGTTTACATTAGGAGATGGATGTAAAAAGTGAGACAGACTGAACAATAAAAATAACTTTAGAGATGGAGAAACAGAAGAAAAATCTCACTTAGTACACTCACTTCACAAATTGAATACCAGTTTGCAAATCACAAAATGTGATTAAATGATTTGTAATCAGAATAACATGGTTTCTGTTTGGATAGAATTATCTTCCATTTTCAACTAGATAATAGAAAAAAATCCATATACAATAAAAAAGGTAAAAAGCCATTTACTTTAGTGTTCAATTCACAGTACAAATCAGATGTCGATTAGCCACCCGCACTGCTAACTCATATTTTCTTACAGTCTTAACATGTTGTTTAGCATGTCAGAGTTCCTAGTCCCAATGCCCACTTGCAAATATGCAAAACTTACACACCTGTCCAAGCCAAATTGCTCAGGACAGAAACCCTTATTGCCTATATCAAACCCCCCACTTTTTGTATTAAAATAAATCAATATTTGAAATAAGTTTTTGTGCTTGTAGATGGATCTCAGTGTATTACAGTGATTTATACTTTTCCTGTTTGCAGCAGTAAGAAGTTACCTTACTGATCCAGATGATGGCAAAAAACTCTAATGTTGTTCTCCCAAATCAAGTTTTAGTCATTTTCATAACAAATTTCAAACAGAGGATAACTAAAGAAAACCACAGATGTTTTATCAAGAAAATTATGGAGTGTAAAATAAAAAAGAAATATTGCTTAAATATTAATGTTGTTTGAAACCAAATAGTAAATGAATGTATCCTAATTTATTGAATATAATATGGTTGTATATCGCTAACCTGTGTTCTGTATGTCACAAAAAGCTAAATAATAATCTGATTAATCTATGCAGAAACAATTAGATTGCATTTGTCCCCAATGTATCTTATGGAATTTTATTTAATTCCGTCACTAACTTGAGCTAAACTTAAATTTGTCAAAAAGCTTAACTGTGTTCTACCTTAAATATATATTTTCCTTTTAATATTTCTTTATTTTAGTTCTGTTTGCAGGATATGATTATTTTTATAAGTAGAATTAAAGATAAATGAAGGACTGCTACACTAGCTCTGTAATTTAGAATGACATAATTTAATATGTATACTAACTGCATCTCCATGAAACAATATTTTATTATTGTTGTGTATTATTGTTACAATAAAGAATAGAAAAGTTTCTGTTTCTATGTCAAAATGAAGTTGTGCTTTTGTTAATGAACATAATTACTTATGAATGAGACTAATTTTTTAGCTGTCTTGTTTATTAAGTATAATTGGAAATTAGTTATTTTGGATACTTTCCCCTCCTGTATATCAAATGTAAAAGGAGACCAAGACATTTTCCCCAAAAAAGACAAATAAAAATTACATAAAATTAATAATAATAATAATAATTCTGAGATCATAATGATGAGTGATACAATGGTGGCGCTGAATATTTACTGTTTGTGTATTACACTGTCTATTGTGTTGTAAAATCCAATGGCTTTCAGTACATTAGCAAAAATCAATGAGCTCCACAGGCTGAAGATAAATCCAGACTGGATTTTCAGATGGCATATTTTAAATATGTCAATAACAGATATTTTTATTTGTAATATCTATCTATTTTAGTGTTAAACTATTTGTTTTAAATACATAAATTCACTTAAAAGGCTTTGCATTCTTAACCAACCCTTTCACACTTTTCTCATGTTAAGCCCATTACCTGTTTGCATTTTTACTGAGATTTGATGTGATAGACCAACATATAATATTATTACAAAGTATAAAAGTTGTTATACAGTTTTCATTTTTAATTTTTTTTTTACAGTAAAAATATTCTAAAAAGAAGGTTTGCTGAATTTTACTCTTTAGTTCCCATAAAAAGTCTACATGGGAAGGAAGCTCACACGGTACATCTGTTATCCCATTGTGAAACATTGTGATGACAGTGGATGATTTTTCTGTGGGACACTAAGACAGTAAGTTGAGTGAAGCTAAACACAGAGAAATGATGGAAGAAATCATGTTAGAGGCTGCAACAGCCTTGAGTCTGGGAATACGATTTGCCTTCTAGGGAAAACTGCAAGCATACAGACCGAGCAGCAACTTAATGGGTCTGAGCTAAACTTACCCAAGTGTTAAGAACTTCTTGTAAAACACCTAAAATAAACTAAGTTAAGAATCGGTTTCAAGGCTGGCAAATTGTTGTTCATGCTCACACTCCCCATCCAGTCAGTGTGAATTTCATCTATTGTATAAAAAAATGGAGAGAAATTTAGTCTCTGGATGTGCAAGGCTGGTAAAGACATGGCCTAAAACACTTTCAGATGCAACTGCAGTGAATTGTGGCTCCACAAAGTTATGAGTTTATTCTACTTTCCTAGGAACACTAAAGAAAAGCTTCCCTACAGCATGATGCTGCCATTGCCAAGTTTCACTGTGGGCATGGTGTGTTCAGGTTAGTGATTAGTGTTAGATGGGTTGCTCTGGATTTTATCAGTATAGTAGTAGCAGAACCTGAAATCATTGCACACTTTGCAGGAAGATGTATACTTTATGAAAAAAAAACAAAGAAAAACTTCAAATTATTCTTCAAATACAGATTTACTTTGTGTTATTCCATTACAGCTAACTCCTATGAAATGTTCACAAAATATGGGAACACTAATAGTTTATTGCTCATGTCTGTTGTCTAAATTATAATGCACATCTGCAGTGTTGTATAGTAACGAAGTAAAAATACTTCACTACTTTACTTAAGTATATTTTGGAGTACTTCATACTTTCCTCGAGTATGAAAATTTTTGATGACTTTCACTTTTACTTCACTATATTTCCGAACTTAATTGCGTACTTTTACTCCGATACATTTTCAATGTGTGGTTTAGTTACTCGTTACAAAAAAGCGAGAGAGAGAAACGCAAGTGTTTTGACCCCACCTACTGATTAGCAAGTAGCAAGCAGGCTACCGAACAAAGTCGGTAGCCTACTTGCCTGGGCTTGTTCATCACCACCAATAGGATACACCTGTTTCGCTTCTCCCATTAAACACAAAGCAAGTCTCGCAATCAGCAGCGGTCACATGGAGGAGGAGACGGAGACCACAACGACTGCAACTACGTCGGACACGGCTCCAGGGGAACCACCAGCTGGTGATGAGAGCCCATGGCCTTATTTAAACACAATATACTCTTTCGTGGGTATTAAAGATTCGTCGTACCACATGCAGTTTATGTTATTCCTGCCCGAAGATGTGGAAATTCTATCTTACAAAAACTCCCCGTCCAACTTGAAGAAACACATCGAGGTAACTTCTTATGAAATGGTTATAATCCTCCTGTTTCAGTAACTATAGCTTGGTCACTAGACAGTACTGTATTGTGAAACGTTGACCATGAATGAACTTTGTTTGGCATTGTTTCAGTTCCACGCGTGGTGTATTTAGCTGAGGCCTAATGTTGACTGTAGCAGGCTACCTAGACTCCTCTGTTCAAGGGGGGACAGAAGCCATAGCGATAGCAATTTAGACTCAATTTAACGAATATAGGAAAGGCATGCAAGTTCAAAACCAGGTTTACAGAGATGCCAATAAGCTGCATTTCCCTCCCAATTTTTTTCTTCTTTTGCATAATGACCAGTTGTGTGCACCACCTACTGACTGTAGCATTGACTGATTCACTGATTTGTGAAGTAGAGTAATCGTAACAGCTCTTTTTCTTCATGTTGGCCGCATTTTCTGTACTATTTATTTTTCTCATTTTCAGCACTGACCTTACTTGAAGGGAAAACTTAAGGCTTACAAAAACTTTATATTTTCTGTCCTGGAGGGTTTACTAAGAAGCTGGTTCAGTTGTAAAGCAGGTTAAGTTAACCTTGTGCTATAGGTAAAGCACCTAATTTTCTTAACTAAATGATGCCTGCAGGTATATCTATTAGCAGGTTTAATTTTGCCTGCACTTGGTTGTGTACATTATTTTAAGTGTATTTGACAAGTTTACCAAAATATAAAAAATGTCATTCAAACTGCATTTGCTTTGTTTTACTTTTTACTTGTACTTTTCATTACATTACTTGAGTACATCCATTTTTACAGTAATTTCCATACTTAAGTACAAGAAGTTTCAGATACTTTAAGACTTTAACTCAAGTAACATTTCAGTCAGTGACTTCGACTTTTACCAAAGTCATATTTTGGAGAGGTACTTGTACTTTTACTTGACTCTGAGATTTCAGTACTTTATACAACACTGCACATCTGTGTTTAAGAGTTTAGTAGTCAACAAGGGTAAATGATGTGCTAAATGAGGGCAATGCATGCTAGGAAGGACTGGAAGGAGCTCTCCTTTCTCTGCCTGTAAATTGGACCCTTGGGTCCTGCTAATACCCAGCACGTTTCCCGCAGGCGGCCGCAAGAGGCGCTGGTGCTCAGCCAGTCCAGGACGGCTAGCTGAATATTCAAAGTTTATGAAAAGGCTTGCAGCATGTCAGGGACCGCTGGAGCGGAGCGCTGAACTGTAGTTATGAACCTGGAAAGAGTGGCCAAGTTGTGAAAAACGACTTTAGGCCGAGGCCCCTCTCGCGCTGGAGGTGTGATGAAGCAGCGAGCTGTCAGCGGGCCTGTCTGTCAGTGGGCCAGCGCTCCGTGAAACATCTCCCCATCTCACACACGGGCTGTGGGTGGGAGCTCAGTGCCCGGTGCGAGTGTCAAGGCGGCAGGGGAGGAGGGAGAGAGACGTGGAGCGGAAAGAAAAGGAAGAGTTGAGTGAGAGAGGGGGAGAGAGTGAGAGACCTCGACTGAAAGAAGGAGAGAGAGCGAGAGGGAGAGAGAGAGAGACACCGAGGGAAAGAGAGAGAGAGAGAGAGAGAGAGAGAGAGGAGGAGAGCTCCGTCTTTCCCGGTGCACTTGGCAGTCTAGTTGCGGGCTGCTGAGCTGTTGCTGTCGTGGCGTGGCTGGTCTCGCCAGGCGGGGGAACTTCACCACACTGGAGCCCGGAGTCCCACTCTCTCACCTGCGCAGTTCGGAGCTGCCATGGCTCTCTCGCCAGGATTGACTGTCCTAATTATTCTGCCGGCCTTCCTGCTGCACACCAGCGGCCTTTACATCGCCAGTAGCGTTGGTGAGTACAGTACAGCCAAACGTGGCCAGTGTTTATACTCCGTATCTGATCTGATCTCTTATCAGCGGGGCTCCTCTGAGCGCTCCCCGGAACTCCGCTCCAAACTGTCCGGTTTTCTCATGCTTGCTTCATCTTAGACCTGCCTTTTCAGCTTCTTTCCCCAAAATAACACAATTTGCAACTTCTGTGCGCCCTGCTGTTGTGCGCGTACTTTCCGAGGGTCCCTTGGCGGTGCAACTGCAAGCAGTGTTGTGATTTGCTCTCTTCCTCCCCCCTCCTCTCCCATCCATTCACTGGATTAAATTCTTCTTTTAGAGAAGCACCAGATTTACCGATCACACTGTCGGGTTTTGCAGGGAAGTAGCCGTAACGTTATCTGATTCGGCCGCTGTCGCATCTATCGATCTGTGACAGGACGCATGGAGTCGGATGTCAGCCTATTGATCACACTATTATCAAATCGTTCCTCAAACATAGAGAGGTCCAAGAGGGATTAAGAGCGTATGCTTGATTTTATCAGTCAGCAAACTTTATACATTTAGACTTGAGTGCGCCGGGGAGATGCTTGTAAGGAGGTGACACACCTGACTCATGGATAACACTGGCACCATGAAACGGCCTTGGCTCACGGTGTTTGCGTGTGTATCAGTAGGTGTGGGAGCATCTCTGTAGTGTACCTAAGGTCACTGTCACGTGTGAACTACGGTTAATAACATAAGAGCATCTGTAATGTATCCAAAGTAACGTTTTTTTAAATGCAAACTATTTATTATAAGAAAGATGATACGTGTCTGAAATATTAGGTCGGTTTAGTATCGTGTTTGCACGAATGCTTTTCCTCCTTTTTTTTTTTTTTTTTAAGTCGGGCAGTTTGACAGTGATAAAGCAGCGTGAGAAAGCTGCAATTAGCACCTTGATCTTGCTCCGGGTTTCCGGTTGTCGGTGGAAGGGCACAGAATGTGTCAGGAGCGCAGCGCGCACTGCTGAGGCTGCCGTTTCCAAATGCACGCAACCTGAGCATCGGGGTCGCCTCTGGGTGCATGGGTGGGGTCTGCTCCTGTGTCTATATGGAAGGGGTACAATCGGAGGGGATTATAATATGATGGTGGGGAGTGGGGGTCTCGAGTCCCCTCATACTCCCCAAAGTCAGAGCAGAGCCTCTTTCAAAGGTATTCACGCCCCCGGAACCTTTTCATACTTTGTCAAATTGCAACCTAAAATTGAAATGCATTTTACTGGGGGCTTTGTAAGGCAAATGAAAAGTAACGCATGATTGTAAATTGGATGGAATATGATACATGGTTTTGCACATTTCCTCTTACTAGAAAAATGTGACAAGTGTGCCATGCATTTGTAAACAGTCCTTCATATTTATGCTGCAATTATTGCTGTAAATTCTTTGTGCTACTACATTCGATTTTTTTTATCCATCTTTCTTTTTTGTGCAAAATAGCTTAAAGTAAGTAAAATTGGATGGACAAAACTATAAACAGACATTTTCAAATCTTTCTCAATTGGATTTGTGTCTGGACTTTGACTAGGCCTTTCTAAAAAAAAATTAATATCCTATGATCCACTTTTCATTGTGACTCTGGGTTAGAACAATGTCTTACCTGAGATTGAATGTCCTGTGCAGACTCAAGTATTTTTTTTGGCCTTTCTTCAGCTTTTCTTCCAGGACTGTCCTGATAGTTTCACCCATTTTTCCCATCAGCACTGACCAGCTTCCCGAAAATGTCACTGCCGAAGAATAGTGTCTGCATGATTCTGCCAACGCCTTGCTTTCATGTGGGGATGATGTGTCTTCAGTGTGACGAGCAGATTTAGTTTTCCCGTTAGTGTTTAGTATACAGGACAGAAAGTCCAGTTGTCCAGTTTTGTAGAACACAGACCTTCAACATAAAATATGAGAGTCTGACTACAGCAGAAACTTGAGCACCTTTGACTATGTGCTTGCGGTGTACCCTAAATTACTAGTTTATAAAGTGTAAGTGGTGTGATTTCTTTTGATTTTTTTTTGAACATTGGATTTCTGCACTCTTCAATACATTGCAGTTTGTTTCCCCCATATGAGTTATGAAACTTTGCAGCTCCTCCACTATGACTATAAGCCTCTTGATTAATGCTCTTCTCACCCTTGGAGTGTTGTGATTCTGTTTGTCCACCAAAGTCATCTAACAAATCTGTGAGGCATTCACAGAACAGCTGGCTTTATTCAAACATTTCATGACACACAGATGGACTTTGTTTCCTTCTAAAACTCTGATCCACTTTGTTTTATTTGGGGAGATCAGAGTAAATGCACAACCATTTTTAAAATTTTCTGTTTAAAACAAGTTAAATTATGCAAAACTTTGTTTTGCTATACTATGTAAAATCACAATAAGCTACACTGAAGTTTATGGTTATAACACAACTAAATTTGAACACATTCAAGATTTATGAATTACAGGCATATTTTTAAACTAATGTCTAATCTTGTAGTCCTTGTTTAAATGTCATGTTATCTACATAGATCACCTTGATTCATATGTAGTCCAGTAAATTAAAGGGTATAAACCACAAATTAATATATCTATTCTGCATGACACCTGCAAACTATCCATGTGTAAAAATTGGTAGAACATACAGTGTGTTGAGAGTCTGTCTACAGCAGAAAAGAGCAGACCTACATAACACCAAAAAAATCATCAACTAGATATAGAGGAAGATGTTCTCTGCACACATTTCCAACAACTCTCTTTCTCTATGTCAATAAAAATATGGCTCAGTAATTTCATCTGGCAGAGGATTTCTAGAGAATTTAAATAAAAAATCTTCACTAAGTATTTCATTTTTCAGTTTTACAACATTGAGAAATATACATGTAAAATTAATAACATAATACAACTTTTAATAGTTAAAAGCTTGATCTTAAATGCTATACATTTTCTATATAACTTCAAATTGTAGCTAATTTGATCGATAACGTTAGGAGATTAATAACAGCGGCTCCAGAAATGATTGTGAATTGGTGTGATGTATATAAACTTGCAGATTCTCAACTGATTGGTGCATCTTTTGTCAAAACCCCTTCTGTGTTGTAATCTGTTGGACTTTGAGTTTAGCTTGATAATTTTGGTTTCACTATCTTATGTTTCCTTTTATTTCTGTTTTTGATTACTAGTGTTACTCTTTTATTTCAGTGCCTGAGTTACCTAGTCTCTAATAGCTGTTCCCATCTGTTCATTCTCTCTCTCATCTGTGTAGCATCAAAGTGCCCAGTATAAATACTTCTTGGTTCAGGTACTCCATGTCAGACTCTCTGTTATTCACAACCTGCTGTTTACAGTCTGTTCCTGGCTAATAAGTTCTGGTAATTGAAGTCATCTTTATTTCCACAATGCTTCTGCTATCCTGGTTTCTGCAAGTGGATCATTAGCTACACCAAAACATAACAGTGTACAATTCCACAATTTTTACCTTTGTAACTTTTATTGCTTGATTTCTTACTTTTTTATTACTTGTCCTATAACTTTGTTTCCTTCCCCATCCTACTGTTCTTCCCTCTCCTCTTCACCCAACAACATTCTTTACATCTTTCTACTGGATTGATTCCCTAATCCAACACTGCTTTTCCTTTTTCCCAGACTCCCTGCAGCATATTCTGGGGGACTATGGACTGGTAAGGCCGATCAGTGTGGATGCAGAGGGCCGCTTTCTGTCACATGCCGTCTCGGGTGGTCGCGTGGCAGCGGGGCAGTCCCGTAGGCGCCGGAAGAGGGAGGTAGGAGAAGGCAACGATGAGTGGGAAGGACATAGAGGAGCCGAGGAGAACAGAGAGTACCATGCCAGTCAGGAGAGGCTTTACTACAATGTCACCGTCTTCGGCCGGGAGTTCCACCTGCGCCTGCGCCACAACGCCAGGCTGGTGGCCCCCGGAGCCAATATGGAGTGGCACGACGACAGTGACAGCATTCGGTACTCTGAGCCCCTGCATAATGAGTGCCTGTATGTGGGGGACATCACAGACACACCAGGAGGCACCGTGGCTCTCAGCAACTGTGACGGACTGGTGAGTGGACAAGCAGTTACGAGTGGATGTGGGGCTCACCACGAAAGCATCTGGCAAAACACGAGGTGACACAGGAGAGCGCAAAACCCATCCAAATGGATTGGGTTACTCTAGGGCTGCATAATACATCACAAGTATATCATTAAAACAGCAACAGGAAGATAAAGTGATAAGGTGATCAAGCCATTTAGAACCTACAGCTATCCTGTGTCGAGGCCAAAACAGCAGATGTTGTCTGGAAGGAACTTTTTCAATAAAACCTTCTTCTTTAAATCTAAATAAAATTTTCTTTTTTCCAGTAGCTGAATTGCACACTGATTATTTAGGGACATTAACACATTTTAATTAATATTTTTATTACTTTTTATTAATTATTCATCTCAAGTCATATAGTTATCACATCATTCACCAATATTACTGCATATTGCATGTTTTCCTAGGTTTCTCTGTGGTGTGAGCTCCTTCTCCTGTCACATTCACTCCTTACAACTCTAGACCTGCCATGAGATAAAGCTGAATCATGTTTTAGCCTCTTCACAGTCTTCTCAATATACTGAAGGAGTATTCAAAGGACTACATCAATATTTTTCTAATAATTTCATATTAAGCATAAACAGGTATGAGGTTCTTATGATCACTTTGAGCAAAATTGCCATAGAATCACATTATTAGCCCAAACATCCAAAACAAAAATGTATAATGTAATTGCATTAATTTAATACTGCAGAAAGGTTTGCTAGGATATTGATATGCCTTAAGGAATTTAAAATTTTTTTTAAACATCCTGTCATGTTTTTTGATGCCCTCCTACTTTGAATAGTGTGTGTACGTTGGAATCAAAGATGTGGAGTGTTAACCTGCATCAGAACATTTCTTTTGCGTTGACGCCCCTGTTTTGTATTTTTCACATATTTTAGCATCGACTGTTTGTTCCACCCTGGAGGGAAATTTGAATGCTCTTTGTTGGCCGTCTGGTGGTCAGATGATTTTTGTGAAAAACTCAGAAAGTAGGTCATGTTGTCAGTTTAACTTTCAGTTTCAATCACAGTTTCAATGACAAGTTTTGCATAATCCTGAATGAGATTACATGATTTTTTTCCTTATTGGGTCTTTGGTGCCATGTTTCAGTAACAGTTGTGTAATTGCTGTAGCAGTGGCACACATTTGCAGTATACATGGTGTATCTGTGTGATGGAAATTTTAAACATTTTAAACAAATTTACTAGTGATCAAATGTTTTTGCATCAAATGCGTCCTAAATCGATGTTGAGTGATTTACCTAAGTTAGCATGCCTTTCTAAACAACTGAAATGCAAGAAAAAATATGAAATAGTGTGATGGGAGCATTAGCAAAAGTGATGGGTGACACTTCTTTAGTTCCTTCACTTTGAGTGTCCATGTTTTTTTGTGACCAGAAATATTTCCAAAAAGCAGAACTTGTCTTCCATGATTAAAAACATTAAAAAAACAAATAGTCTTGTCTCAGCCAGATAACTGGTGGTAACAGGTGGCAGAGAGACAATAATGTATTCATCTACCCTCCAAATTATAGTTTTGAATCCAACAAAAATGAAAGAATTAAAAGATTTACCCAATTTATGTGTCAAAGAATGCTTTGACGCATAAATTGGGTAAATAATTAGGGGAAATAAAAAAAAAAAGATTGAATTAGAATATATGCAGTCTCAGCTTTTTGAGTTGTATTTGGCTTCATTTCGATGCAAGCAGAGAGAGCAGACTAAAAACTATCAGTCCAACAACACTCAGGATTTAAACTGCCTCCATGAAATGTTTTGTTGCCCAACAGTTGCTCAAATAACTTTTAATAGATGGAAGGAGAAAAAAGGAAGGATATGGCAAACTGTTGGTGAATGACTGTCAGTGAGGGAGCGAAGTGAGATGTACACAGTGTGAAGACTGTGCACAGAAACTGAGATGAGAAGATGAAGAGAGACAGACCCAGTGCTAAAGGAAGAGGTGGAAGGGACGACTGTACGAGATAAGCCTAAGGCAGTGCAGGAGGGAAAAGGAAGGTAAATATGGAAGCAATATGCAAAAAAAGGAGGATATGTACAGGAAATGTTGAGTTTGGGGAGGGAGGGGGTGGTCCTCTCATTAGGGAAATGGTTCATTAGTCAGTCAGATCAGCCCACCATTGAAGCTGAGCGGCAGCAACTGGATCGATTTAGGGTTGAGGACACTGGGGACTGAGTGAGCAGCTGAGAGAGCAGGCAAGAAGCCAGAACAGGACTGGTCTGACATGCCCACTTAGCTTGATACCAGCCAGCGGCACCTCACCGCTGTTGCTTCTTGTTCTGCATTGTCCTTTCAGGCCTTATTGGCAATGTCTGGAAAAGCTTGCTGCTAAAGCAAAGTTGTAGCAGATCACAGATCCGTCAGTACCAATCATTAGTTTGTTAACTGCACTCTTGTTCCACATATCCAAAGGATTTATTAACACATGTACATTTCCTATCATTTGCATGCAGGAACAGATTCAGCTGAGTATAAATGTCTGCAGAGAAGCATTTTTTAGAGGTTATGGGCACAGGAGAAAGGACCAGGCTTCACTGCTTCAAAAGCATGTAGCATCTTTGAATGCAGGATGTTGAGTTAAACAAGGATTTAAATGTTTTGTCAGCAGTTTTTGTTTGTCATCTGTTACATGTTGGCTGCAGGGCTTTAGAGGTGGGCTCATGTTACGGAGGTTTCACTATTTAAAATGTGAGGGCTTTACTTTCTTTGAGACTCTGGCTTACCTAATGCCAGAGCACATTAGATTTTAACTATCAATTTTAAATTTTTTAACAGCAAATATTCGTGGGCATCTTTTGTTATGACTGTATTGGCCCTGTAATGTGTAAAGATGCAGTTACACATGACAGTTCCTCATTATTTATAATTGATTTTTGTCTCACTTTTAATTCCAAGTCATTTTATTACCAATAATTACTTGTCTGTCTTTTTATTTAACTCATTCATTTCATTTTGGTTATTCGATTGTGTTTGTAGTGCTTAAATGTCCAAATCATTTGGTGTTACACTTGGCTGCATGAAAAGTGCTCTAGAAACATAGCCTGGATGGATGAATGGATAAAAATAAAATGCTCCACAACATCTTATTTACAAAGTTGAATGGATTTGATTAAAGTTTGTAGCAATATTAAGAAAGATTGGTTTGGCTGGGACTCTTTCATAAATGTGTTTTTCTGTGGTTTAGAAAAATTGTTGCTTTTTTGGAGTGATGTTAGGGGCTCCATACAAATGACGTAGAAGTCACCAACAAAAGCTTCTCAATGTTTAAAATGTATTATTCAATGAAGGTTTATACATTTTGAGTAGATGAGAAGCAATATATTTCAAGGTTAGAAAGGAAAAAGAAGCTATCTTTAATAAAAAAAAACAGTTTAGTGGAATTGTGTGGTTGTGAAATTGAGGAAAGTTAGTCTCAGATACATGTAAACAATAATGAAATCCTAGAAATCGTTTCTGATTGCAGACAGAAGAGGATTAGTGAAGAGAAATTGGACCAAAACCAGGATCTGAATTCCTGAATTTCTTTCGTCTCTGTGTGTTTGTTTAGAGAGGCTGTTGATTGTTCTGGCCTGATTCTGTGCACATTTGGGTTTGTATCTTTTGTCGCAAAGATTGGATTGATGGCTATGGTTATGACAACATTGCAATTTATGTTTTAATGACAGATGCTTATTTTACTGCATCTCGACATGCTGAAAATGACGCATTCATTTTCACTTCAAACATTTCATCTTTTTTCATTCCACTCCTCTAAGGCTTGTGCTGCTTTGAAGGAACTCTGTATTATACTTAAAGTTTTGCTCCATGTCCTTTTTGCCCAGTTTCTGAGAACATTTCGTTAGAGCATGTTCCCCAAGCTCATTGTTAAGTTTTCTCCATTATGTAGTCGTGACTCTTCAAGGTAAAGTATCCTTGAAGTCGATAAAGCACAGTGAGAGATGCTCTATTCAGAGACATAAGTATATTACTATATTTTGATTTATTATGAACTCCAAAGTATTTGACCTGATATAAAAAAGAATAAATTATGAGTCAAACACAAGAATTGAATAGGCAAGTAAGTAATAGAGTTACATGACTCAACCTCTTGAATTTCCACAGAATCATCTTTCACGCTTTAACTCTAGAATAAGAATTTATCAATTTATTAGTACAGACTTTGACAGGTGAAATGTGCACATTAAAATAATATTTTATTGCATTTCTATAATTTTGAGTTGAACATTTTTGAGAAACTCAATATCTATTTTGATTTCAAACAATGCAATGTGGAAAAATCCTACATTAAGAAATGATAGTTTTAATCAGAAACACTGGTGGGACAATTACAGATGCTCCTAACGATCCTGAGGCATTTTTTAAAATTCATATCTTTGAATCATTTGAAGTTAATTAGTTGATTAGCTTCTCTTGAGAATAAATGACACGGCATACACCAATTCATCTTAGTCACTAGAACACTAGAAAGAGGGCCTATAATTATGTTTCCACTGAGTCAGGAGGCTGGTCAAAGGGGTTAAAAGAAAACTCTAATGCTCACTGTGGTCAACAAGTTTCCATGAGACCAACAGAAAATATCTACAAGCAGAGCTTTTCTGTGTGAAGCCAAGCAGAAAAAACAGCCTTTTCTGTCTTACCATTACTAACATAAAAATGTATGTATATAGATGAAAATGAAACAAAGGTATTTAGCATCAACGAAATAAATTATTATGTGGAAAACCACATTAGGTTTATTGTAAACTATAATGAGGGATCTGTGTTTTTCTTCGAAAAGCCCTTCTCATGGTGTCTACACCTCTTGTCCAATGATGGCTAGAGATATTTTTCCCAATTTATTTATTTTTGCTGTTTCCATGAAATGACATCAAATTTAAAAGTCAAAGTACTTTTTGTACTTGAAAAATCTGGCATTAATTTAGGTGCTACTTTTTAAAAACAGTTTGGGAACTTCTGTAAACTTATATATTGTCCAAAGAGGACAATGACCCCACTTTGTGTATGCTTCAACTTTGTGAAATGTATTATAGCTCAATATTCTCCTTTTGCCAAAGGGAAGTTGAATAAAGTATTAATAGCTGGAGTACCAATAATTATGCCACTGGTTTAAACAGAACATGTATTTCATCTTATTTTTGTAAAAAAACAAAAAATAAAAATTGTTTCTTAACATTGAATGTTTTGCCTAATGAATACATATATTAAAATTAAAGTGTAGCTTTTATTACATTTTCTGTATACGCTTATGCTACTGCAGTTAAAGATGATGTTTAAAGGCATTTTGTGCACAACTTTACCATAAGTACCTACAAAATAGTCCACTTCTGTATAAAGAAAATAGCTCTGTTTCTCAGTGCCTTATTCGTCAGATATCAACCTATACTTTGAGGACTTTATGTTCTTTTAGATGGACCACAGTAATCAGTAGATTCTGAGCGTTAATGTGCCAGTTACAGTGTGAACAGAGTCTTACAGGGAAATGAAGGGCTGCACAAATCAACTATGGAGAGGACTGATATCTTTAACAATGTGTTTCATAGAGGAAGTGTGTTACATCTCATCCTCGGTTTTACAGCTGCAAACCAGGTGGGTGCACACCTGGATGATTAAATACTGCTCTGGTGTAGATATTTGCTGCGTGTTGCATCCCTAAATAAATGCGCAGTATATGTGCATCAAATTTCAGACATGGGTGCAGAAATCAAAGCGTCGTTCACTCGTCTTGTTGCATTCGCCCCGCAGTTCCCCTCGTTCTTTCTGTGTCTTGGCCAGCAGCAAAGCAGAAGGACTCTCCTAATGATGGTATTAAAAGAGTCAGGAAAATGACAGAGAAGGTGAAAGACAAAAGAATGTAAGAGATAGCTTCTTGCTTCCTCACACCCACAGATTCAGAGCTTCAGCAAAAAAAGGAAGGAAAAAAAGAGAGAGACAGCGAGAGGAGAGACAGTGTTCCTTTATGAGCACTCTGTCTGTTTTTAGCAACAGCTCTTCTCCTGTGCAATGATCAGACAAGTGCTGTTCAGGGTTAAGGGTATTGCCCATCATCTATGCAGAAAGTTTACAGCTGTTGAAATTTTTCAACAATTTTTCAATAGCACAAATTACCTCAAGTTGATTACTCTTTAGCCCTTATTCCACACAGGTGATACTCTTGTATTCATTTCCTTGCTGTGAATTTTGTGTGTCTGATTAGCACACAGCATGAATGCTGGAAGGCAGCACTGTGACTTTGTGCTTGCATTGAAAACACTCTGACATAAATGGCAAAGAGAAATGCCAAAGAATTGACAGGTTGTTTATTGATTCATTTTCTTTGGGTTGGAAACATTGTTTTTAACTCGTTCCACACAGAAGCAGCCCACTCAGTGTTTCAAAGCTTTTCTGGAGTATACAGGCCCTGAGGAAGATGCTGCCTATTTGCCGATGTCACAAAGATGGATGAGGCCAAAATTTTCTTAACTCCTGTCTAAGACTGTACAGGTACAGAATTTATTTTATGCAGGATATTTCATAAATCTTAGATTCCATTTTTTTTACTGAATATTTCCACTTTGGGTTTGAGCAAGTGCTGCTTCATATAGGGAGCCATTTCATTCAAGTTAAATAATGCTATTTAAAAATTATTATTAATAAATATTCCATTAAGCAAAATAAATATTAAGCATTTTTTGCACCTTATTTGTTTAGTTTTAATTTATTTGAAGATTTATTTATTTTACTCAAGCCTTAATGGGATGCAGACTTGCACATTACTCTCTCATGCAGATGTGCTGAATTTCATTAAAACTCCACCCCCAAATTTGAATACAAGATCATGAAATAAAAATCCTGCCGTAAAATCCTTGAAATCAAAATGGTGCTAAAAAAATAAGTCCCTGAAATATGTAAAGTAGCTTTACAAAAAAAAAAGTCACAACATAAAAAAACATTATGAAGTGAATAAAAAAAATGAGGACCCCATTCTCATAGCTTCAGGTTTTAGGTGTATAAGCTGCTTGATACTTGGCTTTCACTTAGTTTGTTCTTTTGGTTTAGGTTTGACCCTAATTATAGCATGCATTAAGAAAAGTGTTATTTATATCTTAATTTCTTCAACAGTGTTAACATCGACCTCAAATTATCATATCTTTTTACTCAATGCACTTTAGGGGGGTTGTAAATACCTTTAAAAACTTTAACATAAGTTTTACATTAGAGCGATTCAACATTAGATTAATATGCAGTACAAGTCTGCTTAACTAAACGTTATCACTGAATCAACTTGGCACATCTAAAAGTTCACCATCATCTGAGCCTGACCAGATGTCAGCAGCAAAGTTTGCAGACTTGCACACTTTCCTAGCGTATTAAAGACTTGATCTGACAGCTTACTTGTGGTGCACTTAAAGGGAAAGTACATTTTTAGTGGGTCATCAGCTTTGTCAGTCAAAAGCTCTCTAAATTAAGCATTTCTTCAGCTTCTTCTTTTCTCATGTGACCTTCCTACCCAGGAATTTATTTGTTTTTTTTTTATAAAACCTAACGGCTATAAACATTTTGTGGTATTTATCTATAAAGCTGCTATACAGCTGCACTAAAATACAAACTGCTTTTTATACAAATACTTAAGTATTCCCATAAACAAGTTAACAAGTCAAATTTGTAATACATTTTAGATTGTGGCAATGGTGGTGTGAACTTATAAAAACTTGTGTTTAAACTCATTCTGGTGATTTGCTACCCTACATGGAGTCACTCTACCAAACAGAAGGGCTCACTGTGAAGAAAATGTAACTGTGTCACCTCTACGCAGATATTAATAATGCAAGAATTATTACACTTGAATGAAAGCCTAAAATGATAAGAGTAATTTTGCTGTTTTCTGTTGAGGCTTCCTGTTATCGACTGAATGTCTTGCTCTCTAATAACCAAGCGGATATGTTCATGATGTATTTATCTCCATTTATTTATTTTTTTCAAAAGCAAATAAGTTTTATATTTGTTTCTGAATTTAGTTTTAAAGCAAGTGACTTGGATTGAAATTTGATAAGATTGGTAAGAATCTGCACTGAATTTGATTATTTTGATTTGTTCAAAGACTTACAACAGGATAAGTTAATGAACATAATTATCTTAAGTGAATTTTAAGTTTAGATAACATTAAATATTATTAATATATACTTTCTCAACCATTTGCTTGCTTGTCTGCTGAGATCTCAATCATGCCACAGTTTATAGATGGAGGTGAACGCCGATTCCTTTAAAATAATCAGAATCGCAATAAATCGTGTCAGTGCCACTTGCCCCAGCCTGTAGCCCATGGAGCATGCTCGGCCATTACCTCCACATTAGGAGTTAATAGAAAAGGCAGCTGTGTGCCGAGCCAAATCAAAATATCCATCCAGCCGACCCAGCAGCTAAGCCTGGTCAGGCGTAGCAGCTCTGGGCCCTGCAGTGTGTTATTCCTCCCTGGGTCACACGATAAGCAGCTCTCAGCTATAATCAGCTCAAATTGAAATGATGACATCAATTATAGCACAACACGTAGCTATTATTGACCCTAGCCCTGACTGACTGTAAAACAAACCCCAAAAAAAGAAGAACAGAAAAAAAACAGTGGAGTGAGGCCTAGAGGAACCACAGGGCTGGAGGGAGAGCCTGGTACACTGGATAAGAGGCCAGTATATGAATGAAGAGAGAGAGATGCCCCCTAGTATCTGATTGCAGTTTAGCTCTACTCAAACATACAATTACTCAATCTGGAGCTATTATCAGAATCAGAGGAAAAGACGGAGAGAGAGCGAGAGAGACATAGAGTAAACTCATTCTGAGGAATGTTACACTGAGCAAACGAGTGCTTTTACCAGAGCTGTGATTACTGCCACTCACTCCATGCACTTAACCAGCCCCCTCGCCGCTCTTCCTCCCCTCGCTCTGTCATTCACACAGGGCTGCCTCCGTTTATCTGAGTGCTTCAAATAATAGGACTCTCTACAGAAAATAGAGCAGTGGAACCCCAGCAATTTAAAGGAAATGCCTGTGTGATGTCATAATACAAGTGGGTTATTGTTATACTATATACTCTACAGCTGATGTGGCAGGTATATATATCTATATATATATATATATATATATATAGATACTGTATATATATATAGTTTACCAAAATGAGATTATGTTCTCGTAAATATGGCTGTCTAATAAGCAGATTTGTACTCATTAATGATAGCAAAAAACAGTTTTTTGAATTGTTTGATTTGATCTATTTATCTCAAGCAGGTTTTTAAAAACAAGAAATCAAGCAATCAGTAGGACAGATAAAACATGTGCATACATAACTAAGAACAAAATAATTAGTTTTTTGTGTGGTCTATATAATTAATTATCAGACATGTATGTAATTGATTACTAAACTGGGTTTTCATCAATTCATAATATATTAAACCATATGCGATTGCATCAACCCGTCCAGGGATAGCAGGTGGACACGAGCTTTTCTGGCTATAATCTGCATAATGTACATGTACATTGTCTCTGTTTGGTAAATTTGCAGTGGAAGGAAAGTGTGCATGCTTTTGTGGCTTTTTGTTACAAATAGAAATCTGAAGTGAACATTTGTTTATAGCCCCTTCACTGAGATATTTCTAAATAAAACCTGCCAACACACGACCCTTTACTTACAGTGCGAAAGTGATCCTTTACTCAGGTGGAAGAATTTGTTGATTTGGACACTATCAGTCATGCACATCATAAATTTGGCCTTTATAGAAGACGACCATAAAATGTCCAGATTAACCTTTGCTTGAATCAGGGGTTAGCGCGACCCACGTTTGGAGGCCTTTAAAAGAACATAAAATACTCTGTTTGGCAGAAAACTAAAACGTTACGTAACCCTGAGATCTCATTATTATGGAACATGGTGGTGGCAGCATCATGCTGTGGGCATCCTTTTCCTTTTTTCTCTTTCCAACAGGACAACAGCTGTTAATATACAGACAGAGTCGCAAAGGAATGACATGTATTTATGAAGAGTGATTTTTAAATAGTATGAATCACCAATATCTGAGGGCCAAACATCTGATCCTCTAGTGAGTAATGATTCCTTTAGCTGGAAAATATGTAGATAAAAATGTAGATAGTTCAGACTTCTTTTTCCTTCATATTTCTTCATCATTGCAAACTTGTCTTATCAAGCATGTAATAATGTGCATAAAAAATAGGGAAATAATTTAGAAATGTACAAGGCACAAACATGAAATGCTTTTTGTGCCTGTTTGACCAGTTCTAAGCATGGGAGTCCCCCGGGCTGCACAGCCATGCAGAGAACTGATCGATGCTCGCAACATCAGCAGTTCTGCAGATCTCTGCAGCCTCCGTAGGGCTTGTTAGAAAACCAGACGAGACATCATCCTCTCATCCCACCGTCTTAACAAGCTGTCTTCCAGCCCCACCTCCAACTGACCCTGCCCACATCATCTGGAGCTTATTTTACCTCCCGTTTTATGTTTCCCCGCAAAACAACATCATAGAGAGCGTACGAAAATGTGAAAGGTGTGGACACTTGTTTATAGCTATTTTTGGTAATGGAGGTATAATTAGCATGTACACTTCAAATCAAAGGTTACATCCTTGATTTAAGAAGCTTGAAAACTTCAGTGCCTGATCATAGGGGTATGTTATGTTTGCCAGCTGTTCCTACCTCATATGCTCTTTGTACTGCTGCCCTCATACTGTTGATTTGTTTTATTGTCTCTCATTTGGATTTTCTTCTTTTCTTCTGCTTTGTTCTGTAACAAAAACATTACACATTCTTTGTGGTTGTGCATAAGGACTTCAGGAATTGTAACAGTACAGGCATATGTAATATATTATATAATGACATGTTGTATTCTAATAACTGACACTGTGGGGGCTGCAGTGAAGAAGCAGAAACAAATAAAGACATGCTTTCCTTTGATCAGTCTGACTTATTGTTTGCCAACATGTACATGGAAAGCTTTGGATACGGCCGTACAATTACATAACCTGTTTGCCAAGAAAAAAATGGACATTGTGAGAGATTTTTATTTTTTTTAACATGTAAAGCACAGTGGGATATTTTTTAGTGTGACATTAATGCGTTCTTGATGCATCCTCTCAATTATGGCAAGGAAAAGACAGCGCTTAGTTATTAGGAGGCAACAACCAGGCTTTACTGTTCTGGAGCAAGTTTTGTTTTTCCAAACTTTTGCTGATTTTGATTTTTCTGTGAAAATATTGGATATTATAGAAGCTCATATGTTTAAACATCGTTTTATCCAACAAATAAATCCTTCAAATTCTCTGAAAGAGATGGGAGTTTTTAAACCACCTGGAAAAGGAAGCAATTGTAAACCTATCCCCATTTTCCCCTCTTCGAAGCTCCTGATGTTTCTTGTACTTGTAGAAAGAAAAGCTTGAAATTTTCAGGTACCCGGAGAGAACCCACGCATGCATAGGGAGAACATGCAAACTCGGTGAAGAAAGACCCCGGGCCGGGAATCAAACCCAGGACCTTCTTGCTGCAAGGCAACAGCTCTACCAACTGCGCCACTGTGCAGCTCTCTGGCTTCCTCCTACAGTTCAAAAACGTGACTGTTAGGTTAATTGGTCTCTCGAAATTCTCCCTAGGTGTGTGTGTGTGTGTATGGGTTGTTTGTCTCTGTTTTGCCCTGCGACAGACTGGCGACCTGTCCAGGGTGACCCCACCTCTCGCCTGGAAAGTTAGCTGGAGATGGGCACCATCACCCCTCCCGACCCCACTAGGACAAGGGTGTTTGAAAATGGATGGGTGGATGGATGAAATTTTCAGGTGTAATTTGTGTCGTGAACAAAAATTTATCTGAATTTTCTGCATTTGACTGGTGGATTTAGTAGTTAGGACCAATTATGGGAAAAGTGGCCCATTTCAAACCTTAGCCAATTGATTGTTGCATCACTAATACTTATCGTTGTATAAATGAAATAGAACACATCCTTAATAACATAATCAGACTAAGCAAATCTTGTTAGACTGTTTAAAATTTTAATTCTCTGTACAAAATACTAGGACATTTGAAGCTCCAAGAGTTTACATATTAAATGTAAACTTTCAGACTGATCAAAGGAAAGCATGTCTTTATTTGTTCCTGCTTCTCCAGAGCTCAGCATTGCCCTTATTGGAAGAGACGTTGGTGGTACACTGGACAAGCTGACGGTCAGTTTAAGAGCTGACACAATGACAAGGCCATTAGCTTCTCACCTACACCCAATTTAGAATCACTAAATTACTGACAACTCTATAGACAGGGGAAACTTGCACTGCATTGCAGCTGTTTTGTTGTCGTTTGTACTGAGTCTGCACTCAGGATTTAAGATTCTACTACAGTATCTTTAAAAGACGATAATATATTTTTGGTGGTATTAAAATGATACGTTGGAAGTTCCAGATTAAAAAAATCCAGAAAGACAAGCTTTTTAATAGCAAAATCTTAAATATGCTTTTTAAATGTTAACTAATAACACTTAATATTTATTAAGTATTAAATTGGAAATTATCACATTTACCAATATGGTTAATGCAATGCATTTCTTTAGTGATAATGTGTCCTTTGTGTGAATTACAGTTAAGATTTTCAAAAATGCTCAATTTCCTCCTCTTCTTGTGGACTGCTTTTGAAAAAGGCAAACAGCAAAGCATCCATATCTTTTATTATTGCTTCCTTCATATTTGGGTGCTTCTATGTTATTTTTAGATCTTTCTCTAGAAAAAAAACAGTAGAAAAAAAACACACACATAATGTCACACTCAGTTTGTGTACCCCGGTTTATTTAACTATTCACCCCAGCTTTACTTGTTAGTTATTTTTGTTGTTGTTTTTGTACTACTAAGCGCGATGTATCATGTATACATGCCAATAGTATCTCTCAGCAGTTTCTGAAACTGTTGCGAAAAGTAACATCTTCAGCCATAAAAATATTCCAGTGATGCAGACACGCCGTCCAGTGCCATTTTCCAAAACCTCCCATCAATCTGCCCTCTTAAACCACTAGCATTCCACACTATGGTGGGAGACTCCTTTTAAGATAAAATGCATGTTTCACTCATTTTTTATTTGTTGTAGGATTTAGAGAATTATAGGAGATCATGTTTTTATTTATTCTACAAGTTCAAAGCATAAATCATGGAACGTCATGTACTTTTCTAAGATTCATGGCCCAGCATGAATCTTTTTACCATATCTTTTTACATTTGTCACATTTTAACTTTAATCTTTGTATTCACTCACTGTTCCGTTTAGTTTTTGGATCAAATTCTACTTTGTGATTAATATATAGACTGGCAAACATTGTTTTTGGTCAAAATGATTTGTTTCTCAGTTCTGTTTGCACAAACTTTAAGGTGCAGAAAATATATCCTGATTTATTCAGAGTGTAAAAGTAATGGGTGTACATATAAAACATTTTAATTGACCATCTCCAAATCCTGAATCAGACTACAGTCAGTGTTCATTCATATATTAAATGTTATTTTTTAATTTAAATGCACATTTACTGATAACTATATTGTTGGAGCAGAGACGTTTTTGTACCCTATGAAAATGCTAATAATCTTTTAGAGAAGGAGCAAAAATTCCTGCAAGAAATTCCCAAACTTTGTCAAATTATTTTGCATAAAACTTAAGGATTACATCATAATCCTCATCCAATCATCATAATAATGAAGCTCTGTTTACGTACATTATGTATGTTTGCTTTGGTATATTTAGTATAGTCATATCTGAAAACATTAATAGAAAAAAATGGGACTAATAAAATAATGATTGTTTTAATAGCCCTTTTGTGTCTTTTTGGCTATTGCTAAAAGCCATTTATATTTTTAAGGTCAATTTACATTTGCCCAAAGGTCTCCCTGTAGTTAAGTGATTGACAGCATTGCTTGAAGACAAAGAAAAAAAAAATAAATTTTTTTTCTCTCAAGCTAATCTTTTGCCTCTATCACAAATACACTGACACACATTGACACACAGGGGAGTATGGACTTTTTGTCAGGTTGCACACCATCTCCACAGTTCATTTCTCTTGCTCCCTTTTCTCCTTTTATTCACGATTACAAACAGTCACTTTGGCCCAGTGCAGGGATTCCACATTACTAGCACCCGGTGGAAAGCTAAATCTGGGGGATTCAAAACGTGGTTGAAAGAGAACAGAGCTGTTCAGACAGGGAGAAGGTTAGATGTGTAGTGAAGAACCGAAATGAGACTAGAGAAGAGAGAGTAGCATAAAAACAGAATGAGGCTTTTCCATTTGTTCTGTACTCTTGAGCTTCTCTCCTCTCCCAGCTGCGGGGTTTTCCCTCTCAGGGCGGGTGTGGCTGCAGCTGACTGATGCGATGTGAAGGGACCCTTCTCTGTGTTTATCTCACTTGAGTATGACAGAATGAAGCTGTCATTCAGTTGTGTCTTATTTCCCAATTCCTTGCTTTATTTCTTACAGCTGCAGGTTTAAAGGTTTCTACCAGCACTGGAGTCCATCCAGATTGATTAGATTGTATGGATGTTGCATTTGTGAAATCCTTTCTATACTTTCCTCGACATTTTCCCTCGTCAGTGTGTTGCTAAAACATAGTGATAATTAAGTTTTATTAATAAATGCTCCAGGAGAAGGTCTCAAATACTCTACCTTCAATTTTCAAGAAACAGACTTCTTGGAAAAGCTTATGTTTACTCTAAAAGTGCGTCAAACAGGCTTTCTAGTATTTTCACTTTATCAGAAAACATTCATCAGACTGTACTTCTTGTCTGTACTAAATGAGGATTTCAAAGAATTTCTCATCTCAGGTTCTAATGAATCACTGTTTTTTTTAATAGCAAGGACTTTTTTTTATCTTGGTTGTGAACTAAGGACTTTCTCAGTCCACCAAGATCAGTTCTCCTACACAGTGTAAAGGTGCCGAAGTTTGAGCTACATTGCAGTGCAATGTAGCTCAATGTCAGAAAATATTGACTTTTAAAAGTCACTTTTGGGATTTAAGCCTCAACCAGCCTTTTATTTATTTTTTTATCTCAGATCCCAGATGTGTTAATTGTGTAAATTCCTTTCCTGTAGAATAAACGTGATTGTAGATAAATGACTTGAACGGCTCAACTGCTTTTTACCATGACGTGCCATAAATCCAGTTATACGTTGCTTCAATAAATGAAGAATACACCCCCAAATCTGAGGTCGGTTATAGGATAATTATGGTGTTTTTTTTTTTTTTGGCTGAGGAAAGGTTGTAGTTAACATCTGTCTCTAGAACACGGACATAAAATTTTATGACTCGAATCTGTGTAAACCCATTACACTTTTTTGGCTGAGTGTATCCGCTTGTATAATCAAGGAGGCTTTTGGCTGCGGTGCACAAATGGTTTGCTTTAACCAGCTACTGTAGCCAATGTTTATTAGACTATTCATGTCTTTTCTGCAGTGGATAAAAAATTATATATATATATAATTTTTTTTTTTTTGCAGAATCACATAAAGACTTTGTAGAGGACGGGAATATGGGAGGGCTTCTCAAACTTCTGGTTCAACGGTTAAATCCTTTGTTATTGTTCTTATTCTGTCCTTTATTACATTTGCAAAAGCATTTGGTCAAATTTATGTGGATAACAGTATTTTTTCCACATCTTTCAGTTGTTTTAAAGTATTGTTGTTATAAAATGTATAAATTTCATTAGCACAAAGTTTTGGCACACAAGGAAAAATGACCGTTTAACAGGAAGAAAACTCCAGCAGAACCAGGTTCAGTATAAGCAGACATCTGACTCCACCGACTAGGTTTGAGAAAACAGCAGATATGCAAAAAAGCAACGGTACGAGAACTGATGTACGAGAACTGTCTCTGTTAAAGAAAAGTGAAAAGTCCACAGCAGGAGAAGGAAAACGTTTATATCTCAGCCAATCTGCATCCTAAAGAATGCATCGCAGCTAAAACTATTACCAGGCCAGGTATACGAGGAGAGAAAAACACTAAGAGAAAACAAAGTTAACACTGGAAATGACAGCAAATTATGCAGAGTAGTAGAAGAAGAAAGCAGCTGAGTGTTGAGAAGCTTTTAACCTGAGATCATGATCTCTGGTCTTCTGTAGCATAATGTGTCACACAGCTCTGTTGGCTAATCAGCAGAAATGGGAAAGAGAGGGGAACAGGCTATTTGAGTAAAGGTGAATGCACATAGGGTGCCCAGAGATGGGTCCCATTAATTTATTTATATCAGTAGGCACCTCTAACACACTGTCTTGCTGAAGCCTTATGAGACAGAACATATTACAGCATTGAGCCGTGGCTGGTTTTATCAGAAGCATCAGTGCTTGTTAATAGATCAAGCTAAACAAGATTTGCTGGGCACTGATCCTTAGAGCTCTGGCAGCAGACCAGACAGCTCTGCTGTGCATTGTTTAGTGTTAAATAAAAGGGGTTTATTTTTGCCTTTGAGGCAGATGTGTTATAATTCTCATAAGTCAGAAAATCACAAAAAGAAAATGAGTAATTAATCTAAACCTAACCATATCCAGAGTCAGAGCATAAATAAAAACTTTAAGCAGCTCTCAATGTGACAAACACTGCTTGATGAGGACCTGAGTTAATGTTCTATCCATGCACAATAAACTAGATGGTTGGTAAAATAAAACAATTTCCAAAACTACTGCAATTGCAATCAAAGGTGAATTTATTTTAAGCTTTTTGCACATCCTACCAGGAGTGTGGATTTTGTGGAAGTAGCTGTACAGACCTCCTCAGTCAAGTGTTAATTCAGTGAAACAACCTATTACTGATTGCATGTGTGAAGGTAGCATGAGACTGCATGAAAGGTGCTCAGACCAACTTAGTGTTGCGAGATGGTAATTCTTTGTCTGATGTGCTTTTTTTCTTTCTCTTTTTTCCTTCCTCTGCTGCCAAATCAATCATTATCTCGGTATTACCCTCTCCTTATTTCTGTTGTACTTTCCCACTACAGTGTGTAGAGGTCATAACCCCGACTGAGCCACAAGCTGTTGCTGCCCGAACCTCAGAGAGCTCAGTTTACAATGTTACTCTCACACTCTCTGGAAGAAAAATCTAACTCACTCACCTTTATTCCTGCAGAAAGGGAGTTTATATCTCAATATCGTTTCACAATTCTGATTTATTTAAACATTCTTGTCCAAAATATGATTTTGTAAATGTCAAATACTTTTACTGCATCCAACCATAAAATGATACAACCTACTTTTTAAAATGATCTATGTGCATACTTTTACATCCAAAGCAAGGATGTGCCTCACTTATTCATCTACGATATGGAATTTTCTAAAAGTTTGAGCTGATTTACAGCATATGTGGCATATTGACAATGCATACAACATCCTGTAAATTTACTGAATAATGGCTTCTAATTTCAAGCATTGTTTCAGCATCCTGAACCATCTGAAATGCTGCTGGATTTTGATCCTATCATTGTTAGAGAGGAAGGTGAAACTTTAATTTGTTAACCCTAGATGACACATGCTGCTGTGCTCCAAAAGGTATCATTTCTACCTGCTTCTTCTTCATGTTGTTGAGTGTTAATTTGTTTCACGTTGAAGGCTCAGTTCTTTAGTGATTGTATTTTTAGGCTTGGTTGTAGAAATTCTTTATCTCCTTTTAAGTGAAAGCGTAAAAGAGGTGGCAAACTGTCTATAGAGAGTCCTTTTTCAGATACTAACGGAGGGAAGGAAAAATAAGTTGTATTTACTATATTGCTGCAAATGGCTTTTGATTTACAACAGAAATATGTGCACCATCTCTCCTTGTGGAATGCATTTGTTTACTCTCATTTCTCCTCAAATGCTGCTGGACATTACAGCCTTCTTTTTCTTTTTTTTTCTGAAGCTCATCTCTCAATGTCTAGAAAATGAGGGGGTGGATGAAGCAGGGGTTGGGGGTAATTTGGTTAGAGGAGGTAACTATGAGATATGGCAGAGAAGAAGGCAGGCTTTTTGACACAGCCATTCGCTGGTGCTATGCCGTGATGTATAACGGCAATACGAGCGAGCTTGCAGAAAGCAGAATGCGTTGCAAACTACACAATTGTGCACACGCGCACAGTAAATTGCAAACAAATTGAACCTATAGGCTTTCCTACTACCGAATGAAGTGCTGAGCGCGGGCCTGTGTGCGTTCTTGGGATTAAGGTGTCTGTTTGATCTCTGTCAAAGTATCACATGAAAAAGAAGAACGTGGAGGACATCTCTTAGCAAAATTGCATAAGATCCTTTTTCACCAGGAACTGAGGTCACTTTTCCTTTTCTTTTAGAACATGATGGTTTAAGTGCTGAAACATAACAGGCACCGCTCATCTCAAAGCAGCAGTAAAAAGCGTCTGGTTTCCTCTCAGACAATGTGATTGTATTAAAAATGTCGCTGTTGACTCTGTTCCAGGTCCCATAATTGGGGGTAATAAAGGAGCATGGTGTTCCCCCTGTGGATGAAATCTCTTTTTAGAAGAGAGGAACGATGATTTGGAGTGTTCAGAGAGAAAAAGGATGCACATGTGTCTGTGAATATGTGTCTCTCAGAGTGTAAGGGTGCACAAGCACATATTTATTTGTTTGAAAAAGTGGTGGGTTTCCCTGGTGATTGCCAGTTTGATAGCTTTCCTCATCTTTTATTTTTCAGCTGGCGAGTTTTCTCTGAGGAAAGGATGTAATAAGTTTTTTTTTTTTGTTTTTTTACATATGTGGCATGTACAGTTTGTAGATTTGGGAATAGAGGTACGTGTTAAATCCTGTGGCACAGATGTTAATATGTGGATGCTGTGTAGATGTATCAGTGTTTTAATTGGCACCACAAATATATGCAGTAAAACATACACTCATGCATTTATTTAAACACTTGCACTGCCTCAGGCTATCTACACCGTCTTCTGTGTCCCCTAAATGTGCTTACATCTATCTCTACTGTATACATCAGTTGATTAATGCTTTTACATCTCATTTAGGGCTGACTTCGCACCAGCTGCCTGCCAATTGCATGCTGTTTCAATGCAGTAATGTTTTTGTTTTTTTTCTATTGGGGTTATCCATGCTAGCTGCAAGTTAACAACTGCTTGATCCATGCTGCAGCTTGGTGTCATTTAGAAAGTTAGAGGAGCCATATGACATATTTTTTGTATTGATATAATTGGAGGCCATTGCCAATGGTAGTTTTTATTATGGAAAGTATGACTGGTCACCATTTGGCATATTAGAAAAGAAGCCCAAAAAAAAAGAAGTTGTAAATTGTGGACTTGGGCGTCTTCCTTACACATGGTGTAAGTGAATGCTGTTTTAAAAAAAATGGCGACATGCCACAGCTGGTTTATGATGCTGAAGTTATTATTTTATTCCTGCACGCTATTACGTTAATGGGGTTTTCGCTGTTTTAAAAAAGCAGCATTCGCTCTATTTCATGCTAAAAATACCAAATCTGATCCAGTCTAACTGGATGAACAACACTACTCTGAGCAAATATTCTTTGAAACTCACTTTGAGATTTAAGACAATTTGTTTTGTGAAAAAAACCAAAGGGGATTCTAGGTTTTCTCTCATTTCCATCTGGCACAAAAGAAAGGACATTTACCCAAAGACCGCTGCTGGCCCTTTCCAGCAAAATGCAGGTGTTTACATCTGATTTAACGCACATATAAAACATTATATGCATGTAATTAAACTGTCAGGGTGTCAAGTCAGCTGTTGAATTTCTTTATAATAGGAACCAAAAAAAGAAAATATAATACTCATGTAGAGTTGTGAGTTTCTTTTGCATTAGCTCCACTTTTGTGGTTATTGCAGAGTTGGGGAAAAAAATCATAGACAAGAGGCTGTCTGTCACAGGCTTATTGTCTTTGCACATGGATGTACAAACAGAACAGAGTGGATCGGCAGTCAGCAGGGTTTAAAAGTTTTGGGTCAGACTCTAAAGAAAAAGAGAATAGAGTAGTTCAACAAAAATAAAATGCACAATATGTTTCTGAGCAGGGCAAGCATGAAGACAGCACTGAGTTGTCTGGAAACCAAACTGCATGCCAGCTGTCATGTGGAAAAAAGTTCATAAAATGCAACTTAAGGTAAAGATTTGCTTTCTTTATGTAATTTTATCATTTTCAAAACTTCAACTCCATCTCAAACAAATTAACAATGTTGTGAGATGATCTCACAACAAGTAGTCTTCATTCAGTATGCTCCAGGTGGTCTTTTATACCTGTTAAAACTGACAGTTCAACTTCATGCTGCTGTTTCCTACATATTAAGTATATTTTGCTTGTAAAATTTAGATTGTTCAAGTTTTTGTTTTGGATATTTCAATATTTGTACAACAGATGAAGGGCAACTGCTGCTAAAAACTTTATTTTAAAGTAAACAATTGCTCTTGTTCAGCTGTGGGCTTATCATTGAGCTATCAGCTCAAGTCATTTTTATTTGATTGGTTAAAAAAAAAAATTCTGTCATCTAGAATTGAAAAAGAAAAAAAGCAGGAAAAAATCCTTCACTACGACTCTTTGATTTTCATATTCTGAGGTGGGGTCGTCTTGTCAATGTAATTATCTCTGCATTTATCACATGCCTTCTACTTCCTCTAAAGAATGACATAAAATAGAATGGCTTGTGATGAACAAAAATGCAGGAACCGTAATGTGTCACCATTAAACATCTGCAAGGATAAACTATCTGCTGTTTCTTTTTTCAGATGTGAAACATTGAAAAAAGAGTTGGCACGTTATGAACGAACAGGTCATCTGATGTTCAAATTATATAACTTTACACATACAAAGCACAAAAGAGTAAAATGTAGACTTCTATTGGCATTTTTTTTCAAACAGCAAAGCCTTGATATGGAGACAGATTTTTAATATTTTCATGTATTTATGACAGATGAAGAGCCAAGTGATTTTACTCCCTTGTTTTGTCGCAGAGCTCAGAGCATGCCTAGGAATATTCCCTCTCAATTTGTATTTGAGTGCCATGAATGCAAAGGTGCCGGTGGATGCCCTCCTGTGTCATGGAAACATCAATTTTTAATCTAGGATCTTTAAACACATCACATAAGCAAACTAATTCAATGACTAATAAATGCAGTCGGGCATAATGGATGGACCCAAGACGTCTGGCACATTGGAGAGTGCAGAAATTGTAATGGGAGAAGAGGAGTGCAGAGAGGCAATAATAAATTAGTGTGTAAGTATTATGACCAGTAAGGAGGTTGATAATTGATAAAGGTGAAGTGTTAAATATGAAAATGAATCAGTTTTCTCTGAGAAAAAAAGCACAATATTAAAATCATTTGAAGAAAGTAGTTCAATCTAACTTTGCACACTTGACATATGGAATAGGTCAGGTGAATGTAAAGTATTGTTTCTGATTAATTTTTTATCTTGCTAACCTTTTAAAGACTTGGGAAATAAAACGTCATTTGGTTTGGTCAGCCCTCCAGATTTCATTTTTTGGCACGAAGACGTGAACGTCGACAAACTGGACTTCAGCCACACCCTTCTTTTCTACATTTTCACAAGCGGCTCCGATGGTATCCCTGGCTACCGCTGGTAACCTTGGTGATACCGGTGGAGATATGCTGCAGTCAGTGGGCGTTGCCAGGGCGTGATATGAAAGCATAGCCGGATCTCTGTGTGCGCGCGTGTGCATGCATGTTTAGGGGTGTTCTTGTCTGAGATTCTGATAGCAGCCCCTGCCAGAGCCTTCATTTTGACATATCCTTTGATGACGGCATTGGCATTCGAGCAGCCACAAATGCACACGCAGGAGAGGAGAAGGGGGGGGGGTAGACATGAGGAAAAGCTGCAAAATATGAAACGGGAGCATCCAAGTTCAGGTACACACTTGTATAAAAATCGATTAATTAATAGAGGACTCCAGCAGCATGTGAGGGAAGATGTTAAGTGTTTTTTGATAGTTTATGCACTTCTGCTGGATAAACTAGTGGTTCTGTGTCTTTCTTTGGGCCTTTAAGGCCTGTGTGTATCAAGATTGACTCTTCTGCATGTGATTTATGGCCAAATAACTGGGCTTAATCAACATTATTGCACACCTACAGTATCACTACTAAAGTGGAGATAGGCTGCTATGACTGGATAATAAAATAATCAATACATAAATTAGCATCTTTTATACCATTTTGTGACCTGCAGTTTCAGCTTGAATAGCTGCACTAAGAAAGGCAAATGTTTGAGCAAAAATTTTATTTCAATTATACTTAGTCTTGAGGTTTTGTCTTTGGTTTCATAAATTGTCGGTGGTATGTATTTTCTATTCCATTTTTTAGCACAATCAAGTAACTATTTTATTTTCAGTTGTTATGAAAATGCTGTATATATCAAACATGACTCAAAAGTAATTTAACTTTGCGATTTGATGCCTTGAATTAGCCTCTGTCTCTTTAAGAAGATCTTACTTTTTCCGACACTCCGCCTTCAGCACGCCATCACAACAGTGTTTGTCCATTATGCCCTTTACAACCATTCTAAAGAAGGCTGAGAAGTAATGTGTATGATAAACTCAACAGGGTCCATTCGCCAACAGTTACTTTTGCTCATTAGGCCTTTTGGGGAACACCTTTACTTATCCCTTCTCTAAACTAATTTAATTGCCAAGCTCTAAAACTTTAATTCCGACAAGAATTAGGGAAAGAAATTTAAAAATAAAAAAAAGTTTTTAGTCTTAGTAAAGAAAAAATAACAATCATCCAAAGCTGACAGTAAATGGTGCATCTGTCATTAAAAACAAATGAAATACTGATCCTTATTTCGCTACCCTTTATATGTCCTTCATGCTCTTTCCTTTTACTTCTTAGAAACACTTCCCACATTATCCCAGGATAATCTACAAGAAACAGCAGAGCCCAGAGTGGAGGAGATGTTTTTGCGGGGTGAAGCTACTAGCTTCCCAGAGAGGGTTGAGGCGGAGGCCAGCGATGTTCACTCATCTGTCGAACACGCACACTGTCTGTCTTGCACCAGAGAGACTCCCTTGGCCTAGGCTGCCTTCATCAAGACATTAGCAATATGCTACAGGCAGCGTTTTTCTCTTACTACAAAATCACACAGGCCTTACCTCGACTCTGAAGGGAGGAGTCGAGAGAATGTTTTACTCACCAGCCGTAGACAAAATAATGTCTGTTATGACTGAAGCCAATGACTGTCGTCAAAATTCCTCAGCTGAGATCTTTTCGTTTTCCATCTCTAGTTCCCACTGTGGTTCCTCTCTTCTTTTCTTTTGCTTCCTCCCCCAAGAGGAAGAGGTCATTACTAGATCCCCCTGTAGGTTCTCCGTAATCAAATATTTGACCTAATGAGGGGATTTAATTACTAGTTGCTCAGCTCTGGAGGTGTCGGATTACCAGTTCCCCTTTTCATTTTCTCTGCAATTCATCACCGTGCTGTCAGCAAGATGTGTAAGTGCATGTGCACTTTTGTGTTCGGTACAAGAAACTGTGTTGATATTTTCTTTGAAACCGCACAGTGAAGGAGTGAGTGTGGACTTGTGTACAAATTTGTAGTTTGTTGACTACTTGAGACTCAGGAAACAGACAGCTTTGTTTAACGTGGGATGTAAGCCACACTAAAGCACGTAGATTGTCTGGACAATCAGAAATGTATTTTTCATTCTTCCTGTGATATGCCCAAAGAAATGTGATGATTCCAACTACAGGCTGCTTGATATTCAACAGAAAACACACACACAAAACAGTCTTCATTACAATGCATGAAAAAACAACCAAAAGAGAGTATTCCTCTACATTTTTTGTGTTAAAAAATTTATGTTAGGCTAGATATTGAAATGCTAGGAATGCGAAGGCACAAACTGTGTTTTGAAAAGTTTTGGTTAAAAGTATGTCTTGGTTTAGTGGAACTTCTTGCATGAATGGCACAGCGGGTGGCTTACTCTTTCTGCCATCCCCCAAACAATTATGATGCAAGCTGTTTTTGACATTCCAGGAAGGGTGAATTGCAGTGCACCACCCTGTCTAATGCCACCTTGGGAAACTGCCCACATGGCCTGTACAAACGTTCCTTAGTAGCCTACTATACTTTTTAGCTGTGTTTGTCAATTCATTGGCAGGCCTCCAAGTAAATAAATAATAATAACAAAAAACCAAATGAGAGTTGGAGGAAGTATTCTCCTTATGAAATTCTGACATTTAGTAAAATCTGGAGCAGAGGTTCTGGGGAGGGGGGAAAATAGCTGTCATAAAAACAGACAGGAGAGAACATTGGAGGAATTTCTGAACATCATTAGCGAATCAGTATGCGACAGATGCACGGTAACGTGGCCCACTCCATGTAGATGAAATGTAGAGGGAATTGTGATTTCTTATGTTAGACCCTTTATTTTACAAATGAAGAACTTCCTTTACTATTGTGTGAAACACATGTTAGCTGTTGGCTCACAGGAATATTAGCTTTCCAAAAACATGCAATGATCTTTTGTACTGCAACTGGTACAGAATACTTTAATGAAATGTATTAACAGGAAGTACGTGATATTTTGTTATTATATTTTCAAATGTACATATACAACTGATATTAAATATTTATGTGCACTGGTCAGTTAGGATAAACAGAATTATTTCTAGGCATGCACCAATAAATTGGTCCCGATTTCCTTAATTTTGGCAAGATCTGAGATCGACCAATACTTCCATGTGAAGCCAAGCTTATTTACCTCGGCAAAGGTCTAACAATCAACCACTGTCCTCTTTTCTCTGCTGTGAAAGAGTTTTGACTGAGACCCAACCACAAGGTTATGTCTGTACATTTGCAGTTAACAATAGTCACTCCACAGTCACTGACTCATCAACTTCCTTGCTGTATTTCGTAACATTTCAGACAAAAAAAAAATCAGTATCGGCCAAAATTAGAATCGGCAGGTCAGGCTTTTTAAAGATTGATAATTGGCAATCAGCCGGAAAACTGCTATTGGTTCACCACTAATTATTTCTAATCGCTACATGCCAGAAAAACATTTATTGAATTTGGAAGCATACATGTGCTTGAATTATGAAGGGATTAGACAATTTGGGAAAACCCAGATGAAGATGCCACAACTATGTAAGCTTCTGAGCAATTTTTAACATTATTAATAATAAACAACACCACAACCACAATACTGTCCTTTATGACATCATGAGAAAATTAAGAAAAATCAACCAGGAAATCGCGAATAAAATTGTGGACCTCCATAAATCTGATCAATCCTTGATTCACTTTGCAGGTGCCTTAATGTGCCACCTTTGTCTATTCAAGCAATATGCATGTGTAAACTCAATAGAAATCCACACCCTCTTTGCTCTTTAGGAAGAACATAGGTTTCCAGAGATGAACTGGTTTCAGTATGAAATGACCTATAAAACCTAGAAACAAAAGCATCCACAGTAAATAGTCATTATTCGTTTGCAATGTAAAACGCCAAATTACAAATCATAAATGCACAATTTCCTGAAACATGTCTCTGGTCTGGAGGAACAACTAAAGCAACTATTTGTACTTGTTGACTACTGTTACGTTTACAAGAAAAATGTTGGTGTACTGAAGCCTAAAAGACACATTTTTAATGGTGAAGTTTGGGGGGTGCCAGCATAAAGTTGTTGGGATGTTTTACTGCAGGAGTGCTCTTAAAAAAATAGATGGCATCACAACAAAAGGACAGTATGTGTAAATATGAAAGCAACATTTTAACACTTCAATCTGGAAATTGAAAGTTGAGCCTTAATACGAGATAAAAAATAGTACTCACTATTTAAGTTTTATTATCCTCCTGCTATATAATAAATAATAAAACTTATTACATAGCAGGATGGCCCTCCTGCTATGTAATAAAACTTAAATAGTGAGTACTATTTTTAATGTAAAACTTTATATCAAAATTTACCGCAATGAACATCTCATTGCACCTTGAGTTCATCGGGGCTTTGTGAATTTTTGTTTTCTGAATGCAAAAAATGAAAGCAAAATAAATTTTGCATTCAGAAAACAAATAATCCCTGAATTCACCCTTAAAATGTGTAAGACTAAATCTCATATTTCATCCTCTGGGGACCACAACTTAGTCTGTCAGTTTTCCACATGGCCATGTCTAACGACAAATTAGGCTATGGATTGGTTCGTGTTTTGGATCGTGTTTTGAAAATACCTACAGATTTACCTAAATATCTGTGGTTATTAAAGACAGGCATCATGATGCTGGTCATGCATGTTCTTGATAAGGTGCTGCACATGCTGGTAAAAAGAAGCAAGAGAGTGGAAAGATCAATTTTTGCTCCACTTCTTAACAACACAGACATTTTTATGTGGTTGCCCTTTGCCAAATCCCGTCTCTTTTCTCCACAGGACGCCCCAAAGAATGATCCCTTTTTGCCTCCCCTGCCTCTGCGTTCTAACCATGTGGGAGTTAAATAATTGTGAGCCAATTTGAGGGAATGTGCCATATCTTCCATTTACCTGTTTAGGAATTATTATGCTAATTTCCACACACGAAT
Source organism: Xiphophorus couchianus (assembly GCF_001444195.1). NCBI lineage: Eukaryota > Metazoa > Chordata > Actinopteri > Cyprinodontiformes > Poeciliidae > Xiphophorus > Xiphophorus couchianus. The sequence continues at coordinate 17,749,178 of NC_040250.1, forward strand.
GAGCATGTATGCATTAATAAGTAAAAACTAAGATAATCACTCAATTCTAAAACTGCACGTTACTTTCCTAGTGACCCCAGTGCTAGCATAACAACCAGGAGCACTTAAACATTGGGTTTATTAATTAGATATGCAAATCTTTGAAACCCTCAGAATTTGATTAGATTACAATTCATTGGCTAAAGGTCTGATTCATCAAAACATGATCATAAATGGATCTCAGTTTACATCTTCTAAGTACCATGTAGCCAAACAAATTAGCACTTTTAAGCACCTAAAGATCCACTAAGATTTAACTAAGTGCCTTCCCTTTTGTTGTTTCTAAATAACCTTGCAGAACAATTTTACAGCAACACAGCCAGATATATCGCCGTCATAAGTACAGAAGAATAAACGGTAACACTTTATTTGACGGGGTGTGCATAAACATAAACTGTGCATTAAAGTGTCATTATTTACAAGATAATACAAAGTTGGCATTTCTAATGGACTTAGAAGTGCCAAGTTGCAACTTTTAAAGCAACTTTGCATTACAGGTGTCATTATTTACCAAATGACACTTCATGTCAACAGTCATAAACATTCATAAAGACTCTTTCGTGTTCATGACAGATGTTATGTCATGTTTATGATAGTTTCATGTCAGTCTTATTCACACCCTGTCAAATAAAGTGTTACCGAATAAACAAAGTGGCCCACTTCATTGGGTAAAGTGGTATCCAAATCAAACTTACTCCTGAAGCTTTCTGATATAACATCATTTCATATCAACTCACTGAAAAATAACCAAAACTTTTGTTTTGGTTATTTTTGTTTTGTTCTATTTTGCTTAATGCTCCCTTTTAGAGTAAAATATTCAAATTTACCACATTGTTTTTGTGTTTTTAGATATTAATATCTTCAGCAGGGTTTGTATGTATATAATGTATATGCTCTTTTCAATAGTAACCTGTGTAATTTGGTCATACAATTCACTAACTTCAATAATATTTCATTGTTTAATTTAAATTATAATTTTTTGAGTCATTTGTCACAAAAGCTTGCTTTCAATATCCATTTTCAAATGGGTGTAGCCTATGTGCATTGCAGATAAATACGTATTCCTAAATGAGTTGGCAAGAAAGAATTCAGTCAAATTGATATGTCTGAATAAACAGCAGAAAAAAGACTTATAAAATAGTAGAAAATATGGAAAGAAAACCAGCAAATGACTGTTGGTGTGAGACGTGAGGTAAAAAGCAGGGAGATCTGACAATAAAAACAGAGAGGGAGTGATTACTGGAACAAGAGACAGGTGAAAATACTTAGCTAAAAGTGGATCATCTGTGGGAGATTTTGTTGGAAGGAAGATCGCTAGAATATCAAAGGGGAGCACAGAATAAATTGACCAATCAGAATAGACACAGAGAAACACGGGAATTAGTGGAACTACACCTTTTCACAAGAGAGCATCAAGGAAACACAATTTTAGACAAATTAAAAGGATCACATTTACTTCTGAAGCTTTCTGACATTACATCAGAAAGCTTCAGACATTACTCGCTGAAAACATTTGAGAACGGATATCCGTTCTGTAAAGAACTACATCGATGTTAAATATGATGCAGAAGAGAATTTTGTCTGCCTCAAACACAGTGTAAGCCACAATCATATGTTTTTCATGCCAACAATGACAAGAGGAGTGATGGGTCCCTAAATGCTTTTCAAATATGTACACCCATATGTGCACAGATACTCAGTGGGATGTAACTTTCTGTCTTAGTATCATTGTCATCAGTCTCTGCTGTAATGCCAGGGTGCCAGAGGCTTCTCAGTTGTTTGAAGTGTAACAAGCTGCTTCTGTCCTCATACAAGTCACCGATGGGGAACCTGAGCTGAGCATTATGTGAAGGAAGGGACATCCCCGGGAGACGACCCAAAGGAAACAGAAAAGGGTACAAAAGCATGTACTTGTAGAAAGGAAAAGTGCATGGCACTTACACACAGAGAGCCTTATTGTGATCTGCAAAAGCGGACAGAGGGGACTGAGAAGCAGCCAAAATCAGTCTGAGCATCGGTGTCACTTCCTCCAAATCCTTTGCTGTGGGTTCTGTGAGGAGCTTTTCAATGAGTTGGTTTATGATCGTCTTGCCAAATTCTTTTAGACTTTGTTTTCTCTTCTGACTGTGATTTATTGCCACGGCATCTCTGCTGTGTTTTCCAGCTAATATCTCAAGTTAAACTTATCATTTGTCTTTATTTAATGATAGCTTTAACATTTTGAAATTATCAACCAAAAGGCTTTTTAAATGTCAGCATGGCTGCTTGGGGAATTAAGTTTGTGCTTCTACATTTATTGTTTGAAGTCTGAGTAAAAGATTTAGGGGTTAATGAAGAAAATAATCAACAGAATTTGTGAAAAAATGCTGATGGGTTATTCTGTTTGCTTCGGTTTGTACATATAAATTGCATACATACAGTATGTCATATTGGAATTAATTAATGCAGCAAATAAAGTGTTTAAAAATAATATTTACAGACAAAAAGTATCAACATTTTTTTAAATTTTATTTAAGAAGCGCATATAAACTTTGACTGTACACACAGAGAGACAGCAGTGAGCTCCATGATTGGGTGCACAGAGACCATTCAGTGCAGGCGCTGCTGCTCACATCTCTATTGGCGTCAGGGCCAAAAGAGGAGACATCAGGTAATTAAAAAGAAAAGTGAGAGAAAGAACAGGAGAAGGGAAGGCAGGGAGACAGGAAGAGTGGGAGGGTAGGAGAGGAAGAGGCCAGTGGGGAGAAGGATAATGGACGACCTCATGCAGCTTTGGCTGAGAACATAACCTGTTATTAGCAGGCTATCAGCCACAGTCATGTTAAGTTTTATATATATATATATATATATATAAATACGGGGCGTGATAAAAAATTGTTTAATAAAGGCATGAAGAAATCAACTGCCACATTCACTCAGATGCTTCCACTGGTTAGCTTATTGGAGCTAATGTAGTAGAATCACAGCAGAAAAAGCTGTAATCCAAACAATGTAACTCCTTTAACACTGAGAAAGTAGCACTTCCCTTTATTCAGAAAGGTGTAATGATTGCATCATTATCAACAGAAAGTGTTGTACAATTGTTGCTAGATCACAATACCATGAAGTAATCCATCTATAGTTTTCCTAGGGAGCAACAAAACAGCTCAATTTACAGCACCCTACCAAAAGCTTCCTGGTAATTTAGTTTGACTTGTATCACTTACAAGAAACATTAATCATTGTGAATGTTTAGCTGAAGGAGTATAACGGACAGTATCAAACACTATATTTAATGGAAAGGTAACATGAACCACGCAACAAGTTTTAGCAGAGCTTTTTGCATGGATGGGACATTATGACACGCATAATGTCCCTTGTGTTCTCAACACGGTTATACTACTGATCTTGATAAAGAAGCTTTACCCTCTATAACAAATTGTCAACGCAGAAGAAAGTTACTTATCTTTCTTCTTTAGAGTATAAACTGCACTGTGTAACTACATCATCTGTTCATGTTTGCCAGGGTCCAAATAATTCCTCTGCAGGTGGTTGCATGCAGCTCAGAATTTTGTGACAAAAGAATGTGATATCTAAAAGGTGGTGCCACATATATAGCAGACAAAGAAAGACCAGGAGTAAAAAAGCTTGAGCAGAGAATGAAAAAGGCCTTTGTATAATATATCTACCAGAGAACCCAGGGACACATTTTCATTGAAATACTATTGAGAATTTACTTAGACTTACCTTCTTTTTCTTTGATTTCTATTAGAACGATCACAAAATAGTGCATTATTGCCACTAATGATTTAGTCAAGACCACAAAATTATACCAAGACCAATACTTTAGGAGAGGAAAGATCTTGTCCAAGACCAAAGCAAACCCAATGTGAATCCATTATGAACACCATAACACAGTTATTACAGTGTCTGCTACAGACAGATCTTTAAAGAAGATCTGTTGGTAGCAGTTCATTAGCAAGCTAATCCATAACAGGGCTCTAGACTAACTGGCTGCACTAGTGAGTGTAACTCTTGCAGGTAAGTGCACTCACTGTTGCAACATTTAGGTAAAGACAAACTTAAGAATGTAGGTACAGGAAGCAGCATCAAAACTTCCAAGGTAAAAAACTTTATTAGATTAGATTTTCACTCTAAGTTGCAGTAAAAACTGATGTTGCAGCTGTGGTTTTGGTTTTGGTCTTGGATAAACAACTTGAGTCTAGCTTTTCTGAGACCGAGACTTCGAAAATATATTCTGCAGACCGCTCTCAAGTACCACACGGCTAATTGCCCTTTATTAGACAGTAGTGAAAACAGCAGCCTAATGACTCAACTGGTTTGGTGCAGTACATGCATGTGTGTCAGATCCAAACAGCTCGCTTATGTGGATACTGAGAGGTCTGCTGACATCTTTACGTAGCCCTGTGTAAAGGTGTCAGAATGTTCAGAAGGAATAAGCTGGTTACAAAACTGTGCAAATAGTTTCTGCTGCGCAAATTCAGAAACTACACAAATAATGCAGTTATTTTAATAACATGTTTAGCCCTGTTATTAAGATAACAGTGCTAAACATGGAAGCAGGAAACAAAAATATTAATTAAAAAATACATAAAAAGAAGAACTTGCCAAATCAAAAACATGGATTCCCTGGACTATGACAGAGATAGATGGCAAAGTGGTGCAGATGTATATGAAACCATAGACTGAGTGAACTCTGCAACACACATTTGATATGTTTGCACACAAAATATGTCCAACGCTTCTGTCCTCCAAGCTGGGCACAAACACCACAGTGTTACTGACTCTTAGCTCCGGGCTGAAGGTTTTGTCCTGTCTGTCTATCACAACATTTGTGCTGAGAAAAAAATAAGGGGACCAACCAACATTATTTAAGAACTTTATAACTTTTACAGGGGATCTCACAAGTGTCTGTTTATGAGTGCATTCATTCGGTATGTACCATTCAAAGTTTCTTGGCTGATTTGGGATCTCAGATGTTTTACAGCTTTGACCTGCCAATACTGATTTGTCCAATTTCTCTTTAACAGTCTACATATAAATGACATTAGCATGCAAAATATACTTTATAGAATTACTGCTTTGAATATCATTAATTATTAATAACATTTAAAATTTAAAAATGACAGGTTGAACGTTTAATAAAAATAAAGTTGATATCCTTTCTAAGTCGGTTTCCTTTTAAGAGCTTTCTGCTTGTTCCATGCTTCTTCAGATTTAAGTTTTAAACACCTCGCTGATAGAGAAAATATTTAACTTGAACTATTTTTCACTCAGAAACAACTTATCAAAGAGCATCATTCCTGTGAGTTGATTAGTTTTTCTCACTAATCAGCAAACAGCATCCAGTTGAAATTAGCCCAAGTCCAGTCCCCAGTCCCCCATTGTGGACCGTCTACATGGTTTTATATGGAGCCATGATCAAATATTAAACTGACGTTATTAGACTTGCATAGCAGGAACTTTGCCTGTGGCTATGTCCACCTTGGACTTCTAGCAGTGAAGAAAACAAAAGAGAAAAAACAAGATCTCATTGCTGAGAACAAACATCAGCAAAGAGAGGAATTTACCAGAACTATTATTAAGAAAACAAGACAGTTCTTGGTTATTGTTTATGTTTTCTGTTGTCAGAGTTACAGCAAGTGAATTTGACTTGTGTCAGGTTCCTGCTGGTTTGACCTGTGTTTTTTGAAGCTGACAAGCACACACACACACACACACGCACAAAAATTTCCTTGGAGCTTGGATTGTTCATTTCCACACACCCACATGGGCTTGCCTGCTTAGAAATGGAATTGCTTGCATGCAAACACAAACTAACTTTGCACTTGCTTAGTTTGGTTGGGGAGGATAAGGTTGTGAAAATACAGGAATTTAAATTGATTTGGACATGGTTCATTGTGTTTTGTGTCCTCCAATTTACATCATATCTGGACTTATGAAAAGGTCTGGAAGGATTTAGTGTTTAGCTAGAGATGGAAAGAAAATTTGTTCCAAGAAACTTGATTAAGGTTTTCAGCTGGAATCCAGAAAATTCAGGAAAGCATGACTATGGATGCAGAAATAAGCCTTTAAATGTAACAGGGTCAAAAATACTCATCTCTGCACATCCTCATCTTAAACCTCTAACAAAATGAAGAGAGCATCCTAACACACGTGGGCAAAAATGAATAAGTAAAACAAAAAAAGTCACACAGGCACATTATTCATGTGCTGCTATCCATTTGAACTTCATGCTGTTTCCTCAGTAAGTGAAAAGGTGGAAGAGTGGCCCAGCTCTCTGCCTCTCTCTGCTCCAGCTGATTTGAAGTGAATGAGCCTGTAAGTTCTGTAAGCTGTGTAAATATTTCAGCAGTTCATACGCCTGCGCCAAGCCCAGCCACAGTGCCATGTCACTGACCATTAGTGCTGACCTGCTGCTTCTGGTCCTCTGTCCTTTTGTGTTTTTGTTTCTTCCAACTTTGTTTTCCTTGCTGTTTTTTTTTCTCCTCTCTTCTTACAGTGCGTCCAATTAAAAAAAAATAGAATAAGAAAAAAGTGATTTATTTTATATGAGATGTTAATGAGAAATCCAGGGTTTCTACAGTCTTAAGCAGTTTTAGAATTATATAAGTTTGTATCAGTATGTTCCATGTTAGGACCAGTATGAAAAAAAAAATTAGAAAAATAACTTGCTTTGTTAGACCTTTATTCCCTCTCCTGTTGTCTATGAATTCCCTTCTGGCTTGTGTATTTCCTTCTGTCGTGTTGTCCCTTTTAAATTTTTTTTCCTAGTGTCCTTTCTTTTTTCCCATCTTGGGTTTTTCCTGTCTTTTGTCCTTCCATTAATGTGTCTCACTCCCCTCGTCTTTCTGCCTTTTTGTCCTAAATTGATTCCAACCTCCCATGTGTCCATCCTCTTTTCATATTTTACACCCATCTTTTCTCCCTCTTGCCCTCCCTTTCTTTCCTTCCTTCCTTGTGTCCTTTCTTTTTCTTTTCTTTTATAACTCCATTCCTCCTTAGTGTCTTTTCTTCCTTCCTTCCCTCTGTGTCCCACATGTCTTTCTTCTGTCCTCCTGTCCAGTTTGTGTTTGTGCAAATACTAGATTTTAAATCTCTTTGCTGTAGAAATAAATGCTATGAAGTCAGAGTGAACATTAGTGTTTTGTATGTTAAATGAATAAAAAAGGACAAAGAAATCTGGAAGGTTGTACCTTTAAAAAAATGTGGGAATGTATATATCAGAAATCTGTAGGGAAATGATTCCCACTCGAGCCGATTTGAACGAAAACACTTGAGGAGGTATTTTTACACAGATAACCTTAGGTGTGTTTACCTGTTTTATTTGATAAGGTGTGAAAACTGTCAGCTAGATTGTGGTGCTGACAAATAGCCCTCCTCTGGCTCTGAAATCTGTCTGTCAACTCAGTGATCTGTGTTGGCAATAATGTAAAAAAAAACCACACATGGTAACTTGTTTGTGCTTCTCTCCAGCACATTGTTTCCTCACTAAGTTAGCACATAAAAAGCAGCATCAAAAGTGATTTTGTTTTAATTTGAGCCAAAAGTTTTACATATTTCAGAAAGAGTAGATTTCTAAAATATTTCCATTGGATTTTTTTAAAAAACATTTATATGTTAGAGGGTTTTTTTCTTGTTTTAGAACAGAGGCTCCAGAGCAGATGACATTAGTTGCATTACATGAAGGGAGGAAATGTAAAGGCTCACCCGTTTTCCGTTACTTAGTCTGGCGCTTCTGATGAGAAGACAGAGGGTGGTTTCTCAGTGTGAGAAAGAACTTGACATGACTTTGTTTTTTAAATGTTATACTGTGCTAGTTTCTGTCTTTTATACCCAGAGACATGAATGTTTATGCACTCCCACATAATACAGAAGGTGGATCAATCAAAAGAACAACCAGCTCAGTCTGTCAACTCATGCACAGTCTGAGTCTGATCGATCCGAAGGCAGATCTTATTGGTGTTCTCTCTGTTTGGGCTGGTACACAAACACACACATACTGTATTTACTCACACACACATTTAAACATAGATACAAATCCTTTTTCTTACACAGAAGTTCCAACTGCTTTTATAAAAATCTACCGGCTATTTCCTTAATTTGTGGCTTATTTGATGAACATTGTCACCATAAAATATTTTGCGATCTTATTGTTCAGGAGTTGATAGGTAAGTGGGCATATCAACTATTATAGATTTATGAGCCAGGAGCATTGCATGGAGTCATTTAATCTATGTGTTCATTATTCTTTGGCTGATAAATTAATATTAGCATTGTCCAAAATAGATTATTTTAATAATCATTCAAAAGTGCTGAATAGAAATCTAGTGTAATCCATGACATCTGAAAGGTGCTATAATTCAGCTGGGTGATAATTGTTGTGTTTTAAACATTAATTTATTAATGAGCTCACCTCATATTTTAATTTTGCTTTGAGCAATGTTCTCCTTTTGTGTTGGAGAAATGTGCTCTTGCATATTTTGTCGCATGACAACCACAATGTGGTAAATCAGTACAAAGTAGTGCATAATTGTGAATTGTGAAAGAAAAGTGATACACTGGTGAACTACTAGGTTCATAAAAACCAAGGAAAAGACCAGGCAGGTAAAGTTCTGAATGGCTCTGAACATCTTCCATGCACCAAACCCATCAAGACAGGACAAAGCTTATTCAGAGAAGCAGCTTAGAATAGAATAGAATAGAATAGAATTCAACTTCATTGTCATTGCACTGTCACAAGTACAAGCAACGAGATATAGCAGGGTTTCATGGTTGATCTAGAACAGTGTTTCCCAATCAAGGTCCAAGGTTTTAGGTGTTCCCCTGCTTTAATACACCTGATTCAGCTGATTGCAAATCAGCAAACACCTTGAAATCAGCTAGAGTTAAGGAAGGAAATACCTAAAACATGCAGGACCGTGTGCTTTGAGGACCAGGGTTGTGAAAGATCTACAGCTGTGGTTGAAAAATCTGTTGAATGGACAACTATTAGGTATGTAGGCTGGAGCACAAATCTGGCTTTTTATGAAAGAGTGGCAATAATAAAGCTATTATTGAAAAAGGTTTTGTTTGCCTGCGACAGACTGGCGACCTGTCCAGGGTGTACCCTGCCTCTCACCCGAAACGTTCGCTGAAGATAGGCACCAGCATCTCTCCCGACCCCACTAGGGACAAGGGTGTACACAAAATGGATGGATGGATGGATGGTTTTGTTTGTAGTTTGCTGGGAGACATGGAGGATACAGCAATAATATGAATGAAGGTGCTACTGCTATGGTTATATGAGATCAGAATGAAACTTATTTGGGCTTCTCCACTTTGTGTGGAGGAAAACTAACACTCCACATAACCCTGAACATACCATAACTTCCCATAGTTTAGGGAAATATGGTGGTGGCAGCATCCTGCTGTGGGGATGCGTCTTCTTTTGGATGAATAGGGAACCTGAGGAGAATTGAAGATGAAAATCCAGAGCCGTCATGTTAGAACATGTTTTTGAAGGTCTAGTCTTGAAACTGGGTCAATAGAAAATGACCCTAATCATACAGCAAGAGCGAAACTGGCAATGATAAAGGATATCCCAATCAAAGCCCGAGATATAAATCTGTGTGAGAATCTGTATGAAAACTTGAAAATTACCTCTAAATGTGCAAAACTAGTAGAGGCATCCCTCAATAGATGTACACTTTAAGTCCAGCAATGCATGGATAGATGCTTAAACTATAGCAAAATGTAAAAAAATATTTTCTGATTTCTGCCATAATTAATAATATCTCCCACAAGTCTGCCTATTGTCTATACCCACTTATTGTCAAAGTGAAAAGTATGCTGCATATTAGATGTTGTTTTTGGTGTTTACGTCTGCTAGGTTTTGTTCAGTTTTAGCACTTCTGCCCATATCCTGTACAACTTTTTTGAATGACCCTTGAAATAAAGCTTTGGTGAATGTTTGCTCTGTCAATGGTAAAGCATAGCCCATGTCTTATCTGTCCTGGGTAATTAAAGCTAAATTATTGATACAGTGATGCATTATTCAGGAGGGACAATTAGAGGTAGAAAGAATAGCAAACACAGGTAGCTCCGCAATATCTGAACGGAGTGTGTGCGTGTGTGTTGGGGCATAAGGATATCCTACAGCCTTTATGCCTCAGAAACATCTCTCCCAGCAGCCCCAGGCCAGTGTTCCTCCATCTGATTTCCCATCAATAATCTCTCTATATTTTACCATTTTCATCTCTCTTCCCTCCATCATATTTTATTCTGACTTAACCTCTTACTTCCCCGCCATGTTTCTCTGTTGTACCTGCATTTTACTTTCCTGTGCCGCACCCATTAGCTTTTTCTTCTCCCTGTTGCTATGACATTACCTAGCACTGAGTGTCAGACTTGTCTTACAGGATGGGGGTAAAGAACCAAGTCTTGTTCGTGTAATTTAATTACCTCTGCCAAACAAAAGCAATCTCAACCTCCAGGTTCTCTAGGCATTTTTCCATTTTTTTTTTAATCACACCTTGATTCCCCACTCCAATTCGTTGGCCCTTCATCCCATTTTTTATTTATTTTTTTGTTGGTTCCACATTTTTTGTTTTACTCTGCTTTTAATGGACCATCCCTCTTCTTTGTTTTCTGCACTAAATTTTTAGGTCCCATGTAAACTACAAATGGGATATTTTACTTTTCTTGGTGCTATACCTGTTTAGCGAAATGGATTGTTGATTTTAGTCAAGCATACACAGTCACAATCTGGTCGAGTTTCAAACCCTGCGTACTTGTGTGTTTGTCTCTGTGTTTTGGCCTAGGCTTGACCTTGCTTATAACAGCGATGGTGAGGTTCCTCATTAACACTGGACTGGAGGAAACAGGGTAATGAGGGAGCAGGTTGTCTTTAGGCACACAAGTATTCTCTCTCTCTCATTTACACACACACACACACATGCACGGCCGCGCATAAATGCCAATACACCGCGTTGTGTTAGTGCTAGCATGCACCTGCTGACACCTGTGCTTATGCAAGATCTCACATAAGCTTCCTGCTCACTCACTCATACACAAACACACTTTCTGAGTACTTCTCAGTCTCATGGCCCCCCCACTCAGTTGTCTCGCCTCACCTTCTGTTTAGTGTTTTTTCTCTCCCACACACATTCTGCCTCTTCCCCTCGACTCTGTCTTCTACTCCCTGTTCTTCCTACTAGACAGACCTTGCAAACATCACTGCCCAGATTAGGTGGACCTGCAGTTCCATGGTTGCCCTCTGCTGGTAGTCTCTTTAAAGAGCACACCTGAAAATAGTTCTTTGACATGTTTGTTTTTTAATAAATGTTAAACAATAATTATTTTTTTTCAAATCAGGTTAAGCCATTTGAGCAACAATATTCACCTTGTGTGTTTGTCATGTTTTTGCTTAATGTGACCATGAGAGTGTCACACAGCCCGTGCGTAGCTTTGTAAGAAGAGACATCCAGAAACATGAAGAACAATAACTGGTAGTTTACCGTTTTACACCAGTAAGCTGTATTAAGATCATTAGGACTGTTAGGTGGGATGCACAGTGGTGCAGGTAGTAGCAATGTTGCCTTGCATCAAAAAGGTCTTTGGTTTAAATCTAAAGATACTCAATTTCCTCCCTCATGATAGATGGATCTATCCATCCATGATGGATGGATGGATGGGAGACGATAGGATGACATTTAACAATTGTGCATACAGTGAGACCGTTTTCAATGCTGAATGAAGTACATTCACAACTGCTACCTTTACAAATCAAGCCTGTCATACAGTATTGCAGGTTACTATCCATCCATCCATCCATCCTGCATATTATGCTCAGAGGTTAGAGTGTTTAAATAAGTCAAGTTAATAACTTTGGTCAAATTAATCAAATAAATACATGTAGATGGTTAAACTTGCCCTGTGACAGACTGGCGACCTGTCCAGGGTGAACCCCGCTTCTCGCCCAGAACGTTAGCTGGAGATAGGCACCAGCATCCCCCCCAACCCCTCTTAGTGTGTTAGAAAAAGGGATGCATGGATGGATGCTTAAATTATAGCAAAATTAATACTGTGGCTTTTGAATCAACAAGCATTGGCTTAAGAATGAAGACCTTTTTTTTCAGAATATATCTGTTCAGAATGACCATTAGCCAACTTGTGAGTGTAACACTGCTAGCACTCCATTAGTGTGGTGAAAAACATATTGGGTGAAGTAACAGCAGCAATACAGTAGTGTTTACTGAGCAGTCAGTTCCTGTGTGATTTAGCTGCAGAGCTGCTTAAAAGTCGAAAAAATATTTTGTGGATATTTTAATTGATTAGCACAGTCAAAGCTGAAGGGTTCTGGATTTGGATACAGAAACTCTGTTTTCTTTTTTGGTTCATCTTATCTTCTGTCCTCTTTGACCCTTTGCAGCCAAATATACAATGCTTACATTGAAAAATACAGTTTTACCAGAACAAAGGTCCTAAAATTGTTATTTTAGTATCTTATTTTCAAGTTAGCTAAAATAAATAAGACTTCTCAAGTTAAAAAGTGGAAAGGCTATATTGGCATGTTCTTTGATTGCATAATGTTCATTGTTTGTCCAACGTTGAGATCATTTTTAAAAACCCGATTATTTATTTTATTTTCTTTTCTGGTTTTCTAGTCTGAGAAGCTATTGAAACGTTGGCTACACAGAGCTTGTTGTCTGGGTTTATATAGAGTAAATATGGCTGTGTATCTGAGGCATTCAGGTGTTGTTTTTTTTAGGAGTGTCATTCTGTCAAAATGCAAAAATAATTTTAATTCAGAGAGGCATTGTTCTGCAATGTCAAACACAAATAATTTTCTTTTATGATGAAAAATTAAGACGTTATCTAACTTACCTTGCACACCCTATAATGTGGTATATATATATATATGTACCGTATAACATCAGGAATTGTAGTTACTGGTTTTTAACACATTTCTGTAGAGGGTGGCCACACACATCAAGGAGACAATCTGCTTTTACTTTGCTGTAGCACTGACAGACAGGCCTACTGTGCATAAGTACATATGCACACAGTGGTCCAGATAGAGCTCCACTCGACTGCATACTTTGAATTTTTTGAATTCTACGTTAAGACCTTGGATGCATTTTAATTCCCTTTTTGGAAATGCAAATGCATTTTTGTGGAGGAAAATAAAATGTCAGTCTTGTCTTTGACATGTGTCTGATTGTAAGACTGGAAAATGTACACTTGTGTAAACTTCTAAAAGCCAAGATGACTTCCCTTCTTTTTCAGTTTATTTTTCCATTGTCTTTCCTCCCCATCCATCCACCATGAGTCTAATTAATCCTTACAATTTCCGTGCTTTGATCGCCCTCCTTAGAAGCAGTGTGATTTGAGCTGCCGACACAGTGAGAGAGAGATCATCTCGCTACCTTACTCCCACCACCTTCCACTGGTTTTGACAGTTTCCAGTGGAGAGGAGCAGGAATGTGAAAATAAAAGAAGTGAGAGGCAAAGGGAAGGGACAGAAAGTTGAGGAAAAACTGTTTCACACCAGCCTGACACATGTGTCATAACACCTGCTGATAATGTTAAAACAGTCCTACATAAGGTAAAAAAAAAAAAAAAAAAGAATAACAGGTTACTGTCACGGTAATTTGAGCTTGAAACACTCAGTGTTTCTGTGTAGCTGAAGTAGATACATTCCTCTAAGAAGACAAAGTCAAAGCTTTTTTCTTTTGCTACCACAAGACCACAATTCATGTTTTGTTAAAGTAATTTATTTTGTACTTTTTTGTCTGACTACTTGTACCATATTATAATTCCAATTATTTTGATTGTGATCCTTGTTTGCACCTGTGACATTTAACCAATTATGAACAATTATGGATGCTAATCGAGATAAAGTTATTCTGAGCATCCTTATGACAGTTTGCTAAAGTTATTTATCATGGTTTCTATGCAACAAACTACAAGAACATTAATCAACCTACATATGTGCATTTTTATATACTCCTAATATCCCATAATTGGTACAAACATTCAGATTTCAGATAGCACCCTGTCCAAAACCAACTTTTACTGGGTACCAATGCTATAACAGTAGAAAATGACAAATTGGTAATGTGAATAGCTGCCATTATTATGTCTGTCAGTAAAATAAACAGAAAACTTCAGACTGGTTACAGACTATCTAACATCAACTTGTTAGGTTTCCAACATTTACTTGCACAATGTGACAGGTTCTCTCTTTTTTTGCATTAATCTTCTACCATGAAATATACAATATAAATTATATGTTATATAAGTTGACTCACACGTTAAAGTTTATCCCAGTTTATTTTAGAGTGAAATAAAATTTAATGGATAGTTTAGCATTTTGATTTGGCCACAAAGAAGACAAATTTATTTATTGTTCATAATAGGGGAACTTCATTGTAACTGAGAAAAGAAACTACCTGTCTGATACAATTTTCTTCTATTCAGAAAGCTCCCAACATTTGTACTTTTCCATATGATGTGTCTTCTCATCATCAAGTCTTTGGTTATAATTGATTGGTTGCTATTTAATCAATCGTGAAGTTAGACCAATGACCTCAACAGACCGACGTGTCTGTGCTTGAGTATGGTTGCAGTAGTGTGTTCATTTTACATGTGCGTGCAGATGCCTGTTCTTCCCTCACATGAGGGGTCAGAAAGGTGGCGAACAAGGCAGCAACTCCCTGATAAAGCAGACATTTGATTGGCTCTTGCTGTTGCTCTGAAGCAGCCCAATTGGCTGCCGAGTCCAGCTGTCAGTGTGGCGAGCAGGTAGGGGTGGGTCTCTTCACTCTGCTCTGTTGCTAGGTTACAGGTATACCCAATAGATTTGGAGATATGGAGATAGAGTAGAGATAAGGTTGAGGATGGGTGTGGATCAGTGTGTGTGTGTGCGTGTGCAGATGTGTCGCAATGTATTTGCACACGTGTGAGGGATTTTTAGCAGGAGGGGAGGGGTAGATAGGTCAGGAGGGTGGAAGCATAATTGACATTTGAGGGCAGAGACAAAGAGCTTCTTAGAAAAATGACAAAAAGGTGGATTCTATTCATTGAAAAATTATGTTAAGCCTATGTACCATGTTGATAGATCCTATTAATATCTAAAACTGATTACATGTACAAAAACCTAAAAGTGCTAAAGCCCTCATGCTTTACTTTTTGAAATCGCTTCACAAAACAAATACTACATGGGTTTCCTCTGACTTCCTCTGAGTTTACAGGTACAGTTGTGTCATTATTACTGGACAGCCGATCCCAGTAGATTTGTAATTCATTAAAGTGCTGTTGTATTAATTACAGACTGCTCCAGACTGCACTGCTCTGAGAACAGCTGTTCCGCAGGACTTGGATTGCAATCATAGAGTGGTCAGTCGCCACTAATCGTGGTCATTTATCAACCTGGAAGACCACACACTCATATGTGAGCACGGTAAAATACACAGACGCACACACACTCGCAGACCCTGATCGATGACACGGCTGGGCTGGTAAAAAGGATTGATGGGTGCTTTGTTTGTGTGTGGGTGAGTGTGTGTGAGAAAGAGAGGGTGCTTGCATTGGAGCAGGTAGGACCTATAGGTCATCTCGTCAAAGAAAACATTTTGGAGCCTGCATTGAAACAATGCTGAGAATCGGTGTAGACAATAAAAGATGAACATGCTTTCATGAACTAAAACATATTAACAATATTTAGACTTTGGTCAGGCCGAGAACATCTGGCTCTTTGGGAAAGCTGAGCAAGTAAATTTATAATCATAATTATAATTCTGTCATGTTCTTCTTTCTTTCAGTTGAATCACTGCTTATTTATTTTGCTAAGTGCCTTGTAAAAGCATTCACTTTCCCCTTAAACATTTCAACGTTCTCTCACATTACAACTGTAATGTTTAGTGTTTTGATTGGGATTTTTTGTGACCGATCAGCACACAAGTGATGGAATCACAGGAGAGGAGGGGTAAATAGGTCTGAAGTCACCTATTTAATAAATAGACCTGTGTGTAATTGAACATATTAATAATACAAATTGAATAATTTTCATTATAACCCCGATATTGTATCACATTTCATCCCTTCTCGTGAGATTATATTTTCTTTTGCCCACTTTCATTCCTCTGTTTTGTGTTTGTTTTTTGTTTTTTTGATTCAGAATCTCTGTTTGGAAATAAAACAGAGGGAGGGAGCTTCTGTCCTTCTTGATAACAATGGAAATTTGGAGACAGAGAGAGAGAGAGAAAAGGCGAGAACGGGATACTGAGGCGACCCAAACTGACTGTCTGGCGTTCGGTCTGCCAGACTGTTATCAACTATGTTTCTGTCTGTCAGCGCTCTCTCTGGGAGCTGAAATTTCCACAGATCGAGTTGTCACATTAACCAGGTTTGGCATACAACAGCTATTCTTAGACTTGGATCGCGCTCTTTGTTTTTTGCTTCTTTTTCCCAATTCCTGGATTTGTCTTCAGTTATTTATTTACAGCCACTCCACCTGTTGCAGTATGAAATAAATAATATAAAAGATGGTGTAAGGTGGAAAGGAATACTAACTGAAGTGCAAAAAACATTTGGAAACATACCACAAGAATCACAGAAAAGCTAAGAAGAATGCAGAATATATCTCTAATATATGAAGACAGTTTTAAGTAGGTTTTGATGGGTAGAAATTGTTCGCAAGTTCAGCTTTTATAAGAGTTAAAAGTTGGAATAACTTAAACTTACAGCAAGCTTTTATTATAATTAACATGTACTAGACAATTTTCAGTTACTTATACTGTTGTAAATAATTAGATCATGCTTACAGTGTTATTTTATCTTAAATTATGCTTATTTGTGCAGTGCTTTTGACTGCATCTGTATGGTTGGATGCACCACAGCATATAGGCATAGCTATATAA
Organism: Xiphophorus couchianus; assembly: GCF_001444195.1. Lineage (NCBI taxonomy): Eukaryota > Metazoa > Chordata > Actinopteri > Cyprinodontiformes > Poeciliidae > Xiphophorus > Xiphophorus couchianus. The sequence goes on from NC_040250.1 coordinate 17,766,121, forward strand.
CATATTTTAATAGCAGTTTCTTACTTTGCAAAATCATATCCACAACCAAATAGAAAGTTGTTTGATGCAGCTTCCTTGTTAGGTTCAAAATTCCCAGGAAATATTTATGCACCTCATGAATCAACTCATTCGAATGCATGCGTTCACGCCATGGAAGAGGAAGAATGGTTTTCTGCAGAAAGATCTGCTTAAAATTGAAGTTACGGTAGAACATCAAGTGGGTGCTTCGTTTCCTTCACATGCTCCACATTTACTGTTGAGTTCTTTTGTTTTTATTCATTGAGGGAAGTTCATTTCTGTTGGACTGAAGGTTAAGATCTGAGGTCATTTAATATTTATTTCAGTGTTTGTGAGAAACACAGAATGGAGAGTGTGTTATTTGTTGAAATACTATGATCAGAAATGTAGGTCATATGAGGAGCAGCCACAAAATCAGAAATAAAGAGTGGCCAGGACGGGGATGTCACGCGTGTGTATTTATGAGAATGATGTATGGTGCTTAGAGTTATTTTTTGTTCCCAATTGTTTTCTTGAGAGATGATTTATGGAGACCACTCTGTGTAATGAGCTGAGCGTGGTGACGGCGATGAGCGGTCATCACTAAGTCCTCTTTGGCTTAAATCGCCCTGAAATCTGGCTTACACCACTCACAGATGTAAAACCTGTGGATAGCTTTCATATCTTACAGAGAACAGTGGAAAAAAGGAGGAAAAAATATTTTTTTCTGAAGTCTTGTCGCTGTCACATACATGATATAAAATATTTTTTGGTGAAGGAGAGTAAAAAGCTGCTTTTCATTCTAAAACCTGAAATGTTCTATTTTTGTCTGAACTTATTGTCAATTTAGCAAAACCAAAAATACCAGTGTTGACACCTCCCATTGACCGCAATATGATCCTAAGAACCAAACCTTGGTTGAGCACAAAGAAAAGTGAAAGCCTGGATATAACTAAATCCTTGAATGGTCTGTTTTTTGGAGTCTCACATTGTCTTGACTGGTTCCAAGTTTATTTAAATTTTAATTGCATTGAGCTACAAAAAAAGATTTCTGGTAGAGAAAGAATTTGATTTTTTAACAAGATGTAGTCTGACAATGTTGCACCATGTGAAGGCAACTGGAAAAAAAGCTCAAAGTGTTTTCTGATTGGCTGACAGCAACAAGAAAGAGAGTGGTATTGAAAAGAACTATGGTGTCCACAGGGAGACAAAAAGCAAAAGAGTAGTCCAACTCTGCAGTCAGCCCTAATGTTTAGTTGCTAGATAGTTTGAATATCCTGAATTGTTTCAAGGAGTTGTGAGCTGTAAGGCTGGTCAAAGCTGGACCTAGAGCAAAGTGTATTTCAACTTTTTTTAAAACAACTCCTATTATCAAAATCTTCACAGCAGCTCATGCAAACACAATTTCATAAACCTTTACACCATTTGCACTTTGCATAAAGCTATTTTCTATTAAGTCTATTGCGTAAAAAAACCCTCCAAGCCATTTTTAGTGCAATTTATAATGTAGGCATAGGCAATATAAGGACAGATCATCACAAAGGCAAAAACACCTGTGTCATTTCCGTAGTGAAACATAATGTAAACAAACTTTTGATTATATGATCAAGGTTAGATTTCTGTATTCTCATGCTTTATAACTTACAGAGTAGCAGAGTGCATACATCCTCAAAAGACTTTAGAAACTATACTTATAGAGGATAAATTTCATGCTAATTTATATGTGTAATCTGAACACAAAACTTGTCCTATTGAGGCTAATTTCTGTTTGCACAAAACAGTAATTTGCTGCTGATGCGATTAAGTAAAACGTGTCTTCTTAATCTCTCTCGTTGAAGTGTGCCTAATTTTCTTAATCAGTCTTACTATTGTACGAGGCTGATTCTGTTATGACTCAAACGCTGAATGAATGGAGGGTTACACAGTAGGAGTGAGTCACTATCAAAGCTATATTTGTGCACGGAAGTGTGTTTGTGTGACTGTGCTTACCCTGCCTGCCTGTGGATGCACGTATACAACTGTGTGTGTTTGCCAGCAGTAGCAGGGTTATGAATCGGATCAAACATACACAGTGACACACAGGGACAACGGATCAAACGTGCACATGCATGCTGCCTGGGCTGGACTGAACAGAAGGGCTCTGACTGGGTGTGACTTTGATCCTGACCACAACATCCGTTCCTCTGCTCCAATGCTGTTTTTCTGCTACTCCTCTGCCTCATGTGCCCCTCTGGTCTCTTGCCCTGGTCTCAAGTTACTTCTCACAAAGCTTCAAATAGGGCTGAGTGTGGTTTTGAGAAAACAGTATCCAACAGTGGTAAATGGACACTCGACACTCGGTGTTTAGCATCCTTACTGAAGCATGGTCAGTAGCTTTTGGAAGAGAGTTAGAGCTAACTACAAATATAATATAAAAATAAAATGCCACCAAAAAAACATGCATATACATTTTTTATATAGATTTTGCCACAAAATCAACAAACTCGTCTTTCTCTTTCTGAAGTTTTTAATCTCTTCAAACTTTAGGACAGTGCTTCGATGCTATTACGCATTTCCAGGTTACTCTTGATTGAGTCCACTGTAATTAAGTAACTCAGTTTACCCTTAGACGTCCATCCATTGGTTGTTAATGTGATGCGTTTTGAATTTTTTTTGTCTGAACAACTTGGGGAACTTAAACATTGCTTGTGTCTTTTATGTCACTCTGTTGCCACTTATAGTTCCTAGCAGAAACCAAAAATGGTGCCAAACAAATGATTTAGGTGCAGGTTGGGCATCTTATATTACAACTTCATCAGACAAAGCTATACTGACTGCAACTGGCTAGTGCTCAGATGATTTCTGTCACCTTAATGAGGAGTAATGTAATGTTTTAATAATACGAGAGCTTGTTACACCTCTAATAAATAAAGTCCAGTTTCACCACATGCACTCACCTTGATTAATAATTAAAAAGGATTCAGTTGTGTATAATGTGATATCATTAAAAAGCAGCTATTGTGTGAAGGCTTCAGAGGTTTGTTAGAGAACATTAGTGAACAAAATGTCATGAATATGCCCTCTGTCCAATCTGACTGAAATTGAGATATTTTGCAAATTAACCTTTAGGAATAAAACCAATTTCTAGACTTGCAGTGCAGACATACCACAAGACTTAAAGCTGCAATAGCATCAAAAGGTGGTTCTATGAAGAGCTTCAAGCACAGGTATTCCATGATTTTCAAAGTCTCATTTGTAAAAGATTTTCTAAACCGTTTTTTTTTTTTTTTTCTAATTAAAGATCTTATATTACTTTGTGTTTCTCTGGCATATAAAATCCCCCCAAATTACTTTAAAGTTTGTGGTTTCAACAACACAGAATGTGGAATAGTTAAAGGAGTATATTTGGTTACTTTTGCAGAACCATGACATCTCCAAACAAAAAGCCAAAGCTGTACATCATCAGAGTTTTGAGTTCACCCTTCTATACTGAAGATCTCAAGTTCAGGAAAATAGATGTTTTTTCCCCATTGTGAGAAATATTTAAAACGTTATCTTGAAATGTACAAAGAAAAAAAAAACATAGATACTAATGTAAAAAATATGACATCTGGGGAATCTCTTCCTCACTGTAGTTTTACTGCAGCATTTTCGATCAGTTACTAAAACCTTCTCATTGCAAGGAATTAAATTTCAGTCTGGGAGAAACATATTCATGGACTAGTCTGACAAAATGCTTTTAGATGAAGATATAGTGTAGAGACTGATTGTGTTAGATTTTAGTGGCTCATGAGGGAAATGAAGCTAATAAGCTAAATCTTAACATGTCAAACTTAATAAAACATCTTCCGACTCATCGCCCAGAGGAGCACAATGAATTTAGAGTAATAAGAGAGTAGCAGTCAGAAGCATCTGAAGCTGTAGTACTCCTTAAAGAAGAGAGTGATTAAACTAAAAATCTGACTATTACACAGGAGGAATCAGAAAAACTCATATGAGAAAAACCACTTGGAATAAACCATCATTATTGAATGATTATTTGTGAATATTGCATTATTGTTAGGAATATGGTTAATAGTGATTAAAACAGCAATACATACTTAAATCTGTTTTAATGAGATCTGATAGGATAGAAAAGCATACAGTAGTGTAATATTGTGAAGTGAAAGTGAAATGATGCATGGTTTTGAAATTGCGAGTCAACGTGTTGTGGAGCCACGTTCGGCTGTAGTTAAAACTCTACAGCCTCGTTTACATGGAGCCGATTTCCAGTGGAACTGTAACATTTTTATTTACACTTCTCTAGTGATGAAGTCTCTGACTTCTTGACACCATTTCTCAAAGTAAAACCTGGAGTCATGCTCTTTATATTCTATTCCAATGGTTTTATTAGTGTTCTGAGGAACGTTTAAAGTTTGTTTTAAAACCAAATCTTGTTATTTTACACAAGGAGAATGCTTTTACACAACATTCTCCTTGACCTGTCTATGTTTCTAGACCTTCATGACGCTGTTTATTCTTTGATGTTCTACAATGCTCCAAGGCATTTACAGAACTGTATTTATATTGAGACTGAATTACACAATTAGTTTTTTCATCTTTCTTGTTGTCATTTAGAGGTATCAGAGTAAAGATTATATGAATGCAAGTCACATTTTTTCAGATTTTCATTTGCAAATGAGCTGACATGATTCTCTTTATATCAATTCCATCCATGACCCTGCTTGTGTTGGCCTGTGATAGCTGCTAGTGTTCTGCCAATGAGTCTGATTTCCTCTCACTTTTCCTGGACACAGTGTTTGCACAAGTATCTCCATCATCCTCTTGCCTAGGACTTGGCTGCTGCTGTTTTAGAAGAGATGAAGACAATTCTTCCCACTGTGTAAATGTGAGCACAGCCTTTGATGCTTTATTCACGTCACTTTTTTTTAAAGAACGTGTCCATTTTTTTTCTCATACTCCCAGTCCCTCTCTGTGTAACCCTCCCACCCCGACTATGCCTGTTCGGATCGATCTAGCCATGTCCCCTGCTCCCACATGTCATTTTTTTTCTTTGACTGGCTCTCCTCTGCCCTCTGCTTGGTATTCTGGGGTTGGAATGCATGCACCATCTCAGATCCATCCGATCCGATAGTAATGCCGCACCATGACTCTATGAAATGGCAAGATGTGAGCAGAGGGAAGACAGAGATGGTTAAACAAAAGTGTGTCTGTGTGTAGTGGTTGAGGTTAGTGGAGTATAGGTCAGTGGTTTGTCAAAGGAAAGAGAAAGGTAGGTAGGTAGATATTTTATTTGTTTTATGGCACCTCTTAAGTGCACTCTTAATTGTGTTGTGTTATGTTGAACACATAATTTACTAGATTGAACACAAAAACTAAAATAATAAGATTAGATTAATCACTAAAAGAACAGTAAATAGCTAACTAAAATGATTAATAATAAACGTAAATTCTATGTATATTCCCTCTCTGGGGGAATTATGGTACAAAAAGATGAGGCGCAACTTCTACCTGAAGAAAATAAAGGTACAATATACTGGCTCTCATCTCCACCATCAGCACTTTGTGAGTGATGTGCGTGTGCGTGTGGGGGGGCCAATGTGTGTGAAGGGTTTATAAATCAAGACTATCTGCTTTAACACCTTTTTCATTACTTTCAAAAACTTTGTAAGCAAAAAAATGGTCAACCACAAACTTGTTAACAAACCAGATGTTGTGATCATTTCACCTGGAGTGAATTTAACTCAGCTACAGGGATTAATATTTAACCTGCTTGATTGACAATACTCACAGAGCTTCCTGATCAGAACAAGTGTTGAAGCAACTCCGAAATCAACACCCACTAACTCAGAGTTATTAAAATTGAAAAATATCAACACTACAGATTTTGCAACTGTGTCGATGAAAAACGAAAAAAGAATATATATATATATATATATGTATCTATATGTATATACATACATACAGTATATGTGTGTGTGTGTGTGTGTAATTTCCTTGAGGGTCATTGTACATGGTTTAGCCTGCAGACGGAGATAATTTCTTTTAGCAGATTATATTACAGAAGATCTCTTGACTCTTTTGCTGTAATAATTCGATCGGTTGAAGCCACAGAAATGTGACAGTTCAGATTTCTTAATTTTAGAGGTAATCATTCATCAGTAATGTTAGTGAAACTGATTTTAAAAACATTATTTAACACAGTTAAGTTTTGATTTAACAAGAGAGATCTGTTACAGTTATGACTTAATATTACCTACAAAGTATTATTTTTTTAACAATAGTTGAAACTCAAATTCAGAGAGGAAAAAAATGCTTTGTTACCCTTCAAGCCAAGCATATTATTTTTTCCATTCAATATCTCATATTTCTGAGGTAGTTGTTTGAAATACAAGTTCCATATTCTATTTCTGGTTTATGTAAAATTGCACTCCTGTTGCACGCCACTGTGCAGCTCTAAATTTCATCTACTTTATAATAATACAATTTTCTAGAAGTGAGTTTATATGTTGCTATTCAGTGCAGTAGCATAAGCTCACACAGCTTTACAATGCACATTCCTCTGCAATGCATCCTGCAAATTCTTCACATTGCTCATTTTGTTCTCTTTAACTTGCTCATCATTTCTTTCTTACATGTCAAAGCAGAAGCAGACAAGCAAGTGCTGATCATATTGATGTTTTCCCATTTTTCATTTATTAGTTGCTCTTCTTTTTGCTCTCTTCCTTTCAAAAGCCTCTCAATCCTCAGTGTGATCTCCCCCATGGCTTTCCTCTACAGCAGTGCGTTGCCTTGGTAATTACCAGTTGTCTTAAACAGACAGATGGAATAAGAGAGAGTGACGGGCAATTTTCCCAGAGTCTGCTTTCCCCATATTTGTGCACGCTACTCCTTTTTTGCGCCTGTGTTATTTGTATGCACGCTTCCTTTCTCCTTCTTGTCTCTTCCTTCTTTATGTCGCTCCTCCTTTCACCAACTTCATGTGAGTTTGTGCACAACTGATTTGTGTGTGAAAAGCAAAAAAAAAAAAGGAGGAATTACCTGACAAGATGTGTTAGCTGAAGATGGGAGAGCGATAGTCTCATCTCTTTCTTGTGTGCTGGTCATTTTAGATGCCAGGTGTCACTCTGGACCACCACAGGGGACCCAGAAAGCATCACCTCCCTTTCTTCTTTTCTCTTTCTTTCCAGCATGGCCCAAACATAGCAACAGGATTAACCAAAGGGCTATTTCTGTCTGTAAAGGATTAGATAGGTGAACGATGTAAGAAGAGAGTCAAGCAGCTGCTGACATCTTTTATCACGTTTCAGAGGTCACTTTATCTTCATATTATCCATTTTCTTCTTTCAGGCTGGCATGATCAGGACAGAGAAAGAGGAGTTTTTTATTGAACCAGTGGAAAGGGGCGATGGAGTAATAGAAAAAGAGGAGGATGGAGGAGGAGGGAGGACACACATCATCTATCGCTCGTCAGCTGTTAAGAAAGTGCCCATCAGCAGCCCAGCGGCGGACTACCACTCCAGAGGTTAGTCTGTGGTTCCCATGGTGCTATCCTCCACTTTTATACATCCTTGACTAAAAGCTCTTCATGCACACTTGAGCACCATTCTCGTATTTCTGTGTCTCCTTGAACTTACACCTTACGGACAAAGCAAAGTCCCACAGTATTGGTGCAAAAACTGCCAAATTACAGAAAAAAGCTTTTCTCATCAGTATTTTCACTTCTAAATATTTTATTTGCTTAGCTATTTTTATTTTAAAAGTCTGCTGTGCTGCTTGAGCTATAAAGAGTGATTCAATTAAAAATCCAGCTCTGCTCGTAAAAGTTTGACACAAACAACACGAGTCATTGTTTTCCATATATTTTGTAATACAAAATGTTTAAACCATGTGGACAAAGCAGATAATGAGTCCCACACACCTGAATAACACATATGCTCATATTTACTTTTTTATTTTGCTTTTGGCATACTCTGTCTGGTCATTCGGGGCATTTCATGCCAAACAAAAGCCGAGTTTGTTTGACTATTATGCTGTGAATTGCATCGTGTAAATTTACACGCTCATTATCTCATAGTATGCTGTAATTGTCCTGGAAGGTGAATTTTTTTCTATTTAAATTTAAAGAATTTACTTGTTTCTATAATCTTTCATTGCATAAAGTAGAGGAAAATTGGAAAGATTGTTATTAGATTATGTTGCTAGTAAATAATTAGTCGGGTCACGGATCATAACAATTGTCAAATCTTATTAGTTCTTCAATTTCTGACAATAATGCACTCAACTCGGTCTGAATAACATATGGTGCCCTCCCTATCTTTCTCATACCTTGTTTTTATCAAACTATGATATGCAAAAGCAGTGTGTCATATGGTGCTATCAAAATTAAACTTGTACTCAAATGTACCCTGCTGCTGGTGTATTCACGTCCCAACAAGAAAGGTGTGACATATGGAGCAACACATGGTCTACTGATAATGGCAGCTTCAGTATCTAAAATGTCCATGGAGGTGGAGTAAGTCTGCAGATCAGCACCTAACAGACCGACACCCTTCCAGTGGCAAACCATCTGTCTGTAATTCTGAACTAGTTGTCACAAAAAGTAGGAAGTAAAATCTTTACATCGTCCAAAAAGACATTATAATTTCTGAACAGTTTCTGGGCAGCATTCAGACTTTGACACACATATGTTTTCCAGATTTTCTTTTCCAAAAATATTTGGATGGTTGTGTACTACTATGACTAATCACAAAGGGGGAACATACAGGTGTGAATCAAAGCTCATTATAATGAATACATTGCAACAGATGAGATCTATGTCTTCCTATTCTGAGCGGTTGACTCGAGAATGTCTAATAATATACCGAGAGAGTGAGAGAGTTTCCATAGGAACACCCAGCAAGGACAGGCTGCATTTGAGTAACATAAATCTGCTCCCAATGTTACTAATACCTGGCAATGCATCCACTTACAGCCACGTCTCTGCAGCCTGACCACATGTACACGCTGGGGAGAACAGGGAAAAGTTTATTGAGAACACAGGCATGTAAAGGATGTAACCAAAAAGCTTACACAACTCCCCTGACTGTGAATTTACACTTTAGAGCACACATACCCGCACACACGCTGTGTGTGTGCAGACAAAGGAAACACACACTCTCTCAGTGCGTCTCACTGCTGCTTGTTGCCTTTGAATCTGTCTTTCTAATGAAGAGTGGGGTGCAGATCAATAGCGTAGGATAGAACAGGCCGCTGTGTGTGTGTGTTGGTGTGCGCGCGCGTCTGTGTGCGTGCACATACAGCGTGGGCATCAGTTCTGTGGTCGTCTGGCTCTGAGAGCTGGGATTTTCAAGGCTAAGCAGACAGACAGACTGACTGATAGACAGACAGACAAGCAGGCAGGCATGTGCTGCTCCCAGTGGTATTTCATGTGGATGTCTCTTCACTTCTCATCACTTTTTTTTCTTTGCTTTTTGTCTTTGCTATTTTAGAAACATTATGTAAACACAAAGTTTACCTTCCAGCTGTTGCATCATGTTATTGTAACATCAGACATATAGGAAAGCACCTTGCAGAGTTTATGCAGAGCTTGACGTCTAGTTAACACCAAACTAACTTCTTTTCATACTTTTTTTGCCTTTTATTTCTCAGGTAATCACTCCTGCAGATCAATCAGGGATATTAACATCATTAATTAAGATCAATCAATCATTTCTGTTAATACCCCGTGTTAGGCGTGCTTTATCCGCAGCCTGACTTATTTGCTCAGCAAAGTCAGAAGGAAGGAAGTTATATTTAGCAAGGCAATACAGGATCTGAAAAAGAACAGAAGGAATTAGGAGCAAGATTGATTGCTTTCTTGCACCGTAAGCCAAGGAGGTGTGAATCAATGCTCTAAATGGAGAAAGCGACCCTCATTATTAATGTGGTACATTCATCAATTAATCGCTGCAGCAATAGAAAATGAAAGATTGACTTTTTTTTTTTTTGTTCCACAGCGGACGGAGCTCCATCGTTCAATCTGTCTCTTCTCTTTTGTAAAAATTGTATTTTATACTATTCCATCTGCAGCTTTGATCGTTGTCCCCATTTTTTATTTCACTTTTATTTTATTTTATTTCTGTTATTGATACTTTTCTTGGCTCAAGCTGATTTTCGTTCTGCTCTTTTTCATCCCACAACCATAACAGAGAGAGCAGCGTTAGTGTTTTGTCTGATAGGACTTGGTTTCTTGTTTCTGTGTGTTTCCAACTCAAGGGTATTGAGACTTTAAATGCCTCAATTTCTCAGCCACAGGGCATCTTTCTGTACTTTTTATAGTTTGCGTGGAAAATAAAATTGAGCAGAATCTGCTTCATGTGGGGATATTAAGATGTATTTAAGATGTATGGCATCAACCAGCTAACTTTTTTAAATATTTTTTTTGGCTGCAGTGACCTCTATTTGACAGCAAATGACAGGATAGTGGACTATGAGAGAGGCTAAGAGATGCAGAAAAGGTCAAAGGGTCGGGACTCAAACCCGTGACGGCCGCATAGAGGTCCGGTGCCTCCATAGATGGGCCGTGCGTTTTACTCCTGCACCACCACCATCAAATTAATTCAGTTTTGAGCAGCCAAACGCAACAGAGTTCAGCACAAATTTGCTGTCCTTTGCAGCAAATCTGAATGTTTTATTGTCAATAAATCCTTTTTGCCGTTATGCTTTTATGAGAAGCTTTATATTTATCTCATATTCATACAATTATATTTACGTAAGGAGGCATTCTTACTTATTTGGAATATTTTAATCAAACTTTACATTTTTATTTACTACAAAGACAAGTGAGGGAAATGCTGCAAACAAATCTACTATTGGGTTAGTTATTATTATATTATATGATATCTTCCAGATGCTGCTTTGCTTACAGGTGTCAGTTTTATCTATGGGTTTTGGCGACACACAAAACCCATTATTTTTGTTTTGAATAGAGGCCATGTTTCAATGTGTGTGTGTGAGAAGGTAGCCGCTACCAAACAGGCCAAACCAAACTTGGTATGTATTCCAGAAACTATTTCCCAATGCAAAAGATTGAACTTTACTTTGCGAAAGTATTGCTTCATTAGTTTTCACTGAATTGGAAATCAGTAAGCTTTTGATTTTAATCTATTTAACAATTAATAATTTAATACTAGATAGTTGGCATAACTATCTAGTATTATAGTATTATAGTTTTTATTTTTAAAAATAAAAATTTGTATTTTTATTTTTTCCCTCTTCAAGTGAGCCCTTAAGTCTGAAGCACCAAAAATAATAATATTAGTTGTTTATGAATGTCAGGGGTTTGATGCGGACGACTACTCCTGCAGGCAATTATTATATTTTTTTAATACTTTAGCCAAATTTAGCTGGGCTGACATTAGTTATAAGAAAACCGAACATTTATGAATGTTTTAGGGCTACTTTATGTAACTTTGTGGCAAGAAAAGGGAGTAAAACACCAATAATAAACTCAACCTTACTAGACTATACAAGATTAAAACACTCACTGGCATGAGATCACTGCCAAGACCAGTCAAACCTAACTGTACAGCAGGTAGAGTTAGGTTTAACTGTTCCAGCTGTATCCTTTCTTGTATTTCTGAATCAAAGTGCGTAAAGTCATATTCTTGTAGGCCAAAAAAAAAAAAGAAAACAACTCCTACGTATGTACACAAGAGACACGCAAACACAAACTTCACACACATAGACACTCCATATGTGTGTGAACGGCCCAGGTGTGCCTCTGGGAGGAAATTACAGGAGGGGAAGCATTTCAGCAGCCAGCTGCTTCCGCTCTCCGCTCTTTGTGGCCATTGGCACTGTCCCTGGAGACCACCACTGCCTTATTACCACACTCTATGTGCCTCTGTATGTGTCACTGCAGCGCTTTGCATTCCTGTTTGCACTTTGTGTGTTTCCCTGTGCATTTGATGGTTTTATTCCATGCCTGTTTTACTCACAGCTGACTGACAGCATTTGTGTATCTGCTGGTGTGTGTCTATGAGTGCGCCTTTACTGTACGTCCCTCAGTGTGTGTTCTCCCTTTTGCTTGTCAGTCTCCTCACCTGCTAGTAAACTCCCAGCAGGCCCTCCATTGAGCCGTCAGTCAGCACGCCGCAGTGCTGCCTTTAAACTGAACAAGTCTCTGGGGATAATAGCAGGGTGTGGCCGACCTCTGCTCCAGTCTGCAGCCAGCGATGCTGCACTGAGCCTCATGAAGCTTGTGTGTGTGGATGTCTGGGGTTTGGTCTCTCTGTTTGGGAAAAAAAAAAAAAAGCAGAGGGTGAGTTCTGGAATCGAAGCCATGGAATATGACTGAAGAGGTAATATGTTATTACAGTCCCAGTGATTGAGAGAGTGTCACTATAATCATGGTGATCATAGCACTGACAAGATTAGCACCTTTGTGGTGCCTCTGATGTGATGTTCATATTTTTAGAAGCTGATCTTGTTGTTGAAATATCACTAGGCCTACATACCATGGCTGAGCTCATTTTCTCAGACGTGTTTTTTTTTTTTTTGTGTGTGTGTGTATATTTTTTCTGCATGTTGCCCAGTATTTAGTACACTTTGGTTTATAAAGTACCTTTTCATTTACAAATGAAAGAAAGAAAATAGAAGATCTTTACTGGGATAAAGGAGCGGTTTAAAGAGCTTCAAGACATAACACACTAAATCTATCAGTCTGGGATGGATGGATGGATGGATGGATTGATGCTGATGTTCTAGTTTTTTTATTGATCTCATGTATTATTCAAATTTTCTCAAAAAATAGAATATAAGAATTTGAATGTTGTGTATTAGAATATTTCGCCTTATTTTTAATGAATTTATGATATATGAGTTTCAGTTTCTAAAATGATTGACAAGGAATATTAAATGTTTTTATGACATCCAAACCTTTTTGAGACAGACACGTGTTCACCTAACTTTATTTTTCTAAAAAATCACATCCAGAAAGTACTTTTGTTTTACTGAGTTTGACTTTCATGATATTTCAAAGATTGTAAAGCAATGTTTCAGAGTGTAGTTGAGGTAGAGATTTTGCGCCTAAAATCAAATCAAATCTACACCATTAAGTGTTACCGTAAATCAAAACATGTTCTTAAGAGAATTATAGCCTCAGGTACTGAGTGACTGCAGTTTTGAGCTCCATGAAGTTGGCCCACGTTCTGTCTCAGCATCCGTTATGCAACTAGCCAACCTAAGGGACAGAAGCTCGAGGAAGATGAGATGGTGTGTGACTCCCTTCCTCCCACTACTGTCACTCTGCAGCAAACACACTTGAAGCATACACACCCACCCACGTATATGTTGTGTTAAATCTGGCACTGCTAAGGGAACCATAGCAGCTGTAGCCACTGCTAAATATTCCTTAAAGTTAGCAGCAGTACTTTCAGAAAATTACTGTGTTTTCTAATGTTTAAGTTTAGCAGTAGCCTAATATATTCTGTTTTGGGTCATTATTTTGACCTTTGGTGTGAGTTTTGATGTATAATTTTATTGCAGCAAAAATAAGAAAACGTATAACTTTGTTAGTATAGATGTTTAGTAAATAGACTGTAGAATCATAGTCTATTTACTAAAGATTTAAGCTAAGATGCGCATACTTTTTTGGTTAGTTATTATTTTTAAGTCACTTATTGAGAAGAGTCTTTAGTTTACCTCTTTTATGGACCCCCTAATTGTTTTTTGAACACTGTTGCTGTTAAATGCTTTGATGCATTACCTGGAATAGTAAGTTATTTCTTCAAAAATACCCCCACTACCTGTAGTCCTGCAGCAATTTTCTTCTCTTTCACTGCCACATTTTCTAAGTTTATTACATTAAAATGATGCTTTATGCAAATAAGTTTGTGAGTGTAATTACCCTTAGAATGAAAATCAAAACCAGCCAAAGTCGGAGATCATAGGCCAAACCACGGAGAAAAACATGAACCAGTAGAGGCCAGTAAAAGCCTGATCTACACGTTTTGAGGTATGATGACACAAAAAACTGTACTTAAAAAACATGGTACACTGAGACTGGATTATAACCTTATCTCAATCTGTTTATAATTGTATTCTTAATTGATTTTTCTTTTTTTTGTTGTTGTTCTGTTAAATAAACATGACACATAGATTAGATTATAGTGTGAATTTTGAGTCTTCCAGCTCAGCCCATGCACCATCAACTTGATAAGCTTAATCAGCTGCTGAATGCAGTATACCTGAGTTGGTGTAAAGAAAAAAAAAAAAGCTTCAGCCTCCAACCAGATCCGCGATATGAGGCACAGTTCACTGAAACAGCACTGAGGGTAATGTAGATGTGTGTGTAAAGAGGATGTAATAGCGAGCCAACTGATTTGGAGGTTAATGGAGCCTCTCATGTGAATGAGGCTTTTATCACTCAGGATAGTCTGACAATTACACGGCTTTCACAGCAGTTTCCTCGTCCTGTGAATGTATGTCTGTGATGTTTTCAGCCTCTTATGAGCTGTAAACATGCACCATCGGAGTGAAACTGCAAAATAAAGACTGTAAAGCCTGTCAATACTGTTTTAAATGTAGGTCTCTTTTCTCATTTATAGAGTTGATGATGTGGGTTTAAATGTACATTCAAGGTTCAGCTTAATGCTAATCGTGTTTTTTAAGAAATCTCCCCGGAGGATACGGTCTCCGACTGACCTTTTCACTCCAGTTGGCTATGTATATGCATTGTAGTTCATGTGCGGCGTGTGTGCCTCATTGCTGCTGTCTGATTAGCAAAGTGATGTGTGGTGGTGGGAGTTTGTTATGCTCCAGTTTATTTGCCATTGCACCACCCCCGGGAGTTTAATTGAATAAAACACTGCTCTGTGGCTTCTCATTCAACAAATGCTTTATTGCAGCTCATAAGACTCAATGAGATACACACATTTATAGCTCAGACAAACTGCACAGGTGGAGGAAATCTTTTTTTTTTTTTAATTATTATTATTCCTTGATTTTGGTGTTTTTTCATCTGATTGGCACTTCAGTCACCGTGTTCCTGGCAATGGCATACAGATAATGAAACCACTTGTTCTTTGCTACAGTCAGTTGGATAATATACCACCATTTTATCAGCTTTTATATCAACTATGCTCTAGTGCCTTCAGTCCATAGGACTATCAGTTTTTGTTTTTTACCACATCTCTAATTACCCTCATCTGAACCTTTCAGACTTTGAAAGAGCTTCCCAAAAGGAGCAAAAGCTCCTCAGTAGGAAAATACTTTTGCTGTGAAGGCCAATCACTGTCTCTTTTTTTAGCTTAGAATCATATATTGAAAATGCTCCAAATGTTATGTCCAACTTTAACAATACACAAAGAGCATGTAGCAGAAACCCAGGTTGGTTGTAACAACTGGCACTCTCTATGGTCAGAACTTCCCTCAGATTTAAAAATGGTATTTAAAAATGATGGGAAAAAATATTGCATTTGAATTGCAGAGATGTGTTAATTGATAGAATGAACTTTCTCAGTTTTCTTTGAAATATCTGCTTTGGTCGTTTTCAGGTTTGTTTAATTATGTTATATGTTTTGTATAATTATTACTTGATCATTAAAATACACAGGCATAGATGTTATATTGGAAATGTTAAAATATAATCAGTTTAAACTGAACTGTCATCCAATTTTTATTATTAATAAATTTCACACTAAAAAGGAAAACATAATAGAAGTATTTGAATACACAAATCATATTTGAATTTAAATGATCATTTCCTGCATTTGTTATTGTTACAACTCTGATTTGTAGATGGGAATTTTTGAAAATCACTAATGTTACCATTACTCCTTTTGATGCTATGTGTTATAATCAGGATTTGTTTTTTTCCTTAGATACTTCATTGTCTCAGCAGCACAATGAAACAAAGAGGGGAGAATGTATCTGTTGCTTGCACAAATGTGAGTTTATGATAATTAATTTAAAGTGGCAATAAACATTAATTTGCAAGTAATCCTATTGATAGTACTCATCAAACATATATTACTCAATAGAAAAAAATGTGAATAAATATTGAGTGGGATTAGCTTGCACCAACATCTGCTCCCAGTTGCTTCATGGGCTTTATTAATGATTATATTCATAGTCTCAAAGGCTGTTCATCGGTTCAGATCTTTTGAGTATTGTTGTGTCAATGAAAAAATCAATTTATTTTATTTGCACAATGTAACTGATGATACAAGTTTTGGATGGTCACACTTTTAAGTTCATTACCGTTCTCTATGGGTTTGCAATGATCATGCAAGAAGCTATAGTAAACAGATTACTGTCTCTGAAGTGTGTTTGTGGTAGCAGTTTTATCTGTGAGGCGTGTGAAACCGATCCAATAAAGTCACTAGTTTACACAGTCAGTGGACAGTATCCATGGAGGAGGGTCTGCTTTTACGTAATGTGTCTTCGACAGCTGTGGCCACAATCACACTGAGACAATTACAGAGCATGCTGGCATGTCTTCAGTGCCTGTGCCTGTGCACATACTCTTCCTCTCCTGCCATATGCGTGTTCGTGTAGTGAGGAGAGGGAGATGGATCTTCCTCCATAACACATGTGCTGATGCCAGTGAAAACTTCTCTTTGGCATATTCCCCACAATCCCCCATGATCCGTCTCTATCAGTCCTCAGAACTCTAACTCTGGGAGATTTCTGAAAGGATTCCCAATCAAGCTGACCAACCCCAGTTTTCTGGCTCCTTGTCATCTTTGTGTGTATGTGTGCTTTTAGTTTTTACACTGTAGCTCACTCCCCTGTACTCCCATCTGCATTCTCCTTTTGACCTCTATTCTTCCTCTCTTCCTTTTTATGCTCCACCATCTGTCCCTTTACTGCTCTGCTCTGTAGTTTCTTTTCTGTTTCTAACTCTCTCAAGGCCTCCAGGAGCAGCCGAATGTCCCCAGTAGCAGTAACTAGTTAGGATGTTCTTTGTAAATATTCTTGGATTCATTTGTGTAAATTAACTAAAGTTAACTTCATCAGATCATTCAACCAAGTTTTAGAAATGTTTGACAGGCTCATTATGATTTTACCAGATTCAATGTTTAGATGCAACATATTTTAATATATATTCATAATGACCTTATCTTATATCTCATGTGTCAGCTCATTAAAGGAAGTAAAGAAGACACAAGAACCAGAGCTGTGGCCAGAAAAGACATGAAACTTATTAAATGGAAGTAAAATAAAACTTGAACAGATTATTTTAAAAAAACTATTTTTTTCAGTTAAAACAAGGAGGGATTATCTGTAATTTAACTGGTAATATGATGTTGCAGTTATCGTGTAAAAAAATGAACATTTAAAGTTATAAATATATTTTATAAAGTTCTTTTCTTGTGTGGGTTTAGTGAGAAAAAACAAGAACAACATATTTTGGTGAATTATTTTTACTCACACAGCAGATAAGCATGTCTATTACGAATATTTAACTGAGCAGCTACACCAATTAGCTGGCTAAATCCACCTAATTAGCTTTAAAGGTAGAAGAAAAGGAGAAATTGTTCTGTGAGATAGGAGATAAAGAAGTCTAATCTGCTTTAATCACACATCTGTTGAGGCTATGATACATGTACACAATCAACACAGGCTTAAAATGAGAACTACCCTCACTATATATTTGTTTTTTGGTGAGTTATTACATTATACTAACAGGTATAATTTATCGCATGCCTGCCATCACACTTTCTGCAGCAAAACGCACACTCAGAGGCAGATGTGATAGTGATGTCTGCCTGTGGCATGCGTGTCGCTCTCTCTGTCTGGATAGTTAGGGCTGAAATTGCCAATAAATAGTGGCCGGTGGCCTTCAGCATCACCAGCGGGGAGAGATTTGTGTCCTCGTACCTGATTGGCCCAGGGCGGAGAAAGAGAACAAACCATCCCGTTAATAAGGGAACACTGCGAGGACACTGGGTGTGTTTTTCTGTAGCGGTCGCACTTGTTGTGGCGCATTGTCAAACTTATGTGTGTGTCCGTGTAAAAAAGAGAAACCCTGAGAAAGTGAGAGTGGTGTGTGGGCGTGGGCGTGTGTGAGTGCAACATTTTTCCTGCTGTTGAGACGTCAGCAGTGTAAAGCTGAGCCTGTGGATGACAGATGGGTGTTAAAGGCCACTGGAGCAGTGATGATTTAGATACGCACCGTATGTCTGTGCACAAACGTCTGGCTGCCGAAGCTGTCATAAAACCCTACCTTACAATCCCCTTTTACTAAATTTCACCTTCAGGGCTAAAAAATAAAATTCAGGATATCCATGACTCACTTTAAGATTTTTGTGGTATGATATCATTATTATAAATCCCCAAAATTCTGACAGCATCATAGCATTTGTAAACACATTTTTACTAAAATATATCATATCATCTAATTCTTTTTAATTAAAACAGAAAAGAAAACTATTATTGGAGAAGTATATTCTAGTTCTGTTGATTGTACTGATCTAAGTTTTGTAAAAAGTAACAATTTGCAACTCAAACACACACACCAACCACTGACAGAAATATGATGCAACATACATATATATAAAACTATATTGTAAAGCCAGACCATAATTACATGCAGTGGATGCCATAATGTACTTTGAGGAAGGGTAAAGTATGAATTAATGTAGAAAGGAAAATTTTCTAAACTATTGGGGGAAAAAAAGTTTGGTGTTCATTAGAGGCACAATTAAAAGTTGCAGGACACTGGCCCTTGAGGACTGGAGTTTGACACCCCTGAGTAGAGGATTTGCTGTTTTGTCGCTCTAAATTAACTGAAATACTCAGTTAGCGAAACCTCAGCTAAAATGACATATCCTTGTTACAGTATAAAGATGGAAGTTATAGAGCTGACATAAAATGAAATACATTGAATTAGAGCAACCATTTTTTTATGTAGGCTTTCTCAACTTGTTCTGCTCCTTGTGATTTTCCTTCCCCTCTTCTTGCTCCATCATGCGTTCTTTCCTGGAGGTAGCCTCGGGGCTGGCAGGTGTGTGTGTGTGTGTGTGGTTGTATATGCACATGCACGTGTGGATGTGTTCATTCCAGAGTGAGCAACATGTTCACCTTACAACTAAGGCACAGCAAAAACACACTCCAGTTTAAAAGTTTTTTGCCATTATCTGCTTACATTTAAGTTAGATTATCCTTCTTCCTTCCGTATATCTTGAGTCCTCAGTGGGGAAAGATGTTCCTTTCATGGGTCATTTAATTGTTCCTGAATTAGTGCTTCCATCAAGCAGGATTCCAATTTCCTACCTTGGGAGCTCTGATATGTGGTCATTAAAAGAACTTAAATACAAAACTACAGTTGAGGGATTTGGCTTACAATAGATAGGAAATAGTATTTCTTCTTGTTTGTTACAACAGAGAAGCAGAAAAAAGAAAGATCTGCAGTAGCAGCTAAAACACGGGTGTTTCTCTGAGACTTTAGCGGTAGCAGATCAGATTTTTTCCCCCATCAATATGCAATAATACTCCCTGTGGCAAGCTTGGCTTGGTATTTCTCAGTTTCCTTTAAATTACTTCTTCTTGAAATAACACTTTCTGCAGATTACAGCTAATGGAGTTTTATAAATCTGAAGAAAGACGTTTTTCATGCCATGCCAAACTCTTTCCAGTCTACTTTAAAGAGTTTCTGCACAGTTTTGATTTGCTTCTGTTAACCATTTAACTAGAACTTATGATTGTTTAGTTTCATTAAACAATCATAGACGATGCTTTTACTCGCTGCAGTAATCATCAACATACAGACAAACCTCACTTACAACTTGTCAGAATTGCCCTTTTACTTAGCTCATTCAGTCACTGCTGAAGTAAAATATCCCCACAGTATGATGCTGCCACCACCACACTCCACAGTTGAGAAGGCCTGTTCAGGTTGATGTGCATCATTAGTTTTGCTTATAAACCCAAGAGTTACCATGGACCTCTTGGCTTCAAGTTACTATTTATAATGCAGCTCTGCTTTATCTCTGACCTGTCAGGTGTATTCCTTGATCTTTATGAAGCTTTTTATTTGCTAATGTGCTCTATGAAACTTGTTGACAGAACAACTTGATTATGCTGAGATTAAATTAAATACAGAATAAATACAGAGGAACTGCTTTTGCCACACCTAAAGCTAATTGGTTGCACTCTGATAATCAGGGATATCAGAGTCAAAAGAGCTGAACAGAGAAGCACAAGACACTTTTTAGAGACTCTTTTCTTACCACTTCAAAATTACTCTTTCCTTCCAGCTGCTCTGTCAGACAAAATCCTGATAAAACATATTAAACTTTGTGGTTCTAAAGTTAAGAACTGTCAGACATTTAAAAGTATGCATATTTGTGTATCCACTGTACAGTTGCATGTTATTCAAAAGGCTAAATACAGTATAATAAAAAATATATATTTAATTTTTTTTCTCTGTGAAAACAATTTCCCCATCCATAACCACCCATTCTGACTAACTTGGCAAGTGGTCCTCTGCAGGGTCAGAGTCAGCAAAGGGAAAGGTGATGTGTGCCGTTCAAATAAATGAAATATTAATAAAGCCAGCCAATTAAAATGGGGGCAGGCGAAGTGTCCCAGGAATTCAGAGCAGACATTATCTCAGGCTTAATAAGATGATTTCCATTAGCATAGCCAGACATCACAGATTAACGACAGACAGGGACAGAAAGTCCTGTGGTTGCTGCTGAAGTCAGGTTTGTGTTTAGTCAAGTAGAGGAAAAGGAGCAGAGAGATCAGACTGGATGGGCAAAAGCAGGATAATGCAATAGCTTATGTTGTATAGATCAGGAAACTGGATCTTTGGTATTTTCCATGCATCTGATTGTTTGCAGTAATAAGGAGCTTTTCCTTTATTTTGATATTTGATGTGACTGTCTTTTAAATGCAGTACAAGCTACATAGAGTGAAACAGTGATTTCCTTCTTTTTGTTACTTGTTTTTTCCCTCCCCACATTTTTCTGTCTCAATGCAGTTTCATGTAATTCATCAGGGAAAGTAAGAAATGCTTTTTTTTTAGAGGTTGGTGAAAAAGCAACAAAGAAAACACAAAGCAGAATAATCTTTTCAAGGTATGTCTATTCAAAACACAGAAAGCTGCAATATACTTTCATTTTAAAGACCTAGATATATTTTAGAGTAGGAGTACAACAACTATAGCTTTTACACTCAATGTGAAATTTCTGGATTAGTGGATGCTTCATTCTAATTTGCCTTGCACTGTCCTGTGCTTCTGTATTTCCCTGACTCATCAGTAGTAAAGGACACACAGCTCATCCTGTCACACTCAGCTGCTGGCTCTCTTTCTCTTCTCTTATTTGGCTTGCTACTGCTATTCTTAGCAAAGGGGATGTGTAGCAGTCCATTACAAATCTCTGGATTTTGGTCATGCTCTCAGTTGCACCTATACATATATGCTTTAATATCACCTTATATGTCCAACTCACAATAGTGGGTAATTTAAGCTTATTGCCAGTATCAGAATGCAACATCATGTAGATCAATGAATGCATAACACAGACCAGGAACAATGTGGAAAAGGAGTCTTAATGTCATTAAACCATATGCCAGGTTTTCAACAACTTGAAAGAGCACAACTGCAAAACCGCCAAAACAGGATGGTCCACATGTTTTGGTAATAGAAGTAGCAAAGAAAGCCAGCGTAACTCTGGAGGAACTGCAGAGATTCAAGTCTCCGGTGGGATATTCTGTTGAAGTTTTAGCAGTGGCTCTACTAAAGGATCTACTGCTGCCACTAACTTTTTATTAAACAACTCCCAGATCAGCTCGTCTGTTTCTCTTTGTGTGTATGATCCGTCTTCAGTGGCAGATGGTTGTTCACACTGAGCCGGGTTCTGCTGGAGGTTTCTTCCTGCTAAAGGGGAGTTTTCATCTCCACTGTCGCTACATTCAGTATGAAGGATTGCTGCAAAGTGAACAACACAATGCAAGCGGGACTGTTGCCGACTGTTGCTACGTGTTTGTCCAGAAAGAGTGAATGCTGCAATTCAATGATTTGATGCAATCTGCTGGGTTTTCTTGTACAGAAAACTTTTTTAAACCAATTTGAATAATAAACTGAACTTGGCTGCATTGTTTGATCACTAGGATCAATTGGAATGACTGTATGATTGCACTGGCGCAACTTTTGAGGTGATGTACTGTGAATTGATGCAATATATATAATTGAATTGAATAGGCATCTGTTAATTTTGCATTCCACTTAAATTATCTTTATAAAAGAGTGGAGAAAATATATCCATGTGTTCTAAAAAATGTTACACAAATTGCTTTTCAAAGTTTGCACCAGCCATGTAGAGGAAACATGCAAGAAAGGTCTCTAATGAGAGGAAATCACAGTTGAACTTTTTGGCCAAGGAATCACTGTGTGTGAAGAAAAATGAACACTGCACATTATCTAAAGTGCACTATCATGGTGAAGCAGGGTGTAGGCAGCAAGATGCTCAAGTGAATGTTTTCTAAATCCCTTGCCACAGTTTTGCAGAAGAATGTTTTCTTCTGCAAAACCAGGGAAGTAGGATTGGTGAGAAGATGTACGGCGATCCTGGCAATCTTGAAGTAAAATCTGTTAGACTGGAGGTGAAGATCCAACTTCCATCACAATAATCCTAACCCACAGCCAGAGTTACAGTTGAATACTTTAAATCAGAAAATATTCACATGTTAGAATAGCATTGACACTTAGACATAAAAATTGATGTTCATAGATGCTCTCCTTACAATATTGACCAAGCTTGAGCTATTTAAAAAAATAAAATGGGCAAAAAATGCACTATGTTTATATTATAATCAGAAACACACCCTTAAAACTAACTTGTAGAAAAGGATGGTAATCCAAAGTATTAATACTGGGGCTCTAAACACAAATACACTTCATGCTTTTCAGATTTTTGTTAGCAAAACCTATTGAAAGCCATCACTTTCAAATATTCTTTTGTTTTATCATTTATATCCTGTTCTATTATACTACATCATTTTCTGCTATGATATAATATATTTATCTCCTTTTTGGAAAGGTGCATAGTTATAATACAGACTCATGATACCTGCCTCCCTCCCCCAACCCACACACACAAACACACACCCTCTGTGGTATTCCCAGAGTGATCAGCACTGCAGTTATTATTAATGAGATAGAATCAGGTCATTAATATTTAATCAGTGTCACTGGGGCCACTGCCATGATAGTATGTGTGATCTGTTTGTCTGTGAGTCCCACATATAGAAGAGGGGCCATAAGGCAATTTGCCTCAGGCAGCGTAGCCATAGCTACTACATAATAATAAAATAGACAGCGATGGAGACACATTACTGCCTGAAACAATAAAGGATGAGACGGGCTGGAGAGGAACAGGTTTCAGATCCTGCAGTCTGTCCTTAAATTCCTATCCTGTCCTCTCCTTTCTTCCCTATCAGTTGTTTCTGTTCTGTGGAGGATGAAGAGGCTCAAATTGGAAACAGCAGATATCTCATTACATAGCATTGGATAGGATAGGATAGGCTAGGAGCTTCCTGTGTAGGTGTGTGTGTGTACTAAATGAACACTGTTGGGGATTGTGACTCTTTACTCTGTGTAGTCTTCTGTCTCTGGAAATAACACACATATGTATGCACAAGCACAAAAGACATACTCTGTTTTCAATGAGTTCTTACTTTTAAAAGTGACATTGTGTGAATGGTTGATAAAAAGGACTAAAACTGGACCTAAAAAATGATTGCCCTTTCGATCCTTCCCCCTCTTTCTCCTCCCAACAGTCCTTTTGATTTGAGTAAGTGGGTATTACTTGGTCTGCGGAGCAAGGAGAGTGAGACAGGTCTTACTGCCAGTTTCCTGATTAGACGAGCACAGAAAACATCCATTCATAATCAACTCTCCGCTTATTAAATCAAGCATGATGTGAACCTATGTGTGTATGCCAGTAGCTTTCCTCAGATTCATTCGGTGATTAAAAGTGTACCAACAGAGAGCGATTAATTTTATGTTGTTTATCCTTATGTTTTGATTGCTTTATAAACAAGTTAATAATTTGTTGATTTGCTCAGTCCTTCTCCATGACTACCCCACTTTTCTCTTTCGCTCTGTTTGCCATGTGGTTGGCGAGACGTTCCAACTGATACAGTCACAACAATTACTCAACATACTACAGCTCCAAGACAGCATGAATTTAAACATAAGCGCAGAAGAGAACTGAAACTGTTTTCTTTTTACAGATGTGCTGGAGTGAAATGTGAAAATTCAATAACCCTCCATGTGTGCTGTAATCCAAACATCGATTTTCCGTGTCTTGTCAGTCGCTTTAGTTATGACTGCGTGCTAGGGCAGTCTGGAGAGAGCACATTTCCAACAACTTTTTCCAACAATAAATAAAAGACATTGTTAAGCCATAAGGCTCAAAGGGAGGTAAAGGAGCAGATGTTATAGTGACTTTTCAGAGAGCCAGAAAGCCTTCTCAAAATGCTTTGTAATGTAAGCCTTTAGCATTGTTTTAGCTTGGGAATTGACAGATGGGGAGCTCAGAGTAGAGCCGCTTCTCCTCAGCATCAAAAGGAGTCAGATGAGGTGGTTGAGGCATCTGATAGGGATGCCCTCTAGTCACTGGGGGGTTTTTTAGAGGTTTTCCAAGCACATACCACTGGGAGCAGAACCTGTTGCAGCCCCAGAATCCTCTGAAGGGACTATATTCCTTCTGGATGGATAATTTCTCAGGAGCCCAAAAAATAGGCCAGAGATGGTTTACTGTGAAGAGGGATGACTTGTGTTTGCCCGTAGAACCCGTTTCCCCCTGTGATTCAATCTCAGATAAGAGGAGAACAATGGATGGATTGATACACTAAGTACATAAAAAAAGTATTCTTGACATGTCAGTGGTAGAAAATAGTAAAAACTAAACTTGTTGTTTGAGGTTTTTTTATTAACAAGGGAGAGGGAGGGGGAATCAGTGAAGTGAAAGAGCAGTTTGCTTCCTTTCTCTTAAAATTCAACTACTTTTAATTTTTCAATTAGTTTGACACTTTTATATTTCAAATAAAAGACAGTGAGTAATTAATATATTGCTTATTGGCACATTATAACAGAGATCCAGAAATAAATAAACAAGTTTAACCATCATTGTGTTAGCTAGTTGGATGTAACGAACTTACAAAGTTTTTATTACTCTATTGTGGTAAATTGTACAAGGCTTTATGAATTACGTAGTTCAGGTTAATAAAATTTAGGATTATGTTTTATTTATAGGTCATCTAAAATGCTTATAAAGGTTGCCAGAACTGTCTGGTTTATATCTGTTTTATAAATGATAATTAAGTCCAACTGGATTTAATTATCTAAGTCCAGTTGCTCCAACAAATAAACAGACTATATTTAGAGGTCAATCTGTTAGATTAGGGGTTACAGAAAGGACACATGGGCATAAATAATATGTTCTGCATATTGAATTAATGAAGCCACATGTTCATTCACTTTTTATTAATATTAATTAGATGCTAAGGGAGATGAATAAGATAAGTTTAAAAACTTGGTATCACTCCCAGTAGGAGCCATGGTGGTCGCTCCTTTATTGGCCATCTGCCTGTGTTTACAGTGATTTGATTACCTTGGAGCTTCATTAGGATAGAAAGACAGGGGAGACCACATCGGTAGCTCCCCTATCTTCCCTGTTTGAGTGTAGAGTTACGCTTCTGCGGAGGAAGCCGCATTGATTAGCCATATGCCTGCAAGGCTGGAGAGGTTGTAGCTTCACTGTGTGCCATCACAACCACCTCTTGGGAGCTCAGGACTGGAGATATCGTGGGTATTAGATAGAGGCTGCTCCCCCTCCAACTGCATCTTTGTATTAAGACCTTAACCATGTTTATTCCTAGCAAAGCTTTGATAAAATGGATCTCAATATAGTCAATAAAGTCTTGGCCAAGATCTTCCAGTAAAGTGGGAAATTGTGTGTAAAGCAACCGATTCTGTGGAGAAGGATCAATTGGCGGGTCCGCGCTAAACAATTTGTGCGTCTCCGGCGTTTGCCAGGTGTCCCAGGATGTAGCTGTTTCTGTGAATTATGACAGCCTGTTTTGAAGTTGCTTCACCGTTTGAATTTGAACTTGTTTTTCTCTTGTTTTTCTTCCATCCTGTCACTTTTTTCTGCATAAACTCCGCTTCAGTGGCCATGTGTTCATCTGACAGACATGCTCAGGGATTTGTCCTGCGAACCTAGTCAGAGGTGTGATCTTTACATGAAAATATACCTCAGCCCTATCAACATTAGCTTCTGTTCAAAAGCACTAAATGATTTTGTTTTTCATTATGTTTTATCAGCATCTCCACTTGTTCTGCTTTCACAGAAGAGCTTGGCTCTATGAGAATGATGAATGGGTCTTTTAATTGTCTCTAATTTTTATCTGCACTGAAAGACTTTATGAAACACCACCGATCTTGTAACACTGATACACTGCAGTTCCTTATTAATTCTCTTTCTTCTGGCTGCAGCACCTTCACTACTAAAAAAATTATTTGCGTTTGTATCAAGCCTGTTTTCAGGTGAAAAGATGTACTTTTATAAAACTGTTTCTTTCCAGGTCTTCAGATTGTCTGTAGAGCTTCACGTGTTAATATTTAAAAACAAACCTAACAGATTTTTTTTCTGATTCACTCTCTGTTTAGGTAGCTTGCTTACAGATGATGCACAGGCTTTTTTCTTACAAATGTGCAAATGTGTTTATTGTAATCATTTGTAATGAGATGATATTGGATGATAAATCCTCATTCAGCTTCTCCATGGCAGGCGTGTGGGTTCAGCTCCACCAAAGGAAACATTTGCATACATATTGTCTCACACCTTCAGATAGACTTTCTCCTTACTTCCTTTACGACTTCTCCATAATTTTGAGATATATTTAAGGAAAACTGCAACGCACATATATTGCTCTTTAATGCGCGGAGGAAGAAAAAAAGAAACCCAGATCTGCACTTAAATGTTTATGGTTTCCTTCTTGTTCATTTTCCTTCCATTTTAATATTTGCACATGTAAGGTAATATAGAAACAAATTTTAAGATTTGTTTCATTTTACAGCAAGTCCTACAGTAGTTTGGACTTGCTGTCGACCTGAGGCAATTTGTAGATGAGGAGAAAAGAAACACCCTATTGCAAAATTATGCTTTATGAATGAAAAAATAAACACCCTCTCACAGATTTTCTTGGTTTTTCTCAAATGTTTCAGATTAAAGAGAACCTGGGTAAATGCAAAATGTAATTTTCAAATGATAGTCACTGTAATAAATAGAGAGCAGCTATCCACACCAACTTGGATCTATGTGAAAATATTATTGCTATCATTGCTAATTAATACATTAACTGTGATTTACCTTTTTTCAATATTTTTGAAGCACTGAGCACTTTGTGAATCTTAATTAAGCTCTTAAATTGGATTTACTTCACAGTCCTCTAAATGATGTGGTTATGTCTGTTGTTTCTGCACCTGTTTCTACCACATTTTCCTTCCACTAAACTTTCCATTGTTATGGTTTGATTCAGCCATCTGTGAACAGACTGCTTCCTCAGTATTTACCTTTTGCTTCTTACTCTTCTTGTGGCACATAGGGAGGAAGACTCATTATTGTGTAGGCCATACCATAAAATTTCTGTATCTGTTTTGTAAATGAAATAAAGTAATATTCACATTTTCTAAGAAACAAGAATTTGGCCTTTTGATTAACTGTAAGCCACAATCATAAAATTTACTGAAATAGTTTTGAGACATATTACTTGAATATGAAATGAATATACTGTACATAACATATTATAATTTTTATCCAATTATTAAAATAAATGTATTTTTCAATTTTATATTAACCTATTATGTAAACATATATGTTTTGACAGTAAATCACAAAAATAAAAATGGATAAAAGAATCCCTATTAAGACTTCACCTTGTTGCAGTATGAAACATCAACTCTGAGATTATCATCATCCCAGTGTAGATTAGCTTTAGCCTGTTCTGATCCCTAAATATGTTAATTTGTCAGCAGTTTGTTTTAGAAAGGTGTTACAAACCAGCTGGTTTCACAAGCTCACAGGGCTGCCAAATCATGGGTGCTAATTAAGAAAGTAAATTTAAACATTTTAGCAACTTTTAGTACAAAGTATTTCAGCTCCCTGTGCTAAAAATATTCAGTTTTTCAAATATAGTTTAGCATAGCATTAACATTTTTTTTTTAATATAGAAAGTTACAGTGTCCATTAAGACACTCCAACTAAAGAGTTTCAGAAGACGTCTGCCAGAAGCAACTTTTCCAAAGACTTTGTTGAAAAGTGGAAATGAGTTCTATTTTAATTTAATTTAATTTGCTTGAGAGACTACTCATTATATGGTTTTTTTTATTGCTTTGAACCCAATCAGAATTAACACTGCCTTTATTTGTGACAAGTCGTATTATCCATCCATCCATCCATCCATCCATCTGTCCATTGATTTTCTTACACACTTGTCCCCGGTGGGGTCAGGAGGGATGCTGGTGCCTATCTCCAGCGAACGTTTTGGGCGAGAGGCGGGGTACACCCTGGACAGGTCGCCATTCTGTCTCAGAAGTTGTATTATTGTTCATCATTATTTATTATTATTTATCATTATTCTTCATTTATCAGTATTATTATGTTTTCCTAACACTGTGCAGCCCTGGGCCAAATCTATTTGTAAGGATTTGAAATGCTTGTGGGATAAGCATTTCAAATTAAACATCTTCAAATCTCAGCATGAAATTCCAACACTAGTTAATTATTTCCTCAGGTCCAGACAGATTCGAACAGATCCTCTTTGCAGTCATTGGCTCATTGAAGCCCAGTTTCAAACTCAGACGCCCTATTATCTTTTCCCATCTCTCACATCCTTCTGTCTCCTTCATGTTTACTTTGCTCTGCTTTTGTCTTTCCTCTGCCTCATCCTCTCCAGTCATTCTCCCTGGCAACAGCCTCCACCACTCCCTCCATTTTCACACTGCTTAGGGTGACAGATGTTTGGTTGGCTGGCCTGTCATAATAACTGTGGAGCTGTGTGTCTTGAGTGGTGGATTTTCTTTGAGCACTTCCTTGCCAGGACAGGACAAGAGTCTGGAGTTACAGATGAAGGAGAGAAAGATGAGGATAGGAGCAGAGGAACAAGGAGGACAGACCTAACCATTGTATTTTGGTTGATTCCATTTTTTTTTCTGCATAAGATCTCACAAAGTACTTTTTTTTGTCTTTGTGTAAAAACAATGAGCATTCACCTCAAGCAAACAGAAGCATAATGACCACTCGCTTGCAAAATTATGTAAGAAATTGAGTAAAAAGGTTTTCAAATTAAGATTGAAGCAGATTTACGGATTCCTCTCCTGGTGCTGTTTAATATCACTATAGGATTAAAGAAATCTGGAGCACCTTTAGCTTTTGAAGACCAAGAGTGAAAGGCCTAAGCTGGACATCTGTGATCTCTGATCCCTCCGAAGGCTTTGCATCAAGAACTGTAATTCATCAGGAGGTGATATGAGCACGTGAACGTGGGATTACTTTGGAAAAGCTTCTTCTGTCAGATAATACAATTGAAATCATCAACAAAATATCAAATATTCTGGAAATAAATATAGTGTCTATATTTCCTCTCTCCAAAAGGAGTGTGTCAACTTCATGGTGTCAGGGTATTTTGAGATGGACCATCAGAAATGAAACTGGTCCACTGTAATCTGTGTTTTCTTTCCCTTTTTTTTATGATTTGAAAAAAATTAACACATCATTCTTTTGATCGTATATTATGAGAAACAAGTCCAAAACCCTTGTATTTATATTGGTACCCTTGGCAATAACCATTTATGTTTAAGTACTAACACCATATGATACATTAAAAAGTTGTTAAGAAGAGCTACATTTTTTGTTTGTTATTGCAACATTTTTTCAAGCACCAACATGCATTTTTGAACAAAAGGACTAAAGAAAGGCTGAAAAATAGAAAATGCAAATAGAGGAATTCCCCACCCTTGAATTATGTTTAGACATTATTTCATTTTGTTTTATGGCGCTGTGTCCTTTATGTCACTGAAGTGACAGGAAGTAGGGAGGATAGGGGGTCATTGTTAAGCTATTGAAATCACATAGCATCACACCAGATGTTGCTGGTGAAGGGAAAATTGTGTTGGTAGGTTTTCAGACTTTTACATGTGCGCTTCCATGACCTTCTTGTTTCCGGTCTGTTTAGAGACTGATCATGGTTCTTTGAAAAACATCTTAACTTAGTCTGAGGATTTTAAGTCATTGGGTCTGATGTTTTCAGTCCAACAGATGATGGCGGAAGAGTTAATACTCTCCAAATGAGACTTATAGAGTCAATTGCTCCACACTCTGAAGGACGTAGGTTTCTCCATGATCTACATACTGTATGATCTAAACCCATTTGTAGGCATCTTCACTGTTGTGTCCCCATTCCAGTCTTTTTGTGCAGGTGAATACTGAGGCATTTATACTCCTCCACCACTTCTACTTATTTTCTCATACTGAAAATAGTGTTTGACCATTTATATTTTCTTTGAAATTTGTAACTATTTGTTTTGCTCACATTCAATATAAGATGATTGTTGCCACATCATGACACAAAGTGGTCCACCTGCTCTCTGTTCTCAGCTTCTTGTCCATCCCTGATACATCCAGCAACTGCAGAATCATCTGTCATCCATCTTGGTGACTTCTTTGGTCTAAACCTTCTTCAGCCCTGTTTGCTGGGCTCTTTGGTCTTTGTGATTTTGTTGGGTTTTAGTGTTCTTTAACAGAACTCTGAGGCTCTTAGAAAATAGCTACATCTACACAGTCATTAAAGTATACACAACTATCCACTTGATTTTTTTAAGGGTATCAGAATAATGAATGACAAATACAGATTTCTACCCCTCATTCCTGACTTTTATTTCACTTCCTCATCACAACTGCATTCTATTTTGTGATATTCTAGCCCCTAAAATCCTAATGAAATGCAATAAACCTTGAGGTGGAAAGATGGAAAAACTGTGGAAACATAGACAGGTTTTACAGACATCTCTCTGTACGATATCATAAATATGAGTTCCTAGAAGCAGTGCTGACAAATTAAAGATTATGTGGGAATTTCCAATAAAGAACTTGTAAACATTGTACATTTATTGATGTGCTGAAAAAGACCAAGCTTTGAATTTGTCCAAGAACAGTAAGTCTTTCAATATACAACTTGTCATATCTACACTGCTTAGTTTTTATATCCACACTTCAGTATTACAAACTAGATCTAATTTGGGTGCAAATAAGAACATCTTCCAATTTTGTGGGACTTAATTTTTCATTTAGCTTTTTTTTATTATATGAGAAAAACTACAAAAAAACTGAAAAGAAAAAGAGCTTTGTTCAGGAGCGTATCTGCAGTTTCATGCAGGAGATGTACGTTTTCATGTGTCAAGAGAAATTTTCTTAAATCCTGCAAAAAAAAATCTACATTGCCTTTTGTCTCAGAATCACTGTGCTAAATAAACTGAACAGAGCTGTTGAAAATGCTTGTTAGAATATTTTTAAAAAGTCACAATTGTTTTAGGATAGGCTTTCACTACAGAAATTCTTTTCTACAAGGAAGAGATGTTTAAAAGTGTGGACTTGTGTAGAAAAGGATGGATGATTCATATTAGGGAATGAAGTGATGGGAGAGGTTGCACCGTTGGGAAGAGAGGTGGCGAGGGGGCCACAAACCCTTCAAGCCAGCAGGAGGCCGTCTCTGCAGAGATTTATTGCTACTCTGAAAGCTGAACCTTGTGGCTCACTGTCAGCCTCCCTCATCTTAAGGCACACACAGTTTCCCAGTAAAACTCATCTTTTATGGCTCATATGTCACCAAAGCAAGTCTGCAGGAATCATGGATAAAGATTATTTTTCTTCCAAATGCTGTGATCTACATTCTAGTAATCTTAGAAGTTTATTTGTTCTCCCCTGTTGTGAGTAGAGATTTTTTTTTTTTTTTTTGGCTTCTGCTGATTTCATAAGAGGCCTTTATAAATGTCTTGAGACAGACAAGGGGGAGGACAGGCGGATGGGCCAGTTTCAGTGTACCAGACCTGCAATAAGCCTTATATCAGCCTGGCTTTACTGTCTTATTGAACACTGAGGTTATCAGTTTACACTGAGCACCAAAGATCCAAGCACAGAGCAAACTGGAAGACTTGGAGGGCCCGACTGAAGCTTTACAGAAATATTCCCTCTTCTGTGAATACATGTGATTGGATTACTGCATTTGGAGTTGTCTTTAGGGTGCTTAAATAGGTGGTTCATGTTTACCATAAGAGGTATTTTCAGTCACTTCTAACTCTATGTGGATTTGTGGATTGTTTGTGTTCTCTGAGTATTGAAGCACAAAAGCTATTATTTAATTTTGCGGCTTTGCTTCATGAATGTGTAGGGGGGCTGCATACATCACAGACTGAGTGAAGGTGGGACTTTTCATAGTTAATGAAACTGAGGTGTAGCAGGTCACACAGAGAAATGATGTTCACTACCTCACCTTTGCAGCAGTCAACAACCCTGTGTGCTTCTGACAGACAGTTACGTAAGGAAGATGTGGCGAAAGGTTGCCATGTCTTCTGAATCAGGAGAAAATCCACACAGATGTGTGAAGCAGCGGTGCAGATAGATGGCCCGTCCACCTGCTGATCCCAGAAGTTGCTTCTTATTGTTTGTCCTTTATTTATTGATATTAAAGTGCTGGTCATATTGATCGGCACAAATGGTAATGTTGTTTAAAAGGTATACAGAACAAAAACTTGAATGCAGCATCATTTTGTTCAGAACCTTAATTGAAACACAGAAGGATTTTTTTTGTTGTTGTGGTCTACTGCTCAAGTGTTTGGGAAGAATATTTAGGATTTCAGCAGTCAGAAGAAGAGATGGGTGTGTGTATTATTGAAAAGAAACACCAAAGGCTTATTTTCTGAATCCTGTATAGACAAGTGAACTTGTCTTATGAAATATGACAGGTTTTTCCTCCTGATCACCTCCAAGGAACTTCCTGCTGATAAATATTAGAAAATTACTTTAAATTATTGGCTGTCAAAATGGGTACAAAACATCCTCCTGGCAGAAGTGAATTGTTGCAGTCAGAACGAAACCTCCTGAGGCAAACAGCTCAATTTATACCCGAAAACTTCTGGTAGGAAACAACCAAACCTGCATTGGTATGAGATGGAAAAACAAGCAGCACCTGATCACACCATATTTTATTGTTTTTCAGTTTTAGGGACAGAGGCTTTGTGATTCATTATTAAAGTGCTTGTAGTGTAGAAATACAACAGATTTTTTAAATGATCATTAGGATTGACAAGTCCCTGCCTTTATTTGTCCACCAAAATATTTTAAAATTTTAATTGCTTAAAAATTTATCCTGAACAAGAATATCAGGCATGCGTATGGAGGAATAGATCATCATCCCGTCTAATGGCTGAAAGAAATGAGCCTCTTTGCCAGATCTTGTTTACATCCAAGAGAAACAAAGTCAGTGTTAGGTGTACTACTAATTGTGTCACTATTTAATATTCACTCCTTAAATGTATTAACTTTAAAGGATGCATTTTATTGCAAAATGTTTCGATCCTTGCCTAAATTAAAGCACAAAAGGAATCCATTAAAGCTTTTACATGTCTTTACCAGGGTGTGAATAAATGCAGTTGGGATTGTATTTTTTTTTTTTACATAGAAATTTTTTAATAGCAATCCTAAATAATTAACAACCATGTGATTATAAGTGGCTGTATTTCAATGTGATCTACAGTCATAAAGTGAACCACAGGCTGAACCATTTAGAGTTGTCTCCTGGTAGCTGAGAAATAATGAGCGTTCATTATGGAGACATTGTTTTGGACAGCGTGACATGTTGCTACAGGCCCAAATGCAGCAGCCGCAGCATTAACAATCCATCGTCCAAGCTTCTTATCACCTTGACAACCCATAAAGCTGTCACTGAGGAGACAAAATGTTCTTGTATGTGACCAAAAGGTGTGTACAAGTGTGTGCGTCTTCACCTAAAATACAGCCTTGAGCTCAGGCAGTGAGTAATGAGCTCAAAGTCTACTCCACTCCTATAACAAAGCAATACAATTAAAAGAAATGCACAAAATAATTTTAATAGGTCTCTGTTGGGAAACCGTGTGTTAAAGTCACACAAGTCTGTTTCAGTTTCAAGATGTAAAGCTGCTGACTGGTGAAATGGGATAAAGATGTTCAACAATTACAGCAAAATGTCCTTACATTTGAGCTTTTCTGCTGTATTTCTTCATGCTCAATAAATAACATTTCATTTAAATCCTTAATCTGGAGCAGATTGAACCCCCACTCATTCATGTCTATACAATCTTTTCTTCTCAGCTTGTTTGCTTTAAAGTCCTTCGAAACTTTACAGCCAACACTGTGAATGAGATAATGTAGAAAGCTTACGAAGAACTTCATGTGGAGTGCATATTGCTGAAGGTTTTCTTGAACAGCTTCTGAAACACTTTGGACCTTGAAATATATCACGTCTCCATTAGTGCGTCACTGGTGAGACAGGAAGAATCTGAATGAGTGTTTTGCAATTTTGAGAGAATACTAACTAAATAAAAAAATAGCTTAATGACTGTCTTTTCTATATTAGAGTGCATCTTGTGGTTTTGGGTTTATGCATACCTCGAATTAGAAAAGTTGGTAGGAATTGATCAACAAAAATTAAAAATAAGGAGCATTAAGTCAGTGAGCAAAAAAGAAATTGTTTGCCAAAGTCAGTGGCCGTGTTGCATGCAGTCAGTTGATAGTTCAATTAATGCAGGCACAAAAGTGGTGCACCTTATTCAAATGGAGGGTGTCAAAGAGTGAAGTGGGCATAAAGGAAAGATGAAGTTGAAAGTCATTATGCTGGATGCAGTGGCGTAGGAAGCGGGGGGGACGGGGGGGACATGTCCCCCCCAATATTGAAGCCAGGTGGATATGTCCCCCCCAAAAAATTGTACCGCAAAATATTGGATTTTGACATTTTTTTAACTAGCGTGCTTTTATTTTGAAGGCGCAGCATCGCGTTACGTCACGGTACTCCCCCTCCCCTCTCTGAACTGCTGAGTGAGCACTTAGAAGGGAGGGAAACAGCGACACAGAAGTCAGAAACTTGCGAATGAGGTAAAATGGTCTGTCGGGAATGCTGCTATGAATATTGCTTATTTATAACGTCTTGTTGTCAGTTCACTTTCATATATAGGAACTGAATCTTTTTGGTTTAATCATCTTAGTCTTGAGATGATCACTCATCCAATATTTAACTGCTAACTTTCTCTAGACGTTTGCTACGCTAGCCAAAATGTCTTTTTTTTTATATATATATCTCATTTCAGTACAATGCCACCACCAACTAAAAGGCTGAAACAGCAGCAGGACTTACTCAGCTTTTTTAAAAAGAGTAACGTCAGTGTGAGTAACAGTCACACAACACAAGGGCAACACCTGTGTTGCCCTTGTGTTGAAATTAGCCCGGTCTGGGCGTGCGTTTTACGAGGATTTTTTATTTTTTGCGTGGTTTTGCTTCGCCGAAATGGACAGATATTATACCTGCCGCGCTCCTGATCGTTAGTTAAAACCACAGGGAGAGTTAATTTTAATTCTTAGCAGCGGCTAACCAACAAATTAACTTCTGCACCTTTATTTCCTCAAATAAACTGCTGGCTCCTCTTTTTAGACTATAAATAGATTAACACAACATTGACAACTCTGTAGTTTTCTCTGTTCTGTACTGCAAACTGGAATTAAAGGCGCCATTTCTACCAAAGGTCTGGACAGACTGGCGACCTGTCTAGGGTGTACCCCACACCAGAACCTCCCGACCCCACTAAGGGACAAGGGTGTACAGAAAATGGAAGGATAGATGGATTTCTACCAAAGGTTTAGAATGCGTTTTTGAACCAGATGCTTCAAAGCGCCCTGTCCATAATTCTTCAACACACTGTCAGCTCCCTGTCAGAAAGACTTTAGTTCAGAGTCCATAAGATAATACTCTGAAAGGATTTTAATGGATTTATTTTATTTGCCTCTGCGATTAACTCTGCGCGTAAAGTCTGTAATGTGACAAATAAAATGTTTTGTTTGATTTAAAATTGGCCATGTTAGGCTCAAGAGCTGTACCTCATTTCTGAAACCATCTCATATGTTTAGGAGCAACAATGCAGGGACAGCACAAAGGAGACAGGAAAAGGAGAGGATAGTGCAACCGGGCTAGAGGCAGGAAGTCAGAGTGAGGGAGAGACAGGAGTGGAGCAACAGGTAAGATAGAGTAACTCATACGAGTAGATACTTCATGAGAGTCCACAAAAAAAGTTGAAAATTTTAATCTTTTGCTTGTAGTAAGTGTAGTTCAGGGGCATTGAGTGACATTGTAACTTTTCCTTCTAGGGAGTTCAGACTAGGGACACACAGCTGAGAGACTCTGAAGTCAGTGGACAGAGAACAGAGCCAAATCAGCCACATCCAAAATTCATAGACCCTCAAGCTCTAGCCAACAGAACTTTACATTTCCAAGGAAAGTGGTACAAGGAATTTCCCTGGCTACATTATGATGCAGTGAAAAATGGCATTTTGTGTTTTTATTGCATGGCAATTTACCAGGACAAACTCACCATTTGGTGCAAAATCCGAACCCGCCTTTATCACTTCTGGATTTAAAAATTGGAAAAAAGCATGCGAAAAATTTAAAGCACATGAAAATAGTCACACACATCGTCATGCTGTTTCTGTGACTGCACAAGAAAGTCATCCTATAAATGCCCAATTATCCAGTGCTTTGGCAACTCAGCAAGGTGACAATAGGCACTGTCTGGAGAAAATTGTGAGCTCCATAAAATATTTGGTACGGCAGGGACAAGCTTTGAGAGGGCATGACGATGATGACAGCAATTTGTATCAATTGTTAAAAAATCTGGCAGAAGATGATGCCCTTTTGGCTAAGTGGTTGCTGAGGTCTCAGAAAGAATACCTAAGTCCACAGATACAGAATGAAATCTTGTGTTCTATGAGCAATAGTATTGTCAGTGAAATAGCAGATACAATCAGAAACCTACCAATTTTTGAGTTTGCAATTATTATGGATGGAACACAGGACATTTCTGGGAAAGAACAAGAAAGCATTTGTCTGCGATACATTGACAGTGACATGAAGCCCCATGAAGAGTTTATTGGCTTGTACTCAGTTTCTGAAACAACAGGAAAAAGCCTTGCTGCTGTTGTTAAAGATGTGCTGCTCAGATTAAACTTACCAATGCATGGTTTACGAGGTCAAACTTATGATGGAGCAGCCAATATGTCTGGGAAGCATGCAGGTGCACAGGCACTGATAAAGCAAGAGCAGCCACTAGCATTTTTTGTTCATTGTGGAGCACACTGCACTAATTTAATTGCACAGAAAGCTTGCTTAGCCTCAGTTCTGATCAGAGACGCATTGGATTGGGTGAACCAGCTTGGAGTTCTTTTCTCTCAGTCAGGGAAGTTTAAGGCAATCCATGCAGCAACAGCACATACAGAGAATCCATCGTGCACTGCAATAAAACCCCTCTGCTCCACAAGATGGGCAGTACGGAGCAAAGCAATCAGAGATGTTTTGTCACAGTATGGGTCAGTGCTGGCTAGCTTGCAGGAGATGGCTTCTGGTGCCTCAAACACAGCATCCACTGCTAATGGACTGCTGGGGCAGTTTAGGAAAGGTAAAACAGTTTTGGGTCTCATCCTTGCCTCACCTGTGATTGATGAGCTTGAATGCCTGAGCATCTCTTTCCAGAAGAGAACTCAAACCATTGCTGGAATGAGGACTGCTGTGAAAGTTGTTCAGACTTCACTTAAGGCTAAAAGAAATCAAGAAAGTTTCAACACTCTGTTTGTAAAGGCGATGGCTGAGGTTCAGTCTTTGGGTGTTAAACCCATCACAGTTACACAGAGAAGGCCACCCCCAAAACGCTTCACTGAAGGAGCTAAGACACATCAACCTGAATGTGCCAATGACCACTACAGAGGTGAATTCTTTAAAGTATTGGATGTTGTAGATGCACAGCTCACTGGGCTATTTAACCAGGATGACTTGCTGACTTTGCAAAAGTTGGAAGAGACACTTCTCAGTGGAACGATTGATGCTGCAGTCATTGGGAAATACCCAGAGTTGAATAGAGAGTTACTTTCAGTGCAACTTCCTATGTTTAGACTGAACTACTCATTTAGCAACAGCGCAGAAGCTGCAGGGATCATTGGTGGACTGCCTGGAGAGGTCCGTAGACTTTTTGGGCAAGTGGAAACTCTGGTTAGGTTGCTTTTGGTGGTCTCCGTTTCATCCTCTGAGGCAGAGAGAAGTTTCAGTGCGCTTCGTAGACTCAAAACGTGGCTCCGGTCTACAATGACTCAAAACAGGCTTAATCATGTTGCTGTCTGTCATGTACATAAAGATAAACTTGATTTACTGGACAAGAAGTCAGTTTGCAAGCAATTTGTGGCTGCAAATGAAAGGCGGAAAAAACATTTTGGCTCTTTTGCCTAAGCCAGTGTTTGCCATCCTTTTATGTTTCCGGCACATTTTTGGCGAATTATAAATGCATGGCTGTAAAGTGCAATTGTTCAGAAGCACAGAGGTGTTGATCTCTACCTAGGGTTATGTGGCCTATAATCTCTGTGCTAACTGCTTTTCCAACAGTTAAAGCACACTGTAGTCAGTGAGTTAAAAAGCTTGTCTATTAAATGTGTATTTATTGTTGGTAAATATTTCTTCATTTTTGATTTGGTTTAATTAGTCATACAGTTCGACAAACTGAATAAGCATATTTTGATTGATTTTCTTTTCTTCTTTTACTTAATGTTAAAAGTGTGAATAATTTGTTCACTACATTGTCTGTGAGGGCTCTTTCATCTCAGAATTTTGTTTAATCAAAGATTCATTTTTGACCATTATTGCAAGTTTGACAAAATAAAACATATCAAACTTTGCACTTGTGTGGCCTACTGAATTGTTTTTAATCCAACTGAAATATTTGATTTTCTAGTGTGTATGCGGACACTAAATATGCCAAGGGCTGAAGCCCTTGAAAGACATCTCCCTTTGCTTAATAAAAGACTCCAGTCATTTTGTTTGGTGATATGCTCACATCTTATGAACAAATGCATTATGTAAATTTTAAATGCATTATTTTTGCAAGACACAATTTATAAAGGAATAAAGTAAAAGATTAAATAGCCTTTTTTTTAAGTAGCGTACTTAAGATATATTTCTGTTGAATATTTACGAATCTCAGATTTCCGACATGTGTCCCCCCCAATTGTAAACTTATTCCTACGCCCCTGGCTGGATGTATAGTAGAGCAATCAAAATAATAGATGTATTTGGTTTCACAACCCCCACACCATTCTTCTCAAACTCTTTCTTCCAATCTTCTGTGATAATTTGTCCATAGATTTCCCCTAAGCACATCCGTAGTTTAAATTTGTTGCTTAACTTTAGTTTTAGAAAAGTTTGTAACATTACCTCATTGCTGAATCATTCTCAAGTGGAATCGGGGCCACACTTCTGTGGTGTTTTTCTTTATATTATTTTAGGCTGCACAAAACCCCCAAGTGTTCACATGTTATTTAAATTTCATCCCCTTAATTTCTTTTCTTTTTTTTAGAATTAGGATTTCAGGGTGACAATTCTGCCATGGAGTTACACTCACTATAGTCAAAAGGCATTGTGTTGAAAATACCAAATAGGTCCATGACTCTGTCACCATCGGGAGTCAGAGGCAGTCATCTTGCATGCAAATCATAGTGATGTCCACACCTTCTTACCAAAGGTCGCTGCTCAGGAGTAAAGTGTTGCTTGACCCAAATTATTATCGCCGTTCTCCGTCTCCTGTTATGCTGTTGTTACTCTGTCAAACAACCCTCTCTTCCCGCATAGTATTCAGCAGGCAACCAGACATTCTTGACATTTTGCAAAGGTTGAAAAGACAAAGAACCTTTGTCTCCTAATAAGGCCACATTCCATACCCCACCTGAATGAAAACACAGGGCAAGCAGGAGCAGTGTGTGTGAGAAGGGTTACATGTAAGGTGAGAGTGTGTGTGAGACGGTTAGGGGGGTAAAGACTAGAATCATTGCAAAGCAATAAATGAAAATAAAAGCTGCTCTTAGGAAAAGGAAATGAGGGTTTGTGTATGATTGAGAAAAGGTTTTAGGCTACAAATCCCACCTAATGTTGACTTTTTTTTTATTTTTACCATGAGTTCCTGACGGTGCTTTGCAGAAGTATCCTTAACTCTGAGCGTTTTTTGCATTTTGTCCTGTTCCAAACATAATTTTCAGTCCTATTTACTTTGATTCTTCTAAATTAGTTCAACTATTGTGCATGCAGAAGCCACCTGATTAGGAAAGATAATCTGTGGCTAATTTAATCACAGCACAAATCCATCCTTTCTTTAAAAGTTTCAGAGATTTGCACCTAGAATGAAGGCACTGATGTCCTTTTGTATTTGTAGTTTGACAGGATAAAGTCAAAGATAGAAGGTAAAGCCCTGCATTAAACGTTCTAGATAAGAAATCAAACCTGGAACAAGAACTGTAACCTCAACATGAGGGGAGTCTGCCACCCCACTCAGTTGTGGACAGCTTTAAAAAAAGATATTGTAAAACAATATGAAAAGCTTCATTCAACATGTGAAACTGGAAACAGCATGGCTCACCCACCTAAGCTGGCAGGTTTTACAAGGAGAACTGTTATCAAAAAAGAAGCCAAGAGGCCTGCGATATGAAATGATGGAGGCATGAGCACACTGTGGGCCTGTTTTGCTTCAGCAGGGACAGGGAACCTTGCCAAAGACAATGTGAAAGGTTACTAGAGATGCAGGAAGGTGGTTGGAGCGGATGGGAAAATAGATGAGACTAAACACAAGCTAATCCTTTACAAGAACACCTAACACCCAGGCAGAAGTTCACTTTTCAGCAAAAAATCAACCCATGCATACAAGTCTCTGTGTAGTAGCTAAGATTAAATAATTTCCACATACACAAATGGTTCATTCAAAGTCTACTTAATATAACTAAGAATCTGCCTCAGAAATTTATTGATTTTCAAATCATTTTCCTCCAACCTTACTGACCTTGTACTATATTGAAAAGAGAGTGTAGAAAAATGTCAGCCCTTCTGTTGCAAAGCTGGTTGATACATGCCCCAAGTCTTGAGAAAAAAGCCATAAGTATTGATATCATAGGGGTCAAATGCTAATGCATGCTACGCTTTTCAGATTCTTGTTTGTAAGAGAAATATAAACGCATATATTATTTTCCTTTCACATCTCAATTATGGTGTTCTCTGTGTGGAAATCTCTCATAAAATCCCTAATTAAATACACTGAGTCTTTTTGCTTGTAATCTGATCAAATGTGTCTCTAAACACTTTTGCAAGGACTTGTATCTGGATTCTGTCAGTGATATGAGGCTAATGTGAGTCGTTGCAGTAAGAAACAAAGCAGTACAGCTTTGCTTCACCCCCCAGTCACCACATCAAACTCGGATGAAGACGGAAAGCCTGAATGGAAACTCACAAGAGCCAAGGTCCTTCTGCTCTTCTCTCATCTCCATCTCTCATCCATCAAACCCCTCGACGCTGCTTCTCACCTCCCTCAATCTCTCTTGTGCCTTATTGCTCCATGATTTTTTTTTTTTTTTTTCCTGCTGAAGTTCTTGCTGTAAAACAGCTGAAGTAATAGAAAATAGAGCTTTTGCAAGTCTGGGCAAGGACATAGATGCAATGAAATGGGGATATTTGATGGTTTGACACGTTAGCCGATTGCTGTGTATGCGTTAGTTTACGCGAGCTTCCAATTCTAATCTTTTTTGGCCTTATGCTATGCAGCATAATATGGTTTGATTTGTTTTCAAGGTGCTAAGTTAAGAAGTTCAAAGACAGAACGTTTTTATTTTGTTGCCCCTTTCACATTACATAAGTAAGAGGTAAAAATATCTCAACCTGTTTCCTGAAGCAAATATGGAGGTTATGACATCAGGCTCCTTAAAGGCAGCTATAACTAGGAAAAAGCCAAGTTGTTGTGATGTAAACCACATTAAATGCCGATTTCTGTGCTAACAAGCAGACGCAGCATTCAGTGTCTGTATATTATTGTTTCCCTTTGCCCCCACCTCCTATTTTTCTGCTTCTGTGCTGGTGTTCTTTCACTCGCTGGAATGTGGGCAGATATGGGATAATAGTCAGACTTTCAAATTAATTCTGCTCGCGACTCAGGAGCCAACGTTAACCACGTGTTTGTTGTTTTACCCATGAGCCCGTTGTCTTGGAAACGTTGCATAAGAGGGAGTGGGAAAGCAGGATGCCCCTTGCTGATTGGGAGACAAGGTGGCGGATCTCTCTCTTCCTCTCCCCCTCCTTCCCCACCCGTCTTTCTCTTGAGGCTCTCTTTTTTTTTTTTTTGCTCCATTTGATGCTCACTTCAACTCAAGGTGTCAGAGCTCCGTTGGTCCCATAATGTTGCACTTTGAACCCCTCGCCCCCTCCTAATAAAGCTTCACGGTCAGTCGGTCCTGCTGCCCAGCTTCAGCTAAATTAAAGCTCATGCTGCAACAGTGATTTATAGCCCAATCGGAAATGTTTGTTCACAGAGTGCTCACACACCCACACCTGCTAACACACCCACACAGCATCTCTTTGAGCTGCATTTTGAAGCCTTGAAGTCAACAATGATGGCGCTTTATTAAATCCACCTGTATTGCATGAATTGGCCACCCATGGCCTTTGCATGAGCACAGGAATACCAGGTAAAGGAACGATGGCCCTGGCTCAGGAGACAAGACGCTTTATATTCTTTACTGGCTTTAATGACTTGACAGGATTAAACTGGAGTTTAAAATGCAGTTTACTTTACAACACACGGTTTAATTGATTACACAACATAAGTAGTTAATAGTTGCAAAGGAAAAAGAAAAGATGCATATTTTTTAATATCTTTTAAAATAAAAGTTTGAAAATTGTGTCTTGCATATTTGTTTAATACATGATTGAACCTCTATTAAGTGCAATTACAGTAAAAAGTCTGTTAGGTTTTGCACATCAAGATTATAGACTTTATTTATGGATCTTCATGTATTTATCAATATCCATCTTGCAAATTTTCCAAAATGTTCAGTTTTTGGTCTCATATAACCCAACACCGTCTTGCTGTGTGTCATACCTCTGTTGTGGTAAACAGAAAACAACAATCTTCCACCAAAGATCCTTCCTTCTTGCCTTTCTTCCAAAAAAAACAATCAGTTCTGTCTAAAGATTGTTCCACCTAAGCTGTAAATCTCTGCCACCCCTCCACAGTTATAATCTCTTGACTGCTATTTTT
This sequence comes from Xiphophorus couchianus, assembly GCF_001444195.1. NCBI lineage: Eukaryota > Metazoa > Chordata > Actinopteri > Cyprinodontiformes > Poeciliidae > Xiphophorus > Xiphophorus couchianus. The sequence goes on from NC_040250.1 coordinate 17,809,505, forward strand.
AATTCAAGCTCTCTTTAAAGGGCTTTCAACTTCATCATTTTATCTGTTGAAGTCCAAATGCACACAGGTGAACTCTGTTTACTATTAACACTAAAAACAACTCATTGCACTTTTTTCAGGTAATAAAGTAAAATGGGACTGAAATAAATCCACATTTTTAAGATTTTGATTTTGAAAATCTTCCATCCACTTCACAACTATAAATACCAAAAAAATACAGTGAAGTTCATGGTTGAACTTATCTAAATATGCAAAATGGCAAGGAACATAAATGCTTTTCTGACATACTTTACCTGTAAGAAGACGAGTAAATGTAACCTCAGAGTGAGTTTCCTGTGTAATTTGCATTTTTCATGTATTTAGTAAGCCAAGGAAAGAGCAGAGTGGGCAGCCCCTGTGTGAAGGAGCTGTCTTAATCCATGTGTTTAGCAAGCACCATCTGTTCCTTTTATTCAGATGGGAGTAGAAATATTTGGTTGATTAGGAGAGGATCTGTGAAGGATAGCCGCACCGTTACCAATGGTTACAAAGGACACACATGTTCGATTCCATCAACTGGTGTCTTGGAGAGCAAATGGGAGACAGACACAGACATCACATATGTATCCCAGTTTGAACACACAAGATGCAAAAGTGTTCAAAACAACTCAAGACTGCACAGAGAATGTGATTGTTACACAGTAAGATGGTTAGAGATATAGCGTGTTTTTTTATTACTATCAGTGTTATTTAGGTCAGGCGTTAAAACAAGGTCAACTTTTGTCTTTTATTGCAAATGTAGATGCTTTCAAAAATGGGGTATTTTCCTCTAAGATGGTTTGTGTCAAGTACTTCAAAATGTACACTCGGATAAACATGCATAAACATTTTTGATTTTCTTAAAATGGGAATGTGCTTACTTAACAAAAATATATTTTGTTGAAATTTTCTATGTGATTTATACTTGTTTGGTTTACACATTCTTCTCTGAGTGTACTCAAAATGTTTTCTTAAAGATGTGCATCTAGCAGCTGAGACGGACATGAAATAAGTTGGATTTTGAGCCAAGTGAATAGTTTCTCCAGTTATTTGGCCTCATGTTTCCGTCCTGCTGAGAAACCTGGAATTTTATTTAAAATGCATTTGTATGTATAGATTTGAGATTCAGTATAAGTACAATATAAAAGGTGTGTGTTAGAGATTTTTTGGTATTATCATTTTATTCTTACTCTAGTTCACCTTAAGTCTATAGATCTTAGTGATTTTCTGTGTAAAGTGATTTTCTGTTTAAAGTGTTCTCTTCTTTAAATGACCTGGAGGTCACTACTGTCTGTTCAACTTTACGAGAAATAGATAACACTGAGTTTCTCAGACTTTAAACCCTTTTGCAAGAACACCTCCTAATTTAATCAGTCGTATATTGTTTTCTTGACAGTATTGACCGAGATTTGAACCGGGCTCAGACCTTTGATCAGATATCACATCTGGACCTGGGTTGGAAGATGTTTGGGTTAGAAGCTTTACGACCTCTGTTGTTTTTCCTGACTGCCCCCTTGCCTGTCCTTCTTTGACAATAAAAACAGGAGTTTTTGTGAGAACAGGTCAGAACGCTCTGTAGAACTGATCGGAGGAGAGGTTTTGATAGAGCGTTCTCCTATTGCAAAAGCTCTACATAAAATTCATATACGTTGTCTGTGGTTCTTTCTTTTATTTAGGTTCGAAAGGAAAATACCTATCAGTGTGTTTTTGTGTGCTCCCTGTCATTAGGTGTAGACCTGGGTGGTCTCATGGACCTGGAGTCTCTGTACCGTGGCGTGCAGCAGAGCATCAACAACACACGGGCTTCACGGGTGCGCCGACAGAGTCTGGACAGAGCCTACAACATCGAGGTGCTGCTGGGCGTCGATGACTCCGTGGTCCAGTTTCACGGGAAGGAGCATGTGCAAAAGTACCTGCTCACACTCATGAACATCGTAAGTGTCCTTGTCTCTGGGTTTTATTTGGATCACACAAAGGTTTCCAGATATTTGAAACCCACATCTGTTCTCCTGCTTTAGATTGAATTAAATTAAAATATTCTTCCATTTGAGTTGAAAAGAAAGTCACAGAGAGGTCAAAGAAACATAGACAGACACACACACCCACACACACAATGAATGAGGATTCAATTCCCCTCCTACACGTGAAAGGATTACTTGCAATCAGCCACAGGTAATCCTTTCTTCTCTGTCTGAATATGATGAGATTTCATTTGTGTATAAGTGTGTGTGTCTGCAAGGTGCTCTGTCTGTGCTAAAGGGGCTTCCACATATATTTTCATTAGGATTTGTGTCATATCATCATTCTGTGTGTGTGTGAGAGAGAGAGAGAGAGAGACAGAGAGAGAGAGAAAGATGCAGAAACAGCAGGTAGTCTGCTCCGGGCCACAACAACACTTAGCACTCACGCTCCCAGGTGTTGTCACAAGTGTGCGTGTAGGTGTGTGCGTGAGCTTGAGTGTCACACTCCCCACTCCACACTTTAATCTTTGCAAATTAAACCTGTGGTGAGAGTGGTGTTTCCATGCATCCATTTATGTGTGTGTTTGTGCGAGTGCCGCTGTTTGCTTTTGCTTGTACTGCGACCCCACTGCGCCAGGAACCAGCCTCCGACTGTTAAGCAGGTGCAGGCGCAGAGCTGCAAATCCTACCACACCTCTTTGTCTCAGTTCAGCGCTTGGAAAAGAACAAGAGCTGCCGTTGCTCCCTACCTCCCCTTTTTAGATATTTGTTAGACAATATAGGCGAAGGGAATATGCAGCCCTGTCGCAGCCCTGCTTTAATCTGCGGGGAAGAGATGGAGAGAAAGGGGGAAAGAGGAGTATTTTAAACAGCGCATTTGGAATAAATTACTGACAGCCAGATAAACAGAAATAAATAAATAAGGGTTTCCTCCCACGCGTGGCATCTGGGCGACTTTCTTCTTGAAAGTTTGCTTTGCTCACTTCAGGATGGGTGTGCGATGTCTGACTCTCTCCCTCTCTCTGTCTTTCTCTCTCTCTCCCCGGCTGTCAGCAGCACTGCTTAGGTAGTTTTATGGCAACAAATCTGCATCAGTGTGAAAAAAACTTTAGAAATATAATGCAAGAGGTAGGAAAGGTTTACAAAGGAACACTTTTGGTGAAAAGAACATTTTGGAAAATGACAAGCTATTGTGAAAGTGAAACAAAGTCCCATAAACACAATAGAACAATGGGTAATTTGCCTATTTTTTACGTCCCTTTATTTGTTTACTTTTGAAGTAAGTATATCTAATGTATTTACATTAAATGGCAAAATTTTTAAAAAGGCATAATCATAAAAAAAGGCTTAAAAACTGACAAAATTAGCTAAATATGTGCATGAGGTGGTCATTTTCTTTTGGTATGTGGTTAACATTTTTGAGTTTTCAACATATTAAAGTTTACATTTGGCTGAATTTAGTTACATAGAAGCATTTCACAAGGATATTTCAATATCAGAACAAATTCAGTTATATTCTTACTGACAATTGCCAGTTTCCCTCATTATTAGCAATGGTCAATACCTACAAAATAATAGCTCTGCACAGTAAAAAATGGTAGCAGAAGAAGATTTACTGCAACATTATTTATGCAGCTGATAACATGAAAAATTAACCAAACCTGAGCAAAATTTTCATAAGGCAACTTTTATAATATAATCTTTTGGAAAGGCCTTTAAAATTATTTTTAAAAATCTTGTTTTCCTTAAAATTATTTTTACCCTTTTCGTCTTGCATGTTTTCGTAATGCGATCATTTTCCAGCTCTGCTGCTTTCACCTGTGTGTTAAATGAACTCTGCAGAGAGCCAAGGGCCAAGGTGGATCATCTGTTTGTGTTTGTGTCTGTTGAAGTGCAGAAAATAATTGACATTACTGCTGTCTGCAGGACATCAAAGCACGCCTACTGAAAACCATTGAGTCCTGTCTGCAAAGTTCAGCAGGAGTGTCAAAATCTGTGTGCGTGTGTTTGTGTGTGGGCGTGTTTATTTGCATGTCCATGGTAGACTAAATGTGTCTTTGTTTGTATTATGTGCTTCCCACTAATTTCCCATGTGTTTTCTTCTTTTTTTTCCTGCTGTATTAATAGGCTGACAATTTCTCCAACCAAATGAAAATTCAAACAATGTTTGCAGTGACTGTATTTTGTTTTTAGTCTATTGTGGAGGTCACTGAAATTCATTAGCGTAAACAAAGAATTTGCCTGCTTAATATGAGGCTGAGTAAAGCTAATATTGGGTCATTGCTGCAACGATAGAGTAGCAATTACATATATTTCATAGCAGTAGTGCCTAATGGTGGTATGTATGGTGTCTGTATTTTCTGATGCTTATGCCACAGAATCTTATCAATGTTTTCTAAAAATTGTTGCCAATCTAATTGAAAAGCTTATAAAAATGTCACATGTTAATCAAGATGATGACAACCATTGACTTGATGGATCACACCTCTTAGATTTGACTTGATTTTTCTTGTAAATCACCCTGAGGTCATTTGTGTTAATTATAAATGTAAAGTTTGATTTGAACTAAAGTTATTCTTGAACATTCACTTATACAGGGTTGTTTCTGGGGGGTATGTTCTCAAATTAACACTGAATTTAGCACAGTGTGCATTATTTAAAACAAAAATGGAAGTGAGTTACTGCTCCGGGTTCTGTAGGAACCATGTTTCATGTGATGTGTGTTTATATTCCAGGGCTAAACAAAACAGTGATAAACTGAAGAAGTTGAGGTAATCTGTCTGTCTACCTGTCTCTCACTCATTAGTAAGACCTTTAGAAGGGAGCCACAACGCGTTAATCACTCGCTCCGAGTATATTAATAGTCACTGCTGAAAAGGGTGGTTTGTTTATCTGTGCATTTTTAATTTTGATGAGCCCTATTAGTAAACTGATCTGCATTTTGTCTGCCTCTGTTATGTGTGGTAATTATCATTTGTGTAAAGGTTGCAGGAGATCAAAATCATCCTTTTTTTCCCTTTACAAAACCTTCTGGAGCCGGTGAATAGACACAATAATACATGAAGGAAGCGAGTGCACTACAGGTAGAAATAGACTTGTTAGCTTGTGACAGATACTTGGTTAAAAAGCCACCAAAGTTTATGGGCTCAGCATAGTATTCCCAGATGTGTTGACTATAAGAGATAGAATATTATGGAAAGCCTTATCTAATTTATGTGACACTTTTGCCAGGTTTTTTTTGATTGCTCCGCCCTGTCTCATCAGCAGCTGACAGTAATTTGTAAAACAAATTTTCCAAAATGACTAAATAAAACATCTTGCACCTTCAGTGACAACAGTAAAACAGTGAAACCAAGTTTTAAAGCACTGTATTAATAAACATATTTTCCAAATTTTCCAAAATGACAATGAAACTATTTCTACCTGTTAAACTGTTCACCATAAGTGGTAACAAAATTAAAATCCAAATAAAAAAATGCATGTTCAAGTATATAAGCAGGCATTGTATGGCGGGAAAGGTTTTGTCTATTTTTATTTTCAGATTAAGGTTTTTCTGATTTACACCTGTGCTCTGGTGCCGGACATTTATGTTTAACTTTGCACACAAAAAACCGTGTTGGTTACATAAGATGTTGTACTTTCACTGTGCTCAGAATGTTTTTAAGTAGAAATGTCTTTCTTGTTAGACTTGAATCGATGCTACCCTGGTCAACTGGAAGTCAACTGGCCCTAACTGGCTTAGCAGTTGTCAAGGAAACACGTTGAATTAGGCATAACACAGGCTGACCCACCCAGATGTCCACTTCTATCAAACAAACACGACATACAAACAGATGCTGTATGACTTCTCATATACTTTTAAGCTCCCAAGATGACAAGGTGTGAGAGAAAAGTTATAAAACCTGGCAGCAATACCAAGATGGGTTGGACAAAACATGAACAACACAGACATGCAGGTTCTCCATCAATTAATTTTGAAGCTATTATGGGATACTAATTAACGTAATTAAACAAGTATTCATTATGGCACAGTGGATATGTTTGCTACAGAAAAACACATCTATGTTAAACTCAAAAGACTAAGAAAAGGAAAAGCAAAGATGTAGGACAGGGTTTCTTTTCCATTAATATGTCTGAAATTTGATGAATGAAAGTTGAAAGGACCACATGATTTGTAGAAAACCTTCTTATTCAGAAAAAGAGAGACAGCAAAACACATGCATGATCTGTCTGTTAAACTGTGTTGCATTTGTATGTTAATCAAATGATCAAAATGAGAGTGAAGGGTGTCTTTGTTAGGAAAGGAGAGCAATAATGGTTCTTTCCTAAGGTGTCTAATATGTGTAGACACAATTCTGGTTAATTTAAAATACTTTAAATCTGTAGAACAGTCAAAATATTGAAAGACATTCAGATTACCTGAATGAATATTGATTAGACTAATTTTAGCCAAATCAATTCAAATTTGATTTACTGAGCAAACAGCTGAACAGCTGAAGCCAAAATGCTTCACAAATCAGGAGTTTGACTTGTTCACTATTGTAATTTAAATAACTGCTACAAGGCAAAGCTGTTTTAAATTTTAAAATAAACAAATGAGAAATGACTCAAATCTTCTGCACTGCACAAGGATTTAATTTTATTAAAACATCTTAAAAGTTGCAGTTGTGCCATCACAAACTAAGAAGTTCAATGCGTACAAATACGTTTGCGAGAGACATTTCATTTCAGGAGTAGATCTCAAGTGTATTGTGAAATTATGCTAAATATTATTTACTCCTTAAGGAAATGTAAGTAAATACTGAGCTCAATAGTAAGTGTACATACAAAGAATGTATGGCAGTGATGATAATGGTCCGCTAACCTGTAATCGCTTTAGGAGGACCAGGTCTAATGCTTCTGCAGTAGTAAAGTGGGTAAAGGCTGTAAAAGCATATGTAATGTTCTCTACTTGTTTACAAGACCCAAACAACTATTATTGCATTTTTACTGCTTTACAGAGAGCTAACTTTGCTGCTGATGACACTTAAGAGTGCTTGTCCTTGCTGAGCTCCATTCCACATGGCAATCAAAACACAGAATAAAACCTCACATAAACCCAAACAAGACACTTGATAAAATATTTATTCCAAGCTTTCACTATATCCACTTTATCCTGTACTGACTCGGAGGAGGATGCAAAGCATCTTAACAGTCATTGTGTGAGAGGCAAGGTCCACTCTGAAGTTGTATATTGTATAAAAATTTCGGACTTTCAATACAGTGCATCTCTCAGCTGGGGGCTTGCGTCAAGCCCCTGCTGGGTTAGATTATAACAACCAGAAAAAAATACCCTCACCACTGTTTTTAATCAGGTTGGCTACAGCGAATCCATGCTACAGAACATTCTACACTGCTTGCATCATCAGTTAAAGAGATAAGTAAGCATCAAATATCAAACTTTCTACCAGAATATGAATCCTGTTTGGCTTTTCTCGCTATTTCAGGTCATGTTTAAATTGGGTTTTCTTGTTTTGTCTATCTCTTTGCTTGCTTTTCCCATGTGTGTCAAATAAAAATCTTGCTCCCTAATACTGTATTTTAAGCAATCTTGTTTTCTAGCCAACCCAAAACAAAGAAGCAGAAGTCCCGGAAGACAGAAAAGATTTAAAGCAGTCAGAAGAGTTAATTCTTTAAACAGCTGCAAAGTAACTGAGTGCTAGCTGCAGGACCAGGGGTGGGCAAGATCTGTTCAGAGATGCTTAAGGCTGCAGACATTGCTGGAAAGTTGTTGATATCCCTCTTCAGTGTTACATGGAAGACTGAGACAACAACAACTGTAGAGAGACAAACCAGGTTTTTGGTCCCAATTTTTAAGTAAGGGAACCTGAGAGTGTGTTACAGCCATCGAGGAATCTCTATTGTCAGACTGCCTGTGAAAGCTTACCGTAGGACAGGACACTCCAACTGATTGTTGAAGCTTGAGATTAGGAGGATCAGTTGACCAAATCCTTACTCTGAAATTAACCAATTGCTAATGAAGTTATGGAAGTTTGTTTTTCTGGCCCAAATTGCTGTTGTAGATTTGGAGAAGGTTTTCAACCATATCTCTTGAAACGTTTTCTAGGTGGATTGCTTACCCAAAGTTATAGTTGTGACATCATTCTCAAAAGGCCAAAGCTTGTTACCAGTGCAGAACATGGGAAATGGATACACAAATTGGGACTTTCTGTCTGCAGTAACCCGGGTCTGGTTTTGAACTGGTGATAGAAAAAGTTTAAGCTCCATGCACCTGTGGACATTCATATGGGCCTGCTTTCCCCAAAACCCATACGGTGAAGCATTCTATAAGTTTGTTTTGATGCATTTTTATTTTTTATTTTCATGTGAAAGAGACCTCGATAGATTCAGATATACTTTTAGGAGTTTTAGCTGTGGTTGTAAGAATATGACTCATTTTATTACAGTTCAGTTATTTTGTTTTCTTGTTCAAACATGCTGATATGATTAAGTGAATTATTTTCACTTAGTTGTTAACAAATAGCTTTTATTGTTGTGTCATTCTCAATAGGAGGTTTGGAGCTTGGTATTTACTTTTATAAACCAAAAGGAGGAAAATCTAGCTTTTTTACTTATCCTCTTCTTTCAACGGTAATTGTTTCTCTGCTTCTTCGGGATATAGTTGCTTTCTAAGAACTCATTCCTTTTCAAGCTATTCTCCGCATGTTTTCCCCACTGCATTCAGCTTCTTTCCTCTGTTCCTTTGCCTCTCGGTCTACATTCGAAGCATTCCACAGCTTCCCCTCAGCTTCCACTCATACCTGTCTCTTGCTCCATGTCTCTGCAGTGTTTCCTTCTTATCGCTGCACCTCTCTGTGGGCAGAGTTTGTGTGCGCATATGCGTGTGTGTGTGTCTCTGCAGCATGTCCATCAGCCATCTCATTATGGCTGTCTGTTTTTACATCCCTTTGCCTCATTAAGCACCAAACACAGCCACTGAGGACAGCAGGCCTTGACTTTAGTGCCAATTTTCCCTCTCTCTCTCTTTGGCTTTGTGTCTCTGTGTGTCAGAGTGCGTGTGCCAGAAGAGTGCTCTCTGCATCTCCCTTGTTACACATTACCTTGTTTCCTTGCATTAGGCACTTTCCATCCTTTGCATCTTCTTCATCTCCTCTTCATCTTTGCTCATGGGAGCCCAAATTTCCTTACAATCTCCTAATTGTTTCTTATTCCCTTCTCTCCCACATTTGTTAGTCCTAAATAATATATTTCTTGGAGTGGGGGTATTTATCACCTCCTATAAGGGTGTTAATTAAAAAAAAAGGTTGAAATATGCCACTAACTGACTTATTTTAATTAAAAATTATTTTAAACTTTGTGGCCAGTTGAGCAGTTTTGAATCACAAGTCTTCTGTAAAAGCTGTTTTGGATGATCCAAGCTGTCCTTCGGTACACAAGAGACCATTTTTTCATGTTACAACTAGAAACTAGAAACTTCATGACACTTTTGCCAACTCCTCAGCAAGAAAAGTAGCTATTGGATGTCTCAAAAGTCATTACAAGTCACCAGATAATGTCATTGTTTAATTTTCATATTTGGTCGTGAGTGATCTGGGGAGTGAAATACGCCCTCGTATGTGGGAGCATTTATCTAGCAGAGCCTGGAACCTTTCTGTACATGTGAGGCAATTGCTCAATGACCACTATTTTTTAATATATTTTGTTATTAAAGACATCCTTATTTTTCACCTGATTTTAATAGCAGCATATTAACCTAAAGGTTATAAAATTGACAATATTTAGAAATAAAGATATTTAAGAGGTTATTTAGAAGGCCACAAAGTCATAAAAGTAGTGACATAATATTTTTCAGTCTGGTTAAACTAATTTACAAATGTGAAACTGAACTTAGATATGACTAAAAGTGGAAAATTTAATCCATGTGTATTGATTTTTATGAAAATACAAAGAAAAGTTCAAATGTATTTTTAACCAAACAATTGTTGTTACAATAGCACATAAAACGCAAACCACATCAAATGATCAAAACGCACCACCTTTTTTGTTTATTTTGTTATTATGAATGTATTAACTGATAAACTCACACCAGATGTGTCACACTTAACTTTAAGCTTAGAAAAATGTGATCCTATGGGGTCCACTCTCCTCCAGGTTGTTGATGTTTCTAAGCTTTAGATTTTACAGTCTCGGTGAAGGTCATGAGGGTTGTTATTATGTTTGGTGAACCATTTCTCTATTGTTTTAACCAGATGTTATGCATCATTTCCCTGCTTAAAGACCCACTGATGACCAATTTTCAGTTTTCTGTCAGAGGTCACAGTGTTATATTAAAAATGTCCTGGTATCCTAATATCATGAACTCTAACAAGGTCTCCCAAATCCATTGACAGAAAAGTTGGCCTGCAGCATACCTAACAGTGGTCATGCAGTGCTATTCCATTTTAATCATTTGTTTTTATACCTAACCATGCTAGAGGATTGCGTCGCTGCAAAGCTCAATCTTAGATTCATCTGAACAACAGTGGGAATCCAATTAGTCTTATACAACTTCTGGACAGAAAATGTTTTTCCAACGTTTTATCTAGTGGTGCATCTCATTTAATAGCTCCTACCTTTTGTGTTTGCTTTTGTGGTTCCAGGTGAACGAAATCTACCATGACGATTCTTTGGGAGCAAAGATCAATGTGGTGCTGGTGCGGATAATCATGCTGGGCTATGGCAAGGTGAGACCTGACAGGACTCGAAGTCCTGCTGAGAAAACAACTGAACCGCAGTTCCTGAAGCACTTACGCTTTAGAACAACAGGATTTGGGCTCACCCTGTTTGTCTTTTTGTTTCTATGTCAGCACTATCCATGACATAAGGATTTCACTACTCTTCCTTTAAGTACCTAAAGCAAACTTATAAACAAATATACAACACACACATCCAGTCATCAGGACACACACACAGACCAATGCCCAGAGCTTGTTATTCCAGTGGACTGAGCAAAAGAGGAACTAAAAGCATGCAGCATCTCAGGGGAGTTTTTCCAAGTCGCACGCCTTCACAGTTCACCACCAAAGCACACAGAAACTCTGGCCGTTATGCAATCACTGTTCTTCCTAGCAGGTTGCCTCACAGAATCATCTCCAGTCTAGACAAAGGTAAGTAATCAATGACAGCTCTCCTTCATTCATAAAGAGTAATGGCAATAGGGGCAGCATCTCTTTCTTCCTCACTGTAACTTTATCTGCATGCCTGTGCTGAGAAGCATGGCAGGATGCTGAATGGCAGGAATGATGGGATTACCCACTGAATAGCACATATGATTTTACTGGTGGATAGGTGTTCTCCGATGTTCTTCCACTGTTCCTGCCCGTACAGCCCCAATAGAAGTCAGGAACAACACACACAGGCTACAATGCATTGGTCATTCAGGGCCAGCCCCTGTGCAGCTTCACCCAAAGCTTTGGCTGTCCATCATTCCCAATTACCACAGCAACAGAGCTGCACCCAGACAGCCTGCAGATTGACTGTGTGACCCTGAATGCAGCCACACTCATACACCCACACTTTACTCACACACTGTCACTGTGCTACATTTACACCCATTGCAGAAACACATTTTTGGGATCATGAAAAAAATGCTCTCAAACACACGTAAGCAACTTGGAAATGGTGCACACGTACAGGCTACACCGTCTAAATGAGGGCTGAGCCGAGTGCATACTTAGCACTCCATCAAGTGTGCAGAGGCAGGCCATATGTCTCGCTCATGTTGCATTCCTTTTGTGAACCAACTGCACCTTAGGCATGTGTTCAAACACTGAGCAAAAAAGAGGCAATGCAAGAGATATGAAGAGAAACCTTGATATCAGACAGTTAAATCAAGATCATAGAGGGAACATATTAGATAGGGAAATATAGCTTTAAAGGAGCTTGGTTAGGGTTTTTGTTTAATTATAAGCAGATATTTTGTAAAACTCATTAACAGAGTACTCCTTTCGAGCATCTCTTTGAGACTATGTGTTTCTCTGTGTGATGAAGTGGAAGAAATGCTCTAGCAGTTTGTGAGATCTTCTAAGATCAAATTTAAAAAAAAAAAAGTACACAGTGACACTGCCCCCTACAGGGTGAAATAAATTGTTGTACATACATAAACTAAAATAGGGATGTCCTTGTTTTTAAATAATCCCCGCACTTCGTTCGTGTTGCTCTGTGTTTCAGTCCATGAGCCTGATTGAACTTGGGAATCCATCTCAGAGTCTGGAGAACGTGTGTCGCTGGGCCTTTCTGCAGCAGAAGCAAGACACGGGGGACGCTGAGTATCATGATCATGCCATTTTCCTGACACGCCAAGAATTTGGGCCCACTGGCATGCAAGGTATTAAAAGACACAATGAACACATTCAGTGCTGTTGTGCATTATATTCTTGCTGCATGCTCACACTTTTAAAAAGATTCTAGACACATAGAGAAGTGTGCACCTCCTTCCTTTTGCCTCATATAATTTGCAAGGTGCACTGTGGCTTTAGTGGTTGATGGTTTTCTGTGCAGAAGAGCACAAGCTAACAGCCAGGCCCAGGGGAGAGGCCTCTAAAGCCAGTGGCCTAGCTAGCCAGAAGCCCTTCAGCTGCCCTTGGGCGCAGCCTTCAGCAGCAGAAAATCAATATACAGAGAAGAGGCAGCCACAGCTCCACAATTAAAGAGAGTGCAGGACACACACAGGAAGCTGAAGACTGGCATTTGCAAAGAGAGAAGCCAACATCTTGGAATTAAGATTAGACACATGAATGTAAATGTTTGTGGCTTACACTTCGACAGTGCCCTTTTCTGAACTATACATCCAAAATGTGATACCCCTAAAATAAAATTCTGGCAAACCAAACAGCTAAAAGAGTAAGAGTCCTAAATAGAGTCCTTGTGTGTGTAAAGTAATCTTAAGATGAATAGAACTGGTCTGTTATTAATAAAGCAAAATTGAAACAGATATGTGTTTTTGATTTGATAAAGGAAGTCTACTTGACCAAATAAAAAAAACACATATTTATTCATAGAATGCACACCTAAATGAGGATCAAACATAGCTAATATAGCCTTTTATCATTTTGTCTATGATTATGTTTCAGCACTACTGCAGCAGTAAGTCAGTAAATCTCCAACATTACGTCTCTCTCCCTGGTTGTTCAGGTTATGCTCCAGTGACGGGGATGTGCCATCCGGTGAGGAGCTGCACCTTGAACCACGAGGATGGTTTCTCTTCTGCCTTTGTGGTGGCCCATGAAACCGGGCACGTGTAAGTGTTACCAGTAACAAAGTAGACCAGAGAGCAAAGCAGTCTCTTACTAATTCATCACAGTTTTGTTCAAGTGGTCAGTATGCAATAATTGAATCCTCCCTCTGTTGTTCCTTGATCTACTTCTCCCACACATTTCCGTTCTGTCTCTACTGCTCTTTGTCCTCTCCACCACCACTCTTCTTTTTCTTCTCTTCATCCATAGGCTTGGGATGGAGCACGATGGCCAGGGAAACCGCTGTGGGGACGAGGTCCCCATGGGAAGCATCATGGCTCCTCTGGTGCAAGCTGCCTTCCACCGCTTTCAGTGGTCCAGATGTAGCATGCAGGAGCTGGGACGCTACCTTCAGTGAGACATGAAAACTAGAACATATCAGTACATGCAGGAGGCTTTACATGTACATTTAATGGTCAGCTGTGACCTCAGTGTTGTTGCTTTTTACATGCAGCTGCTATAAGATTTGACATGCATCATCGTTGTTTTTAATAATCTTCACATATCCAGCTCAAACAGACAAGCGCCACAAAGAGTGTTTAAAAATCTTAGGTTTTCTCACCAAGATCTTGTTTTACCTATTGTCAAGAGGTACCAACAGAGCAGAATGTGTCTGTTTTATAAAATATTCATATTAGTGTGAACAGGGCACAGAATCTTATCTGTCCTAGTTGGATACAGTTTTTAAATCAGATAAGTCAGCAAATCTGAGCAAAATATTCAGTTTCAAACTTATTTTTTAGTACATTTCTTAACAATAAAAATGTAAAAAATGTTAGCTCTACTTGTACATTTATACCAGAGGTACCAGAAAATGTAGGAACATTACAGGCAAGGAAAGAAAATTAAAGACTTTTCACTTCCTCTTCAGGTCCTATGACTGTCTTCGGGACGACCCGTTTGACCACAACTGGCCATCGCTGCCTCAACTTCCTGGTTTGCACTACTCCATGAATGAACAGTGTCGTTTTGACTTCGGTGTGGGCTACACCATGTGCACCGCGGTAAGAGACCCCTGTAGTCTATCAACACTTACTTTCACTCATCATCATACTGAGCGCATTTTCAGTCAAAGCTTAGTGTTACTTTAGCTTCTAAGCACAAGTGACAGGTAAATGTTAAGCCTCAACAGACAGAGTTTGAAAGTGATTTTTTTCACTGTGGTTTGTAAAATAGCTTGAATTATTTAAGTATTTTCTCAAATTTTAAGAGTTGGGCTTCTTAACTGAGCCCAATGTTGTCTACTAGTGTATTACCTTTGACCAAAATAAGTGACATACGTAGCCATTGACATTTTTCTGATGTCCTCTGTTTCTTCTCCCGGCCTCTGGTGGGATTGACATCTTGCTTAAAAGCAGGTAATTGGTTTTGTTAGCTATTACTTTTTTATGTCATTAATTTAATTACAAAAAAAGTTTCTTTTTATAGCCTCTCAGTTGCCTTAATACCACAGTGCCTTTACATGAACCTGCTAGAAATAAAATTTTGTAAAGACAAAAGCATCACTAAAGACGTTTCATCAAGCTGCAGCATCTTTTCTGGTATCTTTACTTCCTTTACAGTCAGTATCATCTTTTCTGTGACTGTGAAGCCACTGTGGCACGCTGTTGCAAAGCTGTTTTTTGACTAAGGGTTTGCTCAGGGGCTTGCACACGTTGCTAGATTACCCTCTATTCTCTTGTCAAACTCATTCCCCTCAGCTACAAAAGGTGGGCCAGACAGGATCGCAGGTAAGTCCACCCCACCTCCAGGAGGACGTGTGGACGTGTCATTTGTTTTATTAGGTTTTCTCGTTGATTTCGTTCCCCAAAGTCATGTGTATGTAATGTTGCTCCTTCATTTCTGTTTTGATTGTACTCTGCGTCTCAGTTTTGTCAGGATTTGGTCTGCAGGATTCTAAAATGCTTGTGCTTTAAAAGAAAGCCACTACAAAATCCTCCAAAACAACAGGACACTTGCAATTAATTTGTGTGGCCCTTATGGCTCTGTCCAGCACTGTACCTGGAGTCACTGGTGCAGTAATTTACTGACGGTAAATCACTGCACATCTTGTAGTAAGAGACGCATTATATTGGCACGTTTATGACTGTAAACGAGTGGAAAAGATTGGCGAAAAGTCTTCCCCATCCTTGGGGAGAAGGCTCAGCCAGAACAGAGACCCTTTTTCCCCCTGTATTTTAGGATCCTCCAGTCTATATACAGCTGACGATTACCTACCACAGTCTAAGCCGATGTTTGTAAGTCAACTCCTGACCTGTAGAAGTCCCTCAGGGTCATGGTAGGTGGGAGGTTCTGGGGAGAGGAGAGAAGAGGGCAGGCTGGTTTGTTTGATGGCATTTTGATTCATTTTAGACAAGGAGGGGAATTTGCTGAATTTGCTTCTCAAGCCATGTCGAGAGACATCTCATTAGTCACACATATCTCACCTTTTGTCTTGAAACACTCTGCCCTCTGACCCTCCTTACAGTGCTTTGCAAAAGTATATATGACACCTGAAGTTCTAAAATTGTTACAGGCACATCCTGCTGTGTGATTCATGTGATAGATCAACACAAAAAGTAAACGTGAAGTGGAAGGAAAATTATATACATATATTGTGTTAGAAGTAGATTTTTATTAAGCCCTCTCTGACTTGTAAGAATCACCTTTTGGTTCAATTATAGCTGCAAACGCTTTTGGTCATTTTTTCATTAGTTTTTGGAAACTAGAAACTGGGATAATTGCCCATTTTTTTCATGTTTATTTTTTATTTTTTTGCAAAATATTAGAATGTCAGTATAGACTACTTTTGCCGCAGTTTCACAATCAGATTCCAACGCTGAATGCACTGATCCAGACAGTTGCAGCTCTGTGGGTGTTTGTTAGGGTGTTTGTCCTGTTGAACAGTGAATTTAATGATCAGTGATGTATGCACTTAGTTTTTCTTCAAAGAATGGTTTACATGAAGGTCAGAATGTTCAGTGTTGGTGTCCTCTGACTAAATTATGTTCTTCCACCTGTCTCCTGCAGTGGTAAGCTACTCATTGGACTTATTGTGGCTTTTATTGACTATATTTGTCTTCTGGAGCCCACAACTAAAACTTGCCCTGTAAACAGATTCTCCCACCTGAGCTGTGCATCTCTGCAGCTCCTTTAACATTACCCTGAGTATCTTGGCATCCTCTGTTATTATAGCTTTATTTACCTGGCCTGTACATTTAAGGGAACTACAGTACATTGAGAGGTTTGCTGTTGTGTCATACTTTTGTTCAGATGAAGGACTGGGCAACACTCAGTAGAGCCCACTTCTCCATTAGAGTGACTTCAATCAGTTCTGCTTCAGTCCATCCCGACCAGATTCATCTCCGTTAGCGGACATGGCTCAGCAGAGCTCTTCTCCGTTTTTTGTACCTAATTCAGGAGTAGTACTAGTAACTCTAAGAAATGCCATGCATGCAAGCAATTTGATCGAGAACAGACTGCATTCATTGATTGGCCCTTGATTTACGTCACTGCAAACTCCAAACAACCTCTCAACCAGCACTGTGGACGGGCAGTCATCCTGTCTGCTATCAAAGAGCTGCACAGTGTGGACTAGGGTAATTATGAGTTTAATCACGTTTAAACACTGCGCTGTTCCTGGCGCATTCTGCATTTTGGAGCAGAATGAACGTGATTTTGCAGCGATGCAAGCAGCAAGTCTTTCTGAGGAATGGGCAGCAATGAAGAAGCGAGGAACTGTGCAGCTCTGGTCAACATTTTGTCTGAGCTACAGCTTTGTGTGAAACTCTGGATCTAGATTGGTTTGGCATCATGTGCCTTTTATTCTTTGTTTGAAATTTTCTTTTAAATAAACTTCACTTTGGGATATATGTTTTGACTACATTACCTATATCCAAAAGGTTGCACATTTAAAAAATAAAAGTACCACCATATGTTCATAGGAAAATAATCAGCTAATCTGAATGGTTTTCACTATGTTTGCTCCAGCACTGGATTTCTAGAAGACAAAATGAAATATCTGGTTTAGTTGGCTCCATAACAACCATAACCATGAGGTTCTCCATTGCTGAGTGTCACTGAAAACATCATTGGACCATTGACTGCAGCTCCTGCACACCATTGACTTGCCCACGCTCCTAACTATATTCACACCCATAATAGTGAGGAGCAGATCGTAATGGAGACGCTCCAAACGGGGGTAGAACCAAACAGGCTGGGCATCAAAAAGCTGCTTTTCCACTGTAAAGTCTCCCTCTAACCGGAGTTTGGAATATGATTTTATGAACTTTACAGGTTTTTTTTACTATTTTATTTCTGATCTATTTTTCTGTGTTCGTTTGTTATGTGAAGCTATTTGTAGGGAACAAGCAGCTTCTCTTACAAAAACCTCTAACGCTTTAAGAGAACTGTATTTACAGTATATGCAGATTAAATTGCACACAGGTGGATTTGTATTACCGTAGACTTAATTTAGGGTTATCATAGTGAAACTGTCTGAGTACAAATGTATTTTGATCAGAATTTTATGTTTGTAAATGGATTTACAAGCTGAGTATCATTCTCCTTCCACTTCACAATTTAGTGCTGCTTTGTGTTTGTCTGTCACCTAGAATCCTATTAAAATGTATACATGTTAGTCATTGTACAGTGAGATTATGTGAAACAAGAGGTAGGATTACTTTTGCAGGGCTCTGTATCTGTCAACAGAATATGCATGAACTGCTGTGTGTTTCTCAATGGGTCCCAGTGTAAACTGCAATGACTGCATAGATTAAGTGTTGGTATTGTTTGGTATGTTTCTGTCTTTGCTACTGTTGTGGCATTTCTCCTTCCATCTCAACTTTATTAAGTGTTAAACTTCCCATAAGTTTACATTTTGATTGACCTGTTATTCAAAATGTTTATTTTGAGCTGCTGTTTCTGACTATGCTGAAATCTCTGTGCTCCCAAACAGTACCGTACGTTTGACCCCTGCAAGCAGCTGTGGTGCAGTCACCCAGACAATCCGTTCTTCTGCAAAACCAAGAAGGGCCCACCCATTGATGGCACCATGTGTGGGAATGGAAAGGTATTGCTACATTTTTACAAAAAACATATTGTAAAAGATTTTACGCACAATATGTAGGTACTAAAGTAGGCACATCTTTGTGCTCTCTGGCAGCACTGTTTTAAAGGTCATTGCATCTGGTTGACTCCTGACATCATGAAGCAAGATGGAAACTGGGGATCATGGAGCGAGTATGGCCAGTGCTCACAAACCTGTGGGGGAGGAGTGCAGTTTCGCACCAGAAACTGTGACAATCCCAAGTATGACATTATTCTCTAGTTTGTGTCTAGTGTCCACCACGACTATGAGGCGAAGGTGTGTAAACAGTCTTAAAATAAGGTAATCATTTATTGCAATAGCAATAGTAATCAATGATTACATGCAACTGGATCACATCAAAAATTTTATATTTTCACTGACAACCAACTAGTGTTAAGCGCACATAGTTCCTTTTAAACTCACACAGGCCCCCCTCCTGCCCCTGATTGGTTGTTTCCAACAAGGAGCAATGCATTTTTGCGAGTTGTCTGTATATATACAGTATATATATGTATTACCAGCACTGTGTATTTTTCAGGCAGCCTTACAGGATGTTTCTTAATTCCAGTCGTCAGCCCCCCTGCCCTGCATACTTTAGATGTGTCTCTGTTCCAGAACACTTGATTCAAATGATTGCATGACCTCCAGTGCCACCATCAAGTGCTGCAGAGGCCTGTTAATCGTCCATAGGTTCAAGCCAGGTGTGTGGCAGAATGGAAACACCTAAAACATGCAAAGCAGGAGAGCCTGAGGACCGGAATTGAGAAACACTGGGTTAAAGAGATCATTTTAGTTTAAAGTGTAATAAAAAAGGCCAAAGAGCAAATTACCGCTTAAACGGCAAGAACATTTTTTGTGCCTCTTGTTTTTCCCAGACCAGCCAATGGTGGCCGGCCCTGCAGAGGGGTAACTTACCAGTTCCAGATGTGCAACACCAATGAATGTGAAGACATTTACAGTGATCCCAGGGAGGAGCAGTGTCACGCCTCAGAGTACATCAACAAGCACCTCTGGCTGCCTTATGAACACCCAGACCGTGAGTAGATTCTGAACCAGCTTGACAGTAGAAAAACCAGGAGTGATTAGGTTCTGCTGGACCTATATGTTATGCAATTTAGAGCATGTGGTGTTGTGCTATTTGATTAATTTGAGCACAGCTTTAAGGTACAACCAGACCCCTCAAAGATATGGCATATTTTTAACAATTGAAAATGATTTGGGAGTTTTTGCCTCCTCTACCCATTGACATCTTAATCTCATTAATCCTCCAATTTTTCCAGGTTTTATTCACCATATGTAAATAATCCCACTAATACTAAACAATAAGCCCTAAGTTCTCTATCTAATACACAAACTCTTTACAATGAAGAAATAGTAACATCCACATGGCTGCATGCATAAAATTGACAGCTCCAACCTATCTAAGAGCTGTATTGTCACCTCCATCTTAATACACGTGAAATTATCATCCACCTAAAGGGCAACTGTACAGCAAAGCACTGTGCTTACTTCCTATCTAAATGACCTTCCTAAATTGTTTTTCCTTCAATCTTGTTACTTCTAAATGCCATATTTTTTCTCACTAAAGCATTCAGCATCATACATTACCTTTCTTTGTGTGAACACGCCAACCAGTGTGTGTTTGTGAGAGAAAAATGATTCTGAAGGAGGTGAAACTGAATTCCATTCACGATCTATCATCTTTGACTTCCATGATAAGTGTGAGAATGTCAACTGCAGATCTGAAACTATAATATTTGTCTAACAAATTGTTTTTATTCCCCCTTTTGGGATTTCCCTTGTATTGACAGCTGTACTGTGAATTACTCCTGAGAGGAGAAACATGAGGTATTAGCCAAGCAGCAAATCTTTGGGTTTTGCAGTCTGAAGCTTTCTATGTTCTCGCACAGAGGAGATCACATGTCTCCCATATACAGCAGTGTTTGCAAAACACTTTGATTAACACCTTCTGACCCCCCACAGCATCTCAGAGCAAGTCTTGACAAACTGAAGATGCTGTCTTCTGTTGCTCTAAACTGTAATGTTATGGTTATTATTATCATGTAAAAATGTTACTGGGAGAAGAACAGACTGGCTCTGAGTGAGCGGGTTGATTTATGAATAGTATATCATGCTGATGCTATAAATACAGACTCAACTTCTGCAGTGTTTCTTTTTGACTGCACTGAATGCACATGAACAACACTGGTTTGATCAGGTGTCACCACACTGTGGAGGATTCTTTATTAGGAGCTTCCACACATATTAGTGTCCCTGTAAATACATGTAAAAAAGCCTTCTACCCATACTTATTTCTTAAGTAAGGATTAGGACTTCATAATTTGTGAGAAATGTGTAATTAAAGCAATGTACCTGTATGCAGTATCTGTATCACAAAAAAACTGTGTATTGCACCAAACGTTCAGGCTCTATATGCCCGTAATAGATTTGTTGATAAGAATCATTGAGAAATTATAACTAAGATTTTTTTCTTTGTCTATACACCAGCTAATGCCGCATACAATTCTTTTAATGAAGCCAAATTCTTCCGATAAAACAGTATTTTTATGAAGCCTAAGTTTGCAATGAACTAACAATAACATAAAATAAATGTTTTCCTAATGTTGTACAGATCTACTAAGAGGGGGATTATCACAGGGTCACCAGTTCTTCATAACATCTATTCAATGTTATAAATATGTGGTGAAGGACCTCTTCTCCTTTTGTTAAGTATTGTGGAGGATTGGCGATGCCATAGGTCTGTTTCTGGGCCTGTTAGAGTAAAATATCAGGACATTTTGAAAAGGATCGGGTGAAATCATCTAGAAAACTGAAGATTTATCAAGTAACAGTGTAAGCAACCAAAACGTAGTCAGAAACCAGGATGCGGTACTCAAAAACATGTCAACTTTAACTGCGTAATATTCAAACAAACTTCATTAACTGATAAACGACGAGGATTTGGGCAATTCACAGAATACGAAGTAGAAATCTTGACAAAATAATGAACAAATCATAAACACCACAATGTGAGCTACCATTGTGTTTTTCTGCTCTACAATGAGCACGAAATCAGCATTTTTCCCTGACAATGTCAAACCTTAGACCTAAATTATCCACAAACCCTGTGGTGAGAGCTGAAGACAATAGAGAATGAGAGAGGACCAAGGACTCTGGGCAATTTAGAGTGATTAAGCCAACAGGACAAGTCAAATATCGCAATCTCTTAATGCACGAACCTGGTGAAAAGGTTGGTCCATATTCATTTGCCAATATTTTTGCCGCTGTTGATTTTGTTTAAAATAATAATTTCTGAACATGAGATTTATTTTCCCTCTGAATAAATGTACTCAAAGTAATTAATTCTGTGTGAAATTACTGTTTCCTACTGCAATAAAAGACTGATAAATTTGAAAAGATATTTTAAGGCTTTTCACACGTGTTTACCAGGGATAGCAGTATTTGTGAAGCTAGCTGAGGTAGATTAGTTGCATGTCTGCCACCTGTTCATTAGAATCAAAGCTCTGAAAGACAAGGTCTTGGTGTGTGTGTGTGTGTGTGATAAAGTAGGAGTGTTCGTTCTCACCGGGACGGTCTGCCAGGTTTTGTCTCTGTGGGCTCACGTAGTTGTAGTGTGACTAAGAGACACAATAAGACTCATCATTATGCTGACTCACTGAGATCTCATTCAGATTATTACAACTACTTACAAACAATTAAGACCAAATTTATTTATATGCCTTAGTGATTTAGGTTTAAAGTTATGTTTTAACTTTGAAAATTTTACATAGTTACCAGCAAGCGTTTTGCATATCTTCACTATTAACCCAGTATGAATATCTTTGACTATTCATACTGGGTTATGAGCTCAAAGTGTTTGAAGTTGGAAGGCCTCTTTGCCATTACCTTTACCCCCATAGACTGTCTATCACAGTCAAATCAGGTTTCTGAATTTGCGACTCCAATTTGTTAATATTTTATTTAGTAAATCTTCTCTTCACTACTTTTGATATGTGTTGCCTAAGACCAAGTTCGTCTGTGAACTTTTTGTTGAGAATCCTGACATGGATGACCCCCAAAATCATTATGTTTTCACTACTGTTTTAGGCTGCAAATGCTAAGAAAAGAGTGTTTCTCTTTTGTATGCCAAATAAAATACCTAATTGTGGCTAAATAACTAAACATGTTTCATCTCGCCATAAAACAGAAGATCATAACATCTTGTTCTTTGCTTTGGTGAAATTTTCCAAAAGTCAAGTGGGCTTTTATAGGCCTTAGTCTAAGAATAGCCTTTGTTTGTTGTTCTACATCAATGGTGTCCAGCAGTCTATTGGACTGTCTGTCTTGAGGTGTTGCCACCAACACGCCCCACGTTCTTCACAACGACCTTGTTCCTAGGATACTTTTTCACCTACTGCACCATCAGCCTTGGCAGTGAAAAGGTGTCACTTATGACTTACAGCCAACACCTTCATGGTTTTCTACCGTGTTTAAGTTCTTGTAGTGTTTCAACTTGACTTTATACCAGGGCCCTTGGAACTTGAGGACAATTAAAAATTGCCTTTTTCCCCATTCATTAGTCTTAAACTGACAAAATGTCCAAACATGGGTTTTTACTGAGCTCTTTAGTTTTAGTGTTTTAGTGAGTTTTAGTGTTTTTCTTTTCAATTAATAATTTTTATTCGGATGCTTCAGAATCCGACTTGGCTCCTTGAGTCAATTCTCAATCCTGCAAAACTTTGAATTTTACCGCTAACTCACAGTCGTATTAATTTCAGATATGTTACTTAATTTTTAGTAGAAGTCAAACCAAAACTTTTCTGCTGAAATCTTTAGCACATCATTGTATCATATTTTTATACATAAGTGCATCCTTTCTTGAAAGAAAGAAAACGTGTTGGTCAACTGCACTAAAATGAGTAATTATGGGATTAACAGTGCCAACTAGTGCAATTACGTAATCAAGGTAAAATGGAGTTTTTTTTATTTCATGTGAAAATATGTTTGCTTTCTAGCTAACAAACGCTGCCACCTGTACTGCCAGTCAAAGGAGACCAGAGACGTGGTCCTCATGGAGAAACTGGTGCTGGATGGCACACTCTGCTCTTACAAGGACCCGCACAGTGTGTGTGTGCGTGGAGAGTGTGAGGTGAGGTTCTTCATATGTGTGTTTGTGTGCCTCAAAGTAAAACAGCTGCACTTATTCTTATCAGCTTCCTTGGTTTCCATTAACAGAAGGTGGGCTGTGATGGCGTGGTGGGCTCCTCGAAGCAGGAGGACAAGTGTGGCGTGTGCGGAGGCGACAACTCCAGCTGTAAAACCTTTAAAGACACAATCATGCGGACTGCTAAAAAGCAGGGTAAATGGAGAAAGCCGAGTTGATTCTATCCTAGCAGAAAAACTGCTGGAATGTATTTCTGTCTCACGTCTTCTCTTCGTTCTTATGCTTAAATAAACATCGCCCTCTAGAGGAAGAGGCTTAAAAATGACCCTGAACCTCAGGGAAATTTGACCATATGTTTCCATGCGAACATTGCCAAGACTTTACGTCAAAGTTCATGAGCTAATGTTGAGTCTATTATCTAACTCTTAAAGTCTGCGCAGACCTAGCTCATGAGAGCTGAATTCCTGGAAGAGTGTTTTTTTCAGGCTCAAGCTAATAAAAAAGTTTCCAGTGAGGCATTTTTTCTTCTTAGGTGTTCTATCTGGAAACTACAAATTGAGCTCTTTGAAGGGGGCGCTGGAGGTTTTAGATCCAAAAAAAACTCATTGAGTCTGTCATTTCAGGCTTCCTTAAGGTTCTTGAAATCCCCAGAGGAGCGAGGCATTTACTCATTCAGGAGCTGAAAGCCACCTCACACATTTTTGGTAAATGAAACCTTCCCTTCGTCCTTTTTCTGTCATGCACGTCTGTATATGTTTCCTTTTTTTCTTATAAAGAATTATTATTTCTCATTCATTCACAGCTGTTAAAAATGTGGCATCAGGACTGTTTTTTCTTAATGGTGAAAACGACTACCCTGAGTCACGCTCTGTGATAGAGAAGGGCGTAGAATGGGAATATGAGAATGACAACGACAAGGAAACCGTCCAGACCACAGGGCCCCTCAGACATGGAATTCTAATAATGGTACAAACAACAGGATCAAATTAAAAGTTTAGTTTTTATGATCATAAATCCTAAATTAAACCAGTTTGCCTTTGATTTTTCTTTGCTGATGTCTCTCGTAGATGAAATTGCATGGCGATGAGGATGTCAATTTGTCGTATAAATACATGATGAATATGGATGGTGATTCGAACATTCAGGACAACATGCTGGTAGAGGACAGTGCCTATGAATGGGCTCCGAAGAGATGGTCTTATTGTTCCAAAGCTTGTGGTGGAGGTATGTTAAAAAGCCAATGACTTCACAGCCTCCCTTGTCACATGTATTTTTTCCTTTGTTATATCCTAGAATTATCAATCGGCTGTCACCTTCTCTTTAGGGAAGCAGTATCTGCGATATGGATGCAGAAGGAAAGTTGACAGTAAGATGGTTCACAAAAGCTTCTGTAATAAGTCCAACATGAAGCCCAGAGGAGACATAAGAGACTGCAACCAGAAGCCTTGCCCTCCACCCATGTATGTATTCAGTAATTCCTTCCGGAAATTGAAGGTAGATATTGTTTATTATGACCAGTGTCAGGAATAGTAAAAAAACTTTAATCATCTGTCTTGTCTGTCTTGTGTAGTGTCGCTGTGCAAATTTATGCGTAAGAGCTGAAAATTTTACATGCACGGATTTCGTCAGTCACTTTGCTGGAGGAGGGCAAAAGATTGTTGCCTGAAAGTGCAAGTCCCACAGGAAATGAATTAAGAGGGAGCAATATGGCCTTCCATGTGTCGAGCCCTTAACTATGTGCGTTAATGTGACAAGAATCAACTTGGGATGGCTCAGTCACTGGGTCAGAGTAAGGCACATGTGGAGAGAAACAATAAAAGGCTACTATTGTAGTGTAGCTGTCTTCTTTTGGACATCATTTCTGCTTCTGATGGAAAAGTGACAGAATTCAACACGTATTTTCTTATGCAAAGCCCCAGACAAGTCCCCTTGCTGAGTCCAATGATCAACTAGTCATTAGAACGAAAGCACAGTGTAAAGAGGGACTAGCCTGAAAAATCATGCATTCTTTTGCGTCACATAGATGTAATGCATGGTATTCCCTGATGGTTGCCACAAAGTATAGGTGGTTCAAGTTTACAAGTTTGAGTTGTTGACTTAACCTCCAAATTCCTCAGATGTTAATCTAGTCGAGCATCTTTGGAATGAACTGGGCAAAGCATGAGGTCCATGGGCACCAACCCCACAACTTACAGGACTTGAAGGATCAGCTGCTAACATATTGGTGTCACATACCACAGCACACCTTCAGGGATCTAGTGGTTTCCATGCCTTGACAGGTCAGGCCAGTTCAGCAGCAAAGAGAAACCCAACATAGTGTGAGCTGGGTTGTCATAATGTTATACCTGATCATGTATGTTTAGACTGTCTTTAAGCTTCTACCACTTTTAGATGATTCTCTTTTGTATTTTTTTAATTTGGTATTTCACTTGCAGCTGGGTGACAGGAGAGTGGCAGAACTGCAGTAAACCCTGTGGAAAGACAGGGATGCAAGTACGCTCCGTCACCTGTGTTCAGCCTTCAGAGGACAACACAACACGCCTCATTCACAATAAACACTGCAGCGATGACCGTCCTGAGTCCCGCAGGTCCTGTAACCGATATCCCTGCCCCACGCAGTGGAGAGTCGGCCCCTGGTCACAAGTATGCACCCAAGACATTAATAGAAAATATGAACAAATGTTTTTGAATAAAAAATGTTGTATTTATCCTAAATTATGTGCGATATTTGATTGCATTGCGTTTATGTTCTGGTCCTGTGCCGCCAGTGTTCAGTGACTTGTGGAAACGGGACGCAGCAGAGGCAGGCACTGTGCCACACCAGGGACAACACCATAGGACTCTGTCTAGACAGCAAGCCTGACACCATAAGAGTTTGTCGCCTGGAACCATGTCGCAGTATGTGTTAAACAAACTCCACTATTCTTCAGTCAACTGTATTTAGAGCTACTGTTGTGATTTGCATGTTACTTATTCAATAGTAGTGAAGCAGAAATGTTCAGTATGAACATTTTGATATTTGCTACACTTAAATACATACATAAGGTTACTGTAATATTTGATATTTGATAAACCTAATGGATATTTGAGAGGACAATGGAAAAATATCAAACATTAAAACAGACTTTTTAATCATTCAGAAAAAAAAAGAAAAGAAAAAGAAACAAACTATTGTAGCATCTGTGTCTGTATTATGTTTTCTCTGTTTTATTGTTGTGGACAAACAAAATGGCATTTTGCTAAATTGCTAAGCAGTTACTTCAAAAATGCAACCCATTGAACAAAACAAATCACTTTTCTTCAGATTTTGTTACATCCATACATCCAGGACTAGTTAGTCCTGAAGGTGATGGACATGCGGGCATAGGCAATCAAGTGAAGGAAAATCTAAGTCAAAGTGAAAATATCCAGTGTGGACATGTGCAAAAATGTCCTAACTTCTGATAAAAGTGATAAATGTCTCAGACGCTCCTTCGTAGAATACTCCTTTTATTGTCCTTGAGTTATCTTACCATTTCTGTGTCCCCTTTGCAGAGGGCTCATCAGACCTCAACAAGAATGGCAACATTCTGATCCAGTGGCTTTCCCGCCCCAACCCCAACTACCCAAGGATCTCATCACGTAAAACCTCCCTCTATAGCTCCCAGCCCGGCCTTCACAGCGACAGCCGCAGCCGCATGTCTGTCCTCTGCTGGGCCCTGCCCATCTCTATCCTCCTGTCTCTGCAGGGCCGGCCCTGGCTGGCCCCCTGACCTGCCCTTCCTGCTGCGCCTTGTGCCTGTGCCCACGCCCGTATGAGCGAGCGGCAAAGCTTTCGCTTCTCTTTTGGGGGGGGGATGTTGTCTCTCTCTCTCTCTCTGTGTCTGAGGCGGCTCTGACCGGGGGAGGTCTCTGGCTCCTGTGTGTGCTAGTTGGTTCTCTCTTGCTCTGTCTCTCTTTATCTATCTCTCCTCTATGGAGCATTGTGTTGTAACCGCTGGCCAGTCGAAAACTTAAAAGATCAACAAAAAATGTGGTGTGAAGAGGATTCTAAGTGGCAAACAGGTTTTCACTGACACCTCCTATGATGTGTCAAAGGGCCGTTCATGTGTGAGGGGACCCCCTCTCCTCTCTGCATTTGGCAGCCATGTTTTGCGTGATGTTATGGGTTACCACACCTGAGACGCAGCAGGGCTTTTCTTTTTTTTTCCCTTTTGTAGCGCACTGTCAGTGTGGGAGAAAAAGAGATGTGAAAAAAAATCAGAAATGGTATATAAATATCTATATAGAAAAAATATTTATATCTGAAAAAAATATGAAAGCTTTATTGTGAATGTGATCTGAGGACATCTTTGCTAAAGTGCTCATCTTGACATCTCGGTTCCATTCGGGGATGAAAATGGCGCTCCCATTTCCAGATTGACAAGAACTCAGCACAGTGAAAAGATATAAGGGGATCTTTTTTTGTTTTGTTTTGGTTGATTTTATTTTTGCAAAGTGAACTGAGGAGTTGAAAATTGTGAAGTATGATAAGAAAAAAAGAATTTAAAATAAAAAATACAGGGTAGTTTGACCACTTGAGGTTGCTTCCCATTCCACCTCATCAGCCATCCTCTCTTTGACTGTTATACAAAAGTTCAATAAATGCAGCTTATTTGTGCTTGCATACTTTAATCAAATACATCTATAAATATATTTGTATTTATATATACCTATAAATCTAAATCTATATGAGTACCAATAATATTAATAACATTTTACCATGAATAAGCTGTAGCTTATTTGCCTAAAACCTTTGGACTGCTATTGATCGCTTAGATCCTTGACTGTTATGTGTATTTTTTTAATGATTTTACATGAATACAGATAAATATTTAATAAAGGCAAAGTGTTTTGTGGGGAACGGGTTTGACCCATATTATGCAGGACTTGGTCAGTAAGTTGCCTCTCCATTCGCTCAGATGGATCAGTGGTTTTCCTGTTGCTTCTTGTTTTTTCTTTCAGGATAGGATCATGTTTTGTCATGCACATTTGCATCCATCACCTGGATGTTTGGACACATGTCTGTGCGAGCTTGCACCTGTCCACGTGCAAGTCCACGAGTACGTGTGCAAGGGTGGATGTGTGTCTTGTCATGTACGAGCGTGTGTGCGAGGGTGCTAAATCATTTGGGCTTTTAACACACTGCGATCAGCTACAGAAATACCTCATAAACTTTGATTTTGAGAGCGTCCGGTGGTCTCACTTTATGTTTTTGTCGAACATGAACAATGCCTTATCTTGGATTGAATGTAATGGCATTTATCTGTGAAAGAGATGGCTTTACTCATTCAAAGTTTCACTCGGAATAGAGGCAGCTTCAAACCAACTTAAACTCACACCCGCCAATCATCAAAACCTACCAAGCTGATGTCGGACCAGTGTCCGACTACCGGAAAGGATTTTCAAAGGGCCTAGGATACTGACACATTTGGCATCTTGGAGAACAAAAAAAAGAACACTTCAGACTTGTCATTGTATTGTGATCACATATTTCTGTTGTGACTATGTAGCGAGCTATCCAAGGTTTCCTTCTGCTGGAGTTGGACTGTACGAGACCATGCCAGACCTAGCAGTGCGATACTGTATATAAAATTGGTGTTGACTGTATTTAATAATGTTCATGACTGTTATCTTCTTCTATAATATTCTATGCTTTGGGTAACTGTTTCGTGGCTTCACTGGCCTGCTGCGTGGGGCTGGCTAATGTTCGAAGAAACATTCAGATGGACTACGTGCACTGCGTCTATATGCACTTTGATTTATCAGGGAAATTTTATTAATGTTTTGTAAATGTTTCATATGACACTTAATGTGCCATTCCAGTTTTTACATCATCATGGAAATTCTGTATTTTCTTTAAAAAGCAAATATAATTTATGTACTTCATGTTCTTTTCTCAATCAACTAACAGGTTGACTTGTTGATTTCCAAGTAATCAAGTGTTTTACCAAAGTGACTGTGAACTTGTAACTTTCGATACAGTTGAATTATTTTTCTTAAGAAAAAAAAAATCTATATATCTATATAATGAGCTGGAGGTGGGGGCGTACATCTCATTGTTTCAGTTCCTGTCATTCTCAACAGCAAAGTTGTATCAATAAAAATGTTTTAAAAAGTGTGACTTTTCACTCTGCAAACATTTTTACAATAGAAAATATGCTGTTTTGTAGTGACACAGTATAGATATTTTCACTAGGGATTTCCGATTTTTTTTGTCACTGATACACATCATGTATTAAGGATGTCATTTCTGAGTGAACATTGGCTGATACTGACAATCAAGTGTGTTGTTAAAGCTAGTAAAATATCACTTTCCTGAAAACTGTAGCTTTAGATGGCAGTATAGTGCCATTCTACATTCCCTCATTATTACAACTAACTCAATTATAAATGTCTGAATGCTTCAGTATCACCTAGTTTTCTCTTTTTTGGATAGCAACAGACATTGTGTAACAACAGGAGTTTCTACAGATCCGCCTCAGTATGCTGCTCCACTGTGGATGAGCATGACTTAGAAAGTCACTTTTAATATTCTGGCAAAACATCACATGAAACACATGTTATCAATTATTTGTAAATATGTACACTGTACGACTGCAGACATGTACCTATGGTCTTGGAAGTTATGTCTTTCTTTTTGCTAAGCTAACCCTGACATTTTCACCGCACCTTGCTGACATAATCTCAGCAATGGGGGAGCTGATGGAGTTCCAATATGGATTAATTAAGAATGTCAATATTTGAAGCCCATATCAGCAGGTGGATCTGGATTTCCCTAATTTGTTTATTCTGATTGGTTGAGTTTGACATTAAACTATCAAAATGAAAGTTAGATCTTAAGTTAATGATCAGTTGTTCTTACACCCAAGAAAAGTTTTACTGACAACTAAAGACTGGCAATCATTTTGTTGTATTTCAGCTGCTCCGGATTAATTTGATGACTGCTCTTAAAATTTTCTCTTCCTTCCTGCATCCTCTGCTGATGATCTGGCTTTTCTCCTGTATTTTTCTAATTACATATACACACACACACACACACACACACACACAAATGCTACTATTTTTTAGAATACATTCCTTAACTTAGAAATATTACCCTATTGCATCATGTTCTTTTCTATTCCCAGTCTGAGTTCCTTGTCTTTTCTTCACAGGCCTACCATGTAAAGGAGATCGCTCTGTGTTCTGTCGTATGGAGACTCTGCAACGCTACTGCTCTTTCCCAGACTTCTGGCGATTATGCTGCAAAACCTGCAGCACCATCAACAGCACCAAACCTGAACCCAACTCCACTGCTACATCTACCTTCAACATCACTGTCACACCTACTCCATCCAAGAACATTCTCTGCTCAATCTTCACCACTGCTCAACCCACTAAAACTGACATCCCCACTACCTCGACTTCACCAACCACTCACGCCCCAACCCTAAGAACCATAGCCCTTGATTCCACTGAATCTTCACCAAGATCAACACAAACTATCCCCACTCATCAGTTACTTGCAACCAGCAATCCTTTCATCCCCACTGTCTTTTCAGGATCTGTTTCACCTTCTACTAACACTCATTTAGACTTCTCTACAACCCCAGATCTTTTTTCCATCAAATCTTCACTGAGACCCTCAACAACAAGTTCCACTCATCCAGCGGATACAGTGAGTTCTCCCTCCTTCAGCACCAATTATCCAGCTTCTACAATTCAAACCCTTTATTCCATCCCATCTTCATCAGCTACCACCAAAGAGACTCCCACTCATCCACCAGCTCAAACAAGCATTTTTTTCCTCCCAACCATCTCTCCTAATGCAATCACAACACCTTCTACTAGTCATGCAAATGCTGAGATCACAGAGCCACTTTTGCAGAAAACTTCAACTACTTCAACAGCTGGGACAGCAAGTCCCAAAGTCCTTGCATCAACACCCACTCCTGTGACAAGTCCAATAGAAAGCACTACTAAAACAGTCACCATGCCAAAATACAATCCTGATAGGAAAATTCAGCCACAAACTAATAAAAGGGTGGTTCCATCACAGGAAAGGGGAAAAAAGGAAATCCCACAAAGAAATACTGCAAAAAAATATGTTCCACCAAGGAATAATCTTCAAAAGAAAACAAGTACCACTGCAAAAACTGGAACTTCCAAAAAGACTATTGCTTCACATTCTAATGTGAAGAAGGCCACTCCAACAAACATGATCCCAACTAATACTTCAAAGAGTACTCTACCTAATAGACCTCCAAAGAAGACCATTCCACCAAATACTAAAGTGATAAAGACTAGCCCACCAAGCACCAGTCCCAAAAAAAAAAATCTTCCAAACCCAACTATGAAAAAGGCCACTCCAACAAATACAACATCAAAAGAGACTTCTCCATCAACCCCTACTGCAAAGAAGAAAAGTCTGCAGGATAAGCCTCCAAAGAAAACTATTCCATCAAACACTAAAGTGATGAAGACTAACCCACCAAGCACCAGTCCCAAAACAAACATTCTTAGAAACCCAACTATGAAAAAGATTGCTCCAACAAATACAACATCAAAAGTGACTTCTCTTTCAACTCATACTCCAAAGAAGAAAACTCTACAGAATAAGCATCCAAAGAAGAGCATTCTACCAAACACTAAAGTGACAAAGACTAACCCACCAAGCACCAGTGTCAAAAAAACTATTTCAAACCCAACCATAAAAAAGGCCACTCCAACAAATACAACATCAACAGCATCAAAAGGGCCTTCTCCTTCAACTGATACTGCAAAGAATACTTTACAGAATAGGCATCCAAAGAAGAGCATTGCACCTAACACTAAAGTGATAAAGACTAGCCCACCAAGCACCAGTTCCAAAAAAACTAGTCCTCCAAAGAAGAGCATTCTACCAAAGACTAAAGTGATAAAGACTAACCTGCCAAACATAAATCCGAAAAAGAATATCCTTGCAAAGCCAACTGCAAAGAAGACTCCATCAAATATTACCCCATCAAACCCTTCAGCAAAGAGGACAACTCCACTAAATAATACACCAAACAACATTTATCCATCAAACTCTACAGTGAAAATGTCCATTCCAGCAAATACTACGCCAAGAATGGCTGTCCCAAAGAATAGTCTGAAAAAGACTAATCCACCATACAGTGGTACCAGAAATGCATCTACACCAAATACAACTCCAAAAAAGACTACAATAGTTAATGATCCTTCGAAAAGGAAAACTCCAAACATCACTTCTAAAAAGACAGCTCCAACAAAGAACATTCCAGAGAAAAAAACAAAATCTTCACCTAAAAAAGAGGTTAGTTTAAAGGCCAGTCCCAAAAAAACTACTGAACCAAAGAAAAGTTTCACAAAACAACCTCAAACAAAGACCAACCTTAAACACAACCCAAAAAAAGCCCCAGAAAGTGCTAAGTCAAAGGTCAATGTTAAACAGAATAAAGTGAAGGAGATAAAGACCAATCGAAAACAGAATGCTTCTTACTTTACCACATCTTCCACCCCTTATCAGGTATTGTCTTCCATGGTTCCTTCCAGCAGCTTTGTACAAATTACAGTGGTGAGCTTGTCTCCCTCTGATTCAAAAGTCAGTCCTTCATTCATCAACAGGGAAGCATCGGTCACAGACAGAACTCCAGTCATGCACTATAGCAACACAGAGAGAGAGTCTTTTACACCAGACCCTTCTGATGATTTCATAACACCCCTTAATGATATTAACACTGAGGCTGACACACGAACTATTCCATCTAGTGAAATCACAGTGACAAGTAGTGGTGAAGCTACCAGCTGGACTTATCCAAGTGGTGATGACAATAAAGAGTCTTACAGCAGCTCGGGAGTGGTCACAGATACTGTTGTGCTGGAGGATGGCCTCTCCATGGTGATCCCGATTACAAACGGAGAGGACACAACAGAGAGAGCCTTTCCACCCTGGCTTGACCTTTCTGACTATATCCCTGTAGGTGTTCCCGTTTCTACAATGACCTCAGACCTTCCTGCCTCCCCAGTTCCCACTGCGGTCCCTCACACAAAGGAAGAACAAGTGACAGTAAGCCCTGAAATCATCTCCACTTTGAAACCTCTGCAAAATGCTGCGGAGAATAATGAGAGCAACTCAATTGCTGTATTTGATAACAGAGTCATTGTTGCAGAAAGTGACATTTCTCAAAACAATCTGATCCCAAGGCACCTCAGAGAACGAACCAGGAACAAACGGATACAAGAACTTCTGGAGGAGAAACGAAATTTTCTCCTCAGAATGAAAAGGGGCAACACAGAACAATAGAACAGCGGAGATAAACTTTTCTTGAGTCCAACAATATTTTATATTGGGCCTCCCAAAGGGAAAAAAAGAAAACAAATGAAAAGCAAAGATTGGACAAAAATATTTTTGCTGAATGTTGCAGAGTTGGTGCAATTTGGCATGTAGACACTGTACTGAGAAATAAAGAGGTTTGATATTGCACAGGGCCTTTGAAAAGCCAAGTTGTTTTCCTTCTTCATAACCAGGCTATTGTCTGAGAATTGAATCACCATGTAGATAAGATGTAATGTATTTTTAAAATATTTTTCTTCTACGCACACAGAGAACAGAATTTATCACCAATTGTCTCAAGTTACAGTGTTAAACTACTGCCAGTGACTGCAGCCAGCCCCTCAGACGTTAGTGTCCCATGAAATGGTCATTTTGATGAAATATTTTTTTTTAAGTAGTTCTGGTAAAGTTAGACATTTACAAAGTTCATGTTGGATGTGATTTAAACCTTTACACTTGTTAGAATAGTGCTATTTTCAAAGCAAACATTTTCTGTAACATTTCTAAGTTCTCAGGAATCTAATTTTGAAAGATTTTTTACAGGCATTTGAAAATATTTGGTGCTTAACTTTCCCACAAAGCCAAATAAAAAGTGTTAAAACACAAAGGAAATAAACATTCACTGCTTTTTGGTTAATGAAATTGTTCTTCTTTCATCAGTGTTGCCAAAAGTTAAGATGTTTCTCATGCATTTATTTATGAAAAGATACATATAGAAAAAAAAAGATTCTCTTAGCTTAACATCCGAGGACCAGTGTGTTTTTCTCTCTTAAAGTTGTATTATTTGTACATGTTAAGTTACATCATCTGAAAAATCGCCTATATTTCTGTACTATGTATGTACATATGAAAAAGAAGTTAATGTTAAATATTTATTAAAGTTTAAATGCTTTTGATATGTTGCAATTTATCTGAGTTGTGTGATTTTTGCTTGAAGAAAAATATACTTTATTTCTGGATTTGTTTTCTTTCTTTCATGTTTTTAATGGTAATGCAATATTTGACAGCCAGGTGGAGACAGAGCAAAGTAGTTATCTCAGTCTTTCTTTACACTGATTCTACTCCTCACATCAGTGAGTTTTAAGCCTTGTTTTACGGCGACAAAATGACGTACCGCCAAATGTTATTTATATTACTTGTGTCTATCTTATTTATCTTGGTAATTTAAAAAAAAAAGTTAACTGCTGAAGGAAAAATTTTATTGTTGCCATGATTTGAAGTTGGAACAAACCATAAAAACCAGTTGATGCTAAACAATCTAAAGCAACAAATTAATTCTCAAATTCTCTATATTTAAGTTTATAATGTTTTTATGAAGCTTTAAAATTTTTAAAGAGTCTTGCATCACCATATGGAAAAATAAATACATGCAAAAAAATCTAAATCCATTATGATTTCAGGCTACATGGCAAAGGAAGGAACACAAATTGTCATATTTTATTTTTTTGTCCCCAATAGACTCAGGTTTTGTTTTTTTGGGTCTTTTGACACCACTGGGATAGTTTTCATTTTGCAAGTAGAGAGAAATGAGACTTTAATTTTTTTTTATTTTGCAAAAAGCTTTTCTTGGGAAAATTAACGGACATTGTGTTTTTACTAATACTTTACATAAGACCTTGTTCATTCAGTTGCTTATGTGGATAATATTAAATTTGTATGACACAAAATATTGTTTGTAAATAGTAATAAATGCATTTCAAGCATTTCAGAAACACCAATCACATAAAATCTTTTGAAGAGGAGCCTAGTTTCTAGGCAAATAGATGAATTTAATATTGACATCTATAATATGACTTACTGCAGTTATCCTTTAATTTATACCACATTTAACAGGTAAGTGGAATTGGTTATAAAAGCCCTTAACCTTTAAACAGTTATGTATGTAAAAATTATTCAACCCAATCACAAAAGGTCTAGTTGTCTGTTCCCCCCGCTATAATTCAATTTCCTCCAAACGTTTCAAAACAAATGTCTCCTGGAAGTGCCCCTCTTTTCAAGGAAACATCCATGTCTGCCCTCTGGAGGACAGATGATCATTTCTCAGAATCTCTCTGGCAGCTGGGAACTGAGTGATAAAAATCAATAAAATGGTTTGCTTTAAGATGTCCAGTTGTTTTGACCTGGAGTGTACGCTGAAGCTTTTATCAACCACAAATGCCGTATGGCTGAACAGTCCTAAGTGGAAGAGGACAAGATTTCAAACAAAGTGTGGGGAGATGGAAAAACCTACTGTGTATCTTAAAAGTGTGCACACCATTGACAATATGTCAGGTTTTTATAACGTAAAAATAGAGATCACAATAAATCACATCAGTTAGATACTTCTTAGTTCCTGACAAATTCGTATCTATCATTAGCTTCTTTCACAAAACACTTTTAAGTGGCATTTAGAGACTTTTTTTTTGCCATCTTCCCTAGTTTTGTTTTTTTATTATTATTTAAAGAACCAATATACCACAATACACTAAGGGAGGTAGAAGTCAGCTCACCTCAGTCATACCCGACTCGTTAAGTAAGGTTCCCAAAGGCCTACATCAGCGGACTATAGGAGTCGATGTAGTGATGATGAATATTCAGCCAGCCATGCAATTGAAAAGTGTAAGCAGAACAGATAACTGTAAAAGTTTTGATTACATGTGAAAATTGTAGGTACATTTTGTCAGTGATGAGTGAATTTGCATTAACAGTTGCGAACAGAACATTGCAACGTTTTGGTTGAGATTAGTTTAAGGCTGTGTACAGTTTTGTCGCCAGGTCACTGAACTTGTTTCATTTAATACATATGCAATTTCCCCATAGGAACTGGTTTAAGTTTCTGTTATATTGTGCAGGGTGTATTACTTAATCACATTATGCATTAATCATCATTTTTTAAATGGAATTTGTTAGTCTCCTTAGGACAAATACCACATCAACACCCCCTCAAGTTTGATCCACAGCAAAACACCACAATCAATCATTAGCGATGATTAAGCTCACTGATAAGACAGACATTTCCCTTTAAGCACAATCTCATGGATACAAAAATAATGCCAGTTTGAAACAATCCCACGTTTGTTGCTTTTTCCATATATTTTTTTTTCTGCTGAAGAGTTAGGGAGTAGTGAAGCCAGACTAATGTTGAAGTTGCTGTTTGTCATCAGCGGCATCCACATCGATGGGAGCCTTCAGTGTGGTGCCTGAGAGTCTGTCTGCTATCCAAAACAAGCAATGCGCCTGCGTGTGTAAATCTCTGTGTCTGTTTGTTTGAGGAGATTGCTGTTGTGAGCTCTCCATTAGAGAGCCATATAAAGACAGGAGCCTGTTGATGGAATGGATGCAGAAACCGCAGACTCATCTGCATCAACCCAGGTCACTTTATCCTGTACAGCCCACACCCACACCTATGCACTAAGCACCATTTTTTCATAGTTGAATCCTTCAGCCCATATATAGGGAAAAAAAGCAGTTGATTTTACAGGAGAAGGGGTGTCTGCAGAGAATATCCATAACAATTATTTAAAAATGTCTAAATTTTTTTTTGAGTGTTTTCTTCCACAACAGATCTGGTGGAGGAGGTAGAAGAGCTTGATTTTCTTTAAGCAGATTATCTGTCTCATACTGTCAGGAGGACATGGTGACAGTTTTAACAAATGTGGAAAAAAACAAATTTTTATAAAAGTTACCTACTTCAAGTTTAAAAGGCATTTTTCTCAAGTTTCCAGGTGAGGTTATGCTACTGCAATAAAAGATTATTTGAAGAAAATGAAAATAAATGTAAAACATTTTAAGCTATATTTGCTGATTAGGTGACTTCGAAAACAATTCTTTCCACTGGATTTCATTTGGGGGTGTCAAACTAAAGGGGACAGTATACTATTCTACCCTCTTTTAAATGTGTATTCATAAAAGTTAGCTTTTCTGAGAGCATTTGTTAGCTTGGCACACGGGAGTGGGAATGTAGTCTGCACTAAACAGGTTTGGTGTTTGTGTGATGTTAGTGTAGAGAGTGTCTCTGCAAACATTGTAAAGGCCAGTAAGCCACATAAATCTGCATGCTTGTGTTTATACTGCCTGATGATGCTTTTGTCCTCTCTGGTAGTAATTGGCAACTGTATCAAAGCTAATAAATGAAAAAAGAATATTGGGTGAAGGTTAACCTGCTAGACGAGCATTTGAAGTGGAAAAAGATCTTTAATTAGACTTTGGTGATATAGTGAATCAGCCAAGGTCTGGTTTTTCTCATGCCGGCGATTGTGAGAATAACAAATATTAGACATTGTTTACTTCTTTGTCTATTTACTCATCTATAATTGCCACCACAGTGTGCTGTTAGGTCAGCAAGAACTTCAAATTTTACCTAAAGACAGAGTCACAAAAACAGTTCATCATTCTCCATAAACTTGAAAGAAACATTTATTCTATATGTGGGATTTAGGTTACTTTGAAATTTGATTACCACTAACTGTGTTAACATCCCAACAAAAGCTGGTTGTTAAATCTGCGAATGGGAAAATTTTGGTTCCCTCTCAAGCATTTAGGAGTCATATTTGATCATGTTTGAAAACCCATGACTGACCTTTGATGTGAGCAGAGGCTCCACAGAAATCCTTGTAATTTGTTACATGGAAAAACAAGTTAACCAGCAGCTTGTTACATGAATTCAAAATAACTTACACCACAAAATTTGGAGAGACTGTCCTGTAAATTAAATTTCAATCAAAAACCAGGCACAGAAAACGAAAATAATAATTATAATGGTGCACAGAAAATAAAAATAAAACAATTGTACCATTTGCATGATCATCATCATGATCATGTCTCTATGCCACATAAAAAGCCACAAAAAACACAAAGTTATAGGAATAACTTTGTACTTTTGGTACAAAGTTATATAAATTACTTTGCATTTCTATAAATACAATGTGATAAATCTTTTTATAACAGCACCAATTCCTGAAAATGGGATTTTTTTTTCTCTCCCCGTTTGTAACCACAATGTTCTTTTAGTTCTGAGTCCACAAATGAAAACCTTTTTTCTCCAGTATTTTATGATCATACTCTTAATTTTTTTTTTCTATAATACACAACAATATTTTATTAGGATTTCATGTGTAATAAAGTGTGGCAGCATGTTTGTTGTCAGTTATCTAGAATAAATTTTTTGTAGAGCAACATTTCTCTGTAATTACATCTGCAAATCTATTGAGCTATATCTCTATAAGCTTTATACTTCTATTTTCCTCATTCTTCATTGCAAAAAAATCTGGTTCAGTCAGACTGGATAGCAACTAGAGCTGCTAACACCCGTTTTCATGTCTTCCAAGATGCCTGTATGTAGTCTTATGATATGCTAAGTCTCTTTAAAAACAACAGTTTTACACATCCAGAGACTTCATTAAGTCACATTCTTCACTGTTCGCTGTGCAGTTAGCATTGTTGCCTTGCAGCAAGAAGGTCCTGGGTTCAATTCCGGGCCCAGGGGCTTTCTGCACTGAGTTTTAATGTTCTCCCTACACAGGTGTTCTCTCCCACAGACCCAAAACATGACTGTTAAGTTAATTGGTAACTCTAAATTCTCCTTGTGTGCATGGTTGTTTGTCCTGTTTCTCTCTGTGTTTCCCTGCGATGGACTGGTGACCTGTCAAAACAAAAATCTAAAACTAAGACAAATCTAAAACTCTCGCCCGAAATTTCTCTCTCGAAATAGGCACCAGCAGCCCTCCTGTCCCCACTAGGGTGTAAAAAAATGAATGGCTGGACATTCTTGTCTACAAAATGGCTTAAACTCAGTCAGATTGGATAGAAAGTTTCTGTAAACAGCTATTTTAAACTCTTGCAATGAATTTGCCATTAGGTTTAGGTATGGACTTTGACAGAGCCATTCTAATACATAAATATGTCTTGGAGCGTTGTATTTTTACAATCTTTTGCATCCTCTAAAAGGTTTTCTTCAATTATTACCCATTGAATAGATTTCACACAAGTGACAATTTACTAATTAGGTGTCCTCTTCAGACATTATTGCCCTGGATTTTATTTAGTTTCATCATAGTAAGATTGGTTGAATGCACATGCACCCCACTCTTTTCATCTGTTAGTTTGTGAACATTGTTTCAGTTTTGTACTACTTTGTGTTGGTCCATCACACAAACCTTGTGTGTACAATGCGGTTTGCTAACTTTTGCATGACACTTTAGATCTCAGTGAAAAAAGAAATGAGGCTTACAGGAGTATTAAAGGGCTAACAATGTGTGTTTGAAGAGGAATGGGTGACTCATGTGCCAAGTATTGAGTCACATGAGTCACATGAAATTCTTCTTATAGATCTCTGCTATGCAGTCGTGATGTACATGCACACATTGGTCTCCCAGGCAGAGCAGCCATGTGCAGAGCTCTCACATGCACGTCAGCAAATCAACATTTCGAGCATTCCAAGCTGTACACATGCACATCAGGTGTTTTTGAAGCTTGTCCGCTTTTATTTAGACAAAGGTTATCAAGTTTGCCAAAAAACAACAATATATATATATATTTTTTTTTTCTATCCTCTTCTTTTCTGTCTGTTCCTTAACTTTCCCTCTTTTTTCCCTGCCTCTGTTTCCTTCCCTCCATCATTACAGTCAGTCAGTGCTGGAGCTGAGGAAATGGACGGTGTGCCTATTTTTAGAAGCAGGGAAGGAGGGCAAACCAAAAGTAAGCTATGGAGAGAGGGGGAGTAAAGAGAGAGGAGGAGGGATGTGTGGAGGAGATAAATCTCCATTCAGCCTCTGCCTCTGCTCAGAGACAGCTGATGCTTCAGAGCAGCACTACTGGATTCAAGCACAGGAGCTGAAACAAGGCAAAACTGACTGATTCAGATTTCAACTGCAGCGAAAAGAAAGGATTAAAGGGACACCAACAGCTGCCGTCTGTTACCAGGTGAGTGTGACATGCACGAGTTGTAAAGGCAATATGTTCTGTTTCAGCCTTGAACTCCGAGCGTGGAGCCATTTTTAGCCATTGTGTATCAAAGGAGGGACTTAAATTTAGCCCTGGTTACACCTTGGAAGAAACTGGGAGAGGCTGGCGTTTTGTGGTTTGAGGCGTTACTCTATTTTTGGTCATGAAGGTTAAGACA
The DNA here is from genome assembly GCF_001444195.1 of Xiphophorus couchianus. Classification (NCBI taxonomy): domain Eukaryota; kingdom Metazoa; phylum Chordata; class Actinopteri; order Cyprinodontiformes; family Poeciliidae; genus Xiphophorus; species Xiphophorus couchianus. Next base: position 17,850,424 of record NC_040250.1, read on the forward strand.
AAAATATGTTGCGAGCCTCATTTGAGGTTGAAAGCAAAACGCAGCCTGACATGATCTGTGACTTGACATGACTGAGATGGGGATTTGAAATAGTCGTCTGTTTATCCAGCAAGATCGGTTGTGTTTTGGGGATGCAGCTCCAGAATAAGCAAGGGGATGATGCCCAAAACAGGAGAGAGAGACAGAAAGAGAGGGAGAGAGAGACTTGTTTGTTTGGCTTGATTGATGCAGTCAGTGGATAGCTGTTTTGAAACGCAGTCTCTGGACTGCTATGGATCATGTGAGCAACTTTCAGATTATGTCACTGGAAAAACACATTAGTCTAATGAGGGGAAAGGAGGAGAGTTAAAAATCAAACAAAAAGAGACTTCTCCAAAACATGTATGTTAATTCAGATTTATTCTGCTAATTTGCAGCGCTCCATTTCACATATTTTATGTGAAAGGGAACTGAATATTTGTTCTTTCGTAAAAACTCATAGATGAGATTCAATTCAAAATTCTCTATCCTTTTTATTGGTGTCCAAGTTGGTTAGTCAGACCAGGTATGAAGGAAACACCACCAAAGATGTGGCAGTAATCTAACGCATACCCCGTGGTCATGTCCAAAGATTATGGCATTTTGGAAATGGTCCATTAAAGCATTATGCAGGTTACAAGGCTAGATTACAATTTTTGACTTGGTCTTAACCCTAATCAGGGTTATACAATGCTTGCTTGTGGCATAACATCTGACTTCTAAACTCCAAAATCTGACATGTGTATATGTGTTGACCAAGAAAATTGGACAACATTAAAATTGTGCAAAGTCTAAACTAGACTGCCTAAACCTGTACTGGCTTATTTTATTCTGCATAGGTTCTTCTACAGACAGGTTGGGAATTATATTTAAAAAGCTGCTTTTTCAGTATTTTCAGAGTTGTCATTGATACAACCTGTAATAGAGATAAGCATGAACATAAAGGCCAGTTAAACTGGGTTTCATAAATTTACCCTGACTATAGTCTTTAAGACACAGTTTGGGCTTCAAATTGAAATTCATTTTCTCAAAATAAGAAAATAATAGTGAAAATAACTGTTTGCCTCATTTCAGTCTTGTGAACCAAATAGCTGTATTGATTGTCAAACACACTCCCTGCATGCATCCCTAAGGTTGTTTTAAATGTAAAAACATTTTCTCCTTCCTGCTTCTAGATATGCGGCCAAGGTCAAGACTGCTGAGGAAGAGGAGAGTTATGCTGCCCACAATCAGAGAGGGCATGGAGGAGATGGTAAAAGACCTAAATGAAGCTAACACATTTCATTTTGCTGACAACACCCAAGGTGTCTCATCAGAGGACTATTTTCTCTCCATCTGTCACCTGGCCCGCCCCACCTTTCCTGCCAGAGATGTTTTCCCCCAAAGTCAGGAGACGGTGCAGCAGAGACTCATCGCGACTGCTTTGTCTCCGCTGGAGTTTAGTCTCAACGAGGAGGAAAATGGCAGTGGTTCACTGCAGATAGAAGAGAAAAAACTGAACGCCGAGCTTATGTGCTGCAACTCTGACCCATTGGAGTATCTCTATGGAAATCAGAATAACCTTATAGTCCTTCCAGGAAGGGTGAGGAAAGCGTTTGTTAAGGGAAGGTTGGCAGGTCAACATGGAGAAATACTGGAGGGCCCAGCTCGAAGCAGAGCAAACAGCATCCCCCACACTTCAAGCCCAGATTTACCATTCCAGCGCAAGAGCAGCTGCCCTGAAATTCTCTCTGACATCAACACCTCAACTGCAAGTAGTTGCCCAACACACAGCTTACCCAGGTCAGAGGTCAGGGGAGTCGGACCAGTGGACAAAGGAGAAAAAGGAGCAAGATTCAATCCAGCCACCCAACAATCCTTAATCTCCCAGTGGATCTCAGACTGTCGGTCAGCATGGAGAGAGGCACGTCTTCGGGCCTGCATGCTGCCTGCTATTGCTGAAGTGTAGCGAGTGCAGGGACAGTGACTGGAAAATTCCTGAAAAATAAACACTGAATATTTTTCAAGCCAGAGCATGAGACATTCAGGGCAGAGCTGGTCCCAGGTCGTACAGGAGCCGAGGTAAAATGCAAAACCAGTTTTCAACCATAACGTGGAAACCAACAAACCCAGTTAACAGTACTCTCAGTGATGTTTTCACATTCACAAGCTACAGGATAAAACCTACACTGACATGATGAAGCATATTCCCAGCTTTGAGACAAACAGTGGACATGAATAAATCATGAGTAGTTAATCATGGATTTGTTTAAATAAATGGTTCTACCATTTATTTAGCAATTTATAGATTTTTTAGCTATTCTTTTTTGAAACTGAAGCCCACACGTGATCAAGAGACCCAAAGCAGCTTATGCCTCAGACAGGCTCTGACTCTGACATATGTAGAAATACATGTTTGAAAACATACAGAGGAAAAGAAATGTTGTCAATGTTTCATACTCTTAGTGTTTGCTGTTGATCTTGTAAATACACGAACATGAACCAATCTTGTTTAATATATTGTGTGTAGTGACTTGTAAAGCAAAACAAATAAACCTGTCTTTTAATATGCAGTCTGTGATTTTCCTCTCTGTTACATCTTTGCATGGTCTTGTCGGTGGAAACCCCTCAATAACAAGCCTTTCGGCTGAGCCTGGTGCCAAGCGGTAGAGTTTCTATGGTAACTGACGTGGGATCCTGTACTGGTAAACATCAGTGTGGAGGAAGACAGGCTGAACACAAATGACACCAGTGAACCCACACATGCAAGATGCAGGCTGTTGCTCTGCTGCTCCTGCATGGCAAGAGAAGACAAACATGTAAAACGAGGGCAACCATATTGAGCCTACTCATTATGGTTCCTCTTGTCAACGAGTCGTAGTTAACCTACACATAACTAGAAAGATTTGTATTTCCTGCGAAATGCATTGTGAATGCCGTAAGCTGAATATTTTTAGTGAAATTGCAGAAGCACTTGAAGTCAGAAGACTTGGAGAAATGTAAGAAATAGACAGAAGCAGCCAAAACCAAAAGCCCGCAAAATGCAAATAGAAAAACTGTAGAAGAGGAGTGAAAACATTCAGCTATGCAAAAATTTCACCCAAAGACTATTAGACATTCGTGCAGAACACTATTTACAAATAGTGTAAAGTCAGATGTAAAGTCATAACAAGTTTATAAGGTAAAAAGCTAAAGCTTGCTGAAATATGAATGATACCCTCTAGGTTAGGACTAGAACCAGTAACATCCTCTATGCAGAGTGAAAAAAAAACTCTAAAAGCTGCAGTTAAAACTAAAACTAGATAAAATAATAATGATAACATTGAAGCTAGCACTATGTTGACCTACTCCTGTTAGGTCAACAATGTGGAAAAAAACAGGAATGTATAAATCAGAAACATTAAAAAAGTAAAACAGTCTGCAATATCCTTTCAAAGCAAAACTTTCTGCTTATCATATGTTGAAGAATATAAAGAGTAAGAAAATGGTTTTAGCTGATCTAGTGCAGAGTGGCTTACATGCTAAAATTAGCTAAAGCTAATTAGCTTAGTTAAGGCTATCACTAGCATATTAATGTCATATTAATGTTAATGCAACAGCACATTAATATTACTGTTGGCCTTATGAGACAGGTCTGACAATGACTGTAGAGTGACCTGCAATATCTGAATCTATGATAGGTTTCACATTTTATCAGCAAACAGAAAGTAATTTTATTTTGAGCCACAAGAGGGCGGAAATGTACTATTTGTTGATGGTGGATAAAACAGAAAATACCTGTGTAGCATACTATATAAATACATAGTATATAAGTATTTTCTGTTTTATCATCCATCAAGGTGCTTAACAGAATACTGAGGAAGTGAGGACCTCTTGTTAATGTTTCACAATTCACGACATATTGACATATTTCAACTGCATTTACATTTATGTGTACTTTATCATATAGTAACCTCCGTAATGGACTGGCAACCTGTCCACTGTGTGTGTCATTTCTCACCGAATAAATGCTGGAAATAGCCACCACTTCCTGCCGTCACCCTGCAAGGAAAGGAGGGTGTAGATAATATACGGATGTATGGTAACGTATTGATTATTGTTTATGGGATTTATTCACTACATTACCTCCATTGTATCCCAAAAATCAAATGAATGTTACTTTGCCAATTTGGTCACCTATTCTAGCAGTTTAATTCAAATATTGCAAAACCAAAGAGTGATGAAACTATTATTCTGCTCTAGAAAAAATACCAGATGGTCTGATTAGACTTACTTTAAGTTAGCTGTAAAAATAAAACAGTTAATTAAAAAATTAAATTATGTTGAAAAAATGGTATTTCAAGCCAGTCCACTGCTGCCGTACTGGCTTTAAAAATTCCCAATTACAACATTAAACCACTTTGTGATATTCAGCTAACATAATCATAGAAACAGAATTTTCATATGATTAGTGGTCATTTACAGCTCAAACAAAGGGAATAATCTCATTCAGATAATAGGCAGGAAAATAATAGATGATACATTGAGATTTCTTAACCAATACTGCTCTTGATGTCACTTGACATGCTGTGAAATCTCATTTATCACACAAAGTGCCTTGCCAGCACCTTGGCGATGGGTTTGTCTGGTTGAAGCTGTGAGCCACATGTCTGTGAAAGTCACGGTGTGAAGAAAGTTGGTGCTTTTACTGACAGATCGCTTTACAAATAATGCAACCTGGAAGTATATATACATATATACCATGACTCAGTTGATACAGTTGGGCTAATGTGAATCAATAAGCAGGTGGGAACATGATAAGCAAGGAACAATGAGCTGATCTAAATAATATGGGCAGCACTTAAAAAGACAAAAGTATGTAACAGCCTGAGGAATAATAAAACTCTTACATAGATTAACATTTTTACAGTTGTCTGTCTTTTAATATTTTTTAACTTCTATGGTCTCCTTATTACAAATCACAATTGGAATGGATTAATATTCATTTTCTTTGACACGTATCTGATTTTTTTTTAAAAAGGGTTTGGAATCTTTACATTCATTCTACGAAATTCATTATTTTCAGAGAACATGTATGAGCAGAAAGGTGTGAAGCTTTGTTGGAAATGTGTATGTTCTAGTGAAGCTCTTTTCTGTCAAACAGGAAGGAGATCATGGGGTCTTGTGCAGTGTTGTTTTTCACACTTACTTCAGGAGGTTTTTTTTTCCTAAAAACCGCAAAGCCCGTCAAACCTGAATCGCATGTGAAGGATGCTTTTGAGAATAATGTTGGTCTCCTCTGCTATAATTTTTTTGAAGGGGATTTTTAGGTGAAAAGCACATTTTGCAATGACTCTAACTTCAGTCCCTTCCTTCATTCTAACTGATGCAGCAATGTTTAGTTATAAGAATGTCAGAAACACAACTTCCCTTAAAAAACTTATTTCTGTGTTAGGAACACCAGTACATCAAATATAAATGAAAACAAATAAGCATAAGACACATCATTTTGACCACAACAGAGCGAGCACAAAGTGTGGCTTACAAAGTCAAAAATGTAAAATGGATGAACGGAGGCAAAGACGACACAGGAAGTTTTGAATAATTTTGTGGTAGCTCTGAGCCACCGTCAAGAGCCACACGAAGGAGCATTTCTTCAAATATCAAGTGAAACTGGTTTTAGCCTTTTGAACTTCTGTCTTTGCACAATAGCTTAGAGTAACAAGTTATTACTGTGTAACTGGAACAAAATATGCTACTTGAATCTGTCTGTCACTATTTATCTGTATCATAAAGATTTAAAATCTTAAAACTCTGAGTCATTAAAAAATGGACTAAAATAAGTACAGTAAATCTTTCAAGAGCAATTTAATTTGCATTGCAGTTGCTTAATTCAAGCAAAAAAATGTAAAGCCTAAGAAATAAAACATCACCAAGGCTACACTTATTAGTGGTGCTTCATATGATTTTTATCAAATAAATGTAAGCAAAGAGTTGTTAAAACATAAATTGCATGTTTATGTTGATCATAGTTTCTAGAAACTTTTATTTTCTATGTTCCTGGTGAACATGTATGACAAAGATGAGCATTTCACTTACGACAGTGAACCCCTGGTATCCACAGGGGTGAGAGACCACAGCTGCCTGTCAATAGCTGAAATCCTTGATACCTGAAGCACCCTCTAAAAAATTACAATTTTAATTATTCAATCTATCAAAATATACCTTAATGTACATAAATACACACAATTGACATGGACTAGACACCACCATAAACACTAACATTTAAGGTCTTTCCTATCTCCCCTATTGGGGGTAAAGCTAATCAGCGCCAAGAAAAATTATTGCCACTTCTGGATTGCTTGCTTTGCAAATCCCCACCAATAGTAATGGAAAGTAGCATTGTGGCTAGGTATTTCAATTTGATCTGGTTTGAGACAAAGGAGAAATATACTGAAAAGCAACCCACACCGACTGTTACGAACAGTTGAACATGTATGAGCGTGTGAGCCTATTTTTCTTTCATATCAATTCCCTGAGTTACAGGCGACCTATGCTTCCTTGAACAAGTTAGGATAGGTCTTTGGATTATACAAAACATGTCCATTACATTTTTGTGCAAAAAGTCATTCTGAGCATTTAATTATCGACAAAAAAGCTGCAGTGTACTTGTTAGTGGACTGTTTGTAGAAGCCCTACAGACCAGAATGGAAGTACCAAAATGTGCAGAAAGTGAATTTTGCCTAATAGCTCTCCTTTAAATCATGTAGAAAACCTATGAGGTGAGCTGAAGGGGGGGGGGGGGGGGGGAGTAAAGGCCTCTCTCTCTCTCAATGTTCCCATCATGTGAAATCCCATAGGAGAAGACCAAGCACTCATTTAAAGGGGATTGTGCAAAGTGTTGAGAACAGTAATCTTAGATGAGTCTCACTGATTATTGTTTCTAAAGTAATTATATCCCTTTTTTAACTTGTTAAATAAGTGTACACACAACCTAAAGGCTAAGTTTTTGAGACTGTAGGCATTATATTCTTCAGTTTATGTATAAAATGCAACAAGAGGTATAACTTCATTGTCCATGTTTCAATTTAGTTGCATTTCAGTTGTCTAGTTTCTGTTTATTTTTCAGGCTTTTCCCTCAAAAAGGTTGTTTATAGAAAAATGAGAAGTGTAACTGAACTGGACGGCTCACGAAAAGTCTGCAGAGGAAGAAGCACTGCCGACGTATGTTTTTCCTCTCGGCTCATTGCTACATGGGGCTTCTGGTGGAAATGTGGTCTGACTCACAAGGACACAAACCAATAAAGACGCGTGAGGTGGGCAATCCCCGGTACATCCACTAGATTTAGCTTGTCACCAAAAGGGAAAAAGAAAATGGAAAGGAAAAGTTTGCATTAGCCACTCAGGCCCTTTCACTCTAAATGGAAGATATAACATCCTCCACACATCATGTCTAAATATTCAATAAGCGTTTTTTTACTGATATGTACAGTCCAAACCCACAAATGCAAAAACTATAATGTATTACCAAAAGATTAAAAAAAAAACAAAAAAACATTTAAACTTTCCGGGTGCTGTCCATCCGTCAGAACAAAAATCTAAATAGGAGTGGCAAAAAATAGACATTACCATTAAATAATATATAGTCATTATGAGAAAGTATTAAAATTACTCAGTCAGCACCTGCATTTTTTTTAAACTGAGGATGGTTTCAGATCACACTTTCTGGCCACAGGATCATCAGAGTTGTAGAGCGTGAGCTCTATGCTGCAATACACAAAACTCCCTTTCACTTCTTTTAAATGTCAGGCAAGACCATTGCTGCAGAAATGCCAGATTTAAATATTTGTTTTGCTCAAATTTACACTTAATATTATAATATATACCCCTCTAAATATGCAAATAAATATTTTTAAGGTTTGTCGTTGTACATAAAGAGTTCTTTTTTTTAATATGATGCTGCAATCATACTTAATTGTCATTTTAAAGTGGCATGTAAGACATTTTTAACTTATTTACAGATGAAACCTTTAGTCACATGTGTGGTTTAGAGTTGACCAAGTTTTGGGATATTTCAGGTCTGAAAAAAAGAGCAAAGAATTTTCAAAATTTCAAAAATTCACAGTCAGACAACATTCACAGTCACCAACTGAATTTAGATGATGTTAAATAAATAAATAGAGATCATGTCTGTGTGAATGTGGTGCAAATGCAAACCTACCAAGACATGGCTAGATCTGAGAGATCAGCCAAGAAGAATGTTTACAAGAAACGGTCAAACAGCAGATGGTAACTCTGGAGGAGCTGCTGAAACTCCCTGTGTAACATGTTGGTTGCAGCTTCATGTCATGGGTTGCTTTTATTACGCAGGAACAGTTGTAGTTGGTCAGAGTTGACATGAAAAAGGATGGAGCAAAATACAGGGAAAAGAACAGCAAAAAATCATTTGGAGTTTACAAAAGACTCAAAATCTGCTGAGGAATGTTCACCAAAAGACTTTCTGGTGTACAAAGTGTAGGTCATGAATCTGTGTGTGTGCGTGTGTGCGTGCCTCCAGCCATATTGGATTCTGAGGTTGGGGTTGGTGAGAAATCTGTGACTGTCCAAGTAATAATTGTGACATTGTTGGGGTTTCCTGCGGGAAGCTTAGAAATTCTTGTTTCAGAGGGCAAACCAAGAATAGTTTTCATAATTATGATGGGTTTTTTGCTTGAACTCCACCATTAGACCTTAACCAATTGATATTTGACTATTGTGCAAGAATTAAGCCTCTCTTATCTACTCTTATCTATGGGCAGAGTGGCATATTTTTTTGTTAGAATAATTATGTTTTGTTATCATTCTTACATAAGTAGTTACCAGTTTGTTTTTCATTTAAAGGGTTAGTATTCACACCCCAGAGAGGAGGAATTTGTTAAACCGTGTGAAAGACAAAACTTGCTTTTCCCTAAACCTTGAAGGTACAGCTGCTTCTTATCTTGGGATACTCCTTAAACTGCTTGTGTGTAGAATGTAGTTCTTCCTTGTTTCCGAATAACCACCACTTGATTTATTACCTCCACATTCCATTCCTGACCCCCTTCTTTCTCCTTTCTTAACAAAAAGACAGGCTCTGCTACAGGGAGTCAGAACGCATGGTAAACACCTTGGAGAAGTGGTTTGCTATGTTTTCTCCTTCTGCAGAAGCATGGTTGAAAACTCATAAATGTTGTCTGTGGTCCTTTCTTGGTATTTAGGTAAACAAAAGTACCTATCATTTTTGGTAGCACAGTTAAAGATATCAGCCAGACATTTCATCAAAGACCCACTTTAACGTTTGCCAAGTAAAGATCAAGATGCGATGATCAAATGCATTTGTATTGACTTTTTCAATCATGAAACATTATTGAATCATCCAAAAAAGTCTACCCTCAGACAGCCTCTTATGACATCATGTAAGGCATGAGCAACTAGTCAGATTTGTTTTGTGTATATCCTTATTGTTTTTTTTTATTGATTATCTTAATTCATATACCTTGTGTGATGTCATTAGCCAGAATGCACCCAAAATAAAATTAATAGGGTTTATACAAGTACGTATTTTTTTGTTTGTAAAATCCTACATCAGAAATTCATCATTATCCAGCTATGTTTTTAATGGAAAAAAAAATCAAAAACATAAAGGCCTAACACCTACTGTAACACGGCCGCCTTTGTCAACACAGAACACCATTAATTGCTTGGAATTAAAAGAGTCCTATTCATTTCCATATTGTTCTTTTGTTTTTGTGTCATTTTTTTAATTTCAACTTTTAGTAAAAAGTTGCTAAACTTGGTTTGGTTACCTCTTTTTTTCGTTACACTGAAACTTTGTGGTTATAAAGCCTGTGCTACAGTATATGACGGTGCAGTTAGAAATAGAGAAGGAAACAGAGTCTGGGATCCTATTTGACTTTTGAGACTTGGATAAAGTGAAAGAGGACCTTAAACTGAAACACAAGGGTAAAGCTATGTTCTAAAATCAACCATTTTTCTGATAATGCATGCGGTGTGAAAATAAATCAAAAATCTGTGTCTGATAAGAGGGAAAATATCAAACAACTGTGGAGGAAATTGAAATAATACTCTATCAGATAAGAGACCACATTCTCACATATAAAAGTAAATGTCAAGATAAAATCCCACACATTTGCAGTGGAAAGAAATAAAAAGCCTGCTTTGGTTTTTCTTTTTTTTTTTCCGGGGCCACTGGCATTTTATTCAGCGTTGCATTTGCTAGAGGTGTTAACCACTGCTGCTTGCTGTATAGACATGAAAAAACTTTGCAAAGATCACAGCCTACACTTTAGTCTGCCAATTATCCACACATGTCTGAACTACAGTTTTTTCACAAGGAATGGAGTCATCATCTCACCTTTTAAGAATGATGAATTTGACATTATTTTTGTGATTGTACAGCAAGAAATGTAAGGACTTGAAAATATATCTTGTTTGACTGATTAATAAAGTTCTTAGTTAATAAACAAAAACTAATCAAGAAGAGATAAATGTTAATTTCTAGTTATAGGTTTTCTAATTGAATGTAATTCAATCCTGTGTCTTTATATTATACATAATTAAATGTAATATCTAATATATTTGCTATTTAGCTGTTAATTCAGTCTTTACCAACTTATGTTTTTCTCAGTTCTATAATCATGCATTTGGTTAATTTAGTTTTTATTCGCCCAATACTGTCCAATTTCAAACGCAAAATTGAAAGCAGGGGGCAATAAGATGAGCGGAAGTTTGTTTTTTTTTCCTGTGGGTTTTAGGGTTTCACTTTCCAGTCTGAAAAAATTCCCTTTTGTCACAGGAGAGATGAGGTAAGCATCTCAAAACTGTATTAAAGAGGGCTTCCACTGCCTCTATCCTTCACAGCTCTTAAGTCAACAAACCTGCTGCTTTCTCATCTTGACCACCGGCTCTATCTCAACTAAGAAACCAAAGATGTCTGGCATCATGAAGGTGTTTCTGCTCCTGGCCGTTGCAGTCTGCATCTCTAAAGCTCAGCGTAAGTTTCTACTTGTGATTAGCCTTTTGAAATTCAAAAACTGTAAGAATTTGTCAAATTGGAGTAATAACTTTATTTTTTGTCTGTTTTTAGTGAATGAACCAGGACAGAGCTGTCTTTGTCAGCGTGTCAGAAACGGCGTCTTCTCAAAGGCTGACATAAGGGACATCCAGATTTACCCTGCTTCTATCTTCTGTGACAAAGTAGAGATTGTGTAAGTTACATCTTTTAAGTTAAAATTGTCTTTGCAAATAGACAATTTGCAAAAATGTACAATTTGCAATTTAATTTATATATATATAAATATATAATAACATCACATAAACACCTTACAATAATGAGAAAGTGTCACTTAAACAATTCTTTAACGTAGATCACTATTTTTGATTCACAATCTATGCACGTATGTTAATTAAATGTTGAATGTTTGTTCATCTGTTCAATTTTATGCTAATCTCTCTATTTCTATTCCCACAGTGTGACCAGTGCAAACGGCCGCTACTGTCTGAACCCTGAACTTCAAATTGTGAAAAAGATGCTTACCAGAGTCTTGTGAGTATTACATAAATCTGGGTTTTTCTCTTTTTCCATACACCCACCATTCTCTTACTTCAGTTTCAGAGTGAATTGCACCCTGTGTTAAACAAAATCCTGTTTGCTTTGTTGTCATCTCTAGAAGGAGAAAGGCCGCCTCCACTTCCAAGCCCACCAGTCTCAGCAACAGCTCAGTCAGCAGCAGAACCACAGCTCAGATCTGATTCTTCACGATGAGCAAGAACTTCCCCTCACCTCCAGCAACAAATGCACCTTCGACAAAGACTGCTGAAGCCTAAGCATATTAAACTATATAGATTTGTTTTTATTTATGCAAATGTGTGTGTATGTAGCGCAGCAATGCTGAATGTCATGTTTTCATGCGCCACTGTTCTGAAGTAAGACATTTTTATTATAATTATTTTATTTTTATTATTGTCTTTCATGGCTATTTTTCTAATAAAAAAGAAAACAAACCAAATAAGTTACTGATTCTTGAATTTTTCTGAAACCTGAAACCGTTGGGTCCTGCAACAACAGCTCCCCCATGTGGTATAAGGCTGCAAATACAAGATAGTTGAACTGTGTTACGTCACTTTCCATGTCAGGTGCTTTCAGGCATGCTCAGAATATCTTTCATTGAGTGTTAGGAGTTGCTTTCCAGGATAACCTCAATGAACGGCTGACACCAGAGCTGCATGTGGACATTTAGGGGGTCAATGACCAACCAATGCAACATGTTCCTGCGAGGGGTGGCACTGCTTCATTCACTTCCATTGGCTGCTGACCTTCACACCCACACACAAACATATAATTAATCTTAACACTGGCATCAGGATTAAATACTAACCATTACATTTCATATTAATTGCAACATGATACTCACTATTACTTAGTTTGAAACTAAGTTTTAACCTTCAAATGTCTTTTGAGGGTTACAAATAAACAAGCTCAATGTTTGTGAATAGCCATGGATTCACAACTCTTATCAATACAAATCTGAAAAGTGTAGAATAAATCTGCTGAGTCTTTGCTGGGTAAGATTATTAGTCATAGCCTACTGATTCCTGCAGCTCCTCCAGAGTCACCATGAGGCTCTTGGCTGCTTCTTTTGTAATACTGTGTTCAATTTGTCTTAGAAATTTGCCTCCAAAATTGGAGTTAAGCTGGGAATTGGTCTTCATTGTGCTGTTCTTTGATATTCTCTCACAAATCTCAGATTTTCACAGTATGGCTGCATTAACACCGAGATTAAAGTAATTCACAATAAAAAATCAGATTACTTCTGAAGGGAACTTTGGATTTTATTTATGGAGTATTAAAATTGGCTCCACCCACTATAATCTTTTCGAATTTTTCCAGCAAAAAAAAAAGAAAACAATGGCTTTCTTTTCTTTTCAGATCAATGTGTTTTGTTGTTGTGTCTCAATAGATCCAAATAAAATACATATCTAATATGACAAATAATGAAAAGATTCAAGGGCAATGAGTACTTCTTAAACTCACTAGTTCTACTTTATTTACTCCTTACTTATGTGAGCTAAACCCTGATAACAGGATGGCCTAGTTATTTATCTCGGGTTAATGACACTTGTCCTCCAGTTGCATCAAACAATAAGAACTGTAAACCACGGCAGCGTCGTTTCACTCTCCTCTGCCCTTTATCCCGCGCCGATTCTCCCGTGCGGGGCTTCAAGTTTCAGACGGTCATTTCTGCCACCGAAAACGATACAGAGGAAGAGAGAGAGAGAGAGAAGGTAGGCTCCATCCACTGCTCCCGCGTGTTTAGTCTCTGTTTGCTGTTCGACCAAAAGTCATGGACGAACTAACCGGTGAACAAACATGCAGCGTTCATTCCTGCCATCTGCTGCTGCTGCGGGATCGTGGGGACATTGGCACAGAAATCAGCGCCTTTGAGTTATTTTAACAAACTGACAGAAGGGTGAGTGTTATAACATGCATCGTGCACATGTAAACCTATGAAAAGTACAGGACCTAGCACAGACACACACATAAAAATGAGGATTGAATCTGTTGAGAAGATTTTGAATGCAAAAGTTAAAAGTGATCCTGGTCATTTGAACTCCGGCTTTTGCAGAATAACAAGCTGTT